>NW_028230447.1:4266276-4903192 GCF_043228905.1 Azolla caroliniana
AGAAGGTCTGGAGAACAGAGCTAGATCCATAGCTCAACAACAACAACGACAAGGCGATTGTCTGCTGCAGACCTTCTTCTTCTTCTTCTTGGATCGAAGAAGAAGAAGAAGGAGAGAGGAGAGGCCCAAAATGTTTATCTAGATCGGATGATTGATTTGTTTGGTGTGTGTACAGTGTGTGACATGAGATGGTGCTATTCTATGCTATGTATGTATGTATGGTATGTATATATAAATGTATGCATCTATGGTATGCATATATGTATATGTATATGATATGTATGTATGGTATGCATATATGATATGTATGATATATGTATGTATATCATATATGTACATATAGTATATGCATATATGATATGTATGATATATGTATGTATATCATATATGTACATATAGTATATGCATGTATGTGCGTTACTATATATGGTTTGTTATGTATGTGTGGTATGTATACATAGTATATATGTATGTATGGTATGAATGTATGTGTGCACAGTATGAAGCATACGTACCATTCGTGCATTCCCATCCTCGAACATTCTTATCATTCACGTATGAAGAACACCCTGGACGTATGGTAAATACCATACTTTTGCACAATTTATTTATTGTCAGTTTTTGTTATTTAGAGAAAGAAAGTTAAAGGTAAATAGTAAAAATTGTTTTTTTTTTTTTTAAACGAATAGAATGTTTTGATAACATACGCATTCCTTTGGAAACGTATGAACCCGAATGTCTGGGCTAACGAACGCGAATATTACGTACTATGTATGTACGTACGGAACGAAGAATGAATAGTATACGTATGATAAGAAGAAGAAGAAATTAAAGAAAAGTTTTTGTGGAGTCAATAATAACAAAAGAAAAACGCGATGTGTGACATAAAAGTTCAAAATGTAGGAGGAAAGTATCAGAGCGAGGTTTCGATCCTCGGACCTGTGGGTTATGGGCCCACCACGCTTCCGCTGCGCCACTCTGATTTGAATGTAATTGACTATAGACTTGTAACTAATCATATATTCATTAATAAATTGTCCTTCAAATATTATCTTAGTTTCTCTCTCTCCTCACTATTTTCTAATCATATATTTCCTTATCTCATGCTTACATATGGATCAAGCTCTAACAGTATCATAAGTATATATTCATTAATAAGTAGTCTTTCAATATATGTATAATCTTAGATCGAAACCTCGCCCTAATACATACTTATATATATATATATATATATATATATATATATATGCCATTTGTAATTTTAGTTGACTCTAGTGGTAAGTTGTTAGATTACTAATCTTATGTCTTGGGTCCATACATATATTCCCTTAATTTACTAGATTTCACTTTGGAATGTAGGGGTTGGGATTGAAGTTTTGAACACATCACCTTCTGCTCTCCATCGGACAACCTTTTGTGTGTGCACACATGTGCGTGTGCAAATTCTCCTCCCTTTCTCTTTTGAGAATTGAAGCATTTGAAAATAAACGAATTGTCATCGTTGTTGTGTGTATACGTATAATGTGTGTGTGTGTGTGTGTGTGTGTATGATGGGATGGGATGGCTAAGAGTGGCGCAACAAAAGTGTGGTGATAAGAAGATTTGGGATGAGGAACATACGAAGCATTGACAATTCTTACCTTTATCCCCTAATGGATATATGTAGCAAATTCCCACAACCTTTCCAAGTTGAGACATACCAACCTCCATCTCTTAGGGGGCACATATCTATGCCCTCTATTTACAAGTATGTATGAGGAGCCTAAAGAACATATGAATTGATGTAATAACACCTTATATGCAAACAAAGGAGATGCTTGCAACACTCATTATGGTCTTGGTAGGTGACATAGGTTCCTTATGTCATGTTTCTAGCCTCTTGAGTTAAAATACCATCATGATGTCATCCTCTCGCTTGGCCTGGCCTCTTGGGTTAAAATAACATCTCACCATGTCACATAGATCATATATTTGACTAGTTCCATGGATGTTGATACTCTCTAGCTTTCAAGAATACTTGATAGACGTGAGCACAATAAGTGCCTATGTCGTCTGGTTCTAAAACCCCCACCAAATGAAATGGAAAATATTAGCATGTGCTTTGTTTCTCGGTGGTGATGAATACTCTTATGTCAATTTTAGCTAGAGATGTACTTAGCAAATTGTAAGAATACCACAAAAATTACTCACAAAAAACTGCAAAACATGCACAAGTCACGAAACCACCTCATGCCATGACACTAGGACACCATTCGTTCATATTTCTTACGTTTCGTTCTCTTATGACTCCAACAAATGAAACTAATGTTTGGGTATATATGATCATGTAGACATATGAATATATATGATAATGCCATTTAACGCAATTTCTAGCCACAATCTATCTTACATGCATGTTTCTTTTCTTTTAGTTCATTCGATTCAATGGATACACACTCCAAATGGGTTTCCATAACATGTTGCGTGCAATGCACGTTCGAATTGTGGGCATGCTTGTGATAAATATTAGGTTGCATTTAATTGAATCCTCAAATGGATTTAATCAACACAATGTATGGATTTTCATTCCAAAACTATTTAGGGCACACTCAACCCTTGCTGTATGTCTTGACTCTTGACCAAACCAATCAAGAGTTCAACAAAAAAGGAATACTATCGATCCAATGGAACAATCCATCCATTGAAGAACATGATTATTGGTCAATCCAAAATTAATACTTTTTTGAAATTTAATGGAATAAAATTGAAATAAGAGAAAAATATAACACTCATTACATTTTATTGGATATGGTGCACTTCTTGGTTCAACATGTACCCTCTCTTGAAAATCCATAGTTGCACGATATTAATGCTTAACAAGGTATGGTGCAACATAACCTCTCTTGAAAATCCATAGTTGGACCACATTAATGCTTAAGAGGTATAATCATGGTGTGTTCCATCATTCAAATATAGAACACAACATGAGCTATTTTTGTACACAACTTGCAAGAATACAACAATTGGTGTATGCTGGCAATGTTAAAGGTGTTCCATCGACTGTACTAGTTGCACAAGTGGAGTATCTCGTGTTGTAATACTCCAAAGTACATGTTGCACCTCTACATGCTACATCGAGAACAAACAAACATACCACGTTAAAAAAATGCTCACAACACAATGCATAGATGACTTACACAAAAAATAGAGTTTTGGTTGAAACATGAGAAAATGTCAACATTACTTTTAGTGTCAAGGAACCTAGAATGACAAGTGAGACATGGAAAATTTGACGTTGATTTACTATTAAATAGTGTCTAAAATTCTAGCAATAATAAGTTTTACTATTAGGAATGCTAGACATTTTAGTTGTACGAAATGATATAGAAAGTACGCATGAAGATTCTCTTATAAGATAAAACAAGGTAATTTTGGCAATACTTTTGCTAGTAAATAATGTCAAATTTCCCAATGATATCTTTAATGGTAAGAAATGCCAATATTGACATGTACATAGAAGAGTCTTGGGATGAGAAACAACGAAATTGCAAGATTGCTCCACTAAAGCATCACAAATTTTGTTTTAAGGAAAAGTTTAGTAACGATTCTCGAGAATAATTTGTTGTACATACTACCAATAAAGAAATGAAGGAACAAAGTTGTCTCTTTGGCCAATTCATTGATGAAACCATCAATAAAAATGACCAAGTAACATAAGAAACTAATTAATTATCAAATTTGTAATGGTATGACTATCATTAATTATGATCACAAATATAAGAATTGGTAAATTAACGCTTAAAAAACCTTGAGGGATTTGATCTGGGACGCCATGTCTACGATGGTTAATCATTACTACAAATTAAATACAAAATAAAACAAGATTAGATAACCATCAACCCAAAAGTCAGCAAATATCATGTGGATATATATATATATATATAAACAACTTAACCTCCATGGGGGAGAGCATCGAGATAGTAAACATTATAATTAAGATGAAAGGCGAGGATTACGGAGAGTAATATAGTAATATTTGGAGACTCTTGTTGTGCATGGTTGCCACAAATTACACAACCACATAGGTAATTATTCCCTTTATAGCAATTCATCACTCACACTATCTCATATCCCACATTCTATATCCAAAGACATCTATTTAATGTGGTTGGTCGCCACACGTAGTAATTATTCCATTTTTAGCCATTCATGGGTTAAAATATATGTTAATATCACACATTCTATTTCCATTGGTTAAGGAAATTTGTTTAAACACATACCACCACTATCCAACACGACTCCAATCTCATTATTGAACTAACTTAGTACATATATGACACTTTGCACGACTCGAGATGTTGCTAACGCGATATGTAAATCAATATGTTGTATATATATATATATATTATGGTGACACATTATGGCAATGCAACATAATCAAGTGTTCAAATCTCACAATCGTAGTGTTTTGGGAAAGGGGGGAGGGGGAAGTGTGTTCAGATCTTCCTCTTCTAACTCCAAATGATATCCCCAAAGAAGAAACTAAGAAAATTACAAGTATGAAGAGAGGTGAAGGATATGTGTGGAAGAATGCATGAGGACCTATTGTAGGATGTACATCAAACAACACAAATATACGACAAGAGGGGAAATAGTAAAGGAGACTTTGATTCTGAACTTCAATAGAAGAACTTCTTCTTCTTTTTCTCTGTAACTCTTACACTCTAAGACTCAAGAGAATCAACAATACAATGTTGGAGTTGAGCTTATATACTCAAGCTCTAACTCCAAGACGTGTTCACACTAAAGATACAAATTGGAAGGAGTCGACCTTTTATGCCAACAAACTCTCCTGTAAAAGGACTACTCTTTCTACATACAATGGCAAGGGGGTTACCTCCCCCGTAAACCTAGATTACAATTTTAATCTAAAGTTATAATTACAAGTCATTCGACATATAGCCAAGTTGGCAGAGGTAAAGTCAGTATCTATCCTGATTCGGCTAGTCATCTGGGTCAATTTGTCCGAGTTGGTCGGATCGACCTGTTCGAATTGTCTTGCGTCCGAATCAGCTCGTTTGTCTAGATCGGCTCATGTCCGATTCTGACTCTCAGCCTTGGGTTGATCGTCTGCCATCCGCTCATGTTTGCTCCTGTGCTCCTTGTGGGATCTTCTATTTGTCTTCAGGTTCGTTCGCCCCTTGATCATTTCTTCTCCAATCGATATCATCGCTCAGTGTTGTGTCTTCAGCTTCCTGGCATTCCGATTCTTTTGCCTTTTCGGTTTGTTCGATCGGGCCATTCTTTGATTTACCTTCTGTTCCTCGTTCGACTTTTTTTTGCTCGGTCGCTTGTCATAGTCCCATCATTGTCCTTAGTTTTCCGAAGCGTTGTTTTGGGAGTGGCTTCATCAGGCAATCGGCGATGTTCACCTTAGTGTTGATCTTCCGAACTTCGAGCTTCTTCTTTGTTATGAGTTCCCAGATATGATGAAACCGCACCTCAATGTGTTTCTTCTTCGCATAATAGACTGGATTCTTGATGAGTTGTATTGCACTGTACGAGTCATAGTAGATGGTCGGCACTGGATGCTCGATTTGTCTTGTAGCCGAGAAATTGGTTGACAGTCGGTGCAACCATATAGCTTCCTTTGATGCCTCTAATGTTGCTATGTACTCAGCCTCGGTGGTAGACAAGGTTGTGCACTCTTGAAGTTTCGACCTCCATGATATGGCGCCATCACCACATGTGAATACATAGCCTGATGTCGACTTCTGGTTGTCCGTATTTTCAACATAGTTGGAGTCGGTATAGCCTTCGACCTTTGGTCGGGTTGGCCGATCTGAAAGTTAGTTGTGCATATTTGGTTCCTCTTAGATACTTAAGGATGTGCTTGACGGCCTCCCAATGCTTCCGTCTAGGGTTCGACATGTACCAGCTGACGACCCCTATGACATATGGAAGGTTGGGCCAGGTCGCCACCATTGTGTACATGATACTTCCTATGACTGATGCATAGGGTATCTTTCGATTGAGCTTTCTCTCCTCTTCCATTGAGGGAGAGTCTTTGTCCGATACTCGGATCAACGTCGAAAGCGGTGTTGGTGCCGGGTTCGTGTTCTTCATGTTGAAGCGCCTCAACACCTTTCAGATGTTGTCCTTAGCTTTCCGATCTCGGCTTGATTGTTCCCTGCAATCCGCATCTCATCTGCATGTAATCAGATAGATCTGGGACTCGTTGGCCAATTGCCGAATAAATGCATGGGTCAGAGTCGGATCGGTGGTAACCAAGTTGCCTGATGTAGTAGTCAAACTTCTGGTACCACATCCTCGACGCTTGTTTTAAGTCGTAGAGGCTTTTCTTCAGTCGACGTATGAGGCGACCTTCCTCCTCCGTCGCTGTGAAGCCTGTCGGTTGAGACATATAGATGTCTTCTTCCAAGTCTTCATGTAGGAATGTTGTCTTGATGTCCAACTGCTCAAACTCTAGATCTTCAGTCGCCACAACCCCGAGTAGGCGCCGAAGGGTGGTCATCTTGACTACGGGTGAGAATATCTCGTCGTAGTCAACCCCATGTTCTTGTTTGAATCCCTTTGCGACGAGCCGAGCTTTGTATTTGGGCTTCTCTGAATTGCATACATATTTATATCTGAAGATCCATTTCTAGGGTAGCGGCGTCCTTCCGGTTGATAATTCAACCAACTCCCATGTTTGATTATGATGAATCAAATCTATCTCGGATTTCATGGCTTGTAGCCATGTGTCAGCATCCGACGCGACTATGGCTTCCTCGTAGGAGCTCGGTTTGCTTGTGTCTGTGTAGTTGATGTAGTCAAGGCCCGATTGATAAAACCCTGTCGGCCTTCTGACTCATTTGAATCTCCTTGGTGGCGACCGAGATTATTTGAACCGTCTTCATGAGCCCTATTGGATGACTCACCCCTGCAATAGGATTTTGGCAATGCCGAGTCATCCTCTCTTATTTTGAGATTGATTGACGGAGTGGCCTTTGCCTTGGTCGGTTTAACTTTGTCCTTGTCAGCTTTCGTCAATCTCGTAATCGAATCGATTTCAACTGGTGGACCCCTTGCCGATTCGGAGTCAGCAAGGGTGTTGTCGGCTCGGTCGGTTTCGACCATTTGTCCAATCTCCGATTCGGCTTGGTGAGCATTTCCTTCTACAACATCTCTATCAATTTCGAAGGAAACCTTTTTACCAACTATTTTCTGTTGGTTCCGCACAGAAACAATCGAGTCTTCATTGAAGACCACGTCACTACTCCGGATCAGTTTCTGGTTCTCTAGGTCCCACAACCTATACCCAAAGTCCCCATCGGTTCCATAAGTGAGAAATATACATTTTGTTGCATGGGGCGCCAACTTGGTCCTTTCCTCCCTGGGGATAAAGGTGTAGGCTTTGCATCTGAATATACGAAGTCTGTCATAAGTTGGTTGTTTGCCTGACCATAGTGCCTGTGGCACTTCGAGTTTGATTGCTTTCAACGACGATAGATTTATCAAGTAAACTGCCATCTGTAATGCTTCGACCCAGAATTCCAACTTCAGTTCGGATTGCTAGAGCATTGTCGTCGCCCTCTCCTGGATCGTCCGGTTGATTCATTCTGGTGCGCCATTCTGCATGGGTGTGTATGTGTTGAGAATCAAGCTCAACTTGGTCTAGTCTGTGAACTCACCTTGAGAGTGAAGAGACACTCAAACGGTCAAGAGTCGCCATTATGTCACCACTTTGTATTCTAGCATTTAGTATGAGTCATAGAATCATATTCTATGACACATAACTTATGAGCTTTCACATTCCCCATGCTCCATGAGTCTTGTAGTTAATGAAGAGAGAGGGTGACTACATAAAGCACCCTCCTCCCACCTTGTATAATGTTGTGTCTTTCTCCTTTGTTAATATACTTAACCTTGCGTATACTCTGTGTCTCTTTCTCTCTCTCTCTCTCATACACACACACACACACACACACACACACACACACACAGTTCACACTTGTTCCACTTCACAAGAATCCATCTCTTGATTCTTTACATGGTATCAGAGCGATTTGGTAGCTCGATCTAGCCCATTCGCCTCATCGTGATCGTGTGTTGTGCTCCATGCCGACGACCAAGAACCGGCTCATCGCTATCGTAGCTTCGCTACATAGTTCGCATTCGAAGAGAGAAGAAGAAGAAGAAGAATCGACATAATGAATACTCAAATGGGGAGTGCTCTCCCTACTGAGAAGTTGGATCGAAACAACTTCGCAACTTGGGAGTACAAGATGCACCAATACCTTGTTGGACAAGGCTATTGGAGCTACATCAACGGAGCGCATGAAGACCGACCCGCCGAAGCGGCTCCCGGATACGCGACATGGGAGCAAGCCGCAAGCCGCGTGATGTATTGTTTGGCGACATGTGTTCACGACCACATGCTCGGTTACATTCGAGAAGCCAAGACGCCGAAGGAAGAGTGGGAAAATCTACGAAAGATTTTCGCCGCCAACACGACCGCGAGGAAGCTTCAACTCCGCCAAGAGTTGAACAACATTCAACAAAGGGACATGTCCATCACGACATACACCTTGAATATCAAGGAGCTTTGCGACTCACTCAGCTCAATAAGCGTAAGTATAGATGATGATGAGATGGTGCAAATATGCCTCGGCGGCCTCGCACCACGGTTCGGCATGATGCGAACCGTCGTTCTAGCACGAGAGAAATCTCCCTCCTTCTTCGAGCTCCAATCAATGCTATTGGTCGAAGAAAACCACGTGCGTACAAGGAGCAATGAGTTGGAAGGCCACATGCTCTACACACACTCTAATGGAGGAAGAGGACGCGAACGAGCGAGAGGCCGATTTGGCCAAGGACAAGGCGGACGAGGTCCGACCTACGACAACAACTCCCAATTTCAGCCGCAAAACGGAGGCCAACGAGGAACCTTCACAAGAAGGGGGAGCTTCCACTCCAGGCCGAGCCATCAAAACGCAACCGAATGCGAATATTGTGGAAAGCTCAGCCACCACGAAGAAGAGTGCCAAAAGAAGATGCGTGAATCAGCTTCCACAAGCCAACAACTCACGAATTACTCACACAATTCCAACTACGAAGAGTATAGCGGAATGTACGGGAACAACTCCGACTACGAAGATCGTGGCGGAATGTATGCACGCAACTCCGACCGTGGCGTGAATGTTCATGATGAAACATAGAGCAAACTCTATGTTGGCCTCTACCTCAACTAGTGCCTCCAGTCCGGAAGACGTATGGTTCGTCGATTCCAGTGCCTCAAACCATATGACATTGCATCAAGAATGGTTCCGAGAACTTCGAGAGCCAGACCGACTCGGCTATGTCGAAACCGGAGATGACACTACGCACCCGATTCGGCACATCGGCAATGTTCTGTTCGGAAAAGAAGGTAAGCAAAATTACATTAAAAATGTCTTGCATGTACCGACCATTACGAAGAATTTGGTCTCCGTCGGCCAAATTGTAGAGCAAGGGATGCAAGTTCGATTTAATCAAGGCGGTTGCTTCATTGAAAAAGAGGGCCGACTCATCGCACGCGGACGAAGAGAGGGCCAAATGTTCATTCTCGACTCACACGAGATGAAATCCGCCATGTTCGCAAAGGGCATGAAAGACGATTCCGACATAGAGTTATGGCACAAGCGGATTGGCCATATAAATCTCCAAAAGCTCAAAGCAATGAAATCGAAAGGAGTTTTCATAAGACTCCCAACATTCAAAGAGAAGGAGTTTGAAGGTGTATGCAAAGCGTGCCAATTCGGCAAGCAACACCGACACCCATTCCCGAAAGAGCGGAACGTGAGCAAAGGTCTAACTCGAGTAGTCCATTCCGACGTATGGGGACCGGTGCAGATGGCTACATTCGGTGGATGCCGATATTACGTGCTCTTCATCGACGACTTCTCCAGGCACAATTGGATCTACCCGATGCGGCAAAAGAGCGAAGTGTTCGGACACTTCCAAAATTTCAAGAATGAAGTCGAGAAAGCCACATGCCGACATGTACGTTGTCTTCGATCGGATGGCGGCAAGGAGTACTTCTCGGATGATTTCACGGCGTATCTTCGAAAGGAAGGAATTCGGCGAGAATTCCTTTGCCGACACACTCTGCAACAAAACGGGGTAGCCGAGCGCGAAAATCGGCACATCCTCGAAGTAGCGCGGGCCATGATGAACGAGAAGCATATGCCCAAGTCATATTGGGCCGAAGCTGCAAATACGGCCGTCTACCTAATGAACCGGTGCACAACATCCGGCATGCACGAGGTCACTCCGCACGAAATATACTTCAGAAAGAAGCCGGACTTATCGCACATCCGCATATTCGGAGCGATAGCGTACGTGCACATCCCCGATGAGGAGCGTCAAAAGCTTGACCCGAAGTCGGAGAAATGTATCGTCGTAGGATACTCATTGGAGCAAAAGGGGTACAAGTGCTACAACCCTTCAACTCGAAAATCTCGAGTAAGTCGAGACATCGTTTTTGACGAGTTCGCATCCTGGTACGCACCAAAGACAACTCCGACTCCAACTCCGCTCGACCCGGAATTCGCTGAACAAGAGATCGAGGATGAAGATCGCCTTACGTGCATATTCGAAGAAAGTCCGATCATGACCCGATTGAGCGGACCACAAGAGCCGTTGAGCGATCAAAGCACATCACGGCCTAGCCCAAAGATGGACAAAGGCAAGGCGAAAATGTCAGAATACGAAGATGATCGCTTCAACGACAATGAGTCGACTCACTCACTCGACAATGAGTTCGGCAATTTCGAGGTACCAATCGGAGCTAAGAAAGCCCTCATCTCTGCAAATGAAAAACTCCGCCGATCCACCCGTGAAAAGAACCCATAAGCCGATTCGGCTACAACGATTATATGGCGTACCATTACGCCTTTATGATGAAGGTAGCGACAGTACGGGAGCTGGAAACCTTTTTGGAAGCCGCGAAGGACCCGCGATGGATCGAAGCAATGAACGAGGAGATGCATGCACTATGGAAGAACGAAACGTGGGATCTCGTTTCCACCTCACCACACAAAAAGGCGATCGGATGCAGATGGATCTACAAGGTAAAGTTTAACGCCGATGGCTCCGTAAACCGCTACAAAGCTCGACTTGTAGCGAAAGGATACGCTCAAACGCATGGTGTCGACTACGAAGAGACCTTTGCCCCAGTGGCAAAGATGATGACGGTGCGGACCGTAATTGCGCTTGCCGCGGCGAAAGGATGGCAACTCCATCAAATGGACGTCAAGAACGCCTTTCTACAAGGCGAATTAGAAGAGGAGGTGTACATGATACAACCACCTGGCTTCAACTTGAGCACCCATCCGAAAGTTGTATGCCGACTCAAGAAGCCACTCTACGGCCTCAAGCAAGCACCGCGTGCTTAGCATTCGAAGATAACGCAATAGCTTCATCAAATCGGCTTTTGTATGTCAAAATCGGACAACTCCCTCTGCATACGAAGCGATTCCGCAAGTCCGATTGTCATCATTTTATATGTGGATGACCTAGTAATTGGCAGTGAGGATCTGGACGACATCAATAAGGTCAAATCCCTCCTTTCCGACAAGTTCAAGATGACGGACATGAAGGAGCTCCACTACTTCCTCGGCATCGAGGTAATTCGGACTCCGGCCGGAATCATGATCTCTCAACGGCACTACATCCTCAACTTGTTATACAAGTTCGGGATGGCTGAGTTCAAATCCGTGGCAACCCCGCTCAATCGCAACCTCAAACTAGATGCGAACTCTGGCACCAAAGCGTGTGAGCCGATTCAGTATCGGCAACTCATCAAGAGTCTCATCTACCTCACGATCACACGACCCGATCTCAGTTATCCGATCGGTCTCCTTAGCCAATTCATGCAAACACTGCGTGATACTCACTTGGATTGTGCTAAGCGAGTTCTATGCTACGTGAGAGACACAATGGATTGCGGCATCCTCTACAAGAACGCGGTGCCAATACGACTCGAGGGGTACACAAACGCCGATTGGGCTGGCTACAAAGCTGATAGAAGATCAACCTCTAGATTTGTTTTCTCCCTCGACAGTAGAGCAATATCCTGGAGTAGCAAGAAGCAGCCTATCGTCGCTCTTTCGAGTACGGAGGCGGAATACAGGGGTGCAGCCGTAGCTGCGTGTGAAGCCGTATGGCTCAAGAGGATTTTGAAGGATCTGGGCGTACCCATCAAGGATTCGACTTCCCTTTACTGCAACAACATGAGCAATATCTATTTGGCTCGGAACCCGGTGTTCCACACGCGGACAAAGCACATCGAACTTCACTATCACTTCATCCGAGAGCACGTTCTGGCTGGTGATGTCGACCTACAACACATTAGCACCAATCTTCAAACGGCCGACATCTTCACTAAAGCCTTAGGAGCCGACAAGCTATGGCAATTCATGACCGATCTCGGATTGACGATCCCTGACCTGGCAAGCTTGAGGGGGAGTACTAAAGACACTAGGCAATAACCGCGCACTACGCAATAACGTGTGGATTCCGCAACCACGCAACAAAGTAGCGAAGAGCCGATCTACCGTGCAAAGCCGCAAAGAAAGACGCAAGCCGAAGCACAAACTTCGCAACTACGCACAACACAAGCTGGAGCACGGATTCCGCAACTCCGCATAAAGCGAGTCGACACAGACTCCAGAACGCGAGTTGAAGCGGATTTCGGATACCGTTTGAAACCGACCCGACTTGAGCTTGAGGGGGCGTGTTGAGAATCAAGCTCAACTTGGTCTAGTCTGTGAACTCACCTTGAGAGTGAAGAGACACACCAACGGTCAAGAGTCGCCATTATGTCACCACTTTGTATTCTAGCATTTAGTATGAGTCATAGAATCATATTCTATGACACATAACTTATGAGCTTTCACATTCCCCATGCTCCATGAGTCTTGTAGTTAATGAAGAGAGAGGGTGACTACATAAAGCACCCTCCTCCCACCTTGTATAATGTTGTGTCTTTCTCCTTTGTTAATATACTTAACCTTGCGTATACTCTGTGTCTCTTTCTCTCTCTCTCTCTCTCTATCTCATACACACACACACACACACACACAGATCACACCTATTCCGCTTCACAAGAATCCATCTCTTGATTCTTTACAGTATGGAACGGTCTTTTGGTTCCAGATCCCTTTGTCGGTTAAGTACTATTTGAAGGCTTGGGAGGTGTATTCACCTCCGTTGTCAGAGCAGAGTGTCTTCACTCTGTATCCTGATCAGTTCTCTATTCAGCTATCCACCGAGTGAAGACCTCGAGCGCATTGTCTTTCGACCTAATCGAGTAGGCCCATACCTTTTGTGTACAATCATCTACGAATGTGATGAAATACTGGGAACCTCTTAGTGATCGTTCAGACATAGGGGCACATATATCTGTTTGCACGAGCTCTAGAGGTTGTCGTACCGTCTCATAGTGGAGAGGGTACGGACTTCGGGTCTGTTTCCCGTAATGACAATGCTCGCAAAAGTCGGTCTTTGTCTAAAGCTTCGGAATGTAGCCGATCTCCATTAGCAGATCTAGTCTAGCTTGAGACATATGGCTGAGTTGGCCATGCCATAGTTTTGGATCCTACAATTCGGCTATGTTCACTTCCCCTTCTGGACTGATCACAATCAATGGATACAATTTATTGTACTTATATCCATTTCTGATTTTTAGATTTCCTCGACTGATCATCCATGTCAACTCACTGAGAGTTGTTCGGTACCCGTCTTCGGCTAACATGCCGATGGAGACCAGACTCCTTTTGAGCTCAGGTATGTGCCAGACTTGGTGCAAGGGATCGTATTTTTGTTCTACAATTGGATGGGGACCTCTTCGATCCCTGTGATAGTGCACTCATGCCCATTGCCTAGTTGGACTGTGCCATTGGCGCCAACCAAATAGTTCGAAAACCATTTGATATTCAAGGTCACGTGAAATGTAGCACTAAAGTCCAGTAGCCATGTTTGTGTGTCTTACACACTGTGTAGGACTTCTCCGATTATCGAGTCCTCAAGAGAGAGGATTTCTCCTGATTGAGAGTCGACAACATTGATTAGGTTCACAAGTAGAGAGCAGTTCTAGTCGGGTCATCCCGAGTTCTGCTCGAATTGTCGACCGCTTTCCTTCCTCTTGATCGACCAATAGTCGGAAATGTTGTGACCAACTTTTCTGCAATGAGTGCAGAAATCACCTAGTTGGCTATTTCTCGATTTCAACCGTTGTCGGTCTCCCCTCTTTCTCAGCGGACTAGAGTTTGGACCGGTTCTTTCGACTTGTTCTCTCGATCAATTGAATCTGTCGATCAACTTGGTCGAATGGTGGGCTTTTGTCGAATGTCCTTTGTGAGGAGTCAATTCTTGGCCAATTGTCTCGTCTAGGTTCAACCTAGGGCAACTGTTGGCGAAAGTTGTATAGAATATCTCCCAACTCGCCGGTAAGCTCGAAAGGAGGGTAAGAGCCTTAACTTCTTCTTTGAAGTTGATCCCTTGGGAGGAGAGTTCAGACAAAACCTGACTAAAAGTGTTGATGTGGGAGGTTGTTGGATCTATCTCATTCATCTTCATGTTGAATAATTGTCGGATCAGTATCAACTTTGAAGAGGAGGACTTCTTCTCATATACAACTTGTAACTTCTCTACAACAAGAATGTTGTTGTCTCCTTACCCATGTTGAAGCAGATGTTTTTGGCCAGGTGCATCTGAATGGTGGAGGGTGTGATTTCATCTATGGATCTCCACTCTTTAGCGAACATTGAAGCAGGCTTTTCGTTGTGCTAGTTGGCTTCAACTTGTCTTCGAATGATCAACACATCTTGCATCATCTCCTTCCATAGGGGAAAAGTTTTTGCCGTCGAACTTTCGGATTTCAACTCCTGTACTAGATGTTGAGGCCATGTTCTTTTGGAAGTGAGATTTACTTAGTCTTTTTTTTTCAGCTAGAAGGTTTCTCTTCTTGGTCTTTTTCTGCCTTTCGTTGCCGTTGAACAACAACCTCGCTTTGATACCAATTGAAGGTGGATATGCGCGGAAGAATATATGAGGACTTGTTGTAGGATGTACAACAAACGACACAGATATACAACAAGAGGAGAAACAATAAACGAGACTTTGATTCTAAGCTTCAATGGAACAAATTCTTCTTCTTCTTCTTTGTAACTCTTATGCTCTAAGACTCAAGAGAATCAACGTTACAATGTTAGGGTTGAGTTTATATACTCAAACCCTAACTCCAAGACGTGTTCACACTAAAGATACAAATTGGAAGGAGTCGTCCTTTTATGCCAACAAGAGGATCACAAAAGACAAAGACAAGGGACTTCATGGACACATATCATATGATGCGACGGTTTTGTAGCATGGTGTGAACAAGTACTAAAGCGATATAAACTATAATTGTGAGCAGATGGGTGTTGATCAGATGATAGGGAATAAAAGTTGGCACATGCAAATTAAGTTGTAAACTATTGTAAATATTAATGTCTATTCACACTTAAGCTAGAGAGGGAGAGAAAAAAGAGAGCACATGCACACTTTAAAGCACTCGACCTAACTCAAGCTAACGGGAAGAAAATAAATAGAGGCCCTTAGGAGTGCTAAAGGGGGGAATCTTATCATCATCAGCTTTTGGGTTCTAACATGTCATAATCGAGGTTCCTCTAATTGACATGATGATCAATCTGCTTTTATTCATTGGGTTGATTATAATCCTACAATTCTTCTTATAAGCAACAACTCTAGCACTATTTAACAAACTATTTTTTCTTAAATCATCTATGTTATCCCTAACAAACATTATCGAAACCTTTGGATTCTTACACAATTATTGTGTCTAAACTCAAGCCTTTCTTGATTCAGCAATATCTTCATAAAAGCCCCAAAGGTTCCACCAAAGCGCGCAATATTCATCACAACGTCAAAAGACATTATGTGGATTGGCATCTTCTCATGTGTATTTCCCGTAGTATGGCTAATTGTTGTTGGGCATGTAGGATCATTGCAAGTGGCCATCATCACACGTGTAGGAATGATGTTGATACGAAAAACAGGAACTCGGCCACAACCGAGTCGAATGCGAAATAGGGAATCAAGCAGAATCGAGAGAAATCAAAATGAAATAGAGGTGCACAAGATATATCGTGGAAAACCCCAAATAGGGTAAAAAACCACGTTGGGTGCCCGCCCACAAGATATATCTTCCGACTATTTAGGAGGATGTGTTCTTCTCTGATTCCCAGTCGACAATAGTCTTCTCTTTCATGAAGACTATGTCTCTGCTCCGAACGACCTTCTTGTCGACTAAGTCCCATAGTCGGTAACTGAATTCGTCATCGCCGTATCTAAGGAATATGCATGGCCGAGTTTTCGGGTCTAGTTTTCCCCATTTGTCCTTCACGATATGCACATAGGCAAGACAACCGAACACCTTCAGATGCCGGTATGAAACGTCCTTGCCGGTCCACACTCTTTGTGGGATGTCCCGTCCAAGGGTGCTGAGGGTGATTTGTTTATCACGTACACCTTTGTCATCAGTGCCACAGCTTGGACAACTTAGCATGTGCGAGCATACTTCAGACTCTCTTCGTGATGGTCTGGTTCATTCTCTTGGCCAGTCTGTTCAGATCTGGCGTCTTCGGCATGTTATACTCAAGTCAAATACCCTTCAAACGACAATATTGTTCGAACTGTCCTCGGTATTCTCCACCATTGTCGGCTAGAACCACTTTCAGTTGTTGACCGGTCTCTCATTCGACTCTAGCATGAAGCTCCTTGAAGACGAACAATACTTGGTCCTTCGTCTTCAGTGTGGAGACCCACAGCTTCCGGCTGTGGTCATCTATGAAGGTCACAAAGTACTATGATCCGGCATGTGACTTCGTGTCCACGGAGCATACATAGGTATGCATGAGTTCAAGTGGTGCCTTCCTTCTTGTCGGTGGTCTCGACCGGAAAGAGGTTCTATTTTGCTTGCTAGCCAAGCAATCAATGCACTTCTCAAGTTGCATGTTCTTCACCTCCAGAATGAGGTTGTCATCGGCAAGTCTTCACACCCCCCTCTGGCTCATGTGACACAACCTCTTGTGCCACAGCTCACCAGTTGTGTCAGCTGCGACATTTTCTTCCAACCGACATATCTGAGCATGCATCAGATATTGAGTGTTGGCCTTCTTAGGTCAGGCCACAATCAGGCTCCCTTTGCTGAACTTCATGACTCCGTTTCGGATGTTACCCTAGTAGCCTTCATCATCTAGCTGACCAGCTGATATAAGGTTCAATCGAATCTCCGGAACATGTCAAACATCTTTTAGTATTAGTCAACACCCAATCGACATTACCAGACACACATCTCCGATGCCGACAATTGGCATGCACCTTCATTTCCCATCCTTACAAGGTTGTGGTCTCCTGTCTTATTGTCGAATACGAGTGTATAATGGCCGTATTCACACTATCCCTTTGGACAGCCCAAGTTTGGGCTATTTCTGTAAATAGCATAAAGGGCAGTTGCCCTAGGATAGTCACTATATAAAGAGACTTTGTAACCTTTAGTGAAGAAAAGGGGGTTGTCGTTTGTAATTGTTGCTACTAAGAAATAAAACGTTTCTTTGTGCCTCTCTCTCTCTCTCTCTCTCTCTCGGTGTATCTTGTTCATTCTCATACACAGGTCCTTCAACATCACAGATGTTGTTTGTTCTTCCGCACTGACGAGCTTGTCCCCAACACTTATAGGATGAGAAGCACTTCTTGTCGGGGGTCAGGTGGAATGACGCACCCGAATCGACCACCCATGTCGATTAATCGCCGACAAGGTTCACTTCATTTTGCTCACTGATGAGCAACAACTCCTCCTCACTTGTCGCTATTGCCAACGTCCCCTTTCGGTCTGAACTCTTCTTTCAGTCAACTGCATTGTCAGCTCCCATTTTCTCCTTTCGGAAGTGTTGGCAATTCTTCTAGAAGTGCCCTCACTTCCCACATTAGAAGCACATGGGCCTCCCCCTTGACTTTGACCTTGTCTCTGACTTCTCTCGATTCTGGGGACTCCTGTTTTGTTGGGAGACAGATCCCTCCGGATGGATAGGGAGAAGAACAGTGTTGATGAACAAACTCGGCCGAGGCCGAAACCGGATGAGGAGTACCCGGCTACGGAGAGCCGGATGGTGCAGGTCCGGTGAGAACCGGATGAGGAGTACCCGGCTACGGAGAGCCGGATGGTGCAGACCCGGTGAGAACCGGATGAGGAATACTCGGCTACGGAGAGCCGGATGGTGCAGACCCGGTGAGAACCGGATGAGGAGACATATTCGTAAATATGTTTCTGAGGGTCCATCATGGCTATATTTGTAAATAGCCGAAAAGTCATATTAGTATAAATATGACTTAGGGCAAACTTTTAGTGTGTGTGTTATTCTTGTTGGTGCAAGAACAGAGAGAGTGTGCGTAACCGTGTATAGAGAGAGAGAGAGAGAGAGAGAGAGAGAGAGAGAGAGAGGTCGTTGCCTCTGCTGTAACCGCCGCCTGTGGCGAGGATCGTGAGCACGAGGTCATTGCCTCCGTGAACTCACTGTTGTACATTCTAACATAATGATAGTTTGCTGCCTGTGGGCTGCCGTGGTTTTTCCCTTAGTTTGGGTTTTCCACGTAAACATCCTGCGTACTCTTCTCTTCTTCGTGTCGTGCTTTATTTCCCGTTTTCTGTGTATGATTCTAAGCTCGGTTGTGGCCGAGCGTTGTGTATAAGGAGCGTTTTAGTTCCTGTCATGTTTCGACCTCTCCCTCTATGTGTATCACTTTCCGTGAGTAGGGCCTTTGGGTCGGAAATTGCCTCCTTGTCCTTCCAACGAGCT
This sequence comes from Azolla caroliniana, assembly GCF_043228905.1. Taxonomy (NCBI): domain Eukaryota; kingdom Viridiplantae; phylum Streptophyta; class Polypodiopsida; order Salviniales; family Salviniaceae; genus Azolla; species Azolla caroliniana. Next base: position 4,285,158 of record NW_028230447.1, read on the forward strand.
TCCTCATCCAACAAGCTTGATTTTACTCTTGCCAAGGATAAATGCTTCCCTTCTGGTCCGACATTGCCTAGTGTAACAACCAACGTCTCCCAGATATCCGGAAGGGATCCGAGCAAGAACAATGTCAGTACCTCGTTGGCTAGAGGTACTTCGAGCGAGGTAGTCTGGTTTATTAGCTCTTGGAAGGTGTTCATATGCTCTGCCATACTTGCGCCATCCTGATACCTAAGACTCACTATTTTCCGGAATACTGAGTCTTGATTCACGACATTCTTGTTTTCTAACATGATACCGATCTTCTCCCAAAGGATGTTAACCTTGTTCTCCTCATTGAAGTTGTTGTATAGGCTCATGTCGATAAAGCATCTTATGTATGCAATTGTCTTCATGTGCATTACCTCCCATGTTGATGCATCAATCTTGTCTGGTCTTTTGTCTCCAAACTGTACCGGCAATTAGAGGTCTTTAACCACCAACATGTCCCTCATCTTCGACTTCCACACAGAATAGTTGGAGCCAGTGAGCTTGAACATACCCCCAAATGAATCTTCCATTTTTCTATGCTCTGATACCAATTTGATACGAAAAACAGGATCTCGGCCACAACCGATTCGAGCGTGGAATAGGGAATCAAGCATAATCGAGAGAAATCAAAACAAAATAGAGGTGCACAAGATATATGGGGGAAAACCCCAAATAGGGTAAAAAACCACGGGTGCCCATAGATACCAAACAAATCACTATAAGAGAGGTGTACAACAACAAGAACACACAGGCACCAACTTGAGTTCGTTCACTTCGCCGATTGGTAGTTACAACTGAGGCTCTCTCACACTCACATGCTTTGTTTGTTCTGGCTATGGAGGCAACGACCTCGCATACACGTACTCAGTTACGCTCTACTACACACTAAACAGGATGACTCAACGTTTCATAAAGATTGCCCTAGTTATCGTTATACTTTCGGGCTATTTACATAACTAGCCTTAACAGGCTCGACTAGAGAAAACTATTTACATTTTCCTTTGTCCTAAATTCGGCCCATCCAAAAGGGACTAATTCTCAAAAGTTCTTAATGTAAGTAGTTGTCTCGTGTGCCATTGATAGGTGAGGGGTGTTTGACAACATCGTAAGGAGGGTGGTCCTTGTCTTGATCATAATTCTACATGGTTGGGGCATGATAACACATCGATCCACAATGTGATTGCTTGCTCAACAAAGCACACTTCAAGGAAGGGTGGTTTTGTAGTAGGCTATCATTATCAATAGGGATAGTAGAATTGCCATGTTTGCACAACCAACATTATGGTCATTCACTACAATAAGAGCAATTCATTGTGTTCATCAAGTGTCACTTCCACAATATAGAGTACTTTCTTGTTGACTCACAACATCCTCTACAAGGCATTCTGAATAATGTTCTAACACAACATCACGCCCTCCCTGATCCAGGTCCCTCTAGACCTATTTGAGTAGCAATGTACGTGTATGTATGAATGAAAGAAAAGAAAATGAACAAAAGAAAGAAAAGAGAGAGAAAATATGATATGTATGTATGCCATGTGCGTATGCATGCATGTATTTGTATTTGTGGACTTGGCTTGACACAACCTTGGTCTATCACCACCATTACCACCACCTAGGTATATATACACAAGGAGACATCTTAACATACATACTAATTTGTTAGGAATTCAAGCATGTTGTTGGTAACAACATGAATAATTTGCTAGCCAACACTAAACTAGTCATTGCATGTATGAGTAGGACCATAAGCCAAACGCAATCACAACACTACATAAAGAAGTGCCTAGGATGTTGGATGTTTCTCCTTGCACACGTGTGCGCACACACACACACACACACACATATACACTCATTCGATGCACACAATATCAATAACTCATAATACATTTAACCTCGCTTAACTCATAATAACAAAGTAGTCAAGAAAACTCATGCAAAAGTTGGTGACGTCATTGGCAACAACATTTTGCTCATCACCAGAATAGTGAAGGGGCTTTGTTTCTAAACCAATGAAGACAATAATCCTGACAAATCCTGCGAAAATTGGAGGGATCCTTCATGGCACACCACCCGGGAAACTCGTGTCATGTTGAGATTATTGTATGACCTAGTCTCTCCATATGTACAAGACAACATAAAGCATGCATGGAATAATACAAGAGAGGCGGAACTTCCGTAACAGAGCCTTCGAATGTCAAAAACTCTCGTCAGCAAAGCGGATGTGGGGTGGACATTATTGCATCGGATTGTGATCCCGATCAAAGAGTGTTTGTATGTTCCGAATGCGGCCCCGCGGAAGAGTATTATTATTGTTTGTGAGGAGAGATAGATGCATAGTGTGAAACCACACATCAGTAGGAGGCAGAGTATTTGTTCTGTTTCCTTGAGCCTCAAGGCAAAGGTCTGTCCCTGGGTCCTCCTTTTTTTCTTCTTCTTGTTTTCCTCTGGTAACGAAATCGAAGGAAGGGAAAGGCAAATTCGAGGTTAGTCTCCCCCCCCCCCCCCTCCCCCATGTTTTTCATCTATCTCTAGACATTGTTCTCTGCATCATCTGTTGCAAAGTAAATGGGTATGGAACACTTTGTTCTTGAGATGAGCTCATCTGAAAGAATGTATATATACATGTATATGTGTGTATGTATAATGTATTGCAAGGATGGATATGGAACTATTTTTTTCTTGAGATGAATTCACCTGATAGACTGCGTATATGTGTGTGTGTGTGTGTGTGTGTGTGTGTGTGTGTGTGTGCACCGTCTATTGCTAGAAAATGAATTCCTGGGGTAGTCTCTATATATATGTATAGATGTATATAATTAGTCTATTGCTTGAAAATGGAAATGGAACTATTTGATGTTGAGATGAATTCACCATATAGACTGCATGTGTGTGTATGTGTACACTCTGTTGCTAAAAAATGGATATGGAACTCTTTGTTACTGAGATATAAATACATCTGATAGTCTGTGTATATGTATATGTGTGTATATGTGTACACTCTGTTGCTAGAAAATGGATATGGAACTCTTTGTTATTGAGATATAAATACATCTGATAGTCTATGAAAACCATGAAACAATGAATGAAACCTTAAGGCTAAGAATTTCTACTTTGCTTTCTTATATCAATTAAGAATTTCTTATGCACGGACTGGAATGGAACATTTCTCTCCTTTTTTTTCTGGATGTAAATCTATATGAGTGAACCACTTTTTCAATCTTTCGATTCTTTCGCATCTGAATCCGTATGTTTCTGATTGTTTACAGGAGGTTTTTGTGGAATTAGTGTCATTCAATGAACAGAACATCAAATAATACATTCAATCGTAAAATACATAAACCATTCTTAAAAGTCATACCAAAGAAACAAAGGAACAAACATTTTCGCTTTTTTTTTCCGTTGCATCTGAATGCGTTGATCAACAGTTTATACAAGAGTTTTATGTGTGAAAGGCGTCAACTGTTTGTTTTCATCTATCTTTGAATTTTGCTTTCGCTTGTTTTGCATTTATAGGATTTGGCCAGTCAAGAAATTGTTGATTTCAAGGAGTTGATAAGTGTTCTTATGATCTATTATGATAGATATGGCCACAAGTAACTCTGATGTGCCAACATCTGTAGCACATGCTCCATTGTCAACATCAACATCAACATCAACACCACCATCAGCACCATCTCATAATTCATGCCGAACAAAGAAAACCGAAGGTGCTTCTTTCATACAAGACATCAGGGATCATTTCGATGAATTCGTACATGCTTCCATGGATGAACATAAAGCTTGCTTCAAAAACACACTTAACAAGGTAAACCATGAATTTTGTTTGCAAATAGGCTTCTTGGTTGTGCATAAGATCCTTGATTGAATGAAGTGACATTCTAAAATGGGTCTTTTGCAGTTATTTAAAACTTCTAAGGATGCCCCAAACGTTGTTGCCGCATCACCACCAGTTGAAAGTGTTTTACCATTAAACTCAACATCGTCATCATCTTCTTCATAGGTCAACGCTGATCTCCAAAACAGATATCCGTTGTGTGTATAACTTAGACATGGATACATGTATTTGAGCAATTTCCGAAGTGTTTTTTATGTCATAATTAAATCAAATGTTTAACAATAGTCCAAAGATTTGCTATATTATTCGGTTCAACTTTGATGTATGGAGAGAATGTGAAAAAGTGAGCAATTAGTAGTCATTTTCTTAAGACAATGGCTCGATGTTCAAGTAGTCATTTTCAGAAGACAATGGCTCAAGATTCCAAAGAGTTTTGATATATTTTTCAAAAAGACATTTATAAATGTGATTTGCAATATGGTCTGAAAGTAAATCAGCTAGCAATAAAATGGAGGCAACAGTTGGCAAGGTCATCCTTATACTTGAGGCTAATTTATAAGCGTACAAAACAACCAAGGTCTGAATTGTATAAACTAATGTAAATACATTTGAAAATATATAAATACATAGAACTTCTAAGCTCCACTCGCAAAGTTCACATATATTCAGTGAGGCTGGAGGTGTGGAGCAGAAATTGGAACCCAAGTCGTTGGCTCATATCTTTTTGATAATAGAGTTAGAATAAAAGTTCCCCTAAGAAGGTTGATTTTTTGCTCCATTTTTAGGAGGAAAGAATTTGGAGTTATATGGTATGGATAACGCAAGTGGTGGAATAACCAAGTGAAACATGATGCACATTCATCAAGTTTGAACGTAACATGAATGTAATATTAAGGTGATTTATTTGTGTGAATCCCAGTATATTTACCACGTTCTGACTAGCTACAATAATACTTTCATTGCAGACCACTTCTATCTTGATGCATAATTAGCTTGCCCCTCTCTCCATGATTTATATGGTGTTGGGAATCAAATGATTATGGTTTAATAGACCAGTTTCCACTACATGATGGAATTGCAAATTATTCTCTCTATATGCTAGCGAATTGCATTTTTAGTAGTAACAAATTGCATATTGTATGTATCTTTTCCATGGGTACATCAGATATGCATGTTATTTTTATGGTTGCAACTTCATATGTAATTCTGGAAGTTTGTTATGGTATAAAATGCATGAAATATGAAATTGGCTTGAACATATCCTCAAACTCAGCATGAGGTTGTTCTTTCGCAAAATTTTAAGAACTTATATGTGTCTTATATGAAGAGTATCTCCATTGGAAAGGAATTGTTGAAAGACATGAGATCCTTGTAAAGGGTAGCAATCTTCGAACAACAACTCTCATCGTGATAGAAGATGCATGCTAACTCCATGTTGTTATAGAGAAGGTGATTCTCTCCTAGCAACGTGTTGCCTAGGCTGAAGAGAGACTCAAGGCCACCATAACTTGCCTTGTTAGGAGACCCAATTGGTAGTTGGCACCAAGTACATCATGCATCATGGTATTCAAAGAGAGACACCAGATACAAATCTACAGAATCAAGAAGGCTATAACTATGTTGATTCTTGTCCCATTTTACATTACGGAATTACATAAATGTCTAGGTGATTAAGTATTGCCATTACATACTATAGTTCCATTCCTTGTATGTTCGACCATTCTTGCCTCTATGACCTACGTCGTTCTCAAGGTTCATCTAACAAACATGTGTCTAGCACTAACAAAATGGGGTAGCTTCCACCCTTAGTTCAATATATAATCGATTCATGTTACTCACATTCATAGGAGCATAGTTGGTTGAAGTGCGGTTGGCCGAAGTAAACGTCCTTGTGATGGCACTACCCGTTATAGCCCATGACAATTCTGAAGGACTAGATCACTTTGTTAAAGATGTGCATATCAAGTAATCTTATGAATGCACTAACAAAGCCTCTCTCTACGACCCACTTCAAACACTAATTGTGGGTTGATGTAGAACAAGGACGCCCCAATTCATGGTTGACATAAGACGAAGGATCCTTAGATCACAAGTTGACACTAGATTGAGGATCACAAGTCACGGATTGATGCTAGATCGAGGATCGTGCATCATAGGTTGATGTTAGATCATCAATCAAGGATCATATAACGGTTAGTCAACACATCAAGGAGCACACTACATGGGTCAACACATATCACAGATCAATTGTCTTGACCGTCTATTAGACGTCGATACAAGATTGTTGTACATAATACACAAGGGGTGAAAGCCAATTAAATCAACTTGGTGCAAATCTTCCAAGTCTTTGAGGAACTAATAAAATCAAGGATCAAACCACACGGATCAACACATATCAAGGATTACACCATTCCGGTCAACACATATCACGGCTCAATGGTCTCGACCACGTGTTAGACTTTGGTGCAAAGATTGTTGTATATAATACACACAAAGGGAAAAAGCCAATTAAGTCAACCTAGTGCAAACCTTCCAAGTATTTGAGGGACCAATATGTGGCACTAAATGGAGTAACCTTGGTTTTGGTGATTACATAAATCTTAAAAATATTTATATCATGCTTTTTGTAGATGGATTCACCCCATATGAATCACCTTCTATTCATGGCTCTACTACTGTATAGGATATTGCCGAACTTTGAGTCAAGGAGTAATGCAATGAAATCTTCTCTTGACTCAAGTATAGTTTGCCTTCTAACATGTGCATTGGATGACACAACAATCATGCTTTGCCTAGACAATAATCCTTCATTAAGTTGTGAAAGAATGACATGAACTTCCAATGTAATGGCAACCCTCTAGACAAATAATATTTGTACCATGTTTAAAATACCCCCTCTCTAATAAATAGGATCCCAAGATGATGTTAGAATATTTCCCATTATGATCTAAAATTACAACCTTATATATTATACTTACCTCACTTAGCAGTTGGCAAGAATGCAAGGGGTTGGCATCGCATGTCATGCATCTAAACGAAACATGTAAGAGTCAATATGTCAACGATTTTTCCATATTCAATTCATGGACAACCACATTATGGATGGCTATGGCATGGAGTTTGTCCATATTTTTATATGGTTGATCGTACGTATTGTTGTTCATTGAGATCCCAAGTGCTCATTTATTGCCAATTTTACATGTTGAGTATAAAGAAAGAACATACCAGTTAAAAACAATACAAATTTACACCTAAGGATTCAAAGAATCGTATAGTAGAATTCATGTTTTGGAGGATCAAAAGACGGAAAATCGTTTGCATGGGAAACAACAGACTGAGTATTGTTCATTAACAATCATGTGGCTCAGAATAATTATGTGGTATAGGTCAAAGTAAATGAATATCAATGGGAAACAATAGAGTATTTATTAATTAAAAATCATGTGGCTCAAAACATTATAATGTGGTAAAGGTCAACTGAAAGAATTGTTCACGATGATCCATCTTACAAGAGGTGCAACAAACCTCAAGTTCTAACCCATTCAACCTAACTGCTTTCCTAATAGGTTCATGAACTATTTATTATGTTATATGTTCACAATATCACTTATTTATTAGGGAAAAGTACCAGGATACCCCTAGAAGTTCGTCTAATTACCTGAATGCCCTTGGAAGTTCCAAATTTACCAAACTACCCCTATGTCCAAAAAAATACACTTTATAAAATAATTATACACTCAAATCTACAAGCCCTATTTACCATAATACCCTTAAAACACAAATTTCTTTACTTAGGAGATTCTTTGGGTCCTTTGTACTTACTTTATAAAGTGTATTTTTTTGGACACAGGGGTAGTTTGGTAAATTTGGAACTTCCAGGGGTATCTTGGTACTTTTCCCTATTTATTATAGGTTTGCAAGGTCATAGATGACATAGTGATGAAATTTTGGGGCTCTAACCTAAATATTCAAGGTTGATGTATCGAAATGTGGATTTGATTTTGCATTCATTACAGAAAATCCATTCCCTAACAAAGTGGCTATACATACTCGCTTTCCACAATCCATCAGTTACAAAATACATTTTTTAGAACATGGGCATAAAAAGAATAAGGTCACATTTAAGGTTCATTATTCACATGGCATTATGTGACGCACTAGCATGACACTAAAAGCTTGGTTATCTTTACAGAAATCGACCAATTATATATAAAATAAGAGTAATTCAACATTTTCGTCATCCTAAAATGTACACTTTACGACACCTTTTCAAACTAAGCTTTGCTCGAGCGATGAACCCGGTGGCAGGTTTCATTATAAGATGCATCAAAGCACACTAACTATTTGATTCTAGAAAGAGGTTTCGAGAATTTACTTTCCTTTAATAATAATCGATGAAAGTATAAAGGTAACGTGAACAAAGTGACATTAGAGAACATGACAATATAATTTGAGACTACTTTCCACACGACATAATTCCAAATTCTTTACAAAAATAATGTCCACAACCCAACATGGCATTACAAATGGGGAATAGCCAAGCCTCATTAAATGAGAACATAAATCATATGCGCATAGATTCATATCATATGAACCTTGTATACAAAATTGATCTCAAATACAGTTCGCGTTTTAACCTTCATAAAGAGCAAAGAGCAATATAGCATCCCCTGTAGGCATTGCCTAATTTGAATGTAAACTCGAAAAAAATAATCCATGTTTACAAAGGGTTCAATGATTTTCAGAACCCTCAAATAAGGTTATAATCCACTCCTTTAGATAGTCAGGAGTTGCCATTTTCTTTTGTTTCCTTTTTGGGGGTTTCTAAAGGGATTTCGATTGCTTTTTTTGTAGGGTTTAAGTTGACCCTACATGTGAAAGAAAACAAAACTTGTGGTTTCACATCAACTTGATCCAACCTTTTTGTTTTGTTTTTCTGTTAGAAGTATTTATTGCCCATGCCAAAAAAAAATTTGGAACAAAGAACACAAAGAAAAAGAATGATGGATACATGAAACATCAATCAACCAATAATATGGTGGATGGTGGTCACACAGAATTTTCCCTTTTCAGTCTCCTTTCTATTCTTTTGACTAGTATTCACTACTTGAGGTGGATTGGTGGGCCGCGTAAAAACCACTAGTATTCCTCGGTCCCCCGCTATATTCACTCCCATACTCTTGACTCCCAAGAGCTACTTGTCGGAATTTTCTCATGACTGAACTATAACTTTGGTTATCGAATTCACTAGATGACCCATTATACATGCTACTATGCCCAGGCTTTAGTCCTTGATTAAGATCCGAAAGAGACCCATCGTCTTCCAATGCTCGTACAACCTGCCATGAGTACACAATACGTCATGCCCTTTTGTTTTGTTTTTTGAAAATATATCCACTTGTCAGAACAGGAATCAACAAGTCTACAGAATTTTCGCACATTAACGCATTTCAATCTAGCATATTATGAGTTTATACAGGAAACAGAGTATACCAAGTTAGTAGCTAGGAATGGTATCAAGAGGTCATCAATGTTTAATTCTTAGGGAGTCAATACATCCATGATTGACTCATATTCGACGCACACAATGGATAACCATGACCTTGGATAAGGACATAAGATCTTGGGTTTCATGGATATGTTAATGACTAGCTGCCACATTTTTAATCATATCAGGGTTGTCTAGCCATAGAATTATGCTGTAATCCAACTAATTACTAGAAATTCAATAGGCAGTGTAAGCTTGTGGAGCGTTAGTGATTGAATGCATGACATTCGGATAACTGTCGGCCAACCTTACCAACTGTACAGTACCTCGATCACCTCCTCCTTGTGATGGTCAATAGACGGATACAGGCCACGTGCATTCCATTTTTTCATGCGAATTGATGGTGCATCTCTGTAATCAGGAACATGCCTCTTCCTGCCTTGACCTCTTCCATTCTTCCTAGAGTGTGTCCAATGTGCTTCATTGCAGTTCCAAACTGCAATGTATAGCTCTAATTCTGTTACCTCATGGGCAGAAAATCCCAACATGATATGATGATGGCCCTGCTGTAGATAGCCTATAGGGTCTCATAATGAGTCATAACACCAGGGGCTACCCATATTGTAAGGGTTAGCATAGCAGAACACACTCCCCTTGCAAAAGCTCATAATATTCATGTAGCATGCACTACATAATGCCATTGAAAATCACGAGAGACAGACAGACAGAGAGAACCAACCTGTCCCATGGCCGGGCGCATGCTAGCAGAATGCCGAACACATGCTCTGGCAGCATGGGCCATTCTTAGCATTTCTTTAGGGTCATAGTTCCCCTCCAAATGTGGATCAGCTATTTCATCCACATCATCCTCATCATCTATTTGTGCGAGGATAGGTCTTGCCTGCAAAAGATGTGTTTTAAACATGTGCATAAGAGATATTTACTCGGAATATTACGAATACTACAAAACGATTTACACAAACACAAAATGAGGAGAGTATATATTCACACAGTACCCTTTCCACTAGACTTTCTTCACCACCAGCTCGTGATGCATCCACAGGTTTCTCTCCTGTCAGCAACTCAAGAAGCACAACACCAAAGGAGAACACGTCGGATTTCGATGTGAGCTTTCCGCTCGAAGCATATTCAGGCGCAAGATACCTGTAGTAAAAAAAATATATGGTGGGTTTTTGCACCAGATTAACAATCAATATATATATATGCATACATATAATGTAGTTCTGAATCATCATCATATTAAATCTGAAGGGCAATCAAGTAAATACATGTTTTTCCAGCAAAAGAAGAAATTATTACCCGAAAGTTCCCATGACCCTGGTGGTCACATGGGTATTTGTATCTGACGCTAACTTTGCAAGGCCAAAATCTGCAACCTGTTCAATACTAGAGCCAGACATTAGCACAACTGAATTGTACCAATAAAATGTATACATTTAGCAATAGGCATCTGATGCATTTACCTGTGCCTCAAAATTGTCATTTAGGAGTATGTTGGAAGATTTGATGTCTCTATGGATAACACGAGGGTGACCTAATCCATTGATATTCAATCATAAGGTAAGAATTTAAACCCTAAGTTTATATCAAGCAAACATACATTGCTAACTCAAAAGAAAACATTGAAATTCACCGAAAACAGGCCCTTTTCTTATTCCTTACAGTCTTCATGAAGGTATGCAAGACCCCGTGCTGCCCCACATGCGATTCGCATCCGAGTCGGCCAGTCTATCACGATCCCATTCCTCCTTTCTGCAAAAGAATTTCAAGCCTTTTTGTAAGATGATTGAAACAGATCGAGTGAATTTTCAAGAACACAAATTGAAACAGATCAAGAGAATTTGAGGCAATATGATGATTAACTCTAATCCTTACGTTTATGTAGATGGTAATCTAAGGTGCCGTTGGAGACATACTCATAGACGAGGAGCCTCTGGCGTCGATCAATACAGTATCCGACGAGAGAGACAAGGTATCGATGATGTATCCTACTTATAATATCGACTTCAGCCTGAAATTCCCTCTCGCCTTGTGAAGCGCCGATTTTCAACTGTTTCACTGCCACAACTTTACCATCAGGCAAAACCCCTTTGTACACACATCCAAATCCACCTTCACCAAGCATGTTCTGTGCCGAGAATCCGTTGGTAGCCATGGCTAATTCCTCATAAGTGAACAAAGGTCTGTTCCCTCCGAGCCCTGGTGTCGGGTTTAACGGTTGATTTTCAGGGGATGAGTTATAGTTTTCATAGGTCGCCATTGAGATGCTCTGAGATTGTGGTTGTAAGGGAGTGTCAGAGGCGGCAGGAGAGGGTAAGTGCTCATGCCTGAGCCCCACATTCGGTCCATACTTTGGATCTGTTCCACAAGCAGCATCAACATTTGTGCACCATGACACGAATGCCACACATTAGATGAGGAAGAGTGGTGTTCATCCAACCAATCCCAACAACAGTTTCATCGGGTTTCTATACAAATCATTCTCAGATTTCTCCGCAAACATACATACATACATACATACATGTATGATTGTGTGTGTTTAGAAGACATTAAAAGACATGAATTTGAGATATGAATTAGTGGAGATATGGGGATGGATTGCGGGCGTACCTTGCGGGATGTAATACATCTTTCTCTTCTTAGGCTTGCAGCAGAAGCAGTAGAGCAAGATAGCCAGGACTCCGAGCACGAGGGTTGTGGCGACGCCGACACCAATGTAGACGGTGGTGGAGGAGGTAATGGAGTTGGGAGAAGGAGGGGGAGGGGGAGGAAATGAGGAGGAGGAGGAGGAGGAGGAGGAGGTAATGGCAGGAGAGGAGGGGGGAGGAGGGGGAGGAGAGGCTGCAGTGGTGGTGGTGGTGGTGGGAGGAGGAGGAGTTATGGGGGATGGAGGAGAGGTTTTGGAGGGAGGAGGAGGAGAAGGTGGAGGGGGGGAAGAAGAAGGAGAAGGAGCATTAGGAGCATTAGGTGGAGATGGAGTTGAAAGAGGAGGAGGAGGAGGAGACTGTGTGGGCGGAGGGGAAGAAGGATCGGAGGGAGGAGGAGGAGGAGGCGAGGAATCGATGGGAGAAGGAGAGGAAGGAGGAGGTGGGGTTACTGTGGGAGGAAGAACAGCATCAGGAGGAGGAGGAGGAGGAGAAGCAGTTGGGGGCGGCGATGAAGGAGGATCTGAAGGAGGAGGAGGAGGAGTAGTGGGGGGTTGAACGACTGGTGGTGGAGGCGATGGCGATGGCGATGGCGAGGTGGGAGGAGGTGCAGGCGGAGACTGGAGAGGCGGCGGCGGCGGAGGAGAAGAAGAAGAAGAAGAAGAAGGAGAAGGAACGGCGGCAGGTGGCGATGGAGGCGATGGAGAAGGTGCAGACATCTCTCTCTGTTCTCTCTGTTCTCTCTGTGTTCTCTGTGTGTTCTCTTGGTCTTTGGTCTTCTGGCTGAAGGCTGAGAGACAGAGAGACAGAGACAGTGAGAGATGGAGAGAATTTGAGTTTGTGTTCTGTTTTTCCTCTGTTTTTCTTTTCTTCTTTTTTTTGCTCTGTTTTTTTCCTCCTGTTTTTTCCTCTCTTTATGTTTTTTGCTCTGTTTTTCTGCCCTGTTCTTTTTTTGCTCTGTTTTTTGCCCTGTTTTTTTGCTCTGTTTTTTTTTAGCTCTGTTTGAACTTTGATTTTGTTTTTTCTTTTCTTTTTCTTTTTTTTTTTGGGGGGGGGGGTTGGGGGAGATAGTCAAACTAAGACGCGGTTTTATGAATCCAATCCAATACATACATACATACATACACAAAAAAGGAAGACATTCCTTCCAAATCCAACACATACTTACTTTATACTACTACTACACAAAGAAGAAGAAGAAGAAGAAGAAGAAGAAGAAGAAGAAAGAAGAAGAAGGAGGAGGAGGAGGAGGAGGAGGAGGAGGAGGAGGTACCTACCATTACCATTACCATTACACTCTACATAACATTTACCACTCTTAGCCAAGCAAACTAAGTTTGTCAAAAGCCTTCTTCGCTTGCCTAACATCTCCTCCTCCTCACTTTACGAGCACATACACAGCTTCCTTCCTTATCTTCGTTGCATCCTCCCTCTCTCGCCTCTCTAATATGTTACATGTATGTGCTTTCACACTCTTATGATTCAACACAACCTTTTTCGTCGTGTTTCGGCTCGGCTCAATGCCATCCATGTAGCCCTATTTGACATGCCATATCGTAATTCATACCTGTCTTTTCAAGTTTACCTTGTAATCTCATGTTTTATCTTCTTCTTCTAGTTTTTAAGGAACGACCCATCGAGGGAAGTGTAACAGCGTTTCTCCTTATAGTTGTTGTTGTCAAGGAGTCGGTTCCATAGGCTCGACAGGGAAAAGTTCTTGGTTAGGCTCTCCTCAAGGAGAATGAACACCTTTGTGTCCTCATGGAACTTGTGGTGTCGCTCATTCTATGTAAACCCACGGGAATCATCTCTCCACTTGCCACTTCCCTTTTCTCAACGTATTCAGAGTGGCAAACATTGGCGAAATAAGGATCCGTACCTTTTGGTCACACAGATGAAACTATCTAAATTGTCTCCAAACCAACTCGAAACCAAAATGGATGGTTCTAGATGTACTACCAATACGTCCGCTTAATTAAAAAATAAAGCTTCAATGATAATCTCACTATATCCGCAACCTAGTGCTCTTCAAATTTAACAAGCAAATGCCCAAGTTTCAACAAAACCAAGCAACTAGGCCTACCAAAAATTTTGCCGAGTGATCAAAGTTGAACCCACATATCTGGATCTCGGAGAGCAATTTGCCTTGTCATTGGATGACAACACTCAACTTAAGTCTAGAGTTTAGTATTGACCACGAAATGATAGACCAAAGAGTTCTATCATGTGGAGCCCAGGCCCCACAAAACAAAAGTCAAGCCATTCTCTTGTGTAAGAGCTTAACATGATAGAACCCAAAGAGTTTTATCATGTGAACTCAACACTATACAATGGACAAAGAGTGAGAAAGGAAGGAATAGGAGAGTAGCAACTGCCAACAAGTGTTATTGCAGCATTGTTGTTGTTGTAGGCCACATTGTTAAATGTAGTAGACGATAACACTGACACTTCCCCTGACCCTAGGCTAAACAAATTTTTTTCTTCCCCTTTACCTCTTATCCCAATGGCTCTAAACTACTAATGTACAAAAAGGGAGGGGGGGCTTTATGTTCCCCAAATACCCCTCAATCACAATAAAATATACCTATACACCACCTATTTCCTAAAGTCTACCCTTCTCTCCTATGAACTATAAAGCCTATACTACACACTTGGATCAGGGCTACACAAGCAAATATAAACACATGGAAATACAAATTTTTACACACATATATATGCACAAATACATCATATCTCACACACACTAACTCACATCTATAAATAAAAATGCACAAATGCATATCGGCATGCACACATCCCTTCAAGTATAAACGTGCAAAAACACATATATAAGCATGTCGACTGCACTTACAAATTTCACGAGCACAACATTGTTTCCAAGTTGGGCCAAATGTTGCACCAATGGTAGGCCCACTTGCCACTCCTAAACATGTGTTTAAAAGGAAGACTTTGAGCATGTGTTTAAAAGGAAGAATCTTGATTGAACTCCGTGAGCATTGTTTTTGTGATTACTGCATTTATCTAGTGCCTCATGCTTTGCATCCTTTCAAGCCAATCTATAGCCCTCACGAATTAGAGCTCAAGGCCCTCAAGAGTTATATTGACAACAATTGGCAACGAACAACCATTGCAAGTCTCTTGTTAGGGCTTGTATCCTAGTTGTCAAGAAGAAAGATGAAATATTGTGGCTCTTCAAAATTGGTACCATTGGGTGTAGATGTGCCTTTGGATCAAGAAATCCGCTCCAAAATTTATCTTTACAAGGCCTACAATTTGGTTCACATCATAGCATTCTGAATATGTTATGGCCCATGGGCTTCTCAACATTATGGCTATGTCGTTTGGACTCACAAATGCTCCTACTATTTTTCAGTACATGATGAACGACATCTTTGGGGACTACATGAACCAATTGATTGTCGTCTATTTGGACAAAATTCTTGTTTTTCCACGGTTCTCGGCAAAACACATTGATCACATCCACCTCGTACTCACCCAACTCCGCCGAATGGGCTTTATCCTAGATTAGAGAAATGTTAGCTTGATTGTCCCTTAGTGGAGTTCCTTGGCAATGTAATTCCTTCCAAATCACGATGGACGAATGAAAAGTTGTGGCTTTCCATACATGTGATGTTGTCCCAACTCAAATAATGGAAATGCAAATTTTTATTAGTTTTGTAATTTCTACCACAATCCATTTGCAACGTTGATACCTCTATCTCGCAAGGATTGACAATTTTAGTGGACTCTAGAGGCTCATTAAGCATTTGAGTTCGTGAAGGAAGCTTTCACCAAGGTCCCTATCCTTCTCTATCCTTATTTGACCAAATCCCTTTTCATTGGAGACCAATGCTTGTGATTTCATATTCTGTTATATTTTCGGATTCGGTTTACTTTCAAATTCAATATATTGAAGAGTGAATATTGTGGTATATGATGGCTCTAGGCGCCATCCCAAATTATCACGATGTCCTGCGTCCTCCCACATTCTTTTCTTAGTAGTATTGTCCCTACAACACAAGTGTGTGATAAAGGTCTCTCATCATCACCATCCCTATGGGTGCTTTCAACTACTTCCAATTCCAACCAAACCATGATTTTCTCTTTCGATAGACTTCATCATGGGTCTTCCTTTTAATAGTAGACAACTTTTTAAAGATCGCTCCTTTTATTGCTTGTTTGAAAACCATCTATGGTAAGGATTCATTGAATTTGGTCCTGACATATGTTGTTTAGCTCCACGAGCTAGGCACAAGCTTCCAAATGACATTGTGTCAAAACAAAATCCCTAGTTCATATTGTATTTCTAGCAACATCCATTACAACAAATAGAGCAATTGTTGACGTGGAAACATGATTCTACGTCCTTTCTTAGTTTGTCATTGGACTTGTTCCTTGCTAAACGTTGTGGTTAGCAATGGGAATTTGGTGATGCTTTACGTCGTCAAACACAACGTTGTGAGGAAACAAACAGATAAAAAAAATTTAAATTTTTTTACAATGTTAAATTTAACTATTTTAAAAATTATGTATGTGTGTTGTGTGTGTTTGTATGTAGCTATTTATGTTCGTTTTATATGCAAAGAGCCATTGGGTAGGCGTCAATGTATTATAGATTGACAACATTCTTTCAATATTGCAATGTGTTCTTGAAATTATAGTTCATTCGCCCATCAAACCCAATACCAACTCTACATGTGACTTGACTACAAAATGGGTCAAGGAGACTAATGGTTACCACCCATATGTGGTCTAATGCGAACTCAGAAGAGGTGATCGTTGAGCCTTACTGGCTAACATCATGTTAGACTTTAGTATAACAAACAAACTTGAAGTTCAGGCTAATATAATGCTTCTCAGAGTGGCACGTGAAGAGGTGGCATATTGCACTTGCAAGGTGTTGGAACGTTGATCCTTCCATGAACACAAGGACCCAAGCGACGTGATGGTGTTTTTATTTCAATGTTCTCTCCCATTATTTGTGAGTTGCGATTGGTCCACTTAAGATAGGGAAAAAAAGACAAGACCTTAACCTTGAAACAAAACAAGATTTCCTTGTCGTAGTTTGATTCTAAACATCAAATTATGCTCTAGTAATAATCTTAGTAAAATCTTACTTAAGTCAATATGGTGTGTTCCAATTGAAAGGCCTCTACGGACACTTGTATACACCAAATAACGTTTGGTAATTTCCCCTCCACACCTTCTTCTTTATACAATCTATTTAGGAACAAGACTATTATCCACCATTTTTGGCTTGGGGGATTGTTCCTCAAATAGCATATCATTTGGCACATTGTCCAAAATGAGATTTCCACATTAACATCCAATGTTATTAACCTTAACACAAATATATTCTTTGCTCAAAGGTTACAATGCATGCAATGACAAAAATAATATGAGTTACACAATATTGCCCAATGTCATCCCTTTGCATGTATCGTAGGTATGTGATATAGATAACTTACATTGATTCACATATATCTCTTGCTTGACTTTTTTTTAGTTTTCAATAGCTTTAGATGTTGGCAAAGTTTCCAAGAGTCCAATTTGCACTGGGCTCACCGACAAGAATGTGGAGTAGCAATTCTCCAAGATGTACACGATTTAAGGAGATAGGGAGACTATACAAGAATTTATATATGAATAAATCAAGTTTATCTTACACAATTTTGTGATCCCTTATGTATGGTTAGGTTTAATGCTTTTACTCTTTTTCTTGGAGGACATTGGTCATCTCGACCCTTCCAACAAGCTCCATAGCTTCATGATAGGCTTCCATTTGGAAGAAGGGTCATAGATGGCTATAGAAAGTTAAAAAAAGAATAATGCCTACATTCTAGATTTATGACAAATCGATTCACGCAAAAAATGTAGCTCAAATATGAATAGTTTATGAGGTATCGAACCCAAATACAGACCAACCAAAATTCTCTAAACAACAAAAAAAACTCAATTGAATTTCGTCATAGTAAAGAAATCATACAATAATAATTGTTACAGAGACATTGAAAAAGAGAACCTAACACCAATTTCTACACGTTTTAATGTCATCATTTTGATTTCAACAAAGATATAACCAATTTGATATACTTACAAATGAAAAAAGCCTGTCCATTTACCATCAGGATTACACTTTTGATTATGTCTTACTTAAATCTAATATTGCAATGTAAACATTTGCATTTTACCATCAAAATCACACTTTTGATTGTGTATGTCCTACTTAAACCTAATATTGCAATGTAAACTTTTGCATTCCTCCACGTTCACATCTTGCAACTCGTTGACAAACATGTTTGTGTCAATGATGGGGAATTAGGATATAATAAGGACTTGTAGGTCAAATCTACATTTCAAACTAGCTTATCTATCCCTAATTGCTTGCTTCCATATTTATTCTTGAGTTCTTGATATTATTCCTTGTGTTATTCCTTATTCTTGATCAAACACTAGTAAGCTTTAGATGTTAGTCCCCTCTTGTCATCTCAAAATGAGCAATGATCTACTTGTTCCTTTAGTTGCAATGTGTGACCCTAGTTTCACTACCAATCTCCAAAATATCATTAAAAGAATTCATATGATCTAATGAGGACGCTTGAATCGTGCTTGTTACTAAAGTATATGTCATTGATTCCAATGTGACACCAACTCCAAATTTTCCAAAGAGATATCAAGAATTTGTTCATGTATTCAACAAGGTCAAGGCCGCTTTTTGACAATTAGAATATCAACAACAAGAACTAACAACCAAGACAGTAAAATATTATTATAAGAATTCATATGATCTGATGAGGACACTTGAATAGTGTTTGTTATTCAAGTATATGTTATTGATTCCAATATGAAGCCAACTCCAAATTTTTCAAAGAGATATCAAGAATTTGTTCATTTATTCAACAAGGTCAAGGGCACTTTTTGACTATTAGAATACCAACAACAAGAACTAACAACCAAGACAATAATCTGGTCATGCACACTACAGTAATTGAAAGTAATACAAGTCAAGTTATTCTTCATTAGTAAATTCTCTTGACTGCATTTTTAATCTATATTGAGTTAAGCAAAAAGTCATAAAGTTGCACTTTCACCATTTCCAGTTTCTTGTGAATGACTATGTCCCTTCGCAGATGGCTTTCACATGAACATGCCTGAAAATATCAGATGATGTTAAATTAACTGGTAGAAAGAGGGTTCACAACATGCCCCATAAACACTATGATGCCAGTGATATCTTCTTTCAATACAAACATGAAAGGGTGATCAGCAATAAAATCTTCCGATGAGCGGAGAACAAAAGACCGAAGCATAATGACCCCGGCTGTTGCGGCTGCAGCTTCCGTGCCTTCCTCATTTACTTCAATAAATGTCTTGTGAAACACATTGCTAATAGACAGTGCTTGACCACCATTGGATGAGTCCACCATGCCTGAAAAGTCAGCTTCATCTGAAAATGGCAATTTCATACCCATTTCTTTTAGAGTATCTGGCACCTCATATCCTGCTGAAACTTTGAACTTTGGTAGCTTAAATGAGCCCACATCAATTTCAACACCCTTCACTAGAGTTTTTTCAAGGATATCTACAGTTAAACCTTTCTCCAACGCAAAAAGACCAGCTTTTTCATTTGGAAGTATGATATACATAGAGAAAGATCTCGCATCTTGACCATTGCTATATGGTAGTCGGAGCACTTTAAAGGAATCGTGCGAAGATATTTCTTGTTTCTTCTTTGTCGTCATCATGGGAATACTGATGGTTTCACCATTGAGGAGATGGAAATCCCCATCTTTTGTTTGAGAAGTTTCAAATTTCTTTTGCCATGTTCCTTTGAAATACAAGGCATTTGCAAGGACCAATTTAGTGTTCTCATTTAATGCACCCACAGGAAGGATTTCATCAATTTTGCCCTTAGTTTCCTGCTTCACCCATGCATTAATCTCACCTCTACTCTTCTCAGCCTGCACCAAAACAAAAAAATGCAAAACCAAAGTAAATCTGAGGCTGCACATGTCACAGTTAAATATTATCTCACAGGTACTCAACACAAACACATGAGAAAACATTCATCTGTGACTTGGAACTGCCAATAAAGGTTTGAATCAAGTTTTCAGCTTATTGTAATAGTATAATTTTATATGTACCTATCCCATCAAACATTTATTGATATATAAATAAATAAATAAATATACAGTGACAGATATTACTATAGAATCCCAGAGCATGTCTTGTTTTTTCCCTTTCTTTTTGTTTCTGGCTATATTCTGTGTCATTATTTTATTTGATCAGCTGATTCTATATCTGTGAATCTTTAATCGTATTAAAATGCAACTGTTCTGAAGTAATTCAACATGAAGATGAATCTTCATGAGCAATATTTTTATGTGCATGTAAAATCTTGAAATAAAGGTAACGACACCCGACATCTCACATGGAAATAATGGAATGATAGGCCAGAAGGAAATGTTGATCTTGTGATCCGACACAAAAGTTAACACTCTAATCTGTGAGAGATAAATCATACCAGAAACTTCCTTTAGGGGATGTCCGCCTAATATTAATGAATGAATCATCTGAAATTTTGACGTCTCTAATCTAACAATGTGAGACTCTACAATGAGAATTGAGAAAAAATATGCTTATTCCTATTTCTCATTTCCACTTATAAGCCACAGCAAAGACAGTTCAACTGGATTACGAGCACTTATGATTGCTTTTAACAGATATCATTCTTTCTTCTTTTCCTCCACGTTACAAGTTATGAGTCCCAACATTTTTGTGCCTTTGAATACCCTCTTAAGATTTTATTCTTTTTTTGCAACTTAAATTCACCAATCAATATCACTATCATTCTGCAATCCAACGAATAGGGATCTTCGTTGAATGATAGCAGCAATGCCTTGAGAATCATCAACTATCTTGATGGAAAATGGTAGTGATGTGATGAATCACAACCATGCTTATAGACTGAAAACTTTATATGCACTGGTATCCGCATTATTGTAACAGAAGGCGATAGAAAATCATTGTGAGCTACATCATTTGTGTTAGCCAAAAAAGAAGCTCACAGCATTGCTGTTTAAACTCAAAGGAATTGACATCCCTAACACTATGTCGTAGTACAGAAATAATATTTCAACCCTTATGAGCTATATCTGACTCTACCTTTACAGGGGGTCCTTATTTAACATTCGAGCTTCAAGCTTATATAAAGGCTATTATATCCTCTAATCATAATCTCTCTGCCACAATCATGGTATATGAGGGAGACCGAGATTAATTCACATTAACCCACATTTCAAAAGCACTATTCACATTAGGCAAAAGGTAGAGTCAGAATCTTCTTGTTTCTGTCTCTCAGAGTACTCC
Source organism: Azolla caroliniana (assembly GCF_043228905.1). Taxonomy (NCBI): domain Eukaryota; kingdom Viridiplantae; phylum Streptophyta; class Polypodiopsida; order Salviniales; family Salviniaceae; genus Azolla; species Azolla caroliniana. Next base: position 4,306,543 of record NW_028230447.1, read on the forward strand.
TTAAGAAATAGATTTAGCATTAGGCAGACTACAACTCATGTTTTCAATTTTGCAGCTTTGTCAAATAAATCAATGGACTTAGAGAGACATGACCACGAAATATGTCTATTGCAATGTGGAATTAGAGAGATTTGAAGCGCAGTGAATGGACAAATGTAAACAAGGTTTTACCTGATTCAAGAAGTCAGCAGGGTGTACAGCTACACCATAATTGCTATGGAGGACTTCACTGAAGGAGGGGTTAAGAGGGAGGGTTTGCTGAACCCACACAGAGTTCACAAATTCAAGAAGAGGCCCACCCAAGGACGTGGCATCGGCAAGGAGAACGGCATGAACCTGAGAAGCGAACTCTCGGAGGGTATCCGAGGAAGGGAGGTTAATTGTCGACAGTATCTGCTGGAGTGTGGGACCCTTTGCTCCAGAGGCCACCATGGCCATCACTATCGAAACGCTGATTGGGGAAAGGGCAGCATTCTTCTGTGGCCCTGTCGCTATCGCCGTCACAGCTGATGATTCAGAAGAAGAAGAAGAAGAAGAAGAAGCCGATGCAGCAGACACTGCTAGTTGGAAGAAGTGGAGGAGGAAATCTGTGTGATCATGGATGAGAGCCCTCATATCCATCTTTCTCTCTCTCTCTCTCTCTCTGAATCTGTCTGAATCTATCTATCTATCTGTCTGTCTGTCTGAATCTATCGATCTATCTGTCTGTCTGTCTGAATCTATCGATCTATCTATCTATCAATCTGTCTGTCAGAATCTATCTATCTATCAATCTGTGTGTCTGAATCTATCGATCTATCTGTCTGTCCTGTCCTGTTCCTTCCTTATGCAGTTTTGCAATCTCACAGATCTACCACTTTGTGTTTGTGTGTGTAGCAAAGATTGGCACCATGAAATCACCGCCTCCCTCCATGTCTCTGACACATATTCTTCAAGGATGAAAAGACAATTATTCGAACTTGGCCTTTTTGTAATGGTCCTTACAATGTTACTATTGTTTATTCTCTCCTATACTTTACTTAAAGTTCCCTTTATTTTATACCCCTAATAATGCTTCGGTGCAAAAGGTCCTTTTCTATCACGAGATCTATTGTCAAATTATATTTCAAGGTCGGCTTCTTTGTAGGATCCAACAGCATCGAAGCATTCGGGGCGAATATGGTGTATTCTCATCCATGATCTTCACTCACCTTCAATTGAAAGATAGAATGATGATCCATGGGGTTGGGAACAAAGTTAAACCTTGCTCTTGTGTTTTCAATAGTTGCAGATTAACGACTCATGAAAAACGTCTATAGATATGAAGACTTTGTTGAGACGAATAATCCCCCATCTATAAGGCTGACCTTCTAGACCAACAATCATGAAATCTGTTGAATAAAAAATAATTTGATTACTTCACTTTGAACATCGACTTTCTACGTGGATGCTTATGGCTAGCCAGACAATATCAACTATATTCTAAAAGAGCTGGGATTGTAGACATGGATTTAGAGGCAACCAGCAAGTATGAGTATAGTCTATCTAATTATAGAATTAGGTCATCTGCATACATTCATATCTATGCATATTTCTTTCTTTCTATGCTTGGGCATTTATTCAATCCACTTGTTGACGGTTCTCAATTGACACGTCACACACCTTGGAACTAGTAAAATCCATTTGAATAAGCATTTTGGTAAACAAGCTTTCCTATTTGGAGATAAATGGATTTTACTTACTATAGTTTGTGTAGTTGAGAGATTACATAAAAAAGTATCCTTGGAAACATGTAAAATTTGATCATACAACTCAAATTTGAGATAATGAACATATGCTTGTTTCAGGTATTGACAATCAAATGACTATAAACTTGAAGGCTCTAGGTTTCAGTTTCCATTGCTGCAATAATTAAGAAGTTCAACTATAAAAGTACATGAAAATTTTAGTTGTATGATCAAATTTTATATGTTTCCAACGATACTTTTTTATGTACTTCCAACATTACAGCAGGATTCTTGTGATAAAAACATGAAAAAACAGTAGATTTATAAATGCTGAAAATCCATCAATATTATAATGAAGTTCAACTAACTATATATGCTAACTTTTATCAATGAACAAAAACTACAATAAATGTCATATACATCATCGGTATCAAAATGTGGTGTTAGTAATGTCAGCTTATTGTGGAAGTAAATGAAAAAGACTATTTTGGTTCTCAATTGAGTCAAGACGTTCTTTCTGTACATCATGTTTTCTGTATTAGAATATTCATAATGTGATTGATGATTTTGGCTACAACAGAATACGTAACAGAAATGTGTTTAAGACACATGGGTGGAAGGAGGTTCAGAGACGAAAGGATTCGCGCAATGCAAAAACCTCTCCATATCAAATACTCACTAAGCACACATCTGTAGTACACAAAACCATAGCTTTTTTGAGTACTAACTACACCATCAACGATGATACTGATCATTCTCTTCTTTTCTGTGAAATGTTTGTTCATCTTTCAAATATTTACCTAAAAAAGAGGGAAAAGAATTGGTTAATGCCTTTTTTAAAATCCTTAATTTTAATACCTGTGAAAGCTTCAGAGAGAATAAACAAAGCTGATAGATCTTTTAAAATATGAATATTAAGAATGAGATGATATGTTTGTATTACTAGATTATTTCAGAATGTAAATAAATATGTCCTAAAATGTAGTAGGAAGTACACGTCGAAGAGAATAAATAAAGCTGATAGATCTTTGCAAATATGAAAATTAAGAATGAGATGATACCCATGTAAGTAGGCTTCCGAGAGAAAGAAAGAAAGAAAGATATATTAATGTCTTCTAAGAAAGAATAAATAAAGCTGATAGATCTTTGCAAATATGAAAATTAAGAATGAGATGATACCCAAGAAAGTCGGCTTCGGGGAGAATAAATAACGCTGATAGATCTTTGAGCATATGAAAATTAAGAATGAGATGATATGTTTGTCTTACTAGATTATTTCAGAATGTAAATAAAGAAAGATGTACTAAAATGTAGTGCGGCACCACCTCTTACTCAAGTGAGCTTTTCGTAGCAGTCTCCAATACGATGTCCAAGTTTACCACACCTCAAGCATTTCACCTCACTTGAACTACAAATACATAAGCATCAAAAACATATTTAGAGAAAACACTGTCTTTTCCAACAGCCCCACCAGTTCAATGTAGTCAATTATCGCTTATAGATTCATGAGCTTCATCTCATTAAAATTCTTAAGTTTTAAGTATTGATACATAAACTCAATGCTGCTAGTGGTAGAGCATGCATTTTTTACAATTTTTTGGAAGTGGGTTCTAAGTTAAGTCTTCGGCTATAGGTCTGATGTGATGTTCAGTATAGAAAATTTCAAGTTTGAAATTATGCACATTAAAAGTTTCTCATAAGATTTCCTTTTCATACCCAAGGGTTAAACACAATATCATTGCCTTATAAAAGACAAATGCCAAAGGAATGACAAAATATTTCTTATTTCCTGATGGTTCAGATGTTGTACGCAAAAGAAAACACTACCATAGGCAAAAAAAAGATAGCATTTGCCTTCCAAGTAACAATCTTAAAAAAATGAAGAGGATTTCTCACCTTTTATTTCAGAAAATGACTTGCAAGGAAGAAAAATAAGATTCTGTAGGAAGAATTACGACAGATTAAAATTACCTGGTTCCAAAGGTACTACCAAAAGACCCAAAACTACTGCCAACAGAACCACTGTAGCCAGACGAGGGTGTGCTACTGCTATCCGAAGATCTGATATCATTGGAAGAAAAACACATCAATAAAGTCATGCGGCTCCAGAATAAACAGCACAAGACATGAGAAATGCAAAGGTCTCATAAGTATGACCTGTTGGACCAATTAGTCACACCACTGCTACCAGTACTGGACCAGTTATTGTTGGTGCCACTACCACTAGATCTGTTTGACCAACTGCTGCCAACTGAGCTCGGTCTGCTAGAGAAATCACTTCCGCTAGATCCTTGGAACCTGTTGGAACTAGAATAACCACCACCTCCTCCAGAATAACCGCCGCCACCTCCAGAATAACTGCCACCACCACCAGAATAACCACCACCGCCGCCTCCAGAATAACCGCCGCCTCCACCAGAATAACCGCCGCCTCCTCCAGAATAACCGCCTCCTCCACCAGAATAACCACCTCCTCCACCAGAATAACCACCACCTCCTCCAGAATAACCGCCACCTCCTCCAGAATAACCACCGCCTGACCCAAAGCGGCTACCAAGAGGTCTAGGTGAAAAGCTTCTGCCATATCCCCCACCTCCAAATGTGTCTTCTACAATCCTAGGAAGCTGTTGAAATCACAACTCACAGATTATCTACATCATAATAAATTACAAGAAAAAGCAGATGGAAATCAAATTATTTGAAGAGGCTTGAACGTTCCAACTATAAGACTCACTATACAATTTTTGTGCACACAGAAGGAATAAAGCTAGCATTGCACTTTGGTTTTTAGCATTTTCCTTCATCAGCTTAGCAGCTTAGAATGAAGTGGTGAAATATGGTTCGAATAACACATCTCCTCAGCCTAAGTTTAATGTATGGAGAGCTATGCTATATATCAACTCAACAAATGCACGACGTGTTCATAGAAAATGAATGAATTAATTAGAATAAGTAAAACCTTTTTGGGTGCCTCAAGTACTTCTCCTGTTGTGATGGTCATTGATAGCAAGGTCTTTGCCAGCTGCTCTGGTAGATCAAAAACTGCTCCTTGTACCTGCCAAAACAGAGTAACTGATTAATTTTATGCAAAAACAAAGAACAGCATTTTACAAAACATCTTCAGCAAAAGCTAGAGCATGACTCTCAAATATAGCTCATGAGAGAAAGGAAAGAAGGAAACAAACCCCTATTTCATTTAGCATACGAATCTTGCCGATGCTGCTTGCTGCAGATGGAAGAATGCTTCTTATAAATTGGGTCACTGCATCTGATCCAGTTATAGGTAGTCCTCCTGGTCGAGTTACTTTTAAGGTCATGAACCCCTTGGTCATAATAGAACAAGAAGTTGAATTAAGGTTCTCGTTTTACTATTACAAATCACATGACTAGGATATGGAGAAGACAATAGAGAAACCACCAACCTGTTCATAAGAAATAAGGGATCGTGATGTAGGAAGCTGAGTACAACCACATACATGTGCAATAGCTGCAGCTAGTGCTCCAGGGCCATGATCTAGCATCAACTTTTCAGCAGTTGGAAGAAACACATTCCGTAGATCCATTGAAATGCTCTCAATTTTTTCAACTGCCTGATGTGCTGAAGATCTTATAACATCTTCCAGAGTGGGAGGCTCAATGTTTTCAAATTTACAACCTAGCTCTCGTTCAAGGTTATCAATTGTTCTTCTTTGTTGCTCCATGTACATAAGAATTGCAGTACCCTTTTTGCCAGCTCTACCAGTACGCCCCGAGCGATGAACAAACGTTTCCGTGTCATTAGCAGCCTCATAATGAATAACCTATAGAGAAAATATATTATTCAAATATTTATGAATGAAAAAAAATCTCTTTGCACCCCATTAGACATGGATAGACTGAAAAATGAAATAAGTTTGCTAGAAGACATACCAGATCTACATTAGAAATGTCAAGGCCGCGGGCAGCAACATCAGTTGCAACCAAAACATTGAGACGTCCATCTCGAAATGATTTGAGTGTCTTCTCCCGTTGATGTTGGGAAATGTCCCCATGCAAAGCTTCAGATCCCAGTTTTTGTCCGAGGAAAGAAGAAATATCATCAGCCTCTCTTTTGGTTTGTGTGAAAACAATGGACTTGCACCCTTTTCCATAGACCTGCCTCAAGCCCACAATAGCATAAAGTTCACCAATAAATAATAATAGAAGGGATATCTTCTTATTCTCATAAGGTATAGTTCTGAATTTACCGTTATCAGATCACTTAACATCGGTCTTCTTGTTGCCATCGAAGTAGAAATGGAAAGAAGTTTAATGCCCTCTGCTATCTTATCATCATTATCACCGACCTATTAGAATGTAGATTAAATATCATCAGAATCAAATTGTTGCTTAGTTTTTTATTTTGGGGTAATGCTAACATGGCCATAAAAGCCCCAAATTTGAAACTCATACAATATAAGTTGCAGCCAAATATCCTCAGAAACCAACATAGATATTATCATCATTGTATGAATCATGATTCCTGTTATTTACCAGATCCACGATTATATGATTCTTTAAGTATTTCCCTGCTAGTTTCTTAACCCATTCAGGCATGGTCGCCGAAAACAACAAACACTGCTTCTGAGATGGAAGGTGTTGCAAGATCTTCTCAACATCCTCTTCAAATCCCACAGCCAACATCCTATCAGCTTCATCTAACACAAAATATTTCACTTCACCAAGCTTCAGGGCACCCCTATTAAGAAGATCGATAACTCGACCAGGTGTTCCCACCAAAATATCAACTCCACTCTGTATTTGGCGAACTTGTGCATCTATGGAAACTCCTCCATATGCACACAAGACTTCAGTGGTGGGTGACGACTCTTTCAGTTCATTCTCAACTTGCTTTGCTAGCTCTCTTGTAGGTGCTAACACCACAGCTAGAGGTGATCTTCCATATCCCCTGTCAAATCATCATCATGGTCTACATTATCATGTTAATGTATGAAGTGTTTTAAAGAGTGAATTTTTAATATTGAGAGACTAATGAACACTAGTTTATCATTGCTGAACCTGATCCTTTTCTCTTGCTCTTTGATTGTCCTATCAAGGATAGGAATCCCAAATGCCAATGTCTTTCCAGTTCCAGTTTTAGCTCGAGCAATTAAATCTTGTCCCTTCAATGCTGGTTCTAATACAGCCCTCTGAAAATGAGAAGGGAATAATTCAGAGTTTGAGAATAAATCATTTAAGGAAATTTGCACTACAACACTACCCGAATTCCCAGCTAAATGAGCTGGATTTGAAATGTATCTGAATAGAACTTATGAAACATATTAAACCAAACCTAAGCTGAGGCATTTCACTATAGACAACATAAAAGAACATTAGCAAAGATCACACATTGCCTTTACTTAGCCAAAGCTAACAAATGCTACTTACAATCTGAACTAAGATAAGACGAATCAAACAGGTTTGATGCCATGTTTGATTAAATTGGATTACACCAAAATCGGCCTTAAATTTAGGAAAGTTAAGGAACTGACTACCTTTAAATTATGAGCTTCCTATTGAATAACAAACTTCAAACGTTGAGACATACATTAAATTATGTCAACAAGATGAAATTAATGGATATTATTTTTCTAAACCTTGTTTGTGAGCAAACAATAATATTACATATCCATAATGTGAAAGAATTGGCTTTATATATCCATTATATATAGCAATCACAAATAAAAATGTCAAAATATATTTCATAGATGGTAAAACTTAATCTTTAATATCTTAAAAGTGTTGGCTCAAGTCTAGAGTGATGTTTCTAATTCTCTAATATTTTCTTCCATTAACTTTACTTTGGCACCTTACACTAACAACGTTACATACATATTTCTCCTTAGAAATGTGGCTGTATAAATCAATTTCAAGAAACCCAACAGGGTGGAGAAAGTAAGCAATGGTAACAAATAGATATATTAGAACAGTATTATTACATGATCATATAAATGCAAAGTTCTTCCTTCTTCAGTAAACTCCGTTAAGATAAGGCCAAAATCTAATTTAGGAAAAGAAAAATAAGAATTTAATGTAGGAGAGGCAAAACAAAAACAATCAACTGAATGTAAGAAAGTAGAAAACAATGCAACAAAAGGAAACGATAAGAACCCAATGTAAGCAAGAAACGCAACAAATAATCAATGATACAAAAGAAAAAGTCCAATGTGAGCTAAATTCTGTTAAAAGGAATTGGAAAACCTAATTTATATGAAAAGCAGCTACACCGGTTCAAGAAAAAATGTATCCAATATAAGAAAAGCATGAAAAACGTGTAAGGAAAGAAAATAATAAAAACAATTTCAGAAAGTGCATATAGAAAAAACAATGTAATGAAAGCAAATAAATAAATACCAAAAAATCTGATTGTAGACCTAGAACCCAAGGCAGTTGAGAAAAACAACAAAAAACTAATGTAAGGAAAGCAAATAAATACCAAGTTCAGAAAACGTGGAAAAAATCTGATTTTAGAGCAAGAACCCAATGCAAGTAAGAACAACAACAAAAAACCAATGTGAGGAAAGCAAATAAATACCAATTTCAGAAAACGTGGAAACAAAATCTGATTTTAATGCAAGTAAGAACAACGAAAAACTAATGTAAGGAAAGTAAATAGACACCAAATTCAGAAAACGTGGAAAATATCTTATTTTAGAGCAAGAACCCAATGTAAGTCAGAAACCAACGTAACAAAAGCAAGCAACAAGAACTCAACGTAAGTCAAAATAAAAATAAAAATAAAACCAGAGTAGTCAGAAAATTCAAAAAAATGCAGAAAAACACGTTTTGCCCAAAGGAAACCACTAATAGTAGAGCAAGAACACACTGTAAATCAGAAAAGCAAAAAAGAAAACAATGCAGTATACGAGAAAAAACACAATGCAGAATATATATATATATAGGAAAATTTGAGTTTTGGGGGAGATTCTTTGTTTTGCACCTGTATAGGGAAGAGCGAAGTGATGCCTCGCTTGGCGAGTCCTGAAACGAGGAGAGGAGAAATGGGCAGCTTCGAAATCTCAATGCCTTCACCCCCTATTTTGGTGTCCGCGCCCACCTCTTGACTACTCTCAAGATTCTCTGCTTGTTGGAAGGCAAACGCAGTCGAAGCTGAAGAGTACTGCGGAGAAATCCATGAATGAATACCCTTCCTCAATCCATCTCTAATAATGGAGCGAGGCGGAAGGAATGTAAAGAAAGAAGGAGTAGCTCCAGGGAACAGAGGCGCCCTAACAGAGGAAGCTGTTTCTGAAAATGGAGATGGAGATGGAGATGGAGGGTATGATGTCGCTGTTGCCACAATAGGATCTCTTATACAAGAACCTGAAGCGATCTTTGACCTTACTCGAGATATGGATGGGTGAGCAAGCATCTGAGAGTTTCTTGAGAACGCCATAGCCTCTTGCTCTTTCTCTCTCTCTCTCTCTCTCTCTCTGCCTCTCTCTCACACACACACACAATCTGTGTGTGTTATGCAAATCCCTGTAGAGAGAGAAGGGAGAGAGAATTGAAAGTGAGAGGAAGATGTATACTAAGTTTTCACACAGAGAAAAACAGAGAGAGAGAGAGAGAGAGAGAGAAATAGAGCTCTTAAACCCTAAATAAACCCTTTCCTTTCTCTTCACCAAACAAACAATGCCTACCTGTCCCCCCAAATTCCAGAAATACATATAAGAAGAAGAAGAAGATATTTCCTTAATGCTTTTCTCTCTTTACAGACATGCCTAAGTTGTAACTTGTGACCCAACCAACGATCGCCCCATGGTTCCTCACTCACGAATATCGTCTGTCCGAATGTCTCTAGTCATAATAAACTCGCATCACTCAGTTAGATCCTTCTCACCGACACATTACCTGCGTTGCGCTACCTCAATCATCTTCAATCCAGAGACCGATCATACGATCACTTTGTCGAGCGAAACATTACCGTTACGCGCTCCATCATAGCTTCTGCTTTTGTATAGTCTCGTGCATTTTCTCAATATTTGGGCAACATTCTCTAGATGAAGTGTGCAATCTTTTCTTCTATTAAGTAATGAACTTATGTTTGTGGTACGAATACAATTTGTCTATTTGATGATAAACGCATCAGTTAGGTCCTTCTCGCTGACATATTGTTAGTGTTGCGCTATCTCAATCATCTTCAATCAAGAGACCGATAATGTGATCACTTTGCTGAGCGAAACATTATCATTAGGAGCTCGATCATAGCTTCTACTTTTGTATAGTTTCGTGCATTTTCTCCATGTTTGGGCAACATTCTCTTGATGAAGTGTGCAATTTTTTCTTCAATTAAGTAATAAAATTATGTTTGTGGTACCATGTGAGATGAATGCCACTCAAAGAGAAGTTATTTATAAAATGCCATATGAACCGATGCGGTACTTCAAAGTTTTAATCATTCGAGAGAATGTCATAATATCAAAAGTTTGGCATGTTACCTTAGAACAATCATACACTTGGTGGCAGATGTGAGGGTATAAACTTTGTGTAGAAATCATGGAGAGTGGGAGTTCTATCGAGGTGAAATATTGTTTGTTCTAATTTTTAGACATTAATGTAGGTGAACTTCATTTCTTTTCCATATGCTCTTATGTTGGTATCAACTCTTTTGGGACATTCAATCGAGTATGCACCAACTACTACTAACGCCAGTTTAGTAGCGCCCGTGTGGTCAGGTGTATATGAGTATTGTTGAGAATCAAGCTCAACCTAGTGCAACATGTGAACACACCACCCTTTGAGAATCTATGACCACTCAAAGGTCGAGAGTCACACCACTACTCTCTACACATTAACTATGTGTCATAGAATCATATTTGATTACACATAACTAATGAGTTCCATATTTCTCATGACTATGAGTCTTCACATTCCCCAAGAGAGAGTAGTAGTTGTAGTGAGTTAATGAAGAGAGAGGGTGACCTTATATAAAGCACCCTCCTCCTACTTCATATAGTGTCGGTTGTGACTCCTTGTTATGCTACATTTTGTATTTACTATTTTCCTTGTTAATATACACCTTCTTCTTGAGTACTTCATTTTTATTTCATCTATCTATCTTGTTTTTCTCTTCTCTCATCTCTTTCCTCTCACATATACACATAACACACATCTCTACCGCTACACAAGAATCATATTTGATTCTTTACATGGTATCAAAGTGGTTTGGTAGCTCGATCTAGCCCATCCGCGTGTGTTGTGGTCTACGCCAATGTTCAAGAAGAACCGACTCATCGTTATCGTAGTGTGACTACATAGCTCGTGTTCGAGAGAGAAGGAAAAGAAGAAAGAAAGCTTCATCGACAATAAATACTCAAATGGGGAGCGCTCTCCCTAGCGAGAAGTTGGATCGAAACAACTTTGCATCTTGGGAGTACAAGATGCACCAATACCTTGTCGGTCAAGGATATTGGAACTACATCAAAGGAGCACAAGAAAATCAACCCGACCCGAAAGACACCGACTACTCAACATGGGAGCAAGTGGCAAGTCGAGTGATGTATTGCTTGGCGATATGTGTTCATGATCACATGCTCGGCTACATGCACTGGTTCGTAAACCAATGTGTAGACTGGGTGCGTAAAATGGGTGCGCAACGAGAGGTCGTAGCGGTGCATAAACCGGGAGGCCGTTGGATAGATATTCCGCGGAGGAATATATTTTGGGAGTTAGTGTAGGGGCTCATTGATGAGCATTGAAGTACAAAGTCAATACTTCTATCAGTCCGTATGGACTTGTATAAAAGTGCTCTCTGAGCACATCCTATGTATAAAGTTTTAGAGTATTGTTTTGAAATTGAGCTTTCTGTGTTTTGCTCGCTCTGTCTCTCCCGCGTACATTGTGTTGATTAAGGTTTCCATTAAACCTTCTTTGTCTTTTGTCTTTTGTTACCCGGTTGTGTCTGTTAAGCTTCCGCACGTATTATTTTTCTCCGACCTTCAAAGAGAAAGAGATTGAAGGCGTATGTACAACATGCCAATTCAGCAAGCAACACCTGCACCCGTTTCCGAAGGAGAGGAATGTGAGCAAAGGCGTACTCGACATAATTCATTTCGATGTATGGGAACGGGCTCAAACGACTACATTCGGCGAATGTCGATACTACATGGCCTTCATCGACGACTTCTCCAGGCACACATGGATCTACCCCATGCGACAATAGAGCGAAGTGTTCAAACACTTCCAAAAAATCAAGAGTGGAGTTGAAAAGGAAATAGGTCGACATGTACAATGTCTTCAGTTCGATGGAGGAAAAGAGTACTTCTCCGACAAATTTTCGGCTTTTCTTCGGAAAGAAGGAATTCGATGCCAGTTTTCGTGTCGACATACGCCACAATAGAACGGAGTAGCTGAATGAAAGAATCAACACATCCTCGAAATAGCACAGGCCATGCTTAACGAGAAGCACATGTCGAAATCGTACTGAGCAGAAGATGTCAACACAACCGTCTACCTAATGAACCAGTGTACAACATCCGATGTGCATGAGGTTACCCCGCACGAGAAGTTTTTTGGAAAGAAGTCAGATCTATCACATGTGTTCGGATATTTGGATCCATTGCATATGTGCACATCCCCGACGGGAAGCGACAAAAGCTCGACCCGAAGTCGGAGAAATGTATCCTCGTAGGGATACTCACTGAAGCAAAAGGGGTACAAGTGTTATAACCTCTCGACTCGAAAGGTTCGCGTGAGTTGAGATGTAGTCTTCGACGAATTGGCATCATGGTACGAACCCGAACCAAATCCTCCCAAATCATTTCTAGTTGACCTGGAATTCGCCAAACAAGAGATAGAAGATGGAGATTGATTCGAACACATGTTCGAAGAAAGTTCGATTATGACAAGGCTTAGTGGGCCACAAGAGACCTCAAGCGACCAAGGCACATCTCGGCCTAGTCTGATAATGGATAAAGGCAAGGCGAAAATGCCGGAATATGAAGACAATCACTTCGATGGCAACGAATCGACTCACTCCCTTGACAGTGAGTTCGGTGGCTTCGTTTTTACCTATCATGAGGACACCTAGCGTAAAGAAAGTCATTGCCACGGCAAACGAAAACCCTCGTCGTTGCACCCGTGAAAAGAATCCTATTAGCCAATTCGGCTACAACGATTATATGGCATACCATTATGCCTTTATGATGAAGATAGCGACAGTTCGAGAACCAGAAAGTTTTTTAGAAGCAGCCAAGGATCCACGATGGGTCGAAGCAATGAACGAGGAGATGCGGGCACCATGCAAGAACGAGACATGGGATCTCGTTCCCTATTCACCACAAAAGAAGGAAATCAGATGCAGATGGATTTATAAGGTGAAGTATAATGTCGACGGCTTCGTCAACCGCTACAAAGCTCGACTCGTAGCGAAAGGATATGCACAGACACATGGAGTCGACTACGAAGAGACATTTGCCCCGGTGGCAAAGATGATGATTGTGTGGATTGTGATTGCACTTGCAGCAACGAAAGGGTGGCATCTCCACCAGATGGACGTCAAGAACGTCTTTCTTCAAGGTGAATTAGAAGAGGAGGTGTACATGGTACAACCACATGGCTTCGAATCCAACATTCATTCAAAAGTTGTCCGCCAACTCAAAAAGCCTCTCTACGACCTTAAGCAAGCACGGTGTGCTTGGCATTCGAAGATAACACAATATCTTCATCAAACCGGCTTTCGAATGTCGAAATCTGACAACTCCATCTACGTACGAAACGACTCTAGAAGCCCGATTGTCATCATCCTATACGTGGATGATCTGGTTATTGCAGGTGAGCATTTAGTCGACATCAACAAGGTGAAGTCCCTCCTCTCCAACAAATTCGAGATGACGGACATGAAGGAGCTCCATTGCTTCCTTGGCATCGAGGTAATTTGGACTCCAACCGACATTATGATCTCTCAATGACACTACAAACACCGGGTCATTTGAAACAGGTAATATGTTGTATTCTCTTTTGGCATAGTTGGCCAGATGTAGAAAAGTACCCTATTTTAGCCTGATATCGAAAATATACGATGCATGCGTACCCCTTTTGCGACTTGATGGTTAAATATAGAACAAAAAAAACCTAGCAATTACTAAATTGTATATGTGTCCACATTCGTGTCAATTTGCATATCATGGAGCACAATTGAAGACTTGGTTCAATATAAAGTTCTAAAATTGGTATCCATATTCAAATTGTAGAGTAAAACTACATAAACCGTAATTATAAATATGTGGTTTTGGGTTTAGGAATAAAGTAGTACCCCACTTGTTGGACGGGTATATCGATTGTTTCATTGTATAATGTCATATAGTTCATGACAATGTAATTGGTAAGAGTAACAATTACGTACGACATTCATTTATACTATGTGGAACCAGTAGACTTAAACCGTAGGTAACTAAAAACCTCTTATTATCAAAAACATTCGCCTTTTCATATACAGTCATGCTAACGGAAATGAGAAATTACAATATCATGTTAATATCTCAAACTGAAGAAGAGCATGGTGACCAATTATATGTAAATACAAACTACGGTTCCAATAATGATTAAAAAGGGAAATTATGAACAGGTGAATTTAATTAAACGATAAACAATTATAGATGTTCTCATATACAAATATAATATGAAGTGATGGTGAACATTATGCCTCAAAATCCTCAATTTTTACATTACGCCATCTACATCAATCTATAAGCAAATCAGGCAGAGCAGGCTCCTCTGGCGCTGATTGTTCTAGACTGTTTTCATTCGTGTCATCTCCAAGCTCTCCCGAATCTGATGTATGGTCAAACTGTGCTACATCTTCCAGGTCCACCAGCTCCCCTGCTTCTTCATCAATTGGTTCCATTGGTTCTCGTGAAGTCATCTGGAACATCTCTGTCTCGTTGATGTGTTTTGCTCCGACTTCTTGATCCTGATCTGGACAGTCCCAGATTCCTGTGATCCTCATTTTGATGAAGTTAACTTGAGCAGGGTCCTTCTCCAATGCAACACAGTTTCTAAACATCTTCAATGCACAAGCTGTCGTTGTACCTAATGGTCGCATGAACACAAACAAGTATATATAAGAAGTAACGTCTTAAACTTGATCGATAGGATTGAAATTAAATATATATATTATACCTGTGCCAGAGAACAAGTCTAGGACCCAATCATCTGGATTCGAGAAGAGCTCTATGAGGCGGTTGATCAATCTTTGAGGTTTTTGATAAGGGTTCACCATACTTTTATCCCCTGACACATGTCTTAATTTTTTGGTTACAGCTGGGCACATGATGTAGTTAACCACGTTACGGTCATTGACATGTGCTCTAGCCTTCTTCTTTGTAATTGAATCATAGTAGCCCACACAAAAATGTTCGACCGCACTAACCATTCGATCGCCAGGGCTACGTGTAATATTTGTTTTGATCCTATAGAGAAAGAAAATCAAGTATTAGAGGTGTAAATGTGTACATATAATAAGAAGTACTGTAATGAGTAAAAGCGAACTATAACGCACCAATGCATGTGTTCAGTGGCATGACAACGGGACTTCAAAGCTGTTGTGACTGACAGTGATTGCCCCATGCTATGAAATATGTCTGTCCTCCACAAGGGGGCCAATGTCAGTTCTGCGAAATCCTTTACCATTTTCTCGATTTGAGGGTACTTGAAAGGCACATCATCATATGTTGATCCCGCAATACGGAAACCATATGGTATGTCAGCTATCAGCAAAGTGTAGTGCCTTCTCGGTAACAGTTCGAGCATCTAGGATACTTCGCCATTGAAAACACTATAATGAAGCTGTTTGAAAGGATCAGACCTATGCAAAAAACTCTTTACAGTCTCCGAGTCCTCGGGCAGTTCCATTGCCTTCCCTTTGGTCATTCTCTTCTCATATTTCGCACGTTCTAAGTGCGTGATGAAGGCCGCTGGAATACCGTCATTATTGTCGTTGTTCTTTTTCGATTTTGATGGTTTCTGCAAGTGTCATTGTTGTTAGCAGGGAACATTACTTTCTAACATATCAACATTCAAAAGACACATACCCATTCTCTAAATACAATAAAATATTCCTCCAATGCCTTGTAGGAAGAAGTTATCGGGCAGGCTTGTTCAACCTCTTCCCATGTCGGTAAACTCAGTTTTTGCATCATCAACACCTGAATCTTCATGTATACCTTGTGACTGCACAATCAATATGAAATTAGAAATAAGATATTCAAAATAATTGAAGACTTTCATGAAAAGGTATACTATAAACACTTACTTTTGCAAGTCTGTTACCATCTCGTCCAAACTAAATTCCTTGGCGACCACTCGAGATAGCACGGATATTAACAATCTATCATCTTTGATACCTTGTAATGATCTCCAAGGTAAAAGTTTCATGTCCTCTGCTAACTCCTCGATTACCAAGTCGCTTTTTCCCTTGGTCTTTGATTTCATCTCAACTTGTGGATCAATTCTTCCCTTTTTTGATCTTTGCCCCTTGACTTCTTTCCGCTCCCACATAGAGAATATTTTGTCTTGGAGATCCCACACCTCTCCGATCCGAAAAGCTAGTTGAAACCAAGAATCATATTTTCGGAGACCTTCGGATTTGGTACTCTCATCCACTGCAATCCCTACTTCCAATAAACACTGGCGTCGCAATCTAGGCCACAATCTTGGACCAAAACGATTCAAGGCATCCAGGTATTCATGATGAAAAAATCTTATCCTCTCTATACATGACATCTTTTGCCTATAATCATTGTCATTGTTATGGTCCCATGCGAGCAGCTTCGCCTCCTCGTGAGTTAGTCCTGCATATACCTTACATTCGGCGTACTTGAAGAACGGCGTGAGAGGAAATTCTTTGACAAGCTGTCGTCGAGCTTCGGCCGAATGTGATCCTCCGATTACATAGTATGTGTAATCGTCTGCAGAGCTATACTTGAAATCTGCTACTGTTGGGCATTGTTCTTGATCAACCATTACCAAAAATGGCACCACAGTAGCGTGAGGATTGATTTTCATTTTGCTTTTCAGGTTTTGCACATGGACGGAGTGCGGCTCCCTAATTTCCAAGGGACGTCTTCCAGTCACGGGGTCAATGGGGGGCCTTTGGATAGAAGTAATGGGCAAATGAAATAGCTGGCCCCTGCGCACAAGTTTAGTCTTCACAATATTTTCTCTTATTTTATTTTGTTCTGACGTTAGGACACCAGAAGATAGTTGTCTGCCTGGAGCCACGACGTCGACTTGTTGGTCGTCTTCTTCTTCCACAAACTCTAATATTTCTTCTTCTTCTTCTTCGGGTCGTGGTCGTTTAGTATATTTCTTTTGAACAGGATTTGTCTTCCTAGACTTTTTCGGTGGAGTTTCTGCTTCACCGGTCATCATCTCTCCTGTCACGTACGACCGAAGAGCTACCAACAAGTTATTTTTCGTTTGCAGGTCTTTACGCAAAGCCTTGGGATTGCAAGATTCGGGTACTAGGTTTCCCTCATCAAGTCGCAATCGCCTGTTGCCAACTGAGCTCGAGACGTCGATTAAAATACTTGTAGAGTCAATGTCTTCGTACTCTAGCTTGGTTACATGCCCGTAATTAAATGTTTTTCCAAGCTGAAGTTTCCCTTCCCCCTCCGATTTTGCCGTTATCAATAACAGCACCCCATCCTCCTCGACATAAGAGAGACACCATTCAAGTTCGGGGTAATCCTTATATTTCACCTCAACCGTTTTCTCCTCTTGCGTACTACCTTTGTTGATTTTGGTAGTAGCCACAGATGACTTGGATCCTCCTTCCCCCGTTGAGTCAAATAAAATCTTTTTACTCGTGTCCTTCATGAAGGAGCCAGAATCTCGTTTTGTCGGAGATCGAATCTTCAATCTAAATGAAGGAACTTTTTGTCTGGGTTCACTGAAATTAAAAACGTTGGTGAAAACATAGAAACAACGTACAATTTTATCTAAATCACGCAAATTATCATTTAAATTACGTCAATTTTATGGTCCCATGTGATAGTTTTTTATCGCAAAAACAACATTTTTTTCAACCAAAATCCGATGCAGTGCATCGGATTTTGATTGAAGGTCCTGCCTTTCAGAATTGCTTTCCAAGTTCGTTGTACAAAATAAAATAAAATTTCTATGTGTTGAGGAAAGGAATCTTTAAGGAATCTTTAGGAATCTTAAAAAATGTAATGAATATTACTAACTTGATGATTTTCTTTCCCTTGTTCATGGTTCGTGCCGGAGGTAGTGCTGTCGACGATGTGCTTCTGAGTGCTCGAAAATTGGCCTGTGCTCTGAGCTCGATGGATTCTTTCACGTGATAATGAAAATGAAATTTCTAACCTCCTTATATAGAAGACTTTAGCATTCTTTTTAAAATAAAAAATAATTTTTAATTATTTGTTTTTTAGGAAAATTTCGGAAAATAATATAGTTAATCTAAGTGTTCGGGTAGTTATATAGTTAGGCTTTAGCATTCCTTAATTTTCTCAAAAGAAGGTTTTAGAATACAGTTAGACTCCCTCAAATGTCTTCTTCTACAAGTAGAACATCTCTTTTTTCTATTGTCCCCTTCTCATTGTCAGACAACTCGTATTTCTCAATAGAAGAGTACGACCACAAAAAACATTCGCGGCTTAAACAAAAAAGTGTGGCTCCTAGTACTTCGAATTCTCTGTTTTCAATTGATCCTGTTGATGGCCCTCTTCATGCAAGCTTACAAGTGGACGATTCTTCGTCGATAGATAACAATAGCATTACTAAACCTCTAGCATTTAAAAGAGTTCCTCGACAAGTTAGTGAAAAGAGATTTAATTTCTTATGTTCTGATCGTCAACTTCTATGCGACTTGAACAAATCGTTGTCGTGCCTTTCGGCTCCGGATCGTTGCGTGAGTCGGGTGGGAACCGCCGAGGTTTTGGACTAGGAGAAAGAAAAATACAAATAAGGCTAGTAAAGAATAGGTATAAAGAGTTATAAGATAAGAATCTCGTGAATCCCACGAGTTTAGTATATTTAGTCAATATTTAGATAGTAAGAGAGAATTATTTTAGCAAATTCGTGAATCCCACGAATATTTTAGATTGATTGATCATTATAGAAAAATAATCAACAAAAACTACAATGTGCTCCCCATCCTTATATAGTGATGGGAGAGACTAAGCATAACTACATGCTTTTTCTAATATGTTCATGCACACTAAATGTGCATGTGATGCTTTTCTAATCCTTGCTTTTATTTGCTAAATATAGTGCTCATGCATGCTAGATGTGCATGAGTCACTTTTTAGTTGCTTGCGTTTTTCTATAAAATATTCACGCACTCTAAAAATGCATGATTTACCTTTTAATAAAGGTAGGCGCAAATAAAGGACTTATAGTTATTAAATCTATTTGTAGAACACTAAAGATAAGGTAGCATAATGGTAAAGTTGAAGTTTGGCTACGTGGAGGTACAAGGTTCAAATCTTGCCCTATGCACGTGATAAATATCTTGATATTCTTATTTTATTTATTTATATGTAATTAAATCGGTTATATTATTTTTACTTTTTCACGTAGTGTACGAAATACACTACGACACTCGCCCCCTCCGAACCCGCACATCCTCCGGTATGTGCCGAAGTTGCCGATGCTCGTTGTCTCCCCTTCATCCTCCGTTTGTCCCGCTATGTCAACTTTGTCTCTCCATTTTGAGTAGACCCATTCTTTCCACCCGAACCATTGTCGCCATCCGATCCACCATATTCTTTGTTCTCTCTCGTCATATTCTTGGCCCTTGTCATTCGTGGTAGTGTCTTTTACTGGCCTCTTTCTTGTCTTCATCAACCTTGACTTTTTTTCGGATCGCTCTCGTCCGATCGACTTTCGGTTTGATCGGCTTCCGATCGGATTCGTATTCGGCCGAATCGGAATCGGTTGTTCGGTTTCGATTGAGTTGGTCTCCTTTCGGCTCGGTTTCAATCTATCGATTTCGGTTTCAGTTGGCTTTCTTTTCCTCGTTTTCACCAGCCTCGACCAGTCCAACCTCCGATTGAGTCGGATTAGCTTCTTTTTGGATCGGTCTCGTCCGATCGGCTTTCGGCTAGGTCGGCTTCTATCCATATTCACGTTCGGCCAAGTCAGACTCAGTCGATCGGTTTTGACCGAGTCGACCCCTTTTCGGGTCGGCTTTCTTTCGGGTCGTCTTTCGGCCGAATCCTCATTCGCCCGGTTTGGCTTTCGTTTGTGTCGTCTTTCGGCCGAATTCTCTTCCTTTCGGTTCGGCTTTCTTTCGGGTCGACTTTTGGTCGAATCCTCTTTTACCCGGTTCGGCTTTCTTTCGGATCGGAATCCCGTCCGGATCACCTTCCATCCAAACCGGCTTCCGACTTTACCTTTCTTGCTGCCACCTCCCGTCTCTCCGGTCTCACGTTGGTTCTCGGACACAACCGCCGAAGTCTCTAGAATTAGTGGGTAGGAATCCTCGGTATTATCATCCTCCGTTGTTTCACCCATAGCCATATTCTCGGCTATCTCTCCGTCATACGCATCAGCTTCAACCTTTGATTTCTCTCCGCCACCTTCCGTCTCTTCGGTCTCACGTTGCCTTTCGAACGCAACCGCCGGAGTCTCTAGAATCAGTGGTGGGGAAGTCTCGATATGGCCATCCGTCGTTGATTCGTCCATAGCCACCTTCGATTCGATGTCATCTTTCGTGGCGACCTCCTCAATCAAGTCCTCTTTGCTCTCTTTCACTGCATCAATTATGCTTACCCCTTTTTCACCCAATGTTTCAATCACTTGTATTCTGAAATCTTCTTCTACACTTGGGTTATCGGCCTTATCCTTCGTCGTTGCTCTTTCGCAAGACAAGAGGGTAGCTTGTTTTACACCCTCTTCCGTCGCACCATCATGTTGTATTTCGGCCTTCATATCGGCTCCATCGTTTGTCTTCAATCGACCATCCTTCATCGGCCATGTCGTTGACAAGATTCTCATCTTCCTCTCATCATGTCTCCGGCATACCCTTTGGACTTCGGCCCAATCTTCGGTAAGACCATTCGTACCGTCATCGTCTTCGAGTTCGATCCCGATGTCCATCCTTTCTTTTCGATCGATCGATTTTACGAACATTAGGACTTTATCCTCTCCCACCAATCGTTGTTCCCGCTCCGAGAGTCGAGCAAAACGATGCTCGAACTCTAGGAATGCTTGTGTTGCACTTCGGTGGGTCTTCTCCGATGCCACCCATTCGTCAAATTCTCGCCGATCTTGTCCCTTCGATCTCTTGTAATCATATGACTCTCGTAAAGCTTCTTCGAATGACCCCCATGTTGAGTTTTGTTGCCGTATCTTGTGGATTCTCTCTTGTAGCTCATCCGTGGCTACCCGATTGAAGGATGTCACTTGCAATCCTTCTGGTATCCCACATCGTATCATCTCCGCCTTGTAGTCACGTAGATAGCGTGACACATCGTTTCCGTTGAATTGTCTGTTTCGTTGTACGAGCCGCTTTACTGCCCCCGTGATCTCCGACATCACTCGTTGTTCTTGTAGCATCCGCTCGAACATCATCATCATCGTTATGCTCATTGCCTCTTGTTGATTCTCCATCTCCTTGCCACCCGCCTTCACGTCGGGTTCACCAACTTGTGTCGTGCCTTTCGGCTCCGGATCGTTGCGTGAGTCGGGTGGGAACCGCCGAGGTTTTGGACTAGGAGAAAGAAAAATACAAATAAGGCTAGTAAAGAATAGGTATAAAGAGTTATAAGATAAGAATCTCGTGAATCCCACGAGTTTAGTATATTTAGTCAATATTTAGATAGTAAGAGAGAATTATTTTAGCAAATTCGTGAATCCCACGAATATTTTAGATTGATTGATCATTATAGAAAAATAATCAACAAAAACTACAATGTGCTCCCCATCCTTATATAGTGATGGGAGAGACTAAGCATAACTACATGCTTTTTCTAATATGTTCATGCACACTAAATGTGCATGTGATGCTTTTCTAATCCTTGCTTTTATTTGCTAAATATAGTGCTCATGCATGCTAGATGTGCATGAGTCACTTTTTAGTTGCTTGCGTTTTTCTATAAAATATTCACGCACTCTAAAAATGCATGATTTACCTTTTAATAAAGGTAGGCGCAAATAAAGGACTTATAGTTATTAAATCTATTTGTAGAACACTAAAGATAAGGTAGCATAATGGTAAAGTTGAAGTTTGGCTACGTGGAGGTACAAGGTTCAAATCTTGCCCTATGCACGTGATAAATATCTTGATATTCTTATTTTATTTATTTATATGTAATTAAATCGGTTATATTATTTTTACTTTTTCACGTAGTGTACGAAATACACTACGACATCGTGTTGTGCGAATCTCTGTCTATCAACTTATGGAAAGTCAAGGTTACGTGAAACACGACAAAAATACTTGTCGCTTAATGGGGAAGAGCAAGATACATTTCTTCTTTCGCATATGCAACTTAAATTGGATCACAAAGCAGGGCCTAATTCAACGCAAGTTGAATATTTCCTTGGACTAAATACCAAGTGTTGTCGAGCAGCTTTTAAAATCACTCATAGCATTGGAAATATGCGGCTGCAACGAGTTCAAGAGCGACTTCTGAAGGGCTCCTGGGTACAGTTCGATCAAAATGGTTCTGGATGTAAGGGTCAAATTGGGCAACAGGCAATTAGGTGGATGGAGGTATATTTTTCAAAACAGTGTGAAGTTATGCCAACGACAGGAAGACTTCATTTGTCAGATAACTTTACTCGAAGGGAAGTTTACCAATCGTACAAGGACGACATGTCTTCCGATGTTGAGCCTTACATACAGTACAGGCATTTTAATCGACTATGGAGGTTACAATTTAATAAAGTGGTTATCCCACGAAAGGTGCGAATGGGAGTCTGCTCAATATGTGCGAGTTTAAAAAGTATGGCCAAGGGTGGAAAATCAGATGTAGAGATCAAGAATTACAAGAACTTGTTAAAAGAACATCGTGAAAGTCAGGCATTGGAACGTACTAAGGCTATGCATCACCGACAAAAAGCGTTTCAATCTCCCGAAAAGTATATGTGCATGATTATTGACGGCATGGATCAAAAGAAAACTTGTTTGCCACATTTTCAAAGACTCCCCAAGGATATTGGAGATGAGTGTCTCGTGCAAATGCATCTAGTGGGTTGTTTGACATATTGTCAAACTATAAGACCGCAAGTGTTCTTAACTTATCCCAATATCCACAACGACCCTAATCTTACTGTCACTGTCATGCACAGGGTATTGCAATCATGGTCAGGTATACTCCTGCCAGTTCTATATGTGCAACTAGACAACACAGCAAGAGAGAATAAGAACTCAACTGTCTTCGGCTATCTAAGCATGCTAGTAGAGAGGGGCATATTTAAAAAGATAAAGGTTAACTTCTTGTTGGTTGGTCATACCCATGATCACATAGATCAAATGTTCAGTAGGTTCTCAAAGAAACTTGCTCGCTGTAATGCTTTCACACTTCCCACGCTATCCAAATTGATTAGTGAAGCATATACACCAAAGCCTGAAGTACAACACTTGGAAGAAGTATACGACTTTAAACGTTTCTGCATGGATAATGACGGGACTAAAGGTAGGGTGCTTGCACCTCTTAATAATATAAGTTTCAACCATGTCTTCCTCATAAAACAAAGATCGGCCCACCTGAAGATGACGGTGTTGTTTGCGAAACAATACTCATCTAGTGCACAATGGGAGCCCCAAGAAGGTTGTAGGCTCCTTCTTCATATCCCAGATGAACCTCTACATGGTGCACAACAAATGCCATATGATGATCGTAAAAATGTAGCACCAAATAGTACTATTGATGAACAAAGGGCATATTGGTTGAGATGTCTAGCAGAGAAACAAAATAATATTGATCGAACTAAGAAGTATGCCGGTGATGAGGATGTTGAATGGTGGGAGATTTTCTTCACCCATCAACGCACCATTTTAGATAATTACATCGCCGGTTTATGGCCAATCTGTATCCCATTCACATGGAACATTGGGATGACATCAACGATATCGTAGACTCATCACCAACAATCGAATAATATGGAGCTTCATGATTTAGTTCGGCCACTGCAAAGAGATATTTATGTGGGACCAAGAAAGTCACGTACTGTTGAGGCAAGATGGCAAGGTAATTTGCAAGAACTACAAGTGGGAATGTTGGTTGCAACATTAGCAGGGGACGATACCTTGGGCCATCCATTTTGGATTGCAAAAATTATTGAATTAGTGAGGGATGAAGAAAGTAGTCAGACAAAGTCAATAGTAGTCCACTGGTATCAGACAAATTCAACTGATGCATTTACAGGAAAGTATTCTTTAGAGATGGTTAAGGATGTCGGATGTTCAAGCAGAAAGAGAAGAAGAAAGAATATACCGAGCACGGCTACTCTCGCACTAGACCGTGTTGACATACTAGTATATGACTTCTCATTGACAAAATCAGGTCATCTAAGACAAGCAACTATCAAGATAATAAAGGAGAAAATCCCAAACATGGTGTCAAATGAAATACAGAGAATAACCAGAAGCAATTCTCATAACCACAAAGATGTTGGGTTGGAATTGGATGAGGATAATGCTTTGATTGCCACTGATGATGAGGATGAGACGTCAAAATGCTCTTCTAGTCCATCAGACATGTCTTAATATATTGGTTTGGTTCAAGCTGGGGATTGTTTTACTACATGATCGGAAACTTTGTAAATTTGTTTTGGATGTAAACTCACGAATATGTATAATTGTAACTAGTAGACATGTTGTACATTATTGTGTAATTTTGGTGATGTATTTTTGGAGGCATTTTACTTATGACTCAAAGTGGTAGTCATGTTGAAATTCAATATATTTTGCCACCTTTTCTGAAAAGCTTTACGCATGCGTCGTGTCTTTTTGAAAACTGCGTGCTTTTGTGCCCTTTTTCGACGTAGTGTTCTCATAATGCGACATATTACCTGTTTCAAATGACCCGGTGTTTACATCCTTGCTATACAAGTTTGGGATGGCTGAGTGTAAATCTATGGCAACCCCTCTCAATCGAAACCTCAAATTGGATGCTGACTCCACCACGGAAGAGTGTGAACTGACTCAGTATCAACAACTAATCGGGAGTCTCATCTACCTCATGATCACTCGACTCGACCAAAGCTATTCGGTTCGCCTCCTTAGCCAATTCATGCAAACTCCACGAGATATCCATTTGGATTGTGCTAAGCGAGTATTACGATACGTGAGTGGAACAATGGATTGCAGTATTCTCTACGAATCGACCACACCAATTCGACTCAAAGGGTACATAGATGTCGATTGGGTTGGCTACATAGCCGATCGACGATCGACCTCCGGATTTGTCTTCTTGCTTGGCAGCGGAGCAATATCTTGGAGTAGTAAGAAGCAACCTATCGTCGCACTTTCGAGCATGGAGGTCGAATACAGGGGCGCAGTCGTGGCTGCATGTGAAGTCGCATGGCTCAAGAGGATTTTGATGAACCTGGGTGTTCCCATCAAGGATGTGACTCCCCTTTACTGTGACAACATGAGTAGTATCTATCTGGCTCAGAACCTGGTGTTCCACGCACGCACAAAGCATATCAAAGTGCACCATCACTTCATTCGAGAGTGCGTTTAGGCGGGAGATGTCGACCTTCAACACATCAACACGAATCTTCAGACAACTATCATCTTCACCAAGGCCCTAGGGGCCGACAAGCTTCGGCAATTCATGTCAGACCTTGGATTGACAATCCCTGACTTGTCAAGCTTGAGGGGGAGTACAAGAGAGAACCGGATACCGTCTGAACCGGGTAGGAGCCAAAGCGGACACTGGAGATAATCCAAACCGGATACCAGTTGAAGCGGACATCAACCGAAAGGAACCGACTCGAGTTGAGCTTGAGGGGGTGTGTTGAGAATCAAGCTCAACCTAGTGCAATGTGTGAACACGCCCTTTGACAATCTATGATCATTCAAAGGTCAAGAGTCACACCACTACTCTCTACACATTAACTATGTGTCATAGAATCATATTTGATTACACATAACTAATGAGTTCCATATTTCCCATGACTATGAGTCTTCACATTCCCCAAGAGAGAGTAGTAGTTGTAGTGAGTTAATGAAGAGAGAGGGTGACCTTATATAAAGCACCCTCCTCCTACTTCATATAGTGTCGGTTGTGACTCCTTGTAATGCTACATTTCGTATTTACTGTTCTCTTTGTTAATATACACCTTCTTCTTGAGTACTTCATTTTTCTTTCATCTATCTATCTTGTGTTTTCTCTTCTCTCATTTCTTTCCTCTCACATATACATACACATAACACACATATCTTCCACTACACAAGAATCATATGTGATTCTTTACAAGTATACAAGCTTATGTGTAATTGTCTATAGGAATCAACAATGGCTCGACTCAAGCTTGAATCAAACTGTTAAATTGTTTTTAAACGGTTTGGCGATAGCAATCAACAATGGTTTGGATCAATTCGAGACTCTCGAACTCAAACCGTTTAAAAATTTTGAAACTTAAACCAAACCAAACCAGGAAACAATTAAAACCAAACTGTTACAAAAAATTCAAGCTCAAACCAAACTGTTACAAAAAATTTATGTGTATGTCCTTGTTCTTGTATGTAAATGAATGAAGATTTGCACAATTGCATACATATAGATGCACGTGTGTATGCTTATATGAGGGCATATGACGCTCGCTCGATGAACAACCAAGTGTATAGAAATGAATGTCACCTCTTGCGAATTTGGAAGATTTACATGAATGTCACCAAGTGTATGATGACTCGATTTGGAAGATTTGTGACGATCCTCACTTGACCACAAATCACATAAAGACGTAACGAAGATGTTTTCTGAATATGCATAACTTAATTTAATTAAAGTATAGTAATCCACAATAATTATAGTAAAATTGTAACAATATACAATCAAGGCTAAAGTTCTTTGCCCCATTACATGGGGTGTCTAGAATAGTGTATGGAAGAACAAGGCGATGAGAGATCAAGAAATCAAAAGATGGCAAGAGGGGATCCTCGAGTTTCAACATAGTGAGTGTATATGATGAATAGCCACGTCTCCTTTTGTGGTCGTACTTGTAGTTCTCATGTGTGCCCTCTTGATTCACTATCTTGTGATGAATTGTCTATTTACAATGCCTGTACATCTCACTCAAAATGCCCCTCCATGGCAATGAGCTGTCCTTCTCCTTCAATAGGTTCCAAGAGCCCACTAATGAAGTGTGAAAGAAAGCACGATGACTCTATCACTTAACGACAAAAATGGGAGGGATGTGCCAAAGGTCTTCAACAATTATGTAATGATAGTCAAAGTACTTTCGCATTGGCATTGAATGAGCTCTTTCATATCAAAGTGCAATATCACTTTATCTAAGATTGCATCCAAAAAAATGAGATCACTCTACTAAAAATGCACGCATTGTTGATGTGATGTAGAATGTTAGGGATTCTAAGTAATTACAAAAGAACATGATCCATTAGCTTAGGTATAACCAACAATTGAAGAACATGAGACAATTTTAGGCTATTTATGTTGAATTCACCCCAACCACATCGTGGTAGATGAAGTTGAGGAGACCAAACTAGTCAGACCCCTTAGCTATAGAAGTCAACCACTTGTACCACATTGTAAAGTTGTAGTTTTATCAATGGTGTAATTGTGCATTTTGAGTAGAAAATCCCTTTGAATTTTGATTGAGAAGCAACGTGGCACAAAGGCCCCTTCGAGTTGTAAATCTAGTTTATTATTAAAATAAACTCCAGATACAATCAAATGTTCATGCCAGAAGGCATACATAAGTATATAATAAGGCTCAAAATTGAAAATTTGAGTGAAGGCAACGAAAAAGAAAAAGACAAGAAAGATGAAAAGAAGACATCATATAAACTAGTTCTTTTTATGCACAAAATTTATATATAGATATGGACAAGAAGAGTACAACTTCCACAAGATCACTAATATAGGCTAGAATGATTTGCAACACACTTCATGTTTCACTCGAATAATTGAGTATAATTTTGTGGTAGTAGTGAAACACCCCTTAAATTCTAAGGTTGTCAAGCCCATGAGAAAGGAAATTTGCTTCTCTCAACAAGGGTAACCTATTGAAATGACATGGACATGAAATCCTAAAGCCATTCCAGCCTGTCATATAAGAAGAATGATCGTCGTTTCATAAACATTCCAAAGAAAGATGGTTGATCAATGAAATTGCCTTTCAAAGACGTAATAGAAGTAAAAGAGTTGCAAGAAGAGTTTCAAAAAACAAAAATAAGTGAATTGAAAAAGAGAGCATGGAACTTTGGGAAAACCTTACACAATGTTGGTGTAGAACTTGGGGGGGGAGAATAGTACAAAAAGAATCCATGAAGAGATGTAGTTGGAGATATTTTTGTTATTAAGGAACAAGCTAAACCCTCAAATTGGATAGAGATTGAGGAGACGAGGCTAGAGATGTTAAAGTTATCGGGGAACACTAATCCATAAAAGAGACATTGACGAATGACTTTGGGCAGAGATGGACAAGTCGTGTCGAGCAATAGGAAGCCCCAACACAGAAGAGAGACAACAAAGACGTGGCTACTACAGATGATGATGCTTTGGCTATCAAAGGACTCTCGCGAGGGAGGTAGGTGCCAACCTTATTATTACTGCTACTACTACGTACTTCATGTCGGCATGTTTTATTTGGTGGATGGTTTAAGTGTCGATACAGACAATGTGCAATGGATGTGGTTCAGGGGGTTCGTGGAGTTAGTCTACGGTTCGCCCAAAATCACGGGACCGGATGAAGTACACCACCCCGACCATAAGGTGTCCAATCGACTTGGGGCAACATTGGGAGGACATCGGTTTGGGCGAGGGGGTATGTATACGAGACACAAAGGAAAAGTTAAATAACAAAAAAAAGAAGCGTTGGGACTTTGGAAGGGCATTTCCGTAATTTCATTAAAATTAGTTCGTTATTACAGTTTTCGCCGGCGGCTGCCGGCAGATGAGCCGTCCACGGAATGGCGGGAAGGCTGAAACACGTTATTACCGTTAACGCCGCCGCTGCCGCCGCCGCCGGAATGGCGGGCCAGAAGCTGCTCCGGCGTGCTCCTGGCCGTTGACGATGACATCATCATCGCCGCCGCCGCCGCCGTTGGAGCGGCGGCGGCGTCGTCCGACGACCACAAAGAACCGTTCAGCCCCCCACCTGCCTCCGGCGGCGAGTATTCTTTCCGCCGATTAATCCTCCTCTGCTGGCCATGGCCGCTCGCGTAGCTGGACTGCAGATTGTCCGTCGACGCCCTCGCCGCCACGCTCTGAGGGCTGAAGTAGAAGCTGAAGGCGCTGTAATCCTTGCTCAAGAAGATGGATTGGAGCGGCGGCGGCGGCGGCGATGGCGATGGCGATGGCGATGGCGGTAGGTTCTTCCGAGCCTCCTCTGCGCCGCCATCAAGAGCCTGCTCTGCTGCAGGCTTCACGAAATCCTCCATCTTCTTCTTCTTCTTCGCCACCAGATTAATGATCTGCTCCTCCACCGTCCCCCCATTCATCACCGGCTTCTCGCTCTCAGGCTTCTTGGTTGTCATCGGCCAATGATCGCCGTCCAGTACTGAATTTGCGCCCTGCGATCGTCGCGGCAAGCTCTGATTCTTGGCATCATTATCATCCATCTTCGGCTTCGTTGGCTGCTGATTACTGCTGTTATGATGGATTCCGCCTGCAGATTTCAGGAATCCGCCGAAAAGCTTCTTGTTGAAGCTCCGGCCCCATGACCGCATTTGCGAGTTGATGATGCTATTGAGCTGGCGGCGGCGTGGCGTATCAGGCGGCGGCGCCACTTCAATTGTCGAGCATCTCACCTTAATATTGCTTCTGCTGCAGCTCTTCCGCCACCCACGGTCGGCATTTTCCTCCCCATACGCCTCATCCACGGCCGCACTGCTTGTGCCACGCCCTGCACAGGATTCCACAAAACACAATTACACAAGAATCTCCAAGAGATGGTGCCTTTAGATTTGATTATCACAGAAATTAGGACTGTTTTTGCCTTATATAGAGATGTATCATATATACCCAATTGGTGGGCGGCGGCGGAGCCGATTGTGGCGGCGATCGGAGCGGACGCACTGTGTAATGCTACATCTGCTTTACTTATACCACTTAACCTTGGGCTGCTATAATTAGCGTGCTTGAAATCGCCGGAAGATTTCACATTATGCGGGCCTGTGCTAGGGATCGCCACCGCCGCCGCCGCCCTAATATCTTCCGCTGAGCTTAGCGGAGAGGCGGTGGCGCATTCGGACATAATCTTGGTATCGAGCGTATCGACCATCAAGAAATCGACGAGCTTCATGTTATGAGACGTGGTGATCGGCGCACATGAATCATCAGGGCGTTTACCAATCGAAGGTCTCGAATTCATCACAGACTGTCGTAACGCAACGGCGGAGGTGTCACTGCTAAGACTATCCCTGGCTGTATCCCTAAACCCTAAACGCACCCCATCATCACCATTCACTTTCTTTCTGGGGGCCGACAAATGATCCGCCGACGGAGGCGGCGGAGGCTTACTCGTGTTGCTAAAGAGAGAAGGAAACTTGGATCGGAAATTCGACTCTTCGGCCTGCGAATTCCGAGCCCCGGCAGCCGCCGCATCTGCGGAAAACCTTTCGGCTTGCTGGATTATGTTGGTTATACTGAGATCGATGCACGCCTTGGCGGAAGTGGAGAAGCTAGCTATGGATTTCGATCTCCGCCCGGCCTTCCGCCGGCTGAAGAGAGACGAAAGCCAAGAACCAACGGGGGGCACGGCGGTGGCCGTATCGTATGGATGACTGCTACTGTTTATCTGATTAGATTTGGTCAAGCAAGAATCGACTTGTTTCAGATTAATGGCGGAATTGGCCTGTGCATCGCCCTGCAAATTGCACAAGCCTTTGGCCACAAATTGACTGAGTGGTTCGATCAATGGCTTAGTATTCACGAGGGGCTTAGAATTAGGGTTGGTATTGCTGTCGATCTTGGCCGCCGCCGCCGCCACTGGAGACATTGGCATACCATAATGATTAGTACTTCCTACATTGGCTATGGCGGCGGCGGCGAGATCATGGCGGCCGCCAGATGCAGCAGGAATGTGGCGAGGATCTGGCGGCGGAGCACGATCCGCTCTACTAATCAGACTATCGGGCGTCACCGACTGATTCCTGATCTTCTTCTTCTTCTTCTTTTTCTTCTTCTTCTTAGCCCTGATAGAATTCGCCTTCGTACAGCTGGTTTGTCTAGATTGATCAGCGGCGCGGCCACCGTCCTTGATGCTGCTCTCATTTCCGGCGTGGAAAACATATCGGAGGCCGCCGCCGAGAGATGGCCGGGGCGGCGGGAGGACACAGAAACTACTGTTATAATTACTGTTGCTGTGGATTCCGCCGTTTCCTGCAGAGCTGGCTATGAGAGAGGGTGAGAAGGGAGCCTGGTCGAGGAGGACAGCGCCAGAGTGGTGAGGGAACGGCGCAAGGCGGCGAGCTGGGGATGATGAATGGGAGCGATGGCGGCACAAGGTGCAATGCACGTTGCTGTCATTGTTTTCATCGAAGGCGGCGGCGGCGGCGCCATGATCGGAGGATAACAGGTGGTGGCGATGATGAGTGGAGCCTGAGGCGGCGTCGGCGGCGGTAGAAGGAGCAGCTGACTCTGAATTGTGATAAAGATCGGAAGGCGAGATCATAGTGTGGGGAGACAACAGGTTTGTGGTGATTTGGTTCTTGCAGATTAGGGTTGCCGACGGGGCGGCGGCGGTTTGGGGCGGGCCGCTGGTTCCGTAGAAGTAGTAGTAAGCGGAGTAAGAGCCGGGTGTGAAGATGGGCGTGGTGCCGGAATAGTAGGGTGGCTGATGGACGATCCGGCGGCGGGTGGCGGCGGGGGCGGAATCGGAGGCGGCGGGAGGAGGGCAGGAGCGGTGGTGGTGGGATCTCATGGTGGCGTGAAGGGGATGATTATAGTGTTTGTTTGGGGGCTCATGGCTCCGCCCGTCCGCCAGCGGGTGGTGGTCGTCGTGGGAGGAGTTGGAGGAGGAGAAGGAGTGGCGATGGCGGCGGCTGGCCTGCAGGAGGCGGAGCTGAGATTGGAGGCGGAGCAGGCGCTCGTTGAGGCAGAAGGGGCAGACGCCACTGGAGGCGGAGGCGGAGGCGTCGTCGGATCTGTGAGAGTGGCGTTTGCAGGTGGCGGCGGGAGGAAGCAGGCTACAGGAAGCGGCGGGAGGCGGAGATGTGGCTGCGGCGGCGCCTGCAGAAGAGCGCGTCATGGCGTCAACAATTACATATAAGAAGAAAATTATCAATATATAATATAATTATATTTATAATTACAATTTACATATATATACATATATATATACGTGTTTGTATACATATGTCTGTGTTGAAGCATAGGGTTTGATTGTTTTTTTTTCCTTTCTACGTCGTTGATTTCGAGGGGGCATTCAATGGAATTAATGAAAAGTTTTGAAACGAAACAAGAAAGAAACGAAGCAGAAAATTTCCCATTAATTCCAAACGGCTACCCCTTTCTCTCTCTCTCTCTCTCTCTCCACACACACACACACACACACAATGAGTAAAACTAAAAGATAAGAAAACAAATAAAATAAATACCATTTATTGTAAATCATCTCAGCGCCTCATCAATTCATTAACTCCGTTTATTATTGCTCTTTACTACCAACTATTTATGATTATAATTAGCGAATTATTATTATTATTTAATTTCTTGTAGTCATAAAAGTAAATAAATATGAAATGACTCTCTCTCTGTGTTTTAATTAATTGCTTGTTTATTTGTTTTCTTTCTTTACGTTGATTGCCGGTGTAGTAAAAAGAAGAAACTCACGTCCCACTTGACTTTGTTTCTTCTCTTGTTACTTAACTACTTAAATGCCTCGTTCATGAGCCTTGGACTTCCCAATCTCCGGACTCATTCATCATCATTAAGTGTCTTGTAAAAAACGACCATAGCTCAAATCTCACTCTCCCCCCATCTTCACTATAAAAGAAATCCCTATCTATCTACCCCAACAAAACAAACACTAGCTAGCCCGATCCTTAGCCGTGTCTATGCCATGAGAGCAAACACAATACATACTATAGTAATTTGTGGGAGAAGAAGAATCACGTCTATGCCGTAAGAGCACACACGTTAATGTGGCCAAGACTTATCGATTCGAACAACATCCATGGTCCTTCCTTGCCTCGCAACTTGAACTTCCTCTCGTTAAATGAACTTCTCCTTTTAAATCATGGTCACATCAAAGCCTCTTTTCGCTTGATTAACATGATCTCTTCTTCAAATTAAAACCATCGTTCCTTCGACTCATTCTCAAAAGAAACATGTGATTGGTTTCACATAGTACTGCAAAAAACGTGTAAACTAACACAAAGTTTAGGATTTGAAAACCAACCGATCTCATACATAGTGGTATTCAATTGCAAGAAGCCCTCACTTACACCAACAATCACCGATAAAAATGCAAGATTTAAGACAAATAATTGATTCTAACAAGAAAGTTGTCCAATCTTATGATAATGGCATGCATCAAATACAAAACAAGAAAAGAGGATTAAACATTTGGTGTGTGGTTATGGCATAATGTCACTAAGGGAAAGTTCATGATTCAAAGGAAAATTGTTTCCACACCTTTTTCTTATTTCAACAAATGTGTCTTTTGAAAATTCATTGCATCCCTATCTTCAATTGTCATGTGAGGTCTATATTATAGGGATCGGCAACGGCTCGGCTCAAGCCTAAACCGTTTGGCTTAGCCGGCTTAAAAACGGCTTGGCGGCTCGGCTCGGCTCGGCTTGAGCCTCGCCAAGCCGGCTAAGCCGTTTATAAACTTTAGAGAGAGGGGGAGAGAGACAACAGACAAGGGGAAAGAGAGAGAGAGAGAAAGAGAGAGAGTGAGGGAGACTAAACAGACGATGGGAGAGAGAGAGTGAGGGAGGGAGAACTACACAGACGAGGAGAGAGAGAGGGAGGGAGGGAGACAACATATAAGGAGAGAGAGAGAGAGAGAGAGACTACAGAGACGAGGAGAGAGAGAGAGGGAGGGAGGGAGACAACATAAGGAGAGAGAGAGAGAGAGACTACACAGAGGGGGGAGAGAGAGAGAGAGAGAGGAACTACATAGAGGGGGGAGAGAGAGAGAGAGGGAGAGAGAGTCGAGACCACAGACGTGAGAGAGAGTGGGAGGGAGAGCTTGTACAATGTATAGTATATAGTATATAGTATATAGTGGATCATTCTGAGAGAGAGAGAGAGAGAGGGAGGTAGGGAGAGAGAGGGAGGGAGGTTTCTAAACCGGTTTCCAAGCCGTTTACCAAGCCGGTTCACAAACCGGTTTAGCCTAAACCGGTTTGTGACCTGGCTCGGCTTGGTTCGGCTCAAAGTTTGAGATCCCGTAAACGGTTTAGGCTTAGCCGGTTTGGCCTGATTCAAGCCAAACCGGCTAAGCCTAAACTGAACCGTTGCCGATCCCTACTATATTAGCAAGTTCATGTGCCCTTTATACGAGAATTGTAAATTAAATGTAGTACATTACTAAATGGTGATGTTCCTTGTCATGTGAGGTCTATATTAGCAAGTTCATGTGCCCTTTATACTAGAATTGTAAATTAAATGTAGTACATTACTAAATGGTGTTGTGGAACATCACGTTAGATTGTGGCCTTTTAGTCTTTGTTGGACAACCTTACATTGTCCTTATCTCAAATTTTCTAGTTATTGGTTTAGTGTTTACACCATAGCAACAAAGCTATAAAATTGAGAAGACCCAAGTTGTATCCTTGTTATGGACTCAATCCCATACAATAGAATATCAATCTCTTTTTGCCATGAATGATAAACCATTTGCATGTCATGGTGAAATGCATCTCCATGAGTGTGGATACTATTGATTTGGTGTATCAATGTTTCACATAGTTTTCCCTAGTCTTATGATGAGTACATGTGGGTTACTTCTAAAAGGAACAAGTGTAGATTTTAATTACAATTCCAAGTGTGAGATAACTATCAAGTGTGTTATCACTTGACCACTTCAGATGAAGTCGTCTAGTGTTTGAACATGCCACGGCATAGGGACAAGAAGATTTGCTACATTCTTATCGAGTGATACTAGACTTAGGCACTTGAGACTATGTAAGGCTATGGCTCTTGTTAGCTAAGTATGCGTGATCCTTGTAGAACCTCTTGGAGACAGTTGTCTGTGAAGGTAGACAGAAACAACTCTATAGTACGAAGAACGAAAGATTGATAGAGACATAAGCAAGATGAATAGAGTGGAACTCAGACAACTTAGCAAGATCAACAAGAACAACATAATTAGAATTAGAATTTTTATCGTGCATAAAGAGGCCAAATTTGACCTATGGCACCAAAGTATACATGTGTTCTTGATATGTGTCTCCTTCCTAAGAAGGGGTATTCATACACTGAAGCACAAAGTCTTTATGTGTGAATAAAGCATACACATATGAGCTCAACCTTCTCGGTGGTGTCTTAAGTATGGTACTTACGTTATCACTCCCTCTTAGTATGTCAACATATCTTGAATGAATTGCACTATATATCGAGCGTGTGAAGAGAAAGTGACATTCATCCTTCATTGCATACTTTACATGTCTTCAAATTTGTTACATTTTGATACCATGATGCAACTTCAATACTTAACTTGTGAGATCGAGTGTGAAGTAGTGTAAGGGCTCTACGAGCATTGCTACTCATATTGGTAATGAGATACGGTTGGATATGATCAATAGGCATTCTTGCCTTATATTGAAATTTGAGACCAACATTCAGGGTTGACATTTGCAATGTAGTATTCTAGCTTTGTCCTCTTCGCTGGCGAATACAGGTATCTAATGGTTGTATTCACACTGTCTCTTGGATAGTCTAGGTTTTATGACATTTATGTAAATATGTCAAAGGGCAGTTGCCTTAGCCCAGTTGGTATATAAAGGGCTTTTGTAACCTGGCTCATAAAGTTGTTATTTGATAGAGGGCAACCGCCTCCATTGTATTGTAACCATTATTTGATAATACCGTTACATTGTGTGCCTCGATCTCTTCTTCCTTTCTCTCTCTCATTTTGTTCTTTGATCTTGTATCTTAACTCGGTGATCTTCATCTCAAGGTGATGTTTATGTTTTTGCACTAATGCCCTCAGTCACCCAACATCTAGTATCAAAGCAGAGGTTCTTCAACTCAC
The DNA here is from genome assembly GCF_043228905.1 of Azolla caroliniana. Taxonomy (NCBI): domain Eukaryota; kingdom Viridiplantae; phylum Streptophyta; class Polypodiopsida; order Salviniales; family Salviniaceae; genus Azolla; species Azolla caroliniana. Next base: position 4,342,584 of record NW_028230447.1, read on the forward strand.
TTCCAGCCGTCATCAGTCTTCAACAACACTCTTGCTTCGTCTCCCTTGAAGAACCTGAGTTCAAGATCTCATGTTGAGAAGAGAAAGAAAACAGAAAATTCGCACTCCACTGAGCTAGATCACTCTTGTGATAAGCTAGTCAGATGTACCTTGCTTCTGTGGTTGGAGGCACTAGGAGTGGAATCTCTATCAAATCGGCCTCGATCGTGCTTTACCAGGTTAGACACTATCTACTCATTTGTTGTAACCTCTCAAAGCAGATCCTCCTCTAGGGAACAACCCCAATCCATGCCTCATTCGGCTAAACAACATTTGGGAGGACCAGTCGGCTCCGTCCCTCTCATCGTTGCACTCACCGGCTTGGATAATCGGCCCAAAATCTGTGATTGACATCTTGAAATCGGCGTCGGAAACAAATCGACAGATTTGATTGTCCAACTCAAGAAGCCGATTCCACTCGTGTTCGAATCCGACTAGAACAATATCGAGTGAGCCAGTCGGTTGCATCCCATCACCATTTGTAATCAACTCCGAAAACATTCTAACAAGTCAATACAGATGGCATCAAAATCTGGCTCATCAGAGATGAGTCTAAGGAAGTTCGACGGATCGAACTTCAACTTCTGGAAGGAGCAAATGCAAGACTATCTAATAGTCAAGGGTTAGATAGTGTTGAGAATCAAGCTCAACATAGTGCAACGTGTGAACACACCTTTGAGAATCTATGTGCACTCAAAGGTCAAGAGTCATACCACTCTCAACACATTAAACTATGTGTCATAGAATCATATTATATGACACATAACTAATGAGTTTCATATTCCCAATGACTATGAGTCTTCACATTCCTTAAGGTTCTAGAGAGAGAGTGGAAGTTGTAATGAGTTAATGAAGAGAGAGGGTGACCTTATATAAAGCACCCTCCTACTTTATACTAAGTCGGTTGTGACTCCTTGTAATGCTACATTTTCATTTATCATATTCTCCTTGTTAATATACATCTCCTTCTTCTTGAGTACTTCATTTTGAATACTCAAGAAATCTACATCGACAATGAATACTCAAATGGGGAGCGCTCTCCCTAGCGAGAAGTTGGATCGCAACAACTTTGCATCTTGGGAGTACAAGATGCACCAATACCTTGTCGGCCAAGGCTATTGGAGCTACATCAAAGGAGCACAAGAAAATCGGCCCGACCCGAAAGACGCCGACTACGCAACATGGGAGCAAGCGGCGAGTCGAGTAATGTATTTCTTGGCGACATGTGTACACGACCACATGCTCGGCTACATTCACGAAGCTGGGACGCCAAAGGAAGCTTGGGAGAATCTACGAAAGATTTTCGCTGCCAACACAACCACGAGGAAGCTTCAACTCCGCCAAGAGTTGAATAATATCCAACAAAGGGATATGTCCGTCACGAGCTACACCTTGAAGATCAAGGAGCTTTGTGATTCACTTGGCTCGATAAGTGTAAACGTGGAGGATGATGAGATGGTGCAAATATGTCTCGGCGGCCTTGCACCACAATTTGGCGTGATGCGGACCACTATACTAGCATGGGAGAATCCACCCTCCTTCTTCGATCTTCAATCCATGTTGTTGGTCGAAGAAAACCATGTTCGAACAAGGAGTAATGGCTTGGAAGGCCAAATGCTCTACGCGCATTTGGACGGAGGAAGAGGACGCAACCGTGCAAGAAGAGGCCGATTTGGCCAAGGACGAGGCGGACGAGGCTCGGGTTATGAAAACAACTCTCAATTACGGCAACAAAATGAAGGCCATTGGGGAACCTTCAGAAGAAGGGGGAGCCACCATTTCGGTTCGAGCCGAAAAACCTCAATCGAATGCGGATATTGCGGCAAAGTTGGCCACCGTGAAGAAGAGTGCCGAAAGAAGATGCGTGAGTCGACGTCCACAAGCCAACAACTCACGAATTACGCCACCAACTCCGAGTACGACGATTACGTCGGACTATTCGTGATGAGGCAAACTCTATGTCGGCTTCTACATCAACTAATGCCGTCGGTCCGGAAGACGTATGGTTCGTCGACTCCGGTGCTTCGAACCATATGACGTCCCATCAAGAGTGGTTTCGAGACTTGTGGAAGCTGGATCGACCCGGTTATGTCGAGACCAGAGACGATACCAGTCATCCGATTCGGCATGTCGGGAATGTCCCATTCGGGAAAGATGGCGAAAAAACTTGCATAAAAATTGTATTACATGTACCCACCATAATGAATAATTTGGTCTCGGTCGGCCAAATTGTGGAGCAAGGGATGCTAGTTCGATTCAACCAAGGTGGTTGCTTCATCGAGAAGGAAGGTCGACTCATCGATCGGGGTCGAAAGGAAGGTTGAATGTTTATCCTTGAGTCAAACGAGGTGAAATCGGCCATGTACTCAAAGGGCCTCAAACCCGACACCGACATAGAGCTATGGCACAAGTGGATTGGCCATATCAATCTTCAAAAGCTCAAGGCAATGCAATCAAAAGGAGTCGTCATCGGACTCCCGACCTTCAAAGAGCGAGAGATTGAAGACGTATGTGCGGCGTGCCAATTCGGTAAGCAACATCGGCATCAATTTTCGAAAGAGAGGAATGTGAGCAAAGGCGTACTCGACGTAATTCACTCCGATGTATGGGGATCGGCCCAAATGGCGACATTCGGTAGATGTTGATTGTAAAAATAACGTGCGGAAGCAAATATAAAGACAGAACAGAAGGAAGAACACTCAGGTTTAATGGAGAGCTTGAGCTTACGCAGTATACGCGGGAGAGACAGAGAGAGTAAGAGAATATATTCAAGAAAGACAAAAAAAACAATACATATATGTGTTCAATGAACACTTTGTACAAGTCCTAGAAGGACTGACCGAAGTACTGACAGTACTTCAATGCTCATTAAGAGCTCCTACACTAACTCCCAAATATATTCCTCACGGAATATCTTTCCTAACGGCCTAACCGATCGATCCCAACCGATCCGGTCCTCAGCTTCTTAAGTCGATCCGGCCGATGTTGAGCTTGTCTCTCAACATTCCCCCTCAAGCTCAACTTGAGGCTCTTCAGGATCTTCACAGCTCCGGTTCCTCCTAGCTTCACGCCTCGCTCGCGCTCCTCGACCTGTTCAACTCCGCGCGCTTCGACCCTTCCGGTCGGCTTGTTTGCTCATGTGGCCCTTATCAGCTCTTCTGCTGCTGCGGTGTCAACACTTCTTCTGCTGCCTTTTCTTCCGCTTGGGCCTCGGTTGATTCAACATGTCTGAATTAAACATCCGAACCGACTCGGCTACCTCCGATCGGTTTTCGCTCTCGTCCGAGTTGGCTGTCTCCAACTCGTCTTCGGTCTTCTCGCCCTCGATGGCATCATCTCCCCCATGCGTGGTTGGCTTCGGCTCTCTCCTTTGGCTGCTCCCCTTCTGTCCGCTTTCGGACTTTTCCGCGGATCTGCCCTCGGCTTCTCCAGCCGATCCGAAGTCGAACTCGACAACCGACTCGGTGTCGCGGTCTCCGCTCCTTTCCTGCTGCCTTGCTTGGTCGTTCGGAACTGTTCTCCCCCTCAAGTTTGGCAAGTCGAGGTGACGCAATCCGAGCGCACTTGAGAAATGCTGTAACTTGTCCAGACCAAGAGGCTTTGTGAAGATGTCGGCAGTCTGCCGATCCGTTGGCACGTACTGAAGTTCGACTTCACCGGAAAGGACACGCTCACGAACGAAATGGTAGTGCACCTCAATGTGCTTGGTCCGTGCGTGGAAAATGGGGTTCTTAGCGAGCTGGATGCTGCTGAGGTTGTCGCAGTAGATCGTCGTCGGATCTAACACCTCCGCTTGTAGGTCCTTAAGTAGCTGCTTCAACCATATGGCTTCGCATGTCGCGACAACCGCTCCTCGATACTCAGCTTCGGTGCTCGACAGTGCAACTGTCGACTGCTTCTTACTGCTCCACGCGATCACGGCACTCCCGAGGGAGAACGCGTATCCGGACGTGGATCGGCGATCGACGGCGTTGCCAGCCCAATCAACATCGGTGTAGCCGACTAACTGCGCGGTTGCACCGGTCCGATATAGCAGTCCGCGGTCCTTAGTGCCACTTACGTACCGCAGTACGCGTTGTGCACACTGAAGGTGCTCCTCGGTAGGTCGCGCCATGAACTGACTGATCACCCCGACCGGATAACTGAGGTCGGGTCGGGTGATGGTCAAGTATATGAGGCTTCCGACAATTTGTTGGAACCTCGTCGGGTCGCATACCTCTCACGTATTGGGACGAAGCTTGATGGTTCTGTCCAGAGGAGTCGAGACGGATTTACAGTCGGCCATCCTGAATTTGAAGAGCATACTCAGCACGTAATGACGTTGGCTGATCAATATGCCTTCGGGGGTACGGATCACTTCGATGCCGAGGAAGTAATGAAGGTCCCCCAGATCCTTCATGTCGAACGATGCCGCAAGCTATAGCTTCACACGGCCGATTTCACCTAGGTCGGCGCCGGTGATGACCAAGTCATCGACATATAGTAGAATACTAACCGGTCCGAGTTGACCTTTCCGGATGAACAGGGAAGAGTCCGATTTTGACGTGACGAAGCCCATCCGACGCAGGTGTTGCATGATCTTCGCGTTCCAAGCACGTGGGGCTTGCTTCAGTCTGTAAAGGGACTTCTTCAGTCGGCATACTGCCGAGGAGTTTGTTCCAGAGTGAAATCCGGGGGGCTGTACCATGTACACTTGTTCCTCAAGGTCACCTTGCAGGAACACATTCTTTACATCCATTTGATGTAGGTGCCACCCCTTGGCCGCGGCTACTACGAGCAAAACACGGACGGTCGTCATTTTCACGACCGGCGCAAATGTCTCATCGTAGTCGATGAGGTGTTTTTGCACGTAGCCCTTTGCCACTAGTCGAGCCTTGTACCGGTTGACCGAGCCATCGGTGTTGTACTTAACTTTGTACACCCACCTACACCCAATCAGTTTTACCCCTCTTGGTGCATCAACCAGGTCCCAGGTCTCGTTCTCCGCCAATGCGTGCATCTCTTCCTCCATCGCGGCACGCCAATTTGCGTCTTTAGCTGCTTCTACGTAGCTCTTCGGCTCACGCACTTCCGCTACACGGATCATGTATGCATAATGATGCGCCATGTACTCGTTGTATCCGAACTGCAAAACAGGATTCTTCTGGTGGGTAGATCGGCGTAATCTCACATTAGCCGATGTCGAGGCCTTCTCGGTCGACGCGGTCTTCATCTTTAAAGACCCGTCACCGCTTCCGTCGGAGTCAGACTCGCGTCGGTCAGACTCGTTCTTATCCGTGCCGGAGTCCGACACCTTCTTCTTCCCTTTCTCTTTGCGTGTAAGCCGTCTCCTCGGCTTCCTGCGCGGGGAATGCACGGCCGAGTCTCCACTACTCGCCGGCTCTTTATCAGACTGGTCGTACTGACTCAGTCGTCCAATCGGTCCACTTAACCGGAGTGAAATCAGACTCTCTTCGTGGGTCTTGATTTCAGGCTCATCCGGAGGCATCTCGGCCTCGCTGACCTCATCGTCAGAGCTCGGATTGGAGTCGGGGTTCGTAGTCGGGGGCAGGTACCAGGACGCGGACGCGTCAAACACACAGCTCGTGCGCCGACACTTTGTCTCCGATCCGGTTCTGGATGTATACCGCGGTCCTTACCGCCTCGGCCCAGTAGAACTTGGGCAAGCTCTTCTCCTCCAGCATTGCCCGTGCCGCTTCCACAACTGACCGATTCTTCCTCTCGGCCACGCCGTTCTGCTCCGGCGTGTATCTACAACTGAATTCGCGCCGAATTCCCATTTGTTGTAGATAACCATTGAATTGACCGGAGAAGTACTCTTTCCCGCCATCCGACCGCAGGCACTTGATCTTTCGTCCCGTTTCCGTTTCCACGAACCCTTTGAGGTCCCGAAAGCAGTCGAAGACTTCGCTCTTCCTCTCAATGAGGTAGATCCACGTGTGCCGCGTGTGGTCGTCAATGAAGGAGACGAAATATCGGCTCCCGCCAAGACTAACATTTTGTGCCGGCCCCCATACATCGGAGTGTATAAGGTCGAGCTTGTTCCAGCTCCGGTTTCGCTCATTGGGGAAAGGAAGTCGGTGTTGCTTCCCTAGCTGGCAAGTTTCACAAATTTGTGCCTTTCGGCCACTAGATTTGGGCAATCCAAACACTACCTGTTTCGATTGCAGATCTTGAAGCCGCTGGTGGTTGACGTGGCCTATCTGCTTGTGCCACAAGTCGATGTCCGACTCGGATTTTTGTCCCTTCGCGAACATTGCGGTGCCGCCGTCAGTGGAGTCGAGGATGAACATCCTCCTGTCTCTGCGCCCTTGCGCAATCACACGGCCTTCTTCCTCAATGAAGCACCCGAGGTGTGTAAACCGAACCTCCATCCCTTGGTCGACGATCTATCCGACCGAGACCAAGTTTTTCGTGATTGTCGGAACGTGCAACACATTCATGAGTTTCCCTTTCTGCCCGACATGGCTAAGGGGAACTTCTCCGACATTCGCAATCGGATGCGGAGTGTCGTCTCCTGTTGCGACTACTCCAGGTTGTATCGGTTTTTCAAGGTATGAGAACCACTCCTTATGGCTCGTCATGTGGTTTGACGCGCCGGAGTCTACGTACCACACCTCGTCCGATCTCGGGGTGCTCTGTTTCATTGAGTTTGCTTCGTGTCTCGTCACGAAGGCAGACCCTTCTCCGGCTCTCTTGGAGTCTTCGGCGTAGTGCGATCGCTGCCGATTTCCCTTGTCGGTATGTCTGGAGCCGTTTCCGGAACCGGTTCTCTCCGAATCGGCGCGCTTCTTCCAGCTCTCACTTTCCCTGTGGCCTTTCTTGCCATAGTACCAGCACTCCACGATGGCCTTCCCTTGCCGGTTCTCATCGCTTCGACTCCCCCTGTTTCCGGAGGGTCCGGAGTTGCTGTCGGCATCAGTTTGGTGCCTTCTTCCTTGATCTCGTCGGCTGCCTCCATTGCGCGCCGACTCGCCTTGTCCTCCACGTCCACGGGGCCTATCTCCCTCCGTGTACAACATTCTACTATCGGTGTGCGTGCTTGTAGACGCACCCACGTGGTTCTCCTCTACCAGGAGCATTGACTGTAAGTCAAAAAAGGACGACGTATTCTCCCGGGTACACACAGCCGTTCGGAACGCTCCGAACTTCGACGCCAAACCTCTGAGACAGATCTGGACCATCTCGCTCTCCTCGATGTTCACCTCTATGGAGGCGAGGGAGTCGCAGATATCCTTGATCTTCGAGGTATAGTCTGCCACCGACAAGTCGCGTTGTCGTAGGTTGCTCAACTCCTGTCGGAGTTGAAGCTTCCTGGCTGTGGTGCTCGCGGCGAAAATCTTCTTCAGATTTTCCCATGCACCCTTCGGCGTCTTTGCATCCCGAACATAGCTCAATAACTGTTCGCCCACACACGACGCGAAGCAGTATAATACCCTGCTCGCCGATTGCTCCCACGACGGGAAGTCTCTGTGTGTTGATTTGGGTGCCGCGTCATTAGCTCCTTTGACATAACTCCAGTAGCCGTGCCCGAGCAAGTACTGGTGCATCTTGTAGGACCAAGACGCGTAGTTGGTTCTGTTGAGCTTCTCTGTTGGAAGCGAGCTCGCCATGCCTCTATCCATCGTTCTTCTTGTTCTTCTTCGTCAAGCTGTGTCGGCTGCAGAGAGGTTCTCAACCCTCGCGCTCTGATACCATGTAAAAATAACGTGTGGAAGCAAGTATAAAGACAGAACAAAAGGAAGAACACTCAGGTTTAATGGAGAGTTTGAGCTTACGCAGTATACGCGGGAGAGACAGAGAGAGTAAGAGAATATATTCAAGAAAGACAAAAAAAACAATACATATATGTGTTCAATGAACACTTTGTACAAGTCCTAGAAGGACTGACCGAAGTACTGACAATACTTCAATGCTCATTAAGAGCTCCTATACTAACTCCCAAATATATTCCTCACGGAATATCTTTCCTAATGGCCTAACCGATCGGTCCTAACTGATCCGGTCCTCGGCTTCTTCAGCTGATCCGGCAGATGTTGAGCTTGTCTCTCAACACCGATATTATATAACCTTCATCAACGACTTCTCAAGGCACACATGGATCTACCTGATGCGGCAAAAGAGCGAAGTGTTCGGACAATTCCAAAAATTCAAGAGTGGAGTCGAAAAAGCAACTAGTCGACACATACGGTGCCTTCGATAAAATGGAGCCAAGAATATTTCTCGGATGAGTTTACGACGTATCTCCGAAATGAAGGAATCTGGCGAGAATTTTCGTGTCGACATACGCCACAATAGAACGAAGTGGCCGAACGCAAGAATCAACACATCCTTGAAGTGGCACGAGCTATGCTTAATGAAAAGCACATGCCGAAATTGTATTGGGCGAAAGCGGCCAACACGGCCGTCTATCTCATGAATAAGTGTACAACATCCGGCATGCATGAATTCACGCCACGCGAGAAGTTTTACGGAAAGAAGCCAGATCTATCGCATGTTCAGATATTTGGCTCCATTGCGTACATGCACATCCCTGACGAGAAGCGACAAAAGCTCGACCCAAAGTCGGAGAAATGTATCCTCATAGGATACTTGTGAAAAGAACAACGTGCGGAAGCAACAGAAAGCAGAATGTAGGAAAACACAAGCTTAATGGAGAGCTTGGACACACACACAGTATGCGGGAGAGAGAGAGAGAGAGAGAGAGAGAGAGAGAGAGAGAGAGAGAGAGAGAGAGAGAGAGAGAGAGAGAGAGAGAGAGAGAGAGTCAATACACACAACTCTATTCAAAAAATAATACTCAGTTTGTACATAGAATGTGCTCAGTGAGCACTTTTATACAAGTCCATATAGACTGATAGAAGTACTGACACGTACTTCAATGCTCATAAATGAGCTCTACACTAACTCCCAAAAATTTATTCCTATGCGGAATATCTTTCCAATGGCCTCGCGGTTTACGCACTGCTACGGCTTCTTGTTGCGCACCGGTTTATGCACCCGGTTTACGCACCCGGTTTACGCACCGGTCTGGCCTAACTGATCGGTCCCAACTGATCCGGTTCTCGGCTTGCACAGTCGATCCGGCCAATGTTGAGCTTGTATCTCAACACTCCCCCTCAAGCTCAACTTGAGGCTCTTCTGGTTCTTCCGGATCATCGCTCTAGTTTCTTCTAGCTTCACGCCTCGCTCGCGCTCCTTGACCTGTTCGATTCCGCGCGCCTCGACCCTTCTAGTCGGCGTGTGTGCTCGTGCAGCCCTTCTTAGCTCCCTTGCTGTCGCGGTGTTGGCGTCTCTTCATCTGCCCTTTCTTCCACTTGGCCCTCGGTGGATTCGGCGTCTCTGAATCAAACATCCGAACCGAATCGGCTTCCTCCAATTGGTTTTCGCTCTCATCCGAGTTGGCTTCATCTCCTCCATGCTTGGCTGGCTTCAGCTCTTTCTTTCGACGGTTGCCCTCTCGTCCACTTTCGAACTCTTTCGCGTATTAGCCCTCGGCTTCTTCAGCCGACCCGAAATGGAATTCCTCATCCGACTTAGCGTCACGGTCTCTTCTGCTCCTTTCTTGTTCCCTTCCATGATCTTCCGGGACTTCTCTCCCCCTCATGTTTGGCACATCGAGGTGGCGCAACCCAAGTGCACCCGAGAATTGCCGCAACTTGTCGAGACGAAGGGGCTTGGTGAAAATGTCGGTGATCTGCCGATCTGTCGGAACACGCTCGTGGACAAAGTGGTAGTGCACCTCAATGTGCTTAGTTCGGGCGTGGAAGACAGTGTTCTTCGCTAACTGGATGTTGCTGAGGTTGTTGTAGTAGATCGTTGTTGGATCGGACACCGCCACCCGCAGATCCTTAAGTAGTCGTTTCAGCCAGATGGCTTCGCATGTTGCGACAACCGCTCCTCTATACTCGGCTTCGGTGCTCGATAGTGCAACTGTTGGCTGCTTCTTGCTACTCCACGCAATCGCAACGCTCCCAAGAGAGAACGTGAATCCGGATGTGGATTGGCGATCACTGGCGTTTCCGGCCCAATCAGCATCGATGTAACCGACTAACTACGCCGCAATATCCGTCTGATATAGTAGCCCCCGGTCCTTAGTGCCATTGACGTACCGGAGTACGTGTTGTGCGCACTGAAGGTGCTCCTCGGTTGGTCGCGCCATGAACTGACTAATCATACCGACCGGGTAACTGAGGTTTGGTCGAGTGATAGTCAAGTAGATGAGGCTTCCGACAATCTATCGGAACCTCTTCGGGTCACAAACCTTTCTAGAGTCAGGGCGAAGCTTGACGGTTCTATCCAGAGGAGTTGAGACGGACTTACAATATGCCATCTCGAACTTGAAGAGCATACCCAGCACGTAATGTTGTTGGTTGATCAGTATGCCTTCGGGGGTACGGATCACTTCGATCTCGAGGAAGTAATGAAGGTCCCCCAGGTCCTTTATGTTAAATGATGCCACGAGCTGGAGCTTTACGCGGTCAATTTCACCTAGGTCGGCGCTGGTGATGACCAAGTCATCAACATAAAATAAAATACTAACCGGCCCGAGTCGACCTTGCCGATGAACAGTGAAGAGTCCAATTTGGACGTCGCAAATCCCATCCGACGCAATCGTTGCATGATTTTCGCGTTCTAAGCATGCGGGGTTTGCTTTAGTCCGTAAAGCGACTTCTTCAACCGGCAGACCGCCAAAGTGTTCATTCCGGAGTGAAATACGGGGGGGTGTACCATGTACACTTGTTCCTCAACTCGCCTTGCAAGAACGCATTCTTGACATCTATCTGATGTAAATGCCACCCCTTCGCCGCTACTACGGCTAGCAGAACACACACGGTAGTCATCTTCGCGACAGGCGCGAAGGTCTCGTCGTAGTCCACGCCGTGCTTCTACGCGTAGCCTTTCGCTACTAACTGGGCCTTGTATCGGTTGATCGAGCCGTCGGTGTTGTACTTGACCTTGTACACCCACCTATATCCGATCGGGTTCACACCCTTTAGTGCGTCAACTAGGTCCCAGGTTTCTTTCTCCACCAATGCACGCATCTCTTCCTCCATTGCGGCACGCCAATTTGCGTCCTTCGTTGCTTCTGCGTAGCTCTCCGGCTCACACACTTCCGCTACACGCGTCATGTATGTATAGTGATGCGCCATGTACTCGTTGTATCCGAACCGCACAACAGGGTTCTTCTGGCGGGTAGATCGGCGTAACTGCTCATTAGCCGATGTTGAGGCTTTCTTGGCTGACGCTGTCATGAAGATTTTCGGCAATGGTGTGAAAATCGCATAAAACATACAAAATCGAGTATGAATCGCATAAAACAATATTAGTGAAGATACAAATTTGAAATAAGTTTAATATCTTGGTACAAAAAGATGGAGGTCTTGAAGAGCTTTCGAATGCACTTCACTACATAAGAAATAGACATCTAAGTGTCAAGTTATGTGGGTATAAAGTTTTGCAAAATAAAAAGAGAAAAATAAAACTGTGAAATATCCCACATATATAGGAAAAGTTTAGGCTCCAGCTGTATAAGAAGATTGAGATCCATCATATTTTATCTATGTGTTAAGAGCACATAAGAAATAGTTGGACTTGGGCCACTTTTGTCTAGATGGACATATGTGGCTAAGTCGCCGGATGTGGCTAAGTGCCCGAACCCACTGGTGAAGAAACTCAAACCGGCCGATAACAGGATTGGAAACCGGATGGAGCCGGCAACCGGATGCATATGGCAATTGGTGACCGGACGGAATCGGCGATAGTGACGACATCTGGCGACTGGTGAACGACATCCGGTGTCGGAGCCGGTGAGCCGGCGGAACTGGCCACCGACGATCGGCAAGGATCGATTGGCCGGTGACCGGCAAGCGACTCGGGATGCGGACCGAACCGGATCGGGATGCGGATTGGGCTAGACCAAACGGATGCAAATCAGACGAATCGGTCGGGTCGGTTGATCGTGGTGCATGTTGTCTTAAAGATATTGTCGGAACCCAACGTTCCTTATGTGCAACGCTCAGCCACAACCGAGCTTAGAATGATACACAAAAACACGGGAAATAAAACGCGACACAAAGAAGGAGAGAATACACAGGAGGTTTACGTGGAAAACCCCAAACTAGGGGAAAAACCACGGTAGCCCACAGGCTGCAAACTGTCACTATGTAGGAATATACAACAGTGAGTTCACTGAGGCACCGACCTAGTGCTCACAAATCTTCGGCACAGGCGGTGGTTACAACAGAGGCAACGACCTCTTTCTCTCTCTCTCTCTCTCTCTCTCTCTCTCTCTGTACAGTTACGCACACTGATCTCGTGCAAAACAGAAAATGACAACAACAACTAAAAGTTTGCCCTAAGTCGTATTTATACTAATATGAATTTTCGGCTATCTACAAATATAGCCTCGATGGGCTCTCAGAAAACATATTTACGAATATGTCTCTTCCTCCAGTTCTGACCGGTTCTGCACCATCCGGCTCTCCGTAGCCGGGTACTCCTCATCCGGTTCACACCGGGTCTGCACCATCCGGCTCTCCGTAGCCGGGTACTCCTCATCCGGTCTTCACCGGGACTGTATCATCCGGCTCTCCGTAGCCGGGTACTCCTCATCCGGTCCTCACCGGGTCTGTATCATCCGGCTCTCCGTAGCCGGGTACTCCTCATCCGGTCCTCACCGGGTCTGTATAATCCGGCTCTCCGTAGCCGGGTACTCCTCATACCGTTTCCCTTCCCATCCGGAGGGACCTGTCTCCCAACAAACTCCCCCTTCACTCCGGCATGGGGTGTCTTACCAGTTCGATTCTCTTCCGGCATGCATCCAGCTTGTCAGGTGTCAGCACTTTGGTCAGCATATCTGACCCGTTCTCGGCCGTGTGGATCTTCGTCAGTGCGAACTCCTGGTCATCTACTCTTTCCCGGATCCAGTGATACCTCCGCTGGATATGCTTCGTCCGTGAATGGTAGGCCGCATTCTTAGCAAGGTGGATGGCACTTTGACTGTCGCAATAGAGTCGGTATTCCTCTTGCCGTATACCGAGCTCTCCGATGAAGTCCTTCATCCATAAAATTTCCTTGCCGGCTTCCACAGCTGCCATGTACTCCGCCTCCGTGGTTGACAATGCAACCATCTTCTGCAGCCTCGACTGCCACGAAATAGCTCCCCCTGCATATGTCATTACATACCCGGATGTAGACCGGCTGATATCCACATAAGCCGACATGTCCGAATCGGTGAAACCGTCCAGTTGAGGTTTTCTGGAGCCGAATCGGAGACACATACTTGAAGTTCCCTTCAAATACCGGAGTATCCATTTGACCGCGTTCCAGTGCTCCTTGCCGGGATTGCTCATAAACCGGCTCACCATCCCGACTGCGTATCCTATATCCGGTCGGGTACACACCATTGCGTACATCAAGCTCCAGACGGCAGATAGCTTCGGGCTTCGGGCTTTGCTTGCCGGATAGCTTGCAGTTTGCCGGAAGTGTTGATTCGACCGGCTTCGCTTCTGACATGTTGAACCGGTGAAGCACCTTTGTCACATACTTCTCCTGTGACAGCCATAACTGCTTCGCTGACCGGTTCCGGATGATGTGCATCCCCAACATCTGTCTTGCCGGACCCAAGTCTTTCATTGAGAAGGTCCGGTTGAGAGCCTTCTTCAGCATCCGTATTTTGACTTGGTCCCGTCCGACGATCAACATGTCATCCACGTACAGGAGGAGTATCAGGAAGTCTCCTCCTTCAAACTTCTTCACAAACACACAGTGATCGGCGTGCGTCTTGTGGTACCCTTGATCGGTCATGAAGGAGTCGAACTTCCGGTACCACTGTCCGGGTGCCTGCTTCAGTCCGTATAGGCTCTTCTTCAACCGGCATACCAGGTGCTCCTTCCTTTTCTCCATGAATCCTTCCGGTTGCTGCATGTAGATCTCCTCTTTGAGGTCGCCGTGAAGGAATGCCGTCTTCACGTCTAGCTGCTCTACCTCGAGGTCCATGCTTGGTGCTATACTCAGCACCGTCCGGATGGAGGCCATCTTTACTACCGGGGCAAATATCTCGTCGAAGTCCACGCCCTTCTTCTGCTGGAACCCCTTCACCACGATCCTGGCTTTGTATCTCGGGGGTTTGCCGGCATCTCCCGGTTTCAACTTGTACACCCACTTGTTTCGGAGTGCCCGCTTTCCTTTCGGCAACTCCACCAATTCGTACGTATGGTTCTCATGCAGGGAATCCATCTCATCCTGCATGGCACTTAACCATTTTCGGCTGTGGGTGTCTTCCTTCGCTTCTTTGAAGCTTTCCGGCTCCTCCTCATCGGTCAGCAGAACATGCTCTGCATCCGGAAATCTCCGGGGTGCCCTTCTCTCTTTAAGAGGATATCTCCATCTTCGGGCTTCGGTAACCGGCTCGCCCATCTTCTCTTCATCCGAATCCGATTCGGGGTCTAGGCCGGTTCCGGTTTCAGCTTCCTCTACTTCTTCTTCTGCCGGTTCGATATCCTCACCGTAACCGGCTGGTTCCTCGAGTGCTAGCCGGTCTCGTGCCGGTTGGGTCTGCTCATCGTAGAGTCTATCCTTTTCGGCGACTCGGAGTTCATTATCTTCTTCTCCGACTCCCAGTCGGCGAGCGTCTTGTTCTCCATGAAGATAATATCTCGACTCCGGAATACCTTCTTGTCGACTAGGTCCCACACTCGGTAGCCGAACTCATCGTCACCGTAACCGAGGAATATGCATGGCCGGGTCCTTGGATCTAACTTTCCTCTCCGGTCCTTTGCTACATGCACGTACGCGAGACACCCGAACACCCTTAGATGCCGGTAGGACACTTCCTTACCGGTCCATACTCTCTGTGGCGTGTCTCCGTCCAAGGGTATTGAGGGTGATCTGTTTATCACATATGTCGCCGTCCACAGTGCCTCAGCCCAAAACTTCTTGGGTAGTTTTGCATGCGCTAGGATACTCCGGACCCTCTCCATTATAGTCCGGTTTATCCTCTCGGCCAGCCCATTTAGTTCCGGCACCTTCGGCACGGTAAATTCGAGCCGGATTCCCTTCGAGCGGTAGTACTCCTCGAACTGCCCCCGGTATTCTCCTCCGTTATCTGCTCGAACCGCCTTCAGCTTCCGGCCGGTTTCTCTTTCCACTCTCGCGTGGAGCTCTTTGAAGACGGATAACACCTGATCCTCCGTCTTCAACGGTGTGGCCCACAGCTTCCGGTTGTGGTCATCTATGAACATCACGAAGTACTGCGCTCCGGCATGTGACTTCGTGTCTACCTGACACACATCCGTATGCACCAACTCCAGTGGTGCAATACGTCTCATCGGTGGCCTTGGTCGGAAGGAGGTCCGGTTCTGCTTACCGGCCAGACAATCGTGCACTTCTCTAAGTGCACGTTCTTCACTGGAATGAGGTTGTCGTCTGCAAGCCTCTTCATCCCCTTCTCACTCATGTGACACAGCCTCTTGTGCCATAGCTCACCGGCAGTGTCGGATGCCACGTTCACTTCTTCCGGGCATAACCGGGCATTCATCAGGTACAACGTGTTTACCTTCCGGGCCTGAGCCACAATCAGGCTCCCTTTGCTGAACTTCATGACACCGTTCCAGATGCTACCCGTGTAACCTTCATCATCTAGCCGACCGGCTGATATCAGGTTCAGACGAACTTCCGGAACGTGTCAGACATCCTTCAGCAGCAGCTTGCATCCGGTTGGTGTTGACAGCCACACATCTCCTATGCCGACAATTCGGCATGTTCCTTCGTTCCCCATCCGGACACAGCCGTGGTCACCGGCTGAGTAGGATGAGAAGCATTTCCGGTCCGGGGTAAGGTGGAACGATGCTCCGGAATCTACCACCCAGGTCATCTCGTCGCCGGCAAGGTTTATTTCACTCTCCTCGGTGATGAGCATCAACTCTTCTTCACTTGCCGCGATTGCCGTCGTTCCCTTCCGGTCCGGCCCCCTTTGGTCTTTACCGTTCCGGTCCGAGGTTTGCTTCGAATCGGTACCGTCGGTCTCCTTATCTTTTCGGAAATGCCGACAGTTCTTTTGGAAGTGTCCCGGCTTGCCACAATAGAAGCAAGTAGGCCTCCCCCTTGACTTTGACCGTGTCCCCGACTTCTCCCGGTTCTGAGGACTATGGTTTCTTTGTCTTCCGCGTTCTGATTCGGTAAGGAGCGCTTTGGAGTCGGAGCTCGTATCTTTATCTTTCCGACGCGCCTCCTCATCTAGCAAGCTCGACTTTACTCTTGCTAGGGATAACCGCTTTCCTTCCGGCCCGGCATTGCCCAAAGTGACTACCAACGTCTCCCAGCTATCCGGGAGGGAATCGAGCAGGAGTAGCGCAAGTACCTCATCGGCGAGAGGTACTTCCAATGAAGTTGCCTGGTGGATCAGCCCCTGGAAGGCATTCATGTGCTCCGCCATGCTGGAGCCATCTTGGTACCGGAGTCTTACTAGCTTCCGGAATACTAACACCTGGTTAACAACATTTTTGTTCTGAAACATTATGCCGATCTTCTCCCAGAGCTCATGAGCCTTGCTCTCTTCATTGAAGTTGTTGTACAGGCTCATGTCGATGAAGCACCGTATGTACGCCGTTGTCTTCATGTGCATCACCTCCCATATCGCGGTGTCGATTTTGTCCGGTCTCTTGTCCCCGAACTGAACCGGCAGCCAGAGGTCTTTAACCACGAGCATGTCCCTCATCTTCGACTTCCATACTGAATAGTTGGAGCCGGTGAGCTTGAACATGCCACCAAACGATTCGTCCATATTTCTGTGTTGTTTTGCTCTGATACCACTTGTCGGAACCCAACGTTCCTTATGCGCAACGCTTAGCCACAACCGAGCTTAGAATGATACACAAAAACACGGGAAATAAAACGCGACACAAAGAAGGAGAGAATACACAGGAGGTTTACGTGAAAAACCCCAAACTAGGGAAAAACCACGGCAGCCCACAGGCTGCAAACTGTCACTATGTAGGAATATACAACAGTGAGTTCACTGAGGCACCGACCTAGTGCTCACAAATCTTCGGCACATGCGGCGGTTACAACAGAGGCAACGACCTCTTTCTCTCTCTTTCTCTCTCTCTCTCTCTGTACAGTTACGCACACTGATCTCGTGCAAAACAGAAAATGACAACAACAACTAAAAGTTTGCCCTAAGTCGTATTTATACTAATATGAATTTTCGGTTATTTTCAAATATAGCCTCGATGGGCTCTCAGAAAACATATTTACGAATATGTCTCTTCCTCCGGTTCTGACCGATTCTGCACCATCCGGCTCTCCGTAGCCGGGTACTCCTCATCCGGTTCACACCGAGCCTGCACCATCCGGCTCTCCGTAGCCGGGTACTCCTCATCCGGTCTTCACCGGGACTGTATCATCCGGCTCTCCGTAGCCGGGTACTCCTCATCCGGTCCTCACTGGGTCTGTATCATCCGGCTCTCCGTAGCCGGGTACTCCTCATCCGGTCCTCACCGGGTCTGTATCATCCGGCTCTCCGTAACCGCGTACTCCTCATCCGGTCCTCACCGGGTCTGTATCATCCGGCTCTCCGTAGCCGGGTACTCCTCATACCGTTTCCCTTCCCATCCGGAGGGACCTGTCTCCCAACAGATATTTGGTCCAAAAGCCTAATAGTATTTCGTGCATAAAAGAAAAAGATGTAAGCAAGACTCAAACTTTGCACCTCCAAGATTGGAGGCAATAGACTTACCACTAGGCTACGTTATTTCTTTAGAAATGATTTTCCTATCATTATAATTTTACATGTAAATACTCATATTAGAGCTTGATTGACATGTGATGCATGAGCGCCAAATGGCAAACATGCATCGTGCATGCATTTCATGCATTGTATGCATGTCTTGTACCCTCACATGCATCATATGCATGGGAGCATCTATAAAAGGGTGGATGAAAAAGATCAAAGGGGATTTTTATGAGGAAAGCTTTGTACTTGATATCAAAATTAAAATTAAAAGTAAGAAATTCGTTATCCAATTGATGATATATCTTGTCTCTCAAAATCTAAAGTTAAAAGTTCGATCTTATCTCTCTCACTCTCTATCTCTCTCTTGCCATATCAATCTCTCTCAACCTAAACTCAAGCGTTTAAATCTCATATTAATCTCTCTCTCTTTCAATCTATCTTAAATCCTTTCTCACTAAAGCTAGTGCAAACTTTGAGTCCTTCCGGTTCAGAACCTCGACGGTTCCGCCTCACGATCCGCGCGTAGTGATGGATCTTCACGACAACGTGGACTTCGCTCTCGAAGGCCCGTCATCGCTCTTCTCAGAGTCAGATTCATGTCGATCCAACTCGCCCTTATCCGTGCCGTACTCCGACATCTTCTTCTTCCCTTTTTCCTTGCGCGTAAACCGTCTCATCGGCTTCTTGTGCGGGGAATGCACGGCCGAGCCTCGACTACTCGTTGGCTTTTCATTCGAACTGGTGAAACCAACCCAGTCGCTCGTTCGGTCCACTTAGCCGAAATGAAATCGAATTCTCATCGAGGGTCTTGATTTCGCGGTCATCCGGAGGCATTTAAGCCTCACTGACCTCATGGTCAGAACTTGGGTCCAAACATCCGTAGTTGGAGTTGAGGTCCAAAGTCGGAGGCAAGTACTAGGACACAGACTCATCAAACACAACATCGCGGTTCATGCGAGCTTGTTTGGTTCGGGGGTTATATCACTTATAACCCTTCTGTTCGTCTGAATAGCCGACCAAGATACACTTCTCGGCTTTCGCATCCAACTTCCTCCGTTTCTCCTTCGGCACATGCACATACGCACATACGCAATGCTATCGAAGACTCTCAAGTGTCGTAGATTCGGCTTTCTTCCGAAATACAGCTCATGCACCGACACTTTGTCTTTGATTCCATTCTGGATGTAGACTGCGGTTCGTACTGCTTTGGCCCAATAGAACTTGGGCAAGCTCTTTTCTTTCAGCATTGCCGGCACCACTTCCACAACCGACCGATTTTTCCTTTCGGCTATGCCATTTTGCTCCGGCGTATATGTGCAACTGAATTCGCGCCGAATTCCCATTTGTTGCAAATAACTGTTGAATTGGCCAAAAAAGTACTCTTTTCCACCATCCGACCGCATGCACTTGATCTCTCTCCTTGTTTCCCTTTCTACGAAGCTTTTGAGGTCCCGGAAATAGTTGAAGAATTCCCTTTTCTTTTCAATGAGATAGATCCACGTGTGCCGTGTAGTAGTCGATGAAGGAGACAAAATATCGACTCCCGCCAAGACTAACGTTTTGTGACGGCCCCCATACATCCGAATGTATGAAGTCGAGCTTGTTCCGTCTCCGGTTATGCTCGTTGGGAAAAGGAAGTCGGTGTTGCTTCCCTAGCTAGGAGGCTTCACAAATTTGGGCCTTTTGGCCATTGAATTTGGGCAATCCGAACACAACTTGTTTCGATTGCAAGTCCTGAAGCCTTTGATAGTTGACGTGGCCTATCCGCTTGTGCCATAAGTCGATATCCGACGCGACTTTTTGTCCTTTTGCAAACATTACGGTGCCAACGTCATTGGTGTCGAGGATAAACATCCTCTTGTCTCTGCGCCCTTGCGCAATAACTTGGCCTTCCTCCTCGATGAAGCACCCAAGATGCGTGAACCAGACTTGCATCCCCTAGTCGACGATCTGCCCGACCGACACCAGATTCTTCGTGATTGTTGGGACGTGTTACACGTTCATGAGTTTCCCTTATTGCCCAACATGGCTTAGGGGAACTTCACCGACATTCTCGATCGGATGCGGAGTGTCGTCTCTTGTTGCGACTACTCCCGGTTGCATCGGTTTCTCAAGGTATGAGAACCACTCCTTATGGCTCGTCATGTGATTTGATGAGCCGGAGTCAACGTACCACACCTCGTCCGATTTCGGGGTGGTCTTCTTCATCGAGTTCGCCTCATGTCTCGTCACGAAGGCTACCCCCTTTCTGACTTTTTCGGATCCTTCGGTGTAGTGTGATCGCTGCCGATTTCCTTTGTCGGTTTGTCCTGATTTGGATCCAGTTTTCTCCTAATCTGCGCGCTTCTTCCAACACTCACTCTCCTTGTGGCCTTTCTTACAATAGTACCGGCATTCCGCGATGGGTTTCCCTTGCCGGTTCTCGTCGCCTTGACTCCCCCTGTTTCCGGAGGGTCCGGAATTGCTGTCGGCATCACTTCGGTGCCTTCTTTCTTGATCCCGTTGGCTGCCTCCATTCCGCACCGACTCACCTCGTCCGCCATGACCACGGGGCCTATCTCCCTCCGTGTACAACATCTTTGCTATCGGTGTACGTACTCGTCGATGCACCCGCGTGGTTCTCCTCTATAAGGAGCATCGACTGTAGGTCAAAAAACGAAGGCGTATTCTCCCGTGTGCACACAGTAGTTCGGAACGCTCCGAACTTCGACGCCAGTCCCCCGAGACAAATCTGCACCATCTCGCCTTCCTCGACGTTCACATCGATGGAGGCTAAGGAGTTGCATATATCTTTGATCTTCGAGGTGTAATTAACCACTGACAAATCGTGTTGTCGCAAGTTGCTCAACTCCTGTCGGAGTTGGAGCTTTCTGGCTGTGGTGCTTGCGGAGAAAATCTTTTTCAGATTTCCCCAAGCATCCTTCGGCGTTTTCGCATCCCAAAAATAGCTCAAAAGTTGTTCGCCCACACAAGACCCGAGGCATGAGAGAACTCTGCTTGCCGATTGTTCCCAAGCCGGGAAGTCTTTGTGTATCAAATTGGGTGCTATGTCATTTGCTCCGTTGACATAACTCCAATATCCATGCCCGGGTAGGTACTGGTGCATCTTGTACGACCAAGGCGCTTAGTTGTGTTTGTCGAGCTTCTCGGTCGGAAGCGAGCTAGCCATGCCTCTATCCATTTTGTTTTCCCTGTTCTTTACAAAGGTTAGGTTTTCTTCTCGAGCTAAGGTCGGCTGCAGAGGTTCTCAACCCTCGTGCTCTGATACCATGTGAAAAGAACAACGTGCGGAAGCAACAGAAAGCAGAACGTAGGAAAACACAGGTTTAATGGAGAGCTTGGACACACACAGAGTACGTGGGAGAGATAGATAGAGAGAGAGAGAGAGAGTCAATACACACAACTCTATTCAAAAAATAATACTCAGTCTATGTAGAATGTGCTAAGTGAGCACTTTTATACAAGTCCATACGGACTGACAGAAGTACTGACACGTACTTCAATGCTCATAAATGAGCTCTACACTAACTTCCAAAATGTATTCCTACGCGGAATATCTTTCCAACGGTCTTGCGGTTTACGCACTGCTACGGCTTCTTGTTGCGCACCAGTCAACGCGCCCGGTTTACGCACCGGTCCAGCCTAACTGATCGGTCCCAACCAATCCGGTTCTTGGCTTGCACAGCCGATCCGGCCAATGTTGAGCTTGTATCTCAACAATACTCATTGGAGCAAAAGGGCTACAAATGCTATAACCCCTCAACTCGGAAGGTTCGTGTGAGTCGAGACATAGTGTTTGACAAGTCCGCATCCTGGTACGCACCAGAGACAACTACGACTACGACTCCGCTTGACCCGGAATTCGCCGAACAAGAGATAGAAGATGAAGATCGCATCACGCGCATATTCGAAGAAAGTCCGATCACGACCTGACTGAGCAGACCACAAGAGCCTTCGAGTGATCAAAGCACATCTCGACCAAGTGCGAAGTTCGACAAAGGGAAAGCCAAAATGATGGAGTATGAAGACGCTCATTTCGATGGCAACGAATCAACTCACTCCCTCAATAGTGAGTTCGAAGGCCTTGACATCCGGACAAATGGAGTGAAGAAAGCCTTAGAATCCGCAAACGAGAAGCTATGCCGATCCAGTTGTGAAAAGAACCCCGTAAGCCGCTTCGGCTACGATGAGTATATGGCGTACCATTATGCCTTTATGATGAAGGTCGCAACAGTACGGGAGCCGGAAACCTTTTCCAAAGCCGTAAAGGACTTGTGATGGATCGAAGGAATGAACGAGGAGATGCGTGCACTATGCAAGAATGACACATTGGATCTCGTTCCCCACTCACCGCACAGGAAGGCGATCGGATGTAGATGGATCTACAAGGTGAAGTATAATGCCGACGGCTTCGTCAACTGCTACAAAGCTTGACTCGTAGCGAAAGGATATGCACAAACACATGGTGTCGACTACGAAGAAACATTTGCCCCAGTGGCAATGATGACGACTGTGCGAACCGTAATTGCACTCGCAGCGGCTAAAGGGTGGCACCTCCATCAAATGGGTGTAAAGAACGCCTTTCTTCAAGGCGAATTAGAAGAGGCGGTATACATGTTACAACCACCCAGCTTTGAATCCAACATTCACCCGAAAGCCGTATGTCGATTCAAGAAGCCTCTCTATGGCCTCAAGCAAGCACTACGTGCTTGGCATTCGAAGATTACACAATATCTTCATCAAATCGGCTTCCGAATGTCGAAATCCGACAACTCCCTCTATGTACGAAACAAGTCTAAAAGCCGGATTGTCATCATCCTATACATGGATGATCTGGTTATTGGAGGTGAGCATTTAGTCGACATCAACATGGTGAAGTCCCTCCTCTCCAACAAATTCGAGATGACGGACATGAAGGAGCTCCACTACTTCCTTGGCGTCGAGGTGATTCAGAATCCGGTCAACATTATGATCTCCCAACGACACTACATTCTCAACTTGCTATACAAGTTTGGGATGACTGAGTGCAAATCGATCGCTATGCCTCTCGATCGAAACCTGAAACTAGATGCTGACTCCGGCACGAACGAGTGCGATCCAACTCAATATTGACAACTAATTGGGAGTCTCATCTATCTCACGATCACACGACCCGACCTCAGGTATCCAGTCGGATCCCTTAGCCAATTCATGCAAACTCCGTGAGATATCCATTTCGATTGTGCTAAGCAAGTATTACGATATGTGAGCGGAACAATGGATTACGACATTCTCTACAAATTGACCACACCAATACGACTTCAAGGGTATACGGATGTGGATTGGGCTAGCTACAAAGCCGATCGCCGATCGACCTCCGGATTTGTCTTCTCCCTTGGCAGCGGAACGATTTCGTGGAGTAGCAAGAAGCAACCTACCGTCGCTCTTTAGAGTACGGAGGTGGAATAGAGGGGCGCACCTGTAGCTGCATGTGAAGCCGTATGGCTCAAGAGGATTTTGAAGGATCTGGGTGTTCCCATCAAGGATCTGACTCCCCTTTAATGCGACAACATGAGCAATATTTATCTGGCTCGGAACCCGGTGTTCCACACACGCACGAAGCATATCGAAATGCACTATCACTTCATTCGGGAGCGTGTTCAAACCAGAGATGTTGACCTTCAACATATCAATACAAATCTTCAAATGGGCGACATCTTCACGAAGGCCCTAGGAGCCAACAAGCTTCGGCAATTCATGTCAGATCTTGGATTGACGATCCCTAACTTGCCAAGCTTGAGGGGGAGTACAAGTGAAAACCGGATACCGTCCGAACTGGGTATGAGGTGAAGCGGACAACGAAGATCGTCTGAACTAGATACCATTTGAAGCAGACATCAAGCAAAAGGAACCGACCTGAGTTGAGCTTGAGGGGGTGTGTTGAGAATCAAGCTCAACATAGTGCAACGTGTGAATACACCTTTGAGAATCTATGTGCACACAAAGGTCAAGAGTCATACCACTCTCTACACATTAAACTATGTGTCATAGAATCATATTCTATGACACATAACTAATGAGTTCCATATTCCCAATGACTATGAGTCTTCACATTCCTCAAGGTTCTAGAGAGAGAGTGAAAGTTATAATGAGTTAATGAAGAGAGAGGGTGACCTTAGATAAAGCACCCTCCTCCTACTTTATACTAAGTCGGTTGTGACTCCTTGTAATGCTACATTTTCATTTATCATATTCTCCTTGTTAATATACATCTCCTTCTTCTTGAGTACTTCATTTTTTCTCTTATCCATCTTGTGTTTCTCTCGTCTTCTCTTTCCTCTCACATATACACATAACACACATCTCTTCCGCTACACAAGAATCACCATTGATTCTTTACAGATAGATCCAATCAAGAATGAAAGCCCTCTAGAAGGAATCAAGCCGAATGAGTGGACGAAACTTGATAGAATTGT
Source organism: Azolla caroliniana (assembly GCF_043228905.1). Lineage (NCBI taxonomy): Eukaryota > Viridiplantae > Streptophyta > Polypodiopsida > Salviniales > Salviniaceae > Azolla > Azolla caroliniana. The sequence continues at coordinate 4,366,815 of NW_028230447.1, forward strand.
CTGAGCCACCATTTAGATGTGACAAGAATATCACGGAATATAGCTCGGCCACAACCGAGTCTTGAACACTTCAATGAGAATCAAACACAAAAATGGGAATGAACTACAGAAACGGGAAGTAGAGAGTACACAGAATATTTACGTGGAAAACCCTAATGGGAAAAAACCACGGGAGCCCACAAACTCCAAACTATCACTATGTAAGAAAAGTACAAATAGAGACTTAGAGGCAACAACCTCGAGCTCTGTATCTTCGCCAGCCGATGATTACAACAGAGTATCGCTTGGTATCTCTCTCTCTCTTTATACAACAATTATCTCTACAACAATATGACAACCCTCTCACCTCTGTACCAAAGTGATTGCCTTAAGTCATATTTATACTTATATGAACTTAGGGTTATTTACAAATATATGAACTTAGGGCCCCTCACTCCCGTTTATAGTAGTAAGGGGTAAGGCACATTACATAAAGAAGAGGTCAACCCCCCCTTCTTTCAATGGGGGAATATTTGGCCTTGATCATAGGAGGAGAGATTGATGGAGCCTTAACTCCCTCTCCTCACACACACACTATGCCCACTACTCACTACACCCGTACTTCATGTACTCTCCCTTTAGTCTTCATGTGCATGTGCACATAAGTGCACATCACATTTACACTTTATGAATCTTTGTAGTGCACTTTTAACACCTTACATTTACCCTTCCTATTTTACATTTGTTTCTTTTATAAATCTTCCAAGTGCATATGCAATGTTGCACATCCCCATTTTATCCATCCCACTTGGTTTTCTCACCATGGCCGAAAATCCTCACAACATCCACCCCCACCAAACCGCACATCCACTGGTATGTGCCAAGAAAGGGAAATAGCTGAGATTTTCGGCAATGATGATTAACCAAGTTCCATCGCTTCCTCGTTGGCCTTGCCCGACTTCGTCTTCCATTTAGAGCATGCCCATCCTTCCCATACGAACCATCGTAGCCTCTCGATCCACCGTGTCCGCCACATGTCCCCGAACCATCGGCTCCATCCGATCCACCATATACGATGCTCGCACCTTCCTCCCTGGCCAGTCGTAGTAGACCTCCTGAACGATGTCGTCAATTCGATCGCTCTTCCTTTGTCCGCCGCGTGTGTCCTCCGATTGGACTCCCGACCACTCTGACCACATGTCGGATACCATCCCTCACGCACCTAGTATGTTCCTCCTTCGGCCCGATCGTCTCCTTGTTCCAAGAACGTAGGCGTGCCCTCTCCCTCCATTCCACGCTTACCTTCCGTAGGCTCTACCCACACATAAATGTAGACCTCCGAATATGCGCTCCTTCTTAGGTCCTCATGTGACCACATTACGCGTTCCCCATTTCGCCCTTGCCCGTGGTGCTCTCTCATGGTAGGGTGTACCTCCATCCCAACATCCGTGTCGGGGATCCCCGCTTCAGTGTCCTCCATAGCTCTCGTTACCGCTTCATCTTGATGCACACCCTCTCGGCCCGCTCGGCCCCATCCATCCTTCGGGATGCCATGTTTGCTCTTCTCGGTGTGTAGCCCTTTGTTCTCCACGCATCTCCTCTGTTTCCCTAGACAGGACCCTCCGCTCATGCCGATCTCGCTCGGCTCGTTCCGTCAATCTCGGCACCTCGCCGTGCCGTCTTTCTTCCCGTACTTGCCTCTCAAAGGCTCGACCCAATCACTATCATCGGTCACTCGTTGCGGCTCCTCCAGGTGCATGCTTGTTTCTTGGCCCTCGAGCGGCTAGTAGTGTGCATGCTTCATTTTTCGCCCTTCACTCGCCGTAGTCCCTGTTAACTCTTTGGGCCGGACAATGGCCTAACACAGGGTGTCTACGGAAGACACTTCACCAAAGGGGTGTTACGGCAACAGGATTAGACTCAACGATTAATCTGACTTAATTAGGTTACTCAGCATGATCGTCTTTAATAATCACACGCGTAAGATATAACAATGAATGCAAAACAACAATTAACACAGAGAGATAACAACATTAAGCTTTATTAATTAACCGTTGTTCATTACATTGTATCCGGGCCTCTAAATAGGTTTCCGGTCTGTATTACAAAACGGTACCATCCGCACCTGTTCGGGATCAGTCCGGATACGGAACGGCATACCGATTCCGGTCCGTCCGTCCACACTCATAACTTACTTACAACCATTCCTACCAATTAAATAACTCCCCGTTTCACACTTTGGACTCCTTTGCCGGCCGGTAACACATGGCACGCCCGTGGGACACTACCTTGTATGTCGAATCCACAACCGACCCTTGCTATTCTTCGTCCAAAATATCCAGAATGCTTTGTTCGAGAGTGTCCAATGGTTCATCTGGAATTGGTTGTTGTTGTTGTTGTGGTTGTTGTTGTTGTTGTTGTTGCTCTGTTGATGTCTGCTGCGACGGGTCCGTTGGTGGCTGCTGCGGCTGCTCCTCCGTTTGTTGCTCTGACACCAACGTCTTCGTCGTTGCTCCCTCTGTCGTAGTGGTCTCTGGTTGACTGGTTCCGGGCTGGCCCTCGGCCGGCGACAGTTCCTCATCACTAAGGTTAACCGTTGCCATTTCCCGTGCTTTTTCTTCCCGAACCCGGGACCGCTCGTAGCTTTCAAACTGGATTTGAGCGTCCAGCCTATCATCGTCTAGCTGAGCTACGAGTTGCCGGACCTGCGCCAGCTGTTCATCCGCATAACAATCATCTCCTTCCTTCCGCTGGTTTGCCACGTCTGCCCGTAGCAATTGGAGTTCCGCCGCATTTTGTGCCCACTTTGTCCACCATCTTACGGAGCTTTCGTCAATCAAGAGTTTTGTCTGATTCAGCCATGCCCGGAGGATGCACTGAATCCGGCCCGTTCCCAATTGCGATTTGATTTCCGCCGCTTGCCGTTCCTCCTTCAGTTGCTTGATGATTTTGACGTTGTCTTCCACCTGCTCCTTGTAATGCGTCAATGCCTTTGATATGTGCTTTGTAATTTCTGCAATACCGTTGACGCTCTCTCCTTTTCTTCCTGTTTTTGCCTTTGGAGCTCCATCCGGACCTTCTCCGCCTCGTCCAACCGTCTTGTATTTTCCGCACGTTCGTCGGCGATTGCCGTCGCGGCCCGATCAACTTCCTGCTGGAGCTCGACCATCCATTCCTTAGGCTCCGTTTCCAGCCGTTTGTAGTCCCGGTGCAGGTGCTGAAAACCATCTATGTTTTGCTTGAGCCGTGCGTTGATCTGTCGACGGGCCCGGTCCTCGCGGTCCTTCTGCTGGCGGAGCTCTTTCTTTAGCCGTTCAATTTCCGTTTCCGCCGTCTTCCGCAGCTTGTCCTTTTCCTGCAGCACTTTGTCTTTTTCCTCCCTTAGCCGGTCGTACACTTGATGGCCTTTCCGGAGGCTCTCCTCTGCCTGGCGGAGGTTCTCAGCAGTCTTCTTTAATTCGGCTTCAGTCGCTGTCTTCAATTCCCATTCACGGCTCCTTAGCGCTTCTTGTGCGGCAAGTTCATCTCTCAATTCCGCAAGCTCCTGGGCTTGCGCCGCATCTCTTGCCTGAACGGTTTCTGTTGCCGGGGTCTTATTGGTATGTACAGGTCGATCTGTTTCTTTATTCTGTACACTTACCGGAGTCACCGGTGATTGGATCTGTGTTGCTGTTAAGGCCATTTTGGCCATCTCTGCCGTGATTGATCCAAGTCTTTTTCAAGGCATCGGATTCTGGACCGGGCCGTCTCTAGTTGTTCGGTTGTGACGAGCAACCGTTCGCTTTGCGCTCTTTCTTCCGCCTCAATATACCCCATTGCTCCGACAATCTGTTCGCCTATCCACCGGAGCCACAGGCTACCGGTGCATTGTTGTGCTTGCACGGAGGTTTGACAGATGGGCTTGCTTGTAGATGGGTGGTCCCGCCTGATTGCGCCGAGTTGCAATTCCGTTTCTGCCCGTGGACCACCCTGTTGTCCTGGTTCCCCTTGCGCTTCTTCTTGGTTGGCCGAGGGAGGCTGCATTGACCTTTCTGGCTCTAGCGGGATGGGACTTGCCGGTGTTGCCGGTGGTGCAGGGGCTTCTGATTCCGGTGCCGTGCGCACCGGTTCCGGTTCCTCCCTTGGTGTGGGAGTCTAAGTACGGGGAGCCGGTGTTCCCTCCGTCTGAGGGTCCGAACGTCCGGCTGCCTCAACGGTCCTTGCTGACGACCGTCGCTGGAGGTGCTCCGTAGGCTCCTCCTCTATTTCCTCTTCCTGAGTTTCGGCATTGAGTTTTGCCGCCAAGGGGTCCGCTTCTCTATTCACCGGTCGGCGGAGTGTAACCTTTACGGGCCGTGCCGGTGGTTCCTCCTGCGCCTCCGTTGGCCGCTTTCGGCTGGCGCTCTCCTTTCCCGCCTGTTCTGCGTCCGCCGCCTTCCCCTTAGTGGCCTTAGAGGCCAACAACTGTTGTCTTTTGGAAGCCGTCTTTGGGGTGCCGTCCGCCACTCTTCCTCACTTCTTGGGCTGGACGGGCTGGACGGGTGGCACAAGCAAGATGAGCCACTACATTACGGCATGCCATATCCTCCGTCCGTCTCAGCCTTCTTTGCCGTCTTTGCCTCTGACGATCTCGATCGCCGCACACAAACCGTCTGCGATCAATACCGGCCAATCCACCTTGATCCCTTCATAGGTGGCGATGATCATCCCTGCCCGGTTTTGCGGCATGACAGGGGGTCTAGGGTACACATGGCCGTATTCGTGGAGCACACGAGCAATCTCACGGAACAACATATCTCTGCCGCCCTATGTCCGGTAGCCCTTGCTGGCTAGGGAGTACTCACCAAAATACTTGATGAGTTGCTCCGAGGTCGGATTGTCAATCGTGAGTATGCCTCTCTCCGGAAGGCCTGTTAACGCTCGAATCGCCTCCGTCGTTATGACCTCTGTGTCGATTTCTTTGATCACCTTGTCGGCTTCTTTGTGTTGCGGTACCTCCATAATCATCAAGAAGCCCTCGAGCCCGTGTTGCTTTAGCCATGTCTTGGCGGCTTCCGATAGCGTTTGCGGGTCCATGTCTGTGTCGAGGTAAGCTTGTGGTGGCGAGGTTGGCTGGTGATGAGAGTGAGAGTGAGAGTGAGAGAGTTCAGAAGGCGGGGGTTCTCTGTGTGTAGGTTCTCGTCTGATGATCTTGCAGTGCCTTGGTGCTTCTGTGCTCCTGGGTTCGCGAAAGTAGAGGGTTTCCATGCGCACTGGTTTTTCTCTGTGCATTCTGGCGCCTTTTTCGAGTGTGTGCACGTCGTGTACTAAAATAGCATTATGTCCTGTGGTGGCGCTTTAAATGCCCACTACGTACTTTTTCGCTCCTCGCTCTCTCGTCCATTCATACCTCGCTTTTGCATGATTACTTCGTTTTTTTTTATTTTTTTATTTTTACATTTTAACGTGGTGTGAGGTTAGTTGTCCGTTGGTCCTATTGGACCCTTACCGACCTCATTCTCCCCTGTTACCGGCTTGCCGTCTCTGTCGTCTTGGTGGTTGCCGTTTCCGCACTGGTGTCGGTCCTTTGCTCAAATGGGTTTTTGGGCATTGGTCCTCTATATGGCTTCAATCGGAATCCGTTGACCCATTTGCCTAGCACTTCGCCGGCAAGTGTCCCTAATTGGTAGGACCCATTATACTCACGTGTCAGCCACTACGGTCCGGTCCATCTAAACCGTAGTTTACCCGGCATCTTGCCCATCCGGGTCTGAAATACTAACACCGGTTTGCCGATTGCGAACATTTTTTCGTTTCCTTTCCTGTGCCGGTCGACAAATGCTTTCCGTCGCCGTTGTTGCAATTCTAAATGCAGGATGCTTGCCAGTCATTGTTCCTCGAGTTCACACAGCGCTGTTAACCGTATTGCCTCCGACTCCTTCTCGTTCAGCCGTTCCCGTAGCTGGATCCGTAAGCTTGGTACTTGGAATTCCACCGGCATTACCGCCTCTAGTCCGAACGCTAACCGGAACGGTGTTGTTCGGATGCTCGTTTTATATGCCATCCGGTATGCCCAAAGCGTGCTATGTAGCTTGGTATCCCAATCCGTTCGGTTTTCGTTGAAGATCTTCCGGAGGATATTCTGGAGCGTTTTGTTCGTCGATTCCGCTAACCCGTTTGCTTGCGGATAGTATGGTGTGCTCCGTTTATGGACAACGGCATAGAATGTCGTCAGGCTTTCAACTACTTGACCGAGAAAGTGCCCCCTTTGGTCGCTTATTAATTCGATTGGGCATCCGTAACGGCACCAGATGTACTCGTATAAAAATTTCGCCGTTGACGCAGCGGTGTTGTCTCTTAAGGCTTTGGCCTCCACCCATTTCGTGCAGTAATCCGTCGCGACGATGACATACCGATTACCCATTCTCATTGCCAGTGGTTTGAATGGTCCAACAAAGTCCAGCCCCCACTTCTGGAATGGCTCGAGTGGTAGTACCGGCTGGTGTGGCATACGAGCCTGCTCCGTTGGCTGGCCCATTCACTGGCATAGGTCACATTCTTTTGTGTACCGTACCGCATCTCTTAATGTCGTTGGCCACCATAGGCCACTTTGCCATATTTTCCTGGCCGTCGCATCTCCGGCATAGTGACCTCCGGCAACTCCGCAGTGGGCTTCCCTCAGTATCAGGTCCTTTCCATCGCTACGCACAGCCTGTCTCCATATGCCGTCCGCGCCCTTGTGGTAAAGTGTGTCTTGCAGTAAACAGAAATGTCGGCTTTGCACCGCCAGGCGTTTTCGTTCGTCCCGGTTCATCTCTTCCGGAGGCAGTCCTGTGCTCAGAAACTGGTGCATGTTTGTGAGCCACTTGTCTTCCTGTGCCACCGTCTCATCTACTGCCGTTTCCGTAGTGACTTGAAACAGCTCCGCATCCGGAAACTCATCCGCTACTCCGTCACCCGTCTCTCCGGACTCTAATCGGCTTAAGTAATCCGCCACGGCATGCTGTATACCGGGTCGGTGGAATATTTCAAACTCGAATTCCTGTAACAGTAAGGTCCACCGGGCCAACTTACCGGTACGTGACGCTTTGGACACCAGGTAAAGGAGTGCCGAATGATCTACATGGAAGGAAAACTTCCTTCCCAATAAATAATGCCGAAACTTTGTCACACTGTAGATCATCCCTAGAGCTTCCCGTTCCGTGGTAGAGTAGTTCCGTTCTTCTTGGGATAGCTTTCGGCTGGCATAGTACACTGGCCGGTACCACTTTGGCTCCGTAAGCTGCATTAGTACGCTTCCGATTGCGATGTCGGAGGCGTCCACGAACACATGAAATTCTTTACTCCAATCCGGAGGCTACACTACCGGTGCTTGCGACAATAGTACTTTGAGGGCCCTATACGCCCTATCCTCGGTGTTGTTCCACTGGAATGGTGTCCGATGTACGGCGGCATGCAACGGTGTAGCCAGGTCGGCCAAGTATCGGAGCATCCGGCTGTGCCACCGGATCTGGCCTAAGAACCGGCTTAATGCCTTTGCCGTTGCCGGCACCGGTGCTTCTAATATGGCTTTCACTTTGTCCGGGTCGACTGCAATACCTTCCTGGCTCACAATATGTCCTAATAAAGTTCCACTGGACACGCCAAATACACACTTTGTCGGATTCAAGCTTAGCCGGTACGCTCTACACTTTTCTAGACAGAGACGAAGGTGTTGAAAATGGTCCTCCTCCCGGCTATAGACGGCGAAATCGTCAAGGAAAACCTGCATAAAAGTCGGGATATATTCACCAAAGATTTCCATGATGATTCGTTGAAATGTTGCCGGTGCCGTTTTGAGTCCGAACATCATCACCACGGCCACAAACACCCCCCATTTGGTGACGAAAGCCGTTTTCTCTTGGTCGTCGGGGTGCATCCGGATCTGATTATACCCGCTGAATCCGTCTAGGAAGCTATAGACCTCATGGTCGGCGACGGCATCCAACACTCCATCTGTGAACGGAAGTGGAAATGCATCCGTTACCGTAGCTGCATTGAGTTTCCGGTAGTCCACACAAACTCGAATTTTTCCGTTCTTCTTCGGTACGACTACGATCGGGCTCAGCCATGTCGCTTTCTTTACCGGACGGATAAAGCCAACTCTTAGCAGTTTGTTGATTTCCTCCTTGACTTTGGCGGCATAATTGGGATTCATCCGGTACCGTCTTTGTACCACTGGTTTTGCGTCCTTGCTCAAGTGAACTTGATGCTGGAATAACTGAAGGTCGAGTCCTCGCATGTCTTCGTATGACCAGGCGAACACATCGCGAAATTCCATGAGAAGTGTGATCATCGCCATTTTGTCTTCGGACTTCATCTCCTTGGCGATGTGCACCGGTTTTGCTTCGTCCATGGTCCCTAGGTTCACCTCTTCCAGTTGCGACGCTTTTACGCGTTGTGAAACGGCCATTTCCCGTTCCAACGCTTCCTGCGCTTGCCGTAACTCCCGGATTGCGTCTTTATTCGGTTCTGCTTCAGCCTCTTCCGGTTTCGGTAAGTATGGTGCTACTGCTTCGGCAATGTCAATTTCAAAGAGGGGTATGATCTTCGGGTTTTCATGCAAGTACTGAACTTCTTCTTCGTCAGCTAACCCTTCTAGCATGTTGATGCACTCTGCATACAATGGTGTACATTCCTTGCCAGTGCTCGTCCTTGGCTGTGTTGGTACCCGTACCTTGGCTTTTCCTCGCCGGAAGGTAATTATATTTTTCTTCCAATTCTGTTTGATATGTGCCGTTTTCAACCACGGCTGCCCCAGCAATAGCGGGTATGCGCCTTGTGCCTGTAATTGTAGCACTACGGCTGAGATGTGAAATGTATGACCGCCCAGGGTGACTTCTAATTTCCGTATTGATCCTGTCGGCTGTACTGAGCTTGTATCGGCCATCCGTAACCAGAACGGACACGGCTCCCACTCGTGGATTCCCAGGGCATCACACGTCCGGAGGTTTATTACATTCAGCCCGGAGCCTCCGTCTATAACTGTGCCGGGGAGTTCTTTCCCTTTTACAATGGCAGTTATTACCGGACTGTTGGTGTCCACCACCATTGGTCCCTCCTCCGGATTCGAGAAGAGTACTGGTGCCGGTGATGATTCTCCTGTCGTCATGGCCGTCTTTAGTCCTTCCGTGAATCTTGGCACGAGCTGTAGGAGTCTTCCTAGTGGCAGCGTAATCTGGCATTCTTGCAACGCCTGCCATATCTCGTTCTCGGAGTGACTGCCATCGGCAAGCCCTACGGTGTTCTCCTTTTGCCGTTGTAAGTCTATGACATTCTGCTCGTTTGCTTTCTTTACCCATTCCGTCGCTTGCTTCCGAATGGTCTCCTGCCTCTCCCATTCCTTGGCCATGCCCTTCGACCTTGTGGTCACCTGCTGCAGATCTGCCACCTCAGGGACTACCATATTTACTGCCGGTCGTTTTTCATAGCTCTTCACCGGGCATTGATTACTATAATGGCCTTCCTGTCGGCAGTAGTAGTAGTAGGCTTTCTGGGTTTTGCTGGATTCGGCATTGTCTGTTGTACCCGAGGCCGGTCCTGTGGTAAGCGCGGGGTTTTGGGCCGGTTGGCTGCTTGAAGCTCCTTGTTCCGGATCCCATGGGTAGCCGCCTTTTTTGAAATGCCGTTTTTTGTTATAATTCTTCTTATTGCGGTACTCTTGACGAGGTTGCTCGTTATATCTACCGTATTCCTCCCGTTGCTGACGATACCCGGGGGAGTGCTCCTGGTCGTAATGTTCGTATCGTCTATTGTAATCCCGGTACCGATCATATCTATCATGCCGGTCATAGTTATCCCGCCGATCACCGTACCGAACATCATTCTCCCGTCGATCGCCATACCGGACATCCTGTGCCGGTCGGTCGTGGTCCATTCGCCGCCAGCGTTCCTCTTCTTCATCCCAGCTACTACGTGGCTCTATTTGTCGGACGGGCGGTGCTTGCTGGTTCAATAGATTATACTTGCACCTATCCGTCGTATGGCTCTTGGATTGACAGATTACACATTGTGTCCTCATAGTCCATTCTAGTGCCGAGTGTCCGGAATTCAAGCAGGTTGTGCACTGTATTGCTTGCCGAAACCGGAGGTCTTCATCGGACGGTAACGCCCGTTGGAGTGCTCCCAGTGTGAGCCAGGAGCTTGTCTTTTCCATCTCTCTCACCCGGTCAATGACCTGGTCGATGGTACTTGTGCGGAAGTCAATTACCGTGCAAACCGTGCGTAGGGGTTCCCGGAGCGCATTTAGGAATATGGTCCGTTGAAACCAGATGACAAACTGGGGAATGCTCTCCCCTGCCTCCTGTCGGATGGTATAAAATAAGCCCACCATTACGGTCTGGTCCACCTCCTTTTGGAAAAAATGCAAGAATTTAGCTTTTAAATCTGGAAAGGTGGTGATGGTAGACGGGTCCTGCGTTCGGCACCATCTTGCTGCTGGTCCCTCCAATGTGACGCCAAATTCTGCTATCTTAGGGCGTTCCTCTTCTTCCGGGGTCAATCGCTGGGACACATGGTTGGCTTCCCATGTCTGTTCAAAGGCGTGCACATGAGCTTCCGCGTTCGGATCATCTCTATACTTGGAGTACTGGAACGGCATGTCGTCGTCCGGTATCGATGCACGGGCTGGGAGTGTTGGTGGTCGTTCCTGGATTTTCTCCGGCGTCGGTGGTCTTTTTCCTGATTTGTTTCCGGCGTCGGTGGTCTTTCTTCTTCTTTTGGTGACGGAGGCCTCTCCTCCTTGACTTCCGGTGTCGGAGGTCGCTCTTCGTCTATTGGTTCTAGAGGTTCCAGCCTTAGTAATTCTGGTTCCGGTGTCGGTAAGGTGTCTGATCCTTCGTCCTCCGGTCCGCCCGGGGTTTCGTTGCTGCTACAGTACGTGTGCACGCTGTATTCCCCTTTGGAATCCGATTCATACGTTGAAAAGGCTTCTGCTTCGCCTTCTCCGTTTCCCAACACCTGGAGAAGGGATTCGGTTTCCGGGAGGCTGCTTAGGCTGCTGCCGTCGTCCGGGTGCGATGTTTGCTGCAACCAGAGGGAGTCCTCTGCTACTCTCCGGATTACGTTGGAAAACGAGCGATCCGCTCTAATTTCCTGTGCCGCTTGTTGGAAAGCCTCACGTCTCCTTTGCCTTTCAGCAAGGCGTCGAGTTCGATCTGTAACCAGGTTGTGCGTTGATCTAGTCATCCATCCGTGCTGTCGTTCGTTGCAAAAACAGGAATCGTGGTCGCCAAAAACTGTGTTAAATCTTAGGGCCGGACAATGGCCTAACACAGGGTGTCTACGGAAGACACTTCACCAAAGGGGTGTTACGGCAACAGGATTAGACTCAAGGATTAATCCGACTTAATTAGGTTACTTAGCATGATCGTCTTTAATAATCACATGCGTAAGATATAACAATGAATGCAGAACGGCAATTAACACAGAGAGATAACAACACTAAGCTTTATTAATTAACCGCTGTTCATTACATTGTATCCGGGCCTCTAAATAGGTTTCCGGTCTGTATTACAAAACGGTGCCATCCGCACTTGTTCGGGATCAAGCCGGATCTAGAACGGCATACCGATTCCGGTCCGTCCGTCCACCCTCATAGCTTACTTACAACCATTCCTACCAATTAAATAACTCCCCGTTTCACACTCTGGACTCCATTGCCGGCCGGTAACCGTCCCGACCTCTCCGTCGGACTCTCCCCCCTTTGTTGCCGTCATTCTGCACCGGATCCATGCTCCAACATCGTCATCCGCTTCGATCTCCAACTCCTCACCGTCACCCGCCATCTCTTCGGTCTTATGTTGGTACTCAGGCACAACTACCATAGCCTCCGACATTGGTGTCGAGGGGTCTCGCCACTGTCCGGTCCAATCTTCCTCCTTCGCCTTGTCTTCGTCTTGGTTGCCCGCCTTGCCGTTGCCACCGTTCGTCTCTCCAGTCTCGTGTGGGCCCTCATGGCTGACCGCCAAAATCTCAAGAACTAGTGTGAGTAAGGTGTTGAGCAATCATTGCGGAATTTAAATCACAATGAACAGACAATGCTGAAATACGAATCACAGAAAGACAAGAAAGACAGCTATGCACAGAGATTTACGTGGAAACCCTAAAACGGGGAAAACCACGGGAACAGAACTTCACTATAGACAGTGGATATACAATACAGAGAGGATTACAACACTCTTGCGAGTGGATCAGCCGCACAGGGCTCTTCGCGTCTGCTATTGCTCACACAGCTATGGTGCGGCTCACGCTTCTCTTTGTCTCTCTCTCTGCACACGCTTCCACAGTTCACTCACTTTCACCTTCTTCTATTTTTCATCACTAATCTTAAAGTTTTCCCTAGTTGCATATATATACTTACACAACTTTTTGGCTATTTACAAACCTAGTCCCTCATCAACTCGGCTCCTCTCTCTCCCCATCCAGAGAGACCTGTTTCCTAACATCATCATTATTATTACCATAATAATAATAATAGTCGAATTCTCAAACAATTGACTCACTATTTTCGACTCTTCGACTGTCGGCTTTCCGAACAGTCGGTTCTTCCTTCCACTGGAGGGAAATATTTCCAACAAACTCCCCCTTCACTCCTGTGGGAGGAAATCTGTTAGTTCTGTATTTTGTTGACAGACTTTGAGTTTGTCCATATGTAGGTTCTTTGTCAGCATGTCGGATCCATTGTCGTCAGTATGGATCTTTACGAGAGAAAACTCTCCTTCTTCGACTCTTTCTCTCAACCAATGATACCTTCTTTGTATGTGCTTGGTCTGAGAGTGGTATGTTGCATTCTTGGCTAGATGTATGGCACTTTGGCTATCACAATGAAGCAAGAACTCCTTTTGCTTCATGCCTAGCTCGGTGAAAAAACTCTTCATCCAGATGAACTCTTTTCCGACCTCTACTGCTGCCATATACTCTGCCTTTGTAGTAGACAAAGCTACAAACTTCTGCAGTCGTGATTGCCATGACACAACTCCCCTTGCATAAGTCATCACGTACCCTGACGTGGATCGACTAGAGTCGACATCTCCTGATATGTCCGAATCGGTAAAACCTCAGGTACTTGAAAGGCACTTGCAGTATTCCTCGAACTGCCCTCTGTACTTGCCACCATTGTCGGTTCAGACAACCTTCAACTTCTGACCTGACTCTCTTTCGGTCCTTGCCTAGAACTCCTTGAAAACCGATAGTACTTGATCCTTCGTCTTCAGTACGAAGGCCCATGTCTTCCGACTATGGTCATCAATGAATATCACGAAGTACTGTCCACCTCGATGCGATGGAGCATCTACATAGCACACATCTGTGTGCACTAGTTTCAGTGCAGCTTCTCTTCTTCTTGGTGGTCTTGTGTGGAATGCTGCCTTGTTCTGCTTTCCGGCTAAGCAATCGACAGACTTCTCTAGGTGCACACCCTTGACTTCTGGTAGAAGTTTTTGGTCGGCTAGCAGGTGCATTTCCTTCCCACTCATGTGGCCTAGCCTCCTATGCCATATTTCCCTTGCCGAGTCGGCTGCCACATTTACTTCTGATTTGCACAGTCGGGCATGCATCATATACAATGTGCCTTCTTTCTGTGCTCGGGCCACTATGAGGCTTCCTCGACAGAACTTCCACTTGCCATTCCGAAAGCTACCACTATAGCCTTCGTCGTCAAGCCTTCCGGTCGATATTTGATTCAATATGATATCGGGGACGTGCCGAACATCCTTTAGAGTCAGTCAACACCCTCGTTGTCAAGCTGACACTTCCGACTCCGGTTATCTTGCACTCTCCACTATCACCCATCTTTACATAGCCATGATCCCCGACTATGTAAGTTGAAAAATACTCTCTCGACAGAGTAATATGGAAAGATGCGCCGGAGTCGATCACCCAAGTGCGTTCTTCACTTGCAAGTTTTGCACTTGTCTGCTCACAAATGAACAGGAGTTCTTCATTGCTCGTAGCAATGGCCGAAGTGTTCGTCTCATCAGGAATCTTCTTGGGTTCGACATTGTTTCCGACACTGTTGTCTCTTCTCATGTGTCGGCAGTCCTTCCGGAAGTGTCCAGGTTTTCCATAATAAAAGCACACCGGCTTACCTCTGGACCTTGATCTAGTGTGGGATTTGTCCGTTCGTTGCGGACTTCTTCTTCGCCGGTCCCTTCCTCTGTTCGTGTGTTGAGTAAGATTCGACTCCGATTGGGACAGGATTCCTTTGTCTTTCCTCCTTGCCTCCTCATTTAGGATGCTTGTCTTCACCGTCTGTAGAGACAAGTTCTCTTCTTGATAGGAGGTGCTGAGAGTAACCACCAGGTTCTCCTAGCTGTCTGGCAGTGTGCACATCAACAGGATGGCCTGCATTGTGTCATGAGATGGCAAGACTCGAACCCATGACCTTATGGTATATGGGTCGAGCTCTTAACCATCTCACCATCTATTGTAATTCATAGAATATTATTTTCATTTATGTTTTATTATAAGAAAGTAATGTATATTCCAGATTTCTCTGGAACATTCTAGAAGCTTCAGGATTATTCCTGAGAACACTATAAAAGAAGGCACTAAGCATTATGTTGAACCAAATTGGTTCAACACCAGTCTTAAGCCTCTTAGTCGATTTGTACTTATCTTTCATATAATATAAGAGCTGCTGTCATCATCCTATTTTCTCTCTCTCTCTCCTCTTCTCACTTCCTCTCTCTCGGGAATCTTACGCAGTCCCGTCCTCTTAGTACTAATAGTACTACTCTTCTTAGTACTAATTCCATCTCTGTTTTAGTACTATTCCTGACAGTTTGAACCAATTTTTTCCTCTAGCCTACTTGTCACTCTCCCTCATCCTCCTACCCTTTCCCCTATACTATGGCTACTGTTAGCGCCCAAGAATACCAATCCGTTTTCTCCGAGCTACAGTGCCTAAAAGAAAAGTTTGTTGCCTTGGAACAAGAAAACCAACGGCTGATAGGGGATCTGCAACAAATCGCTCTAGAAAAACAACAAACGCAACAACAACATGGGGAGTTAGCGTTACGGGTACAACAACTCGAAGCAGCGTTGCAACAACAAGGATCCAGTCCCCAAGGATTTCATAAAGAGCCCAAGATTGGACTTCCTGTGAAATTTGATGGAACGCGTTCGCAATTTCGGGGATTCCTTAATCAGGTACGCTTAGTCATCCAGATGCATCCTTCCCGATATCCCACTGATGCATCTCGAGTCGGCCTAATAGGCACGCTACTTAGCGGCTCAGCCTTGGCATGGTTCGCTCCGCTTCTAGAAAAACAATTGCCCTTGCTTAATAACTTTGAAGATTTTATTGGTGAGTTTAAAGCCTGCTTTGGAGACACCGACAGCATCAGGACGGCGATCAACAAGATCCGGCGATTGCGTCAAGGCGATCGTCCAGCCTCTGCCTACGCGGCGGATTTCCGCCTACTTGCTTCAGATATACCCTGGGATGATCAAGCACTAATGGAGCAGTTTCGCTATGGCTTGCGAAACGATGTCAAAGATCTACTTCTAACTTTCCCCGAAGAACCAAAGTCTCTTACGGAGGCAATCAGTCGAGCAGTTCGATGTGACAACCGCCTTTTTGAACGGCGTTCAGAACGTCAATTACAGATACCACGCTCTAGGCCAGAGCCCACTTACGCCGCAGTCGCGGCTAAACCGTTTGCACGAGACATACCTCAAGCAAATACTTCGACACCGATGGAGATCGATACCATGCGTCGACGCGGCCCATTATCGGAAGAAGAAAAGCAACGACGACGTGCCAATCGATTATGCCTTTATTGCGGTGGACCAGGACATATCGCCATCAATTGTCCCCATAGGCCAAGAAGACAGGTAAATCAAATTGTCGCCTGTACTAAACCTGAGTCAATTCTTCCCTTCGGAGTGTCTGATAGTAGTAATAGTACTAATAGAGTGTCAGATAGTATTCATAGTACTAATAGCCCAAGTATCTCAAATAAATTTGAAATCCTTAGTCAATTAGATGAAGAGTTAAACGATTGAGTCCAGCCAAAATAGGAGCCATTTGGTTGGACAGCAGCCCTAGATCTGTACAGCCCATTAGTGGTTCCATTCCTTCCAAGCAAGTTAGCAATGTGTTCCTAGCCCAAGTCATTGTTAGTACTAAAAGTACTCCCCCAGTACCCGTCCTAGCACTTTTAGATTCCGGAGCTAATTCCTGTTTCATGGATCGAAATTTTGCCCAAGCTTCTCAGATATCCTTAAGAAAACTTCCTTGTCCCGCATCTGTAGTGGTCATTGATGGTCGTCCCATTGCTTCCGGGAATATTGTAGAAGAATCAGAACCCATTCAAGTTGTCCTAGGTAGTTTTGTGTGTATAATATCATTTAATATAATTAGTAGTCCAGAGCATCCCATTGTCCTAGGATTACCTTGGCTTGAGTTACATAATCCAGCCATAGATTGGAGAACAAGAGAAGTCCGATATCGACCACCCCAAGAATCAACTCGCCGAGTTTCGACCATTTCACTCCATCAACTACGCGAAGAAGGACCCAAGGAGGCAATGTTCCTATTTTCCATATCAGTACATCCTTCCAGCACTACTAAGAAGGACTCCTCAGTACAACTTCCGGCAAAATATCATCCTTATGCCGATGTATTTGACAAGGTAAAAGCCGGTACCCTTCCTCATCACCGTCCCTATGACTGTCCCATCGATTTACAACCAGGAACCGAGCCACCATGGGGACCAATTTACAACCTGTCACCCACCGAGTTAGAAGTCCTTCGAGCCTACATAGAGGAGAACTTGGCAAGCGGGTTCATCCGTCATTCGAAATCTCCGGCCGGTGCACCCATCTTCTTTGTCAAGAAGAAAGATGGCTCACTTCGTCTTGTCGTTGATTACCGCGGATTAAATAAAGTCACCATCCGGAATAGGTATGCACTTCCTCTTATATCAAGTCTTTTAGAGCGAGTTAATGGTGCCAAGTTTTTTACTAAAATCGACCTACGCGGAGCGTATAATCTCGTGCGGATCCGACCGGGAGATGAGTGGAAGACCGCTTTTCGCACGCGGTATGGGCATTTTGAGTATACTGTTATGCCGTTTGGCCTAACCAATGCACCCGCAGTCTTCCAACACATGGCAAATGATATATTCAGAGACCTCTTGGATATCTGTTTGATCATTTATCTGGATGATCTGTTGATTTATTCGAAGACCCAGGAAGACCACGACTCTCATGTACTATTAGTACTAAAGCGACTCCGCGAGAATGGTCTTTATGCCAAGCTAGAAAAATGTAGCTTTGACTGCAAGCAAGTGGAATTTCTAGGCTACGTCATCTCCTCAAAGGGCATCGCCATGGATCCAGCTAAGATCCAAACTGTACTAGAGTGGCAAATTCCACGGTCGGTACGAGATGTACAATGTTTTCTAGGTTTTGCTAACTTCTACCGTAAGTTTATACAGGATTACTCGAAGATTATTTTACCTCTCACACAACTTACAAAGAAGGGCCAAGCATTTCTTTGGTCCATTGAAGCAGATATGGCTTTTCGGCATCTTAAGAAAGCCTTTACATCAGCACCGATTCTAGCTCATGTGGATACAAGCAAACCATTCATCATGGAGGCCGACGCATCAGATTTCGCCCTCGGTAGCATCCTTTCTCAACAAGGTGATAAAGAAGAGTTGCATCCGGTGGCTTTCCATTCGCGCAAATTCGATGTCGCAGAAATCAACTACGAAATACATGACAAGGAGTTATTAGCCATCGTGGATTCATTTGTACAATGGCGGCATTTCTTAGAGGGCTCTCCACATCAGGTCATTGTCTTCAGTGATCATAAAAATCTTGCTTATTTTCAGAACGCTCGTGTACTAAATCGACGGCAAGCTCGGTGGGCGCAATTCCTCACGCGTTTCGACTTCAAAATCACATATCGACCGGGGAAGCAGCAAGGAAAAGCAGATGCACTATCACGACGTTCATATCTTGCACCTCGTCCTGGTGAAGCAACATTTGATAATCAAAAGCAAGTAATCTTGGGACCAACACGATTGCACACGACGCGGATTTTTCACACCCCGATGGATTCACGGATTACCGATGACATACGTGCAACCTTGAAGACGGATAGTTTTGCTCAAGACATCCTGGCGCACATTGATACTTCTCGGGCATCCTGTTCTCAGTCTCAACAACCAGGTATTGACTACCGACAATTCGAATATCATGATGGTTTGTTATTCTTTAAAAAGCGCGTATATGTCCCCGATTGCTCCTGTCGCCTTCAAATTGTCCAACATTGTCACGACACCCATACGGCGGGACATTTCGGTAGTACTAAGACGTTGGAGCTAGTGCAGCGATCTTTTTGGTGGCCCCACATGCGCCGTTTTGTCGACGACTACGTTCGGACCTGTGATGCTTGCTGCCGAGCAAAGATGCCACGACACCGTCCATATGGCTTGTTGGAACCTTTACCAATTCCAAGTAAGCCATGGCAGTCTATTTGTCTTGATTTTATCACAGATCTGCCGGTCTCGAAAGGGTTCGATGCTATCCTAACCGTCGTCGATCGATATACGAAGATGGCACATTTTGTGCCATGTACTAAAGCCATCACTAGCGAGGAAACCGCCGCTCTTGTTATGCGTGAGGTTTTTCGGCATCATGGCCTCCCAGACAGTATTATCAGTGACCGAGGCCCGCAATTTGTCTCCAAATTTTGGCAGCATCTCTTCAAGATGCTCAAGGTCTCCTGCAACCTCTCCTCCGGCTACCATCCTCAGACCGACGGACAGGCGGAACGAACAAACCAAACGCTGGAGCAATATCTCCGGTGTTTCCTGAGTTATCAACAGGACGATTGGGCCGAGATTCTCCACTTTGCGGAGTTTGCGTATAATAATGCTATTCACTCCTCGACTCGGGTCTCCCCATTTTTCGCTTATACCGGTTTCCATCCTCGCTGGTCGGTGATCGACACTCCGGAGCTACCTACCAACCCTCGTGCCGAGGATCATTTGGAGAGGCTACGCAAGATCCAGATGGATCTCTCTACGCACCTTCGTCATGCTCAACACACACAGAAGACTTATGCGGATCGTCATCGGATTCCCTCCTCTTTTGCCATCGGAGATCGAGTATGGCTCTTACGTCGTCACATCAAGACTACTCGACCGTGCGACAAGTTGGATTATCGACGACTCGGTCCTTTCCGTATTACGGGGAAGATTAATGATGTCACCTTCCGCCTTGATCTCCCTCCGCAGCTTCAGATACATCCGGTTTTCCATTGTTCTCTTCTTGAACCTTATAAAGCAAACACCATTCCCGATCGTGTGACACCACCGCCGCCCCCACTGGAGTTGGACGCCGGCCCGGAGTATGAAGTTGCTGCCATCCTCGATTCCAAACTTGTTCGCAACAAACTCTATTACTTGGTCGATTGGCTCGGTTATAGTCCGAGCGAACGTACTTGGGAACCCGTCGAAAATGTTGCCAATGCACAAGATCTTCTTGCTGATTTCCACCGAAAGTATCCGGACAAACCCGGTCCGCAAGTAGCGCTGACTCGTTCCACTCGTCGTCTTTAAGGGGGAGATAGTGTCATGAGATGGCAAGACTCGAACCCATGACCTTATGGTATATGGGTCGAGCTCTTAACCATCTCACCATCTATTGTAATTCATAGAATATTATTTTCATTTATGTTTTATTATAAGAAAGTAATGTATATTCCAGATTTCTCTGGAACATTCTAGAAGCTTCAGGATTATTCCTGAGAACACTATAAAAGAAGGCACTAAGCATTATGTTGAACCAAATTGGTTCAACACCAGTCTTAAGCCTCTTAGTCGATTTGTACTTATCTTTCATATAATATAAGAGCTGCTGTCATCATCCTATTTTCTCTCTCTCTCTCCTCTTCTCACTTCCTCTCTCTCGGGAATCTTACGCAGTCCCGTCCTCTTAGTACTAATAGTACTACTCTTCTTAGTACTAATTCCATCTCTGTTTTAGTACTATTCCTGACACATTGCATCATCTAGGGGGAACTTAGTTGCAACAAGTTGATTTACATACCCCATAAACGTGTTGATGTGTTCGACAATGCTCTCACCGTCTCTGTATTTCAGCCGTACGATTTTTCTCATCAGTGAGGTTTTATTGAGCGCGTTCTTCCTCTCATACAGACTCGACAGCTTCTGCCACATCTCGTGGGCATTTGTGTCGTTCGCCACATGCTGAAGGACACTTACATCGACACATTGTCAGATAGTGGCCACCGCCTTTCTATTCAGAAGCTTCCAGTCCGACTCCAATACCCCCTGGGTATTTTTGCTCTGTCAACTGGCTCGAACAGATCTTTAACTATGAGAAAGTATTCCATCTTGATCTTCCAGTTTGCATAGTTGTGTGAGTTCAGAACTATCATACCTGGGAAGCCTCTCACACCTCCTTCGATGCTTGCACCTCAAGCTCTGATACTAGATTGTTGAGCAATTGTTGCGGAATTTAAATCACAATGAACAGACAATGCTGAAATACGAATTATAGAAAGACAAGAAAGACAGCTATGCATAGAGATTTACGTGGAAACCCTAAAACGGGGAAAACCACGGGAACAGAACTTCACTATAGACAGTGGATATACAATACAGAGAGGATTACAACACTCTTGCGAGTGGATCAGCCGCACAGGGCTCTTCGCGTCTGCTATTGCTCACACAGCTATGGTGCGGCTCACGCTTCTCTTTGTCTCTCTCTCTGCACACGCTTCCACAGTTCACTCACTTTCACCTTCTTCTATTTTTCATCACTAATCTTAAAGTTTTCCCTAGTTGCATATATATACTTACACAACTTTTTGGCTATTTACAAACCTAGTCCCTCATCAACTCGGCTCCTCTCTCTCCCCATCCAGAGAGACCTGTTTCCTAACATCATCATTATTATTACCATAATAATAATAATAGTCGAATTCTCAAACAATTGACTCACTATTTTCGACTCTTCGACTGTCGGCTTTCCGAACAGTCGGCTCTTCCTTCCACTGGAGGGAAATATTTCCAACACAAGGTCCCGGTACCACCGCTTGTCATGTCTGTAGCCACCTCCATGCGGATGTCGTTGTCTGTGGCTACCCTGTCCCCAATCGCGCAAGCCTCGATTATGCTTGCTTCCTCCCCACTCGATGTTTTGGGCAACCGTGTCCTGAAACTTCCGCCCACTCTCGAAGTGGCGCTCCCCGCTCCGTAGTCTCCGGCCTTCTCCTCGGCTGTCCCTTTTCCACAAGACGAAAGGGTCGCTCACTCCGCACCCTCTCCCATATCACCATCGTATGCTCTTTCAGACTCCACATAGGCCCCGTCCTCCATGCGTAGGGAGGCGTCTTCCTCCGCGTCCTCCGATCCTCTTGGACCCGATTCCTTAATAAACCCCTCTTGGGCTTTGATCTTTGATTTCACGATCTCGTACGCCTCCCATATCAATGCTTCTAGGTCGAACTCCTCCGAACCATTATGCGTTGAGCTCTCTTTCGGCGATAGTGCATAGTCACTCACCCCCCCTCTCTTCTCCGTTGCTTGTGGGCCGTGTTGTGGCCGACCGCTTCTCATCGTGTTGCCGGCATACCCACTCCACTTCGGACCAATCGTCGGTGAGGCCGTGTGCTGCATGATAATCTTCAAGCTTGTTACCTGTAAGAATATACGGGGAGGCATAAGGGTATGTGTAATAATGTGGTTGATGTGTATGTGTAAAGTAAATGAGTGTGTGAGGATGAGTATGTGTGAGCACATGCACAATTATGTGCATGTGACAAGAGTGTAACGGTCATTATTACCGTTACATTATGTATTATATAAACCCCTTATGGGGCATCTAATGGATATACATTTTTCCCCTCTCATTTTGTTTCATTTTGAATTTGTCTTTCTCTCTAGTTCTCTCTTTATCGTAACCCCCTTGGGAGGGGGGTAAAGCCATTCTAGGCTTCACCCGCACCAGAATGGCTTCACCCCCACCCCAACAATACTTTTGGCACGCCCAAACAACCGACCTCCCTTTGAAGAGGTCAATCTCCCCCTTCCTCACTCTCCCTCTTCATCACTAATCTTTCACCCTCCCTCTCTATGTCTCTACTTGTGTGTGTTAGAGAGTGTGTTTTTGTGCATACAATCACTATATGGTGAGCCATTTTTATTAGAGGTTTTTGGTGAAAGACTCTCTACATGATACGATTAGAGGTTTTTGATGAGATGAAAGCCTTGAAGAAGACATGGAGATCATGGCTGAAGTTTCCATGGCTGAGAAGAAAAATTGATGCATAAGATTTTGGAAGAAAAGGATTTTGGAAGAATTGGTCCACAGTTGCGTCCCGGTGAAAAGGCCATCAGTCGAGTTCTCTTAGAAACACGTACAGAGAAAAATGATTTGGAAGCACACAATATTCTTCTCCCTCTCTCTCCTGCCTTCCTCGTTCCCTTTTCCCTTGGTGGTGGTAGTGACTCGTGGGCATTTTACAGATTCTCAGACACACCCACATGATGATGGAGAATCCACAGGAGGAGGGGGAGGATCATGATGATGACTTTGCATATGCTTGTGATGCCTTTACCATCATCAGCCCCTCTCTACATTCATCATCCCCTCCTCATCTCACCTTCCTCTTTGCGTGTTTGTTTGTCTGTCCCAAATACTCTTCACAGCTATGGCAACAATCATCACTCCCCAGTCCATCGCTTTCACCCAAGCTCTCCCCCCCTCCTATGGCAACTCTGGGCCTGAGTCTGAATCTAAATTAGAGCTATGGTGGAAAGAGTAGCAATGCGAACTCGGGATCACATGGCTCTAGATGTAATGTGCCTTATGGAAATGCATCTCCCTCTACGGTGAGCTCTTATGGAAACTCTACATCTGGTTCAGAGAGTGGAGTGAGGCCCAATTCACCACCACCACCACCATCTCCTCGCTCTGATGCGGCCAATACTGGATATGGTGGTTATTTGGATCCAAGTTATGGTGGGGCTCAATCCCAAGTGGGCCAAATCGAAGCTATTTCGTTCCTGGTTCAGGACCATAGACGGCGCTGAACAAACACCAATTGGTGGACGATAGAGACAGGTGGCGGCCGACCAAACAACCAACGAATAGAGCTGGCTGCCGGGCAGCCAACGGAGACACGGCCAGCTGGTGGAAGTAGCCAGACAGACGACAGACGTTCGACAATGCCGACAAACGGCCACAGACAGTCCGAGAGACCTACGAACGACGATGGACCACGTCCGACAGCCAGCCTGCGAACATACATGGCCGACCGACAGATGGACGACGACGGCCAAGTGACGGCCAACCGGACAAAGACGGCCGAGTGTGTGACGGACTGTACGATAGAGCCGGTTTCATAACCGACAGATGGCGGCGGCTGGACAGAGCCGACCAGACGGTTGGGCCGAGAATCGGCTGAGACAGAAGCGTCAGCCAAGAGCCTCCCCTTCGACATCCGATGGAGTGGACGAATGAAGATCGACGGTGGCAGAGCCCGCAAGGTGGTCCGGAAGCCCCGGAAGCCGTACAAAGATGGTCGCCAAGAGATGGCCGAAGTTCGACAGGTGTCCGAAAAGACATGGCAGAACCCGCCTAACAGTAGTGGCCGAGCCGACAGCCGATAGAGTCGGCCGGACTGATGGTGACGACACGGATGGAAATAGCCATAGGTGACCACGGAAAAAGAAAAAGATAGAACATACACACAGAGAAGGAAAACAGGAAGAAACGAAGAGGAGGAAGAAGAAGCACAAGAAGAGAAGAACGCACAAGAAGAAAAGAAAAAAGAGGAGAATAGAAGGAAATGAAGGAAGAGAAGAGGGGTATGAAGAGAAAATTTCAGAAACATAAGGGTAGAAGAGAAAATTTCGAAAATTCAAGGGCATAAAATAAAATTTAAAAGAAAACATGAGGGCAAAATTTTAAAGACCAAAGGGTAAAAAATATAAAACTCACTTCACATGATGAAAGAAAGAATACACAAATGCACAATATGATTTCACGACCCATGCCATAATGAACTAGTCGATTGGTGTATGATCCAATCGCGACTTGTGGTGACCGAACGAGAAGGTTCGAGTCAAGCAAAGCTCCGATCGAAGTTATTGATCGTAGAGCAGTGATCTGGTCGAGGGATTTCCGACCATTGAGACGACTGATGGAGTTCTGGTCGAGAAGAGTTGCCATGGTGAGTGGGTTCACCGTGCAATGCACTGTCCCACAGGCGTGCCATGTGTTACCCGTAAGAATATATGGGAAGGCATAAGGGTATGTGTAATGATGTGGTTGATGTGTATGTGTAAAGTAAATGAGTGTATGAGGATGAGGATGATTATGTGCATTTGACAAGAGTGTAACGGTCGTCTCTTTTGTAACAGTCATTATTTACCGTTACATTATGTATTATATAAACCCCTTATGGGCATCTAATGGATATACATTTTCCCCCTCTCATTTTGTGTCATTTTGAATTTGTCTTTCTCTCTAGCTCTCTCTCTATCGTAACCCCCTTGGGAGGGGTGTGAAGCCATTCTAGGCTTCATCCCCCACCCCAACAACAAAGCTCGAATAAAATGTCCATCATTTCCTCCTGATGGACCATCTTAAAAAATAGGAGGATTTTGTCTATCCCCACCGATCTCCGATCCCGCTCCGAGAGTTGAGCAAAACGACGCTCGAACTCTTCGTTTCTTCTTCCTCTCCCATTGTTTCTTCTTCTTCTCCCATCGTTTCTACTTCTTCTCCGATGGTGCACGAATAGTAGAGGAAATCAAGTAGATGCTCACAAGCATCGACCAATTTTATGTTTTTCAGAAATCCTAAAGATGTAGAGAAGAATGGATTACAGCGGAAAATAAAATCCCTCACGAACATCTCAAGGTTAGCCAAGGAGGAGTCTTGATTATTAGCAATCATCTTTAGAAATGACATGGGAATTTGGTTGCCTATCAATAGCAAGTCCCTACCGATTTGCACGTGGAGTGTAAGGTCGTTATAGTAGAAAGTGGCAAACTACTCATGAAACAGCAAGAATTCATGAATGAAGATGGTATCGACATTGACCAGAAGTTGGAGCCACCCAATTTCAGACAGGAGGAGGTTGAGTTATAGATGCGGCTAAGTTCATCATCTGGTTGATCAAGTGTGATGTATTCCATGAGCTGTTCCACACCTGATATTCCATGTCTTTCCATGAATTTCCTCACACATAGTGCCTTAAAATTATGAATGAGGGAAGTCTGAAGATACTTATACAAGGGATCGATGGGAACTGATTTAGGGTAATATGACTATGGCTTCACTTCTAGCAATGTTTTGGGAGGCTTCAAAATCATCCTACCTTCGTTGGCCACAGGTGCATCAACATGATTGATCTTCTGCAGCATGTCATCTCTCCATTCACCCATTGGAATCTTATGATCAGCTTCATCCATTGGAATTGTAGTGTTGAATCTGATATTCATCTTCATCTTCATCTTCATCTTCTTCTTCCCCATCTTCTTCTTCCTCTTCTTCAAGAGGGCACTACGTTGATTGTTCTTCTTCTCGTATGATAAGTTCATCTTTTTATACATCTCTATGAGTTACCTTCCCTCAGATGATAAGTAAGTGAAGATTCTATCTATTTACCTATTCATGGTAAGGAGACCGAGAGATAAGAGTGAGAATATATGTGGAGCCAAGAATCATACCATTTCCCATTATAGAAAGCAAATACTCCTTTCCATGTTTACGCAATTACTCTATGATTTCAGACATCTCGTGGAGCAAATACAGTATTCGATTTCTCGACAATTACTCCATTTGATTTCGAACATACCAAAATCAACTCTATAATCTGACTAAAATCAACTCTATTCTCACGTACATACCAAAGTCAACTCCTTACCGTAAAGGTTTGTGCATGTGCAAGGATGTTCCTCAGCACATGTTCTGTGCCATTCTTTAATTCATATATAGCTTGGATTTGAGACTTAATTAGGCGTGTTGTGGAAGCGTAGAAATAACAAGATATAACCAAAAATAAAGATATTATATAGAGTAAGAAGAAAAGATAAAACAACACCAGAATTACCGAGGTTCGACCAATTAAGCGTACGTCCTCCAAAGCAGCAGCTCTATTAAGATTGGGAGAGAAGATACAAAATTCAGGGATATCAAACTAAGAGGAAGAGAACCATATTTATAGCTCCCAAACTACCTCTCTCAACTATGTGAGATAAAGAATGTGCCAAAAAGCTAACAAATCTCCACCTTGGCACAATCTTTAATCCTTCCAAATACAAATCTTCTCAAACAAACAAAAAATAAAACAGACTGCTTTCAAATTTGCGCCATGAGGTGCCAACTTTAAATGTGTTGGATATTGACCCAGTCTAAACAATGTTCAAACTTGGGCCTTGTAACCACTTTCGTCAACATGTCTGCAAGATTCTCCTTAGTATCAATCTTTTGGATAAGTATCTCCTCTTCTTCTAGAATTTCCCGTAGAAAGTGATAGCAAACATCAATGTGCTTCGTCTATGAGTGAAAGACTTGGTTCTTTGCTAAATGAATAGCACTCTGATTGTCAGAATACACGTCAAGTTGTTTCTGACCTACTCTCAAGTCTTTGAGCAGCCCATGAACCCAAATTGCCTCCTTCACAACCTCTATGATTGCCATATACTCTGCCTTTGTTGTAGATAGAGCCAATGTTGATTGTAAAGTAGACTTCCAACTAACTCGTGCTTTTGTTAAAGTGAACAAATAGCCAGTTGTAGATCGTTGCTTATCCAAATCACCTGCAAAATCTGAATCACAATATCCAACTATGCATTTACCAAGTGATTTGTCTTGTTCAAATGTCAATCCAACATCCACGGTATTTTGAAGATACCGCAGAATCCATTTCACAGCTTGCTAATGACCCTTGCCTGGATCATGCATATACCTGCGAACAATACTAACAACATGTGAAATATCGGGTCTTGTACACACCATTGCATACATCAAGCTTCCAACCGCATTTGCATAAGGGACTTTCGCCATGTATTCTCGCTCTTCATCAGTCATAGGAGATAAGAGACTACTCAGTTTCAAATGAGGAGCAAGTGGAGTACTTACCGGTTTTGTATCATCATACATACCAAAAAGTTGTAGTATCCTCTCCAAATACTACTTCTGAGATAGCCAAAGTTTGCCCCTCTCTCTATCTCTACTTATCTCTATACCAAGAATCTTCTTGGCTTCCCCCAAGTCCTTCATCTCAAACTCTTTACTCATCTGAGCCTTCAAGCTATCAATCTCAACTTGACTCTTAGCTGCAATCAACATATCATGAACATATAAGAGTAAGTAGATGCATGAACCATCTTGAAGATTTCGCAGATACACACAATGATCATATTTGCTTCTCTTGTACTTCTGATCCTTCATAAACTTGTCAAATTGTTTGTACCAATGTCTTGGAGATTGTTTCAATCCATACAATGATTTGCGAAGTTTACAAACCCAATCTTCTTTACTAACAACTCCTTTTGGCTGAATCATTTAGATTTCCTCCTTCAAATCACCGTTTAAGAATGCGGTCTTCACATGAAGTTGAGCTAGCTCCAAATTCAACTGTACTACCAAGGCCAACAAAATTCTAATGGAGGAATGTTTTACAACAGGGGAAAATACCTCATTAGAATCGATTCCCTCCATTTGAGCATAACCTTTAGCTACCAACCTTGCCTTGTAGCGAATGTCTTCTATACTTGGAAATCCTTCTTTCTTTGCAAATACCCATTTGCACCCAATTGCCTTTCTCCCTTTTGGTAGTTGTGTCACCTTCCACGTCTTGTTCTTCTGAAGAGATTGCATCTCTTCTTCCATTGCACTATAGCCCAATTGCCACTTTCTATGCTCCGAATGGCCTCTGGGTAGGTGGATGGAACATTATCATCACAAAATGGAAGTGCATAAGCTACTATGTCAGCGAAATGAGCAGGCTTCTGAATTACTCGTCTCTGTCTTCTTATTGCAATTGGTTCTTGGGTTAGAACCTCTTCCTCATCTGACTCTTCTTCTACCATAGGGGATTCATCAGTGGTGCCTCGCCTTGGAGTGACCATGACAAAACGAAGGTGCGGAAGCATTAGAAAACCGGCTTAGCCGGATAGCAATAGAGAGAGAGAGAGAGAATTAACACACAGAAGCTATGCAGGAGAGACAGAGAAAGCAGAACAACTCAAATCTGTTATTGACAACTCTATAAAATTCTCTATGTATACAACGTTCTCAACATCACTATTTATACAAGTCCTAAGAGGACTGACTGAAGTGCGGTGTACTTCAATGCTCACACAAGTGTCTGACACTAACTATGAGACATTAACTACCTAGTAGTTGAGGCTGCTCCTAGGCTTCTAGTTACTGCTTGATCCGGCTAACCGGCTCCCTAGCTCACCGGCTCGCTTGCTCATTGGGTAACCGATCCGGCTCACGCTTCCGGATGCCGATCCGGATCCGGTTGAGCTTGCCGCTCAACACTCCCCCTCAAGCTCAACTTGAGGTCGGATCGCAGTGTTGGTCCTTCCACCTGGCTCCTTTTGTCGTCACTCCGCCTCGATCGTGCTCCTCGTCCGATCCGGTTCCCTTGGCCATGACCCTTCTGATTTTGCACACCTCGACCTCCTCAATCGGCTTGTCTGCTTAACAAGCCCAATTCAGCTCCCTCGCTGCTGTGACTGCCGATTCGCCGATTCTTGCATGTTGGCGTCAACTTTCGCTATCTTCTCGTCCTCTTGGCCTTGAATTGATCCGGTTCTTCCGAATCCGTCTTGTGAACCGAATTGACTGTCTCCGATTCGTTCCAGCTCTTGTCCAAATCGGTCGCTCCTGATTCGTCTTACGGTTCCAGGCCCTTCACCACATCGGACCATGTTCGGATCTTGGCCTTCTCCTTCCGGTCGGCTCTGTCCTTCACTCTGCCGCCACTGCCGCTTGTTCCGATTTGTTCAGATGTCTCAACTTCCTTTGTCGACTGAGTTCCCTTCTTCTTCTTGCCTCTCCCTTTGTCGGTTCTTCCCTCACTGGCACAATCGGCAATTTCTTTGCCTTTGCCCGTTCCCGTGTCTTGGCCTGTTCTCCCCCTCAAGTGTGGCACGTCGAGATGCTGAACACTAAGCATTTCGGTGAAGTGCTGCAACTTGTTTGATCCGAGCGGTTTGGTGAAGATGTCGGCAACTTGCCAATTCATATGAACATACTGAAGTTCGACTTCACCACTCAGGACATAGTCATGCGCGAAGTGGTAGAGCACTTCTATGTGCTTTGTGCGAGCATGGAATACGGGGTTCTTGGCGAGTTGCATGTTGCTTATGTTGTCGTAGTAGATCAGGATCAAGGTCGGCACCTCGATCCGCAGGTCTTGTAGTAGTCTCCGAAGCCAAATGGCTTCACAGGTGGCAATGGTAGCGCCCCAATATTCAGCCTCAGTGCTCGAAAGGGCCACTGTTGGCTGCTTTTTGCTGCTCCACGCAACAGTCGCACTACCAAGGGAAAACATATAGACGGAAGTGGATCGGCGATCCGATACATCACCAGCCCAGTCGGCATCGGTGTAGCCGACTAGCTCTTCGGTTATACCATGCTGGTATAACAGTCCTCGGTCCTTCATGCCGCTCACATATCGCAAAATTCGATGTGCGCACAGAAGGTGCTCCACGGTCGGCTTCTGCATATATTGGCAGATCACCCCGACCGGATAACTGATGTCGGGTTGGGTGATTGTCAAATATATAAGGCTTTCGACGATTTGCCGAAACTGCTTCTCATCGCAGGCCGGTCCAGAGTTGGGACGGAGCTTCTGGTTCCGGTCCAGGGGTGTGGAGATTGGTCGGCATTCCATCATGCTGAACTTGTACAACATACTCAACACATAGTGTCTTTGTGAGAGCAATATACCGTCGGGGGTTTGGATCACCTCGATCCCCAGGAAATAGTGAAGGTCCCCCAGGTCCTTCATCTCAAATGCGTTTGACAGCTGGGACTTGACTTGGCTGATTTCATCGAGTCCGGGTCAGGTTATGACTAGATCATCAACATACAACAAGATGCAGACCGGACCGTCTGGACCTTGCCGGATGAATAACGAAGAGTCGGACTTGGAGGCTACAAACCCCATCTTATGCAACCGGTGTGTGATCTTCACATTCCAAGCTCGGGGCGCTTGCTTCAAGCCATAAAGTGACTTCTTCAGCCGGCATACCACTGACTTGTTCATCTCTATCTGGAAACCGGGGGGTTGGGTCATAAAGACCTCTTCTTCAAGATTGCCTTGAAGAAATAAATTCTTCACGTCCATCTGGTG
The DNA here is from genome assembly GCF_043228905.1 of Azolla caroliniana. Classification (NCBI taxonomy): domain Eukaryota; kingdom Viridiplantae; phylum Streptophyta; class Polypodiopsida; order Salviniales; family Salviniaceae; genus Azolla; species Azolla caroliniana. Next base: position 4,397,161 of record NW_028230447.1, read on the forward strand.
AAGATGCCACTCCCTTGCCGCAACAACCGCCAGTACCACACGAACCGTCGTCATCTTCGCTACCGGAGCGAAGGTCTGGTCGTAGTCGATTCCGTGGGTTTGTGTGTATCCCTTCGCCACTAACCGGGCCTTATACCGGTTAACCGAACCATCTGCATTATACTTTACCTTGTACACCCACTTACATCTTATCGGTTTACAATGTCGGGGAGGGTTAACTAGGTCCCATGTATCGTTGGCGTCAAGTGCCCACATTTCTTCCTCCATAGCGGCACGCCAATTTGTGTCCTTTGCCACTTCTGCGTAGCTCTCCGGCTCACGCACTTCCGCCACCTTGGTCATGTACGCATAGTGATGCGCCATGTACTCATTGTACCCGTACCGCTTCACGGGGTTCTTCTGGCGGGAAGACCGGCGTAACTTATCGTTACCTGGTTTGAGGTCCTTCTTGGCTGGTTCGGACTTCGTTCCCGAAGATCCGTCTTCATCCTTTCCGGAGTCGGATTCACTCCGATCCGACTCAACATTGCTGGTTTTGTATTCCGGCATCTTCTTCTTCCCCTTATCTTTGCGTGTGAACTGTCTCCTCAGTTCCTTGCGCTGGGAGAGCATGACAAAGTCTCTACTACTTGCCGGTTCCTCACTTGACTGGTCATCCAGACTCAGCCGCTTGTTTAGCCCGCTCAACTGAAACGATTCCAGACTCACATCTAGAGTCTCAAACCCTTCGTCTTCTAACTGGACCGGTTCAGGCTCACTAGCGTCATCCTCCGGTATCGGGTCGGGGTCGGAAGTTGGAGCCGGTAAGGGATACCATGATGCCGTCTCATCAAACTCGACATCTCGGCTAACTCGAGCCTGCTTCGTCCGGGGGTTATAACACTTATACCCCTTTTGCTCAGGCAATAACTGACCAGGATGCATTTCTCCAACTTTGCATCCAACTTCCTCTGCTTCTCATCCGGCACATGCACATATGAAATGCTACCAAATATCCAAAGGTGTCTCAAATTCGGCTTGTGCCCGAAATACAGCTCATGCGTGGACACCTTGTCACCAATCCGGTTTTGGATATAGATGGTCGTCTGGACCGCCTCAACCCAGTAGAAATGGGGCATGTTCTTCTCCTCTAGCATTGCCCTTGCCGTGTCGATAATCGATCGGTTGTTCCTTTTCGCCACACCGTTTTGCTCTGGTGTGTACCTGCAGATGAATTCTCTCTGAATTCCTTTCTACTGCAGATAACTGTTGAATTGGCCGGAAAATTATTCTTTTTTGCCATCTGACCGTAGGCACTTGATCTTCCTCTCCGTTTCCCATTCAACCAGGCTTTGCAGGTTCCGGAAACACTCGAAGACTTCGCTCTTCCAGTCAATGAGGTAGATCCATGTGTGACGGTTGTAGTCGTCAATGAAGGAGACGAAGTATCGACTCCCGCCAAGACTAACGTTCTGTGCTGGTCCCCATACATCCGAATGAATAAGGTCGAGCTTGTTACAGCTACGGTTTCGTTCGATGGGGAATGGAAGCCGGTGTTGCTTCCTGAGTTGACAGGCTTCACATATTTGGACCTGCCGGCCACTGATTTTCGGCAAACTGAAAACAACTTGTTTCGTTTGCAAGTCATGAAGCCTCCGGTAATTGACATGGCCGATCCGCTTGTGCCAGAGATCAATATCCGATTCAAACTTCTGTCCTTTGGCGAACAAAGTGGTGCCAATGTCATTGGTGTCGAGGATGAACATCCTCCCATCTCTACGCCCTTGTGCAATAATCTGGCCCTCTTCCTTGATGAAGCACCCAAGGTGCGTAAACCGCACGTGCATCCCCTGGTCAACGATCTGACCAACTGACACCCGGTTCTTCGTGATAGTCGGAACGTGTAATACGTTGATTAGCTTCCCCCTCTATCCGACGTGGCTCAAAGGGACTTCTCCGACATGCACAATTGGGTGAGGAGTGTCATCTCCTGTTTCGGCGACTCCCGGTTGTTCCGGTTTCTCCAAGAAAGAGAACCACACTTTGTGGCTCGTCATGTGGTTCGACGCACTGGAATCAACGAACCACACTTCCTCCGATTTGGAAGTGGTCTTCTTCATTAAGTTAGCCTCATGTGTCATCACCAAGGCTGGCCCTTTATCGGCTTTTCTGGTTTTGGATCCTCCCGGTCCTTTTGCGTAGTGCAAGTATTGCCGGTTCTCTCTACCGGCCTTGCTGGATCCGAATCTGTCTAAATCAGCCCACTTCTTCCAGCACTCGCTTTCTCTATGGCCCTTTTTAACACAGTACCAACATTCTGTGTCAGCCTTTGCTTGCCGGCCTCCAGCGCCGCCTTGACTCCCCCTGCTTGTGGAGGGTCCGGAAGTACTATTGACACATTCTCTATGCCTTCGGTCCTGCTCTTGCCAGGCCCTGCCATTGCGAGCCGACCCGCCTCGTCCACCACGCCCATGGGGCTGATCCACCTCCGTGTACAGCATCCGGCTGTCGGTGGGTGCACTTGTTGACGCACCGGTGTGGTTCTCCTTTACAAGGAGCATCGACTGTAAGTCGAAAAATGACGACATATTCTCCCTTGTACATACCGCCGTTGGGAACGCTTTGAACTTAGACGCTAGGCCCCCACGACAGATCTGCACCATCTCATCTTCCTCTACAGTGACGTTGATAGAGGCACGTGAGTCACAGATCTCTTTGATTCAAGCCGTGTAATTGGCTACCGACATGTCCTTTTGTCGGACATTGCTCAACTCCTGTCGAAGTTGCAACTTCCGGGCCGTAGTGCTTGCCGCGGAAACCTTCTTCAGGTTTCCCCAAGCTTCTTTTGGCGTCTTCGCATCTCGAACATGGCTCAATAGCTGGTCTTTGACACTGGACGCAAAGCAGTACATTACTCTACTTGCTGCTTGTTCCCACACTAGGAAGTCCTTGTGTGCCGCATTAGGTGTTGTGTCGTTAGCTTTGTCAACATAGCTCTAGTAACCATGCCCAAGTAGGGACTGGTGCATCTTGTATGACCAAGATGCGTAGTTGGATCTTTCGAGCTTCTCCATCGGGAGCGAGCTAGCCATTCCTCTGTCAATCACTTCTCTTCCTATTCTACCGAGTGTCAACCCTCGTGCTTTGATACCATGATAAAATGAAGGTGCAAAAGCATTAGACAACCGGCTTAGTCGGATAGCAACAGAGAGAGAGAGAGAGAGAGAGAGAGAGAGAGAGAGAGAGAGAGAGAGAGAGAGAGAGAGATAGATAGATAGATAGATAGATAGATAGATTATATTATCGTCTTCGGAGGTCAAATATGACCTATCAGACCAAAAATATTACATTTCACGTGATACGTGTGAAAGTGAGTAGTGACTCTCGATGTTCAAGAACTTTACCAATGAATGTTGCAATCGAGAGTGCACATTGTGGTTGTGAGAGGAATTCATGCAAAGATTGGGCTCGATCGAAGAGATGTGGAAAGCGTGGTCGAATATGATCAAAGGCAGAGCATTGTATCAAAGGGTGATACTCAGACTCACGAAATTGTTTAGGGCAAAGTGTGCATAGCCAACCACTCTCATCACTTGTACCCCAACGCCCTGTTTCACATCGCAATGCATGTGAGCTAAGTCGCATGGAAGCAATGGTTCGAATGGAAGATAACGGTATGGGCTCTAACATGTATGGATGTGTACGATTTCCCCGTTCCGCGAAGAATATGGTTTTGTAGTTAGGTGCAACATGTGTAGTATAATGTGTGAAGCGTGAACCTCCACATTTGTCCCATGTCATGATAGTTAGGTGCATTACTAATTCATTAAGGTACACCTAGTTCCCATGTTACACAACTAGTACTAATCGTGAACAATGTACTACTCACTTAGTTCCCAATTTACACAAGTAGTACTAATCATGAACAATGTACTACTAACTTAGTCAAATTACACAAGGAGTGCTAATCATGAACAATGTACCACTCACTTAGTTGCCAAATTACACAAATAGTACTAATCATGAACAATGTACTAATCCTGAACAATATACTATTCACTTAGTTCCTAAATTACTGAACTAGTACTAATAAGGAACATAAGTAGTACTAATAATGAACAATGTACTGCTCACTTAGTTCCCAATTTACACAAGTAGTATTAATCATGCACAATGCACTACTCACTTAGTTCCCAAATTACACGAGTACTAATCCTGAACAATGTACTACTCACTTAGTTCCCAAATTACAAAACTAGTACTAATCATGAGCAATGTACTACTCACTTAGTTCCCAATTTACAAAACTAGTACTAATCATGAGCAATGTACTACTCACTTAGTTCCCAATTTACAAAACTAGTACTAATCATGAACAATGTACTACTCGCTAAGTACTAATCGTCAACAATGTACAAGTATAGTGTGTACTAACACTAGTACTAGGCACGTTGTAATATAGATTGGACTAACATCTAATCCAACAAATGTAGATTGGATTTTAGTACTAACGTGGTATTTTGCACACAAGTAATACTAAACGTGATATGTGTTCTACACACCTAATTACATAACTTGTACTAATTACACCAACAATATTAATCTTGAATAGTATTAGTACTAAACGTGATATGTGTTTGACACACCTCATTTCCAAATTACACAAACTGTACTAATATTCAGCAATTTACTATACACCTTGTTCCCAAATTACATAACTAGTACTAATTCCCAAGTTACACAAACAATACTAACAGTCAACAGTGTACTACAAGTATAGTGTCTACTAAACTAGTACTAGGCAAGTTGCAATATAGATTGGACGATGTTGTACCTGGTTCCCTTTTAGAGTACTACCAATACTAACCCACATAATTAGGGTTCCACATATTAGTTGTTAGAGATACACTAATACTAATCCATTGTTCTCGTAAATTTGAAGTATGAATTGTGGCGTACACTAGTTCTAATCCAAATTTAAATTGACATCATATAATACAAACAATAGAATAGTAGAGCCACATACTGTACGGGTGTACTTTTAAACCCCAAGCATAGTACCACTCAGCCGCAATTGTAGTTTTACAGTCCATACATGTATTCTCTTTCTCAAAATGATACTTAGCACATAACACATGATATGTGTGCAAGCACAGTGTAATCACAACATCCATAGCCTCCAGCTTGAATCCGAGGCCACAAAATATACACCTAGCAGATTGCAAACACAAGTTATAATATATTAGCTAATATGATATTTATACCACAGAAGTAGAAATAAATAACTTTTAAAGCCAATACCGTGATATAGCTATACTAGTAATGGTACTTTCCATACCACTTGGGTGCTCAATTACAGATGGACACAAAGTTTCAAAACCTTTTTGTTTTAAATCCTGCATCAAGCACGCAAGGTTCTCGGAATGCAACTTTAAAGCTGACAACTTATTATCTATTTCGGAATGTGCATTCCTGCAAGTATCAAGGTCTCTCATCTGTGAACCTAATTGAGTGCCCATATTGTTTAGCTCTTTCTTCAACTCCTCTTTCAACACCTCACTTCTTGAATTTTGGATTGTCGATGCAATCCATTCATATGTAGTCTTTAATGAAGAGAATTTCTTTTCTGCCTGTATCTCAGCTGATTTAATTGCTTCCAAATCAACAAGTAGTGCTTGTATTCTTGAGCTCAAAGATGCTATGAAACTGGCCATCATCTGTTCATTCTTTTCAGTCATTGTGGCCCGTACCTTTGCAGATTGAACTTGGTGGACAAGTGTTGTAGCCGGAATATCCACATGAGAGGTTCCCGATGACTTCAAGCCAGTGTTGGTACTGGAGGACCCTTTATAATGTTCTGACCGGTGCCGATTAAAATCTTCCCAATCTACGTCGATGCCACCATGAACTTCACATGGAAATGCATGTGCAAAAACAATACCCACCTCATTGTTACAAATTTGATTTGTATCATAAACATATTCATATCTCGTCTTCAATAAGTTGACATATTCCCTCTTCAATCCACTTATGTGGAATCCTCGCCTTGTATCGGGATGTGCTGACCCCCAGGTTTTTATCAACCACTCTCTCAGCTCAGGATAAACTTCAGGTCGTGCTCGAAGGAAATAACTCCATCCGAGAGGTGTGTCTCGAATGATGGAGTGGTACATCTTCTTTCTCTGTGTTGATGAATTCATCACCCTTTCTCTTGTGGGTGTCTTCTTGCTTTCTTTGAGAGGTGTCCTTTTCCCTTCCTTCATTGGTGTCTTCACTTTCTCTTTCATCAATGTCTTCTTTATGGGTGTCCTTCTCATCATTGTTCTAGTCATCAATTCTCGTTGAATTAATATGCATGTACTAGAATAAAACTCATCAAATTACCATCAACACATAGCAAGTAATCACATTGCATGTACAAGCCATGTCAAACACACAAAAACCCTAAATAGTCGGAAGAAAACTCATCCATGTTTGTTGGAAATCAACACTTCGATTCTCCTTCTTCACTCGGCCACAACCGAGTAAGCACGAATCAATGCAGCAGAAAATAGGAAACCACAGAGAGAAACACAAATACGCAGGGATTAACGTGGAAAACCCTAAACGGGAAAAACCACGGGAGTACAAGACTCCAAACCACCACTATACACAGAGAAGTATACAATGGCGAGCTGCAAGGCGACGACCTTGAGCTCGCTGTCCTCGCCACAGGCGGCGGAAAATACAAAGTGGCGTCGTCCTCTTCCTCTCTCACGCTCTATCTCTCTCTCTCTCTCTCTCACGGCTGCTCCCACTTCACTCCTCTAGAGTGGAAAAACAGAAAAATGATAAGCAACAACAAAACAGTTTGCCCTAAGTCATATTTATACATATATGACTTAGGGGCTAATTACAACTATAGCCTCAGGGGGCCCATAGCAAACATATTCATAGATATGTTCCTGCATTCGGATCTCGCTCCGGGTACATTCGTCATCCGGTTCCGAAACCGGGGTCTTCATCATCCGGTTCCGAAACCGGGGTATTCATCTTAGACATCCGACCATCCCATCCGAAAGGGACCGTAAACCCAACAAACTCCCCCTTCACTTCGGCATGGGATGTCTCTCCAATCCGATCCTCTTCCGGCATGCTTCCAGCTTGTCGGGTGTGAGCACCTTGGTCAGCATATCCGACCCGTTCTCGTCCGTGTGGATCTTCGTCAGCACGAGCTCCTTGTCTTCTATCCTTTCCCGGATCCAGTGATATCTGCGCTGGATGTGTTTCGTCCGGGAATGGTAGGCCGCGTTCTTTGCAAGGTGGATGGCGCTCTGACTATCGCAGTAGAGTCGGTACTCCTCCTGCCGGATCCCGAGCTCTCTAATGAAGTCCTTCATCCATATTATTTCCTTGCCGGCTTCAACAGCTGCCATGTACTCCGCCTCCGTGGTTGACAACGCAACCGTCTTCTGCAGCCTCGACTGCCATGAAACAGCTCCCCCTGCATACGTCATCACATACCCTGATGTGGACCGGCTGGTATCTGCATCAGCCGACATATCCGAATCGGTGAAGCCGTCGAGTTCGGGCTTACCGGAGCCGAATCGGAGGCACACGTTTGCCGTGCCCTTCAGGTATCGGAGTATCCACTTGGCCGCGTTCCAATGCTCTTTGCCGGGATTGCTCATGTACCGGCTCACCACTCCGACTGCATATCCGATGTCCGGTCTCGTACACACCATGGCGTACATCAAGCTTCCGACGGCTGAGGCATACGGCACTTTCATCATATCCTCCTTTTCAGCCTTTGTCTTGGGACTTTGCTTGCTGGACAGCTTGCAGTTTGCCGGGAGGGTCGATCCGACCGGTCTTGCTTCCGACATGTTGAACCGGTGAAGCACCTTCGTCACGTACTTCTCCTGTGACAGCCACAACTGCTTCTTCTTCCGGTCCCGAATGATGTGCATCCCTAGTATTTGCCTCGCCGGACCCAGGTCCTTCATTGAGAAGGTTCGGTGAAGAGCCTTCTTCAGCATCCGTATCTTGACCTGGTCCCGTCCGACGATCAACATGTCGTCCACGTACAGGAGGAGTATTAGAAAGTCTCCTCCTTCGAACTTCTTCACAAACACGCAGTGGTCGGACTGCGTTTTGAGGTACCCTTCGTCGGTCATGAAGGAGTCAAACTTCCGGTACCATTGCCGGGGAGCCTGCTTCAGTCCGTAAAGGCTCTTCTTCAACCGGCATACCAGGTGCTCCTTCCCTTTCTTCTCGAATCCTTCCGGTTGCTGCATGTAGATCTCTTCATCGAGGTCACCGTGAAGGAATGCCGTCTTCACGTCCATCTGTTCTACCTCGAAGTCCATGCTTGCCGCTATGCTCAGCACCGTCCGGATGGAGGTCATCTTCACTACCGGGGCAAATATCTCGTCGAAGTCGACGCCCTTCTTCTGCTGAAACCCCTTCACCACGATCCTGGCTTTGTATCTCGGGGGGTTTCCGGCATCTCCCGGTTTCAGCTTGAACACCCACTTGTTTCGAAGTGCCCGCTTTCCTTTCGGCAACTCCACAAGTTCATATGTGTGGTTCTCATGCAGGGAATCCATCTCGTCCTGCATGGCACTCAACCACCTGTGGTTCTGGGTGTCATGCTTTGCTTCTTCAAAGCTCTCCGGCTCCCCCTCGTCGGTTAGCAGCACGTGCTTTGGTTCTGGAAATCTCCGGGGGGCCCTTCTCTCCCTTAGAGGATATCTCCGTTCGGGAGCTTCGGTAACCGGTTCTTCCGATTCTTCTTCATCCGAATCCATTTCGGGATCGGGGCCGGTTCCGGTATCATTTTCATCTTCTCCGGCCGGTTCTGTTTCTTCACCGTCTTCGGCCGGATCCTCGAGTGCTAACCGGTCCCTTGCCGGTCGGGACTGCTCCTCGTAGAGTTGATCCTCACCGGTCGACTTGGAGCTCTTCATCTTCTTCTCCGATTCCCAGTCGGCGAGTGTTTTGTCCTCCATGAAGATGATGTCTCGACTCCTGAATATCTTCTTGTCGACCGGGTCCCATACTCGGTAGCCGAACTCGTCGTCGCCGTAACCGAGGAATATGCATGGCCGGGTCTTTGGATCTAGCTTTCCTCTCCGGTCCTTTGCCACATGCACGTATGTGAGACACCCGAACACCTTCAGATGCCGGTAGGATACTTCCTTACCGGTCCACACTTTCTGCGGCGTGTCTCCGTCCAAAGGTACTGAGGGTGATCTGTTTATCACGTATGTCGCCGTCGACATTGCCTCAGCCCAAAACCCCTTGGGTAATTTCGCATGTGCCAGCATACTCCGGACCCTCTCCATTATGGTCCGGTTCATCCTCTCGGCCAACCCGTTCAGTTCCGGCGTCTTCGGCACAGTAAACTCGAGTCGGATTCCCTTCGAGCGACAGTACTCCTGGAACTGCCCCCGGTATTCCCCTCCGTTATCCGCTCGTATCGCTTTCAGCTTCTTGCCGGATTCCCTTTCCACTCTCGCGTGGAGTTCTTTGAAGACGCACAACACTTGGTCCTTTGTCTTCAACGGTGCCGTCCACAGCTTCCGGCTGTGATCATCAATGAATGTTGCGAAGTACTGGGCTCCGCCATGTGACTTCGTTTCTACCTGACACACATCAGTGTGCACCAACTCCAACGGTGCGCTACGTCTCGTCGGTGGCCTTGAATGGAAGGAGGTTCGGTTCTGCTTACCGGCCAGGCAATCGGTGCACTTCTCCAGGTGCACTTGCTTCACTGGAATAAGGTTGTCTTCTGCAAGCCTCTTCATCCCCTTCTCACTCATGTGGCACAGTCTTTTGTGCCACAGCTCACCGGCAGTGTCGGCTGCCACATTCAGCTCTTCCGGACATAACCGGGCATTCATCAGGTACAGTGTGTTGTCTTTCCGGGCCCGAGCCACTATCAGGCTCCCCTTGCTGAACTTCATTACGCCATTCCGGATGCTACCTGTGTAGCCTTCATCGTCTAGCCTCCCGGCCGAAATCAGGTTCAATCGAACCTCCGGAACGTGTCGAACATCCTTCAGCAGCATTTTGCATCCGGTCGGGGTTGTCAACCACACGTCTCCTATGCCGGCAATCCGGCACGTACCTTCATTTCCCATCCGAACACAGCCATGCTCACCGGCTGTGTAGGATGAGAAGTATCTTCTCTCCGGGGTCAGGTGGAACGATGCTCCGGAATCGACCACCCAGGTCGTCTCATCGCCGGCAATGTTTAGTTCACCTTCTTCGGTGATGAGCATGATTTCTTCCTCACTTGCCGCGAGTGCCGTTGTTCCTTTCCGGTCCTGCCCTCGCCGATCCGAACCTCTCCGGTCCGTGGCTCCCCGGTATGCACCGTTTCTCTCCGGTGACTTCTTCGAATCGGTGTCGTCGGCTCCGTTGTCTTTTCGGTAATGCCGACAATTCTTTCGGAAGTGCCCCGGCTTCCCACAGTGGAAGCATGTGGGCCTTCCTCTTGACTGCGACCGGGTCCCCAACTTCTCCCGTCTTTGCGGACTCCGGTTCCATTGTCTTCCCCGATCCGATTCGGTAAGCAACGCCTTCGAGTCGGAGGCCGGTTCTTTATCTCTCCGACGCGCTTCTTCATTCAAAATACTTGTCTTTACCGTTTGTAAGGACAAGTTATCTTCGGTGCAGGAGGTGTTGAGAGTCACCACCAAGTTCTCCCAGCTTTCCGGCAATGTACACATCAGGATGATGGCTTGCATTGCATCCTCCAACGGGAACTTGATCGCCGCAAGCTGATTCACGAATCCCATGAACGTGCTTACGTGTTCCACCATACTCTCGCCGTCACGGTACTTGAGATTCACTATCTTCCTCATCAGGGAGGTCCGGTTCAACGCATTCTTCCTCTCATAGAGGCCCGACAGCTTCCGCCACATCTCATATGCGTTGGTGTCATTCGCCACATGTTGTAGGACGCTTACATCAACATATTGTCGGATCGTCGCTACGGCTTTCCGGTTCAGGAGCTTCCATTCCGACTCAAGTACTCCCTTCGGTATTTCCGACCTGTCAATCGGTTCGTACAGGTCCCGAACAATCAGAAGATCCTCCATCTTGATCTTCCAGTCGGCGTAATTCTGCGCGTTCAGCACCATCATTCCCGGCTGCCCGCTGCCGCCGCCTTCCATTTTCTGCAGCAGTTCGCTCTGATACCAGTTTGTTGGAAATCAACACTTCAATTCTCCTTCTTCACTCGGCCACAACCGAGTAAGCACGAATCAATGCAGCAGAAAATAGGAAACCACAGAGAGAAACACAAATACGCAGGGATTAACGTGGAAAACCCTAAACGGGAAAAACCACGGGAGTACAAGACTCCAAACCACCACTATACACAGAGAAGTATACAATGGCGAGCTGCAAGGCGACGACCTTGAGCTCGCTGTCCTCGCCACAGGCGGCGGAAAATACAAAGTGGCGTCGTCCTCTTCCTCTCTCACGCTCTATCTCTCTCTCTCTCTCTCTCACGGCTGCTCCCACTTCACTCCTCTAGAGTGGAAAAACAGAAAAATGATAAGCAACAACAAAACAGTTTGCCCTAAGTCATATTTATACATATATGACTTAGGGGCTAATTACAACTATAGCCTCAGGGGGCCCATAGCAAACATATTCATAGATATGTTCCTGCATTCGGATCTCGCTCCGGGTACATTCGTCATCCGGTTCCGAAACCGGGGTCTTCATCATCCGGTTCCGAAACCGGGGTATTCATCTTAGACATCCGACCATCCCATCCGAAAGGGACCGTAAACCCAACAGTCTAACACATACAAATTAAAAACAGACAGACAAGAAACACAGAGAAAACGAAAACATAGCAACTCATCATAGCCAACTCCATCTAAGTTGCATGTACAAACCATGTCAAACACACAACAACCCTAAACAGTTGGAAGAAAACTCGTCCATGTCAAACACATACAAATTAAAAACAGACAGACAAGAAACACAAAGAAAATGAAAACATACCAGTTGGGCATGCAACACATAAACTATGAATAATCAAAACCTAAAAATGCCCATACACATACAAATTAAAAAACAGACGGACAGGAAACAAAGAGAAAACGATAACATACCAATTGGAGGCAGATGGAGCCAAGGTTGAAGGCAGAGGTACCACACCTTCGGAGCACACCAAGTCTTCAAAATCACCTATATGCAAGAGGTTGTTGACGAGGCTGCTGCAGAGGAGACAAACGAGCATTAACACAGGAGACAAACGAGCATACACAAGGAAAGAAAATCAACAACAAGAACATCAATCCGGGGAAACAGAAATCTCAGCATATACAGAAACAGAGATCGAACCTGGCACAGAGGGGAACACAACAACTACTACGCGGGGTAACAGAGAATCGAAGGTGGAGTGAGAGAGAGAAACAGAAAGAAAGAAAGAAACAGAGATTCAAAGGTGGAGTGAGAGAAAGAAAGAGAGAGATAGGTAATAGATATGTGTCGTCTTTCTAACTTTCTGCCTCTGTCTGTCTGACAACTTCGAGACAGAAGAGAGAGATAGATAGATAGATAGATAGATTATATTATCGTCTTCGGAGGTCAAATATGACCTATCAGACCAAAAATATTACATTTCACGTGATATGTGTGAAAGTGAGTAGTGACTCTCGATGTTCAAGAACTTTACCAATGAATGTTGCAATCGAGAGTGCACATTGTGGTTGTGAGAGGAATTCATGCAAAGATTGGGCTCGATCGAAGAGATGTGTAAAGCATGGTCGAATATGATCAAAGGCAGAGCATTGTATCAAAGTGTGATACTCAGACTCGCGAACTTGTTTAGGGCAAAGTGTGCATTGCCGACCACTCTCATCACTTGTACCCCAACGCCCTGTTTCACATCGCAATGCATGTGAGTTAAGTCGCATGGAAGCAATGGTTTGAATGGAAGATAACGGTATGGGCTCTAACATGTATGGATGTGTACGATTTCCCCGTTCCGCGAAGAATATGGTTTTGTAGTTAGGTGCAACATGTGTAGTATAATGTGTGAAGCGTGAGCCTCCACATTTGTCCCATGTCATGATACATTGGCGTTGCAAAAATGCCTCATTTACAGAGGAATCTAATGATGCATCATGAAGCAAGTGTCTCGCATCCCATCTACCAAACCATTTTTCTATATCTTGCATCCAACTGGAACACAAAATTTTGCTTTTATGCTTCTTTTGGATCTTTTTGCTTGCTTCCCACGCAATTCTAGGAAGTCGATGTGAGGGACTTTTTTGAACCTTAAGCATGTATTCAACAACCCTTTCCATGGCCATGATCTCAATGGGAAGCGATCCCGTCTCAAGGAGGAGGAGGGTGTAGGGCGTTTGTTTCTTAACTTGTAGAAACTTGGTAAGAAAATGCTTTTGGACATTTTCAAACTCTTTCCACATAGATTTAGGGATGCTATCGCCCCATACTTCCACCCCATAGAGAAGAACCGGTGTGACCAAAGTGTCGAAAAGATATTTCTTGAGGACCCAACACTTAATATCTCCAAGATTGCATGTGTTCTCAAATGCATAGTATGCTCGCTTGCCCGCCTCTAAGCGGCGTGTAGCACATTCATTCCATCTATGATTTGAAGGAACTTCAAGGCCAAGATATTTGAAGCTTTCCACACATTCAAGTGGCTCATTGTTGTACATAATGCATGGTTTATCTCTTTTTTGGCTCTTCACAAGTATAATCTTTGTTTTAGAGCTATTGACACTTAATTTAGTATGCATGCAAATTTTTTCAATGCCTTCATAAGCTTTTGTGCATCTCCTAAAGTATTTGCAAAAAGCACTACATCATCTGCATATAGCAAAAGCATAATCACAACATTCCCAATGGCAACATCTTCAACACATTCTTCCTTTGCAAACTTGGTAACCATTTCTTCCAATTCATCAATGCATAGACCAAATAGTGTTGGTGAGAGTGGGCATCCTTGCTTAACACCAATAGTGCTTTTGAAAAAATCTGAAAGTTTATCTCTCATGCGCACACAACATATAACCTTCTCATAAATTCGGGAAATTGCAAGCATATATTCACTTGGCACCTCAAGTTCTTCCATTCGCCTCCAAAGATGCTCACGAGGTACCATATCAAAAGCTTTATTGAAGTCTACAAAGCAACAATATAAACCTTTACCTCTAAGGCGACTTTCCTCCGTTAATACTCGAAGGGTGATAAGGTGATCAATGGTGCTATGGTGTTTCCGAAAGCCAGCTTGTCCATAAGCTCTCTTACCACTTTTTTTAGCCCATACACTTATCTTTGATTCCATTATACATCCAAATAGTTTTGCCATTAATGAGCCAACCATGATGGTTCGATAGTTGTTTACATTATTTATATCTCCACCTTTATGTAAAGGTTTGATCCAATTTGTAGTCCAATCGTACGGCATACCATGTTGCAATGCATCATTAAACATATCGCTTATCCATATATGTGCTTCCTTTCCCGTCCATTTGAGCATTTCAGCCTTTATACATTGAAGATCGCTTGCCTTTCGAGAGGCTAATTTCTTAAGTCCTATGCATATATCTTCAATTGTAAAGAAGGGAGGCATATGTGAAAGAGAACCAAAACACATCATCTTTCCAGCAAAAGATAACTCATATAAATTCTGACAATGCATACACAAGTCGTGAAGAGTTAAGTCACCATAACTCTCAACACGTTTCCCTTTAGATTTCCCCAAAATTTAGCACATGCATGTGCTTTCTCTTGCGTTTAGATAAATTGTTGAGTAACTTCCCATATTCTTCTCTTTCTTTGAATAAGCCTTTTATACTCATGCAAATGCTTTTGGTAATTCTCTTTATCCTTAACTACATCCAAAACCATAAGGCACTTTCGAGCTTCATGACATTCTTTATCAAACCATTTTTTCCTAAGTTTCTTGGTGCATTTCCAAGATGTGCGGTGTCGCGTTGTCACGCGCGTGTGTGGAGAAACGAGGCGGGACCACCGGGGTCTTGAACCAAAGAGCAGGTGATAGAAGGGGAAAGAGAAAGAGAGAGACGCCCGGTCACGTACGAGCAAAGAAACACAGGGGCACGGCCCGTCAACACAGAAGACGCGAAGGGAAGAGAGACCGGGAGACACAAGTGTTTGTATATTAACGAATAACAGATACACGACAGAACACGCGAGCGGTTACAACCGAACAGGCCGGTGAACAGATGCCGATGCCTGTTCATTTGCACACGAAAGGAGAAAAGGGTGGAGGTGCTACCAGAAGCACACGGGCGTTCCTCGAAGCAACGCGAGCCTCCCGAAAACCTGCAGAGAAGAGCGATGGAAACGAACAGAGGAGAAGCGTTCGGTTATGGTCCGACAACACTTCGTCCTCCTCAATGCGCGATCCCTTCTCCCTGCGTCTCCCTCTCCTTTATAGCTTCAAGAAGGGAGCCGTCTCCCTCATTTACTTCCTACCTACCGAATCTAACTACCCGGATATGCCTTCGTACTTAATTCCCTATTATATACATTAAGGGCGCGCATACGTGAAGAGCTGGTTCACGCGCGCTATGCACCGATTACGCCAAGGGACGGTTTTCTTCACGACAGCGGTTGGTCGAAAAACATTTGTTTGTACATGAGAGAATGACTTTCTTGAAAGCTTCCCATTTGCATTCTAGTGTGGCACCATGTTGTATCTTTGTCATTTGTAACATATCCTCAACCATCTTGGAATACATGGGTGCTCGCTTAAGGTTCATGCTCAAGTGCGGTTGTTTATTATCTTCAATAACCTTCTCACAATCAAACCTATGCATACATTTGAGATCAATACATAAAGGCCAATGATAAGATTCCGGTGTCCATTCACCAAGTGAGAATTTATGTATACGATCCAAAATACCTTCGGAAAGTAGCACTTAGTCAATCACACTATTTCCATTGTGTTTTCTACATGTAAAACCATTAGTGTTGGGCCATAAGTAAATACCATTTGCAATAAGCAATCCAGTACTATTGCACATTTGTAGGATGCAAGAGGATCTTTTTCATCGCTAGAAGAGCGGTTATACATTTGCATATCCTCTTGCATCCTTGAGATATGTGGCATGAAATATTCTTGTGAATCAAGTTGGAAACTTCTTGTACGAGCATTCATTTCACCAAAGACAATAACTTCCCCTTTGGATTTGAAATAAGCAATATCATCTTCTAGATTGGCAAACGGTTGATCTTTATCCAAACAAGCATAAAAGTTAGAATCTTGATGAGGAATGTAACATCCAACTACAAAAGTGGGCAAATCGTTAGGTGTTTCTATTTTGAGCCATATGTAACATTTATTTTCATCATGAGAGAGAGAGAGAGAGAGAGAGAGAGAGAGAGAGAGAGAGAGATTAACACACAGACGGTACGCAAGAGAGACAGAGAAAGAGCAGAACAACTCAAATCTGTTATTGACAACTCTATAAAATTCTCTATGTATACAACATGCTCAACAACACTATTTATACAAGTCCTAAGAGGACTGACAAAAGTGCGGTGTATTTCAATGCTCACACGAGCGTTAGACACTAACTACGAGACATTAACTACCTAGTAGTCTAGGCTGTTACTAGGCTTCTGGTTACTGCTTGATCCGGCTAACCGGCTCCCCAGTTCACCGGCTCGCTTGCTCACCGGGTCACTGATCCGGCTCAAGCTTATTTAACCGATCTGGATTTGGTTGAGCTTGCCACTCAATAGACCACTATCTGCTCAAACTCCACCTGCTTCGGAGTACCGTCCACTTCTATCGGAGTATAATCCGGTTCTTCCTGATTTACCTTATTCAACATGCCAGCAAATTCATCAAAGGTAACATCTCTACTGATAATTGTTTTCTTTGCCTCAAGACACAACAACCGATATCCCTTCACTCTAGCATTGAAGCCCATGAAAAGAGCCTTCTTTGGTGATGGATCCAACTTTGACTCAGTCACATGATAATATGCAACTGAGGTGTCGGTCCACGAACGCCTTTCGCCGTCACTGCTCGTGTTCAAGGATGGCCATGCTATGGACCCTAGCTTCGCCTAATTCGAGTAAGAGGATTTGTTTGGACTGACCCTTCGACAGTTGCTCTCGGATTTGTATGCGTACGCTGGGTATCTGAAATTCAATAGGCATGACGGCTTCCATCCCGAACGCTAGTCGGAAAGGCGTTGATTGTATGTTGGTTTTATAGCTCATACGATAAGCCCATAAGGCGCTATCCAGCTTCGTGTCCCAGTCCGTTCGGTTATCATTGTCGATCTTTTTGAGGATGTTCTACAACGTTTTGTTCGTTGATTCCACTAAACCATTCGCCTGGGGATAATATGGTTTACTTTTCTTGTGTACTACGACGTAATGTTTCGTGAGATCGTGAATAACCGTATTCAAGAAATGGCTGCCTTGATCGCTGATGAGCTCTATCGGGCAGCCAAAATGGCACCAAATCTGTTCATATAAGAATTTCACCATAGACACCGCGGTGTTATCTCGCAAGGCTTTTGCCTCCACCCATTTTGTGTAATAATATGTAGCGACTAGGATATATTTGTTTCCTGTACGAGTCGCTGCCGGGGTAAAGGGGCTGACAAAATCGAGGCCCCATTTTTGGAAAGGATTAAGCGGGAGTCAGCAACCAACGACTTGCTTGCCATATTTATGGGCCGTAACATCCCCCGCGTAATGGCCGCCTGCCGTATCACAGTGCCCTCCCGTAAAATCGCGTTCTTCTCCTCCTACCGTATACCTTGCCTCCAGATGCCATAGCTCCCTTTGTAATATAACACCCCTTCCACTAAACAAAAATTTCAGCTCCGTACCGCGAGCCTTTTCTTTTCTTCTGTCCTTCGTTGTGGTGGTGGCAGTCCCATGGTTACAAAGTAGGTCATTTCCATCAACCATCGGTCTGGAAAACTCTTCTCTTCCTTTGTCCCTGTGGTCGCCACATGTAGGATATCGATGTCGGGAAAATCGTTGTGTCGCATTATTTCTTCATCGCCATTATCCATCCTGCTTAAATAATCTACTACGGCGTGGTGTGGTCCAGGTCTGTTGAATTGTGAATTCGAACTCCTATAGTAGTTGCATCCATCTGGCTAGTTGCCCGGTTAACGATTGAGAAGAAGAAGCAGAAAAAGTAGAAGAAGAAGAAGAAGAAGAAGAATCAGAAAAAGTAGTAGAAGAAGAAGAAGCACGAGAAGAAGAAGAAGAAGAAGAAAATAAAAGCAAGTTAGTGAATATGTTTCTTTCTTTTATTTTTGATGATTAAGTATACCTCCCATTTTGTTGTATTCGAATGTCAAGTTCTAATATTGTTTTGTTTTAATGGCTTCTAATATCTGAAGAAGATTCTTCTCGTGGTACACGTTGTATGATAATACCAAATGACAAGGGAGATTTAATTTTTAGTTGATCTAGTTTATGTATGCTTGTGTCCAACAATCTATCTATTCTACAGTAATGCATCTATACAAGTAACAAATTGGTAGACAATTGTAACTGACGTGGTGCAATAAAACTCTCCTCTTTGTAAGTGCTGAGATAAAATATAGGAACCAGGTGTTGAAACTCAAACATGTATGTATATATGTAGACAGTGTGTTCAAAACCTTTCACAATTTGTAGCATTAGCTAATCCTTTGGTTATTGATTTTAGTGGTTGTATCCCATTTGAATTCATTTCAGGAATTGATAATTCGAATTTACTTTCCACGTTACTATAAATGACATTGGTTTCCAGAAAATTTGAAGATCTCAATTTTGTGTCATGGGAAAAGTGCTTGGTCCTTTTTTAATGATGTCATGGAATGCCCATACTCTGCATATCTGAAAACATTCTAATGCTTCTTTGACAGGCCCATGTTCCACATAGCCAGTGATAAGAGCAGTCCATGAAACCACCTCTTTAACTTCCAATTGATCGAAGACTGCTCGTGCCTCAACTTGCATTTTATCGAAAGAATCTAATGCTTTCAGTACAACTTCAAGATTCACATTTGACATACATATCTAGCAAAGCACTATGAATAAATAGATCTTCATCGAACCCTTTCTGTACAACTTCAAGATGGATTTCTTGACCAAATTCTACTTCCCTTTTGGCTTCCAAACTTGTTGAATTTTTTTCTTTTATGCATGTTGTTATTACATTAAGCATTAAGGCTCTTTAGTTAAGTTATGGTAATTTTTGCTTCCTTTTTAGCTTCCAAAAGAGTTGAATTTTCTGTTTTTATGCATGTCACATGCATTGAATTTCCTCTTTTTGTGTATTATTTTCCATTTTCAGTATCTCAATTTTATTGATTTGTAGAACATAAAGAAGGAAAATGTTGCCCATTAAGAACAAATATTGGGATACATGTTGCCTCAATGTCGCAAGAAGTCAAACAGGAAATAGGAGTTGGAATTGTAAATTTTGCAACAAACATATGTGTGGGTCAGCAACACGAATGATTGCTCATTTAATTGGAAAACCTAGTCATGAAGTAACGAAATGTACCAATGTCCCCAAGGAAATTTTGATTGACCTTACAACTTTGTATGGTAATTGTGGAAGCCAAGCAATTGGCAAAGAAGGAGATATAGTAGCAGAGATCGACTCAATTCAACATGCCTGAATAAGGTATAGACACAAGCCTACAATAGGTGTCTTGATTACTAATGTTTAAATAATTGTAAATGATTTATCTTGAATTTTTTTCTGTTTTAGGTGTTTCTACCTCATGCTCATCTATCTTTGTTGGTGAAAGTCAAAGCATGTCATGTATGGGTGGTGCTAGTCGCCAACCATTTCCACCAGTAATTATAGTGAAACAACAACCATTGCGTAAAGGACATGTGTTACAAATGCAAAGGAAACAACATGCAAACGTTATGGAGGTGAGATGTATCATTGAAGCAAATTTGTCATTTAATCTATTAAAAACACCATGTTGGCGGAACATGTTGAAGCTTTCTCTACAATTGGAGAGAAACATAATGGAGTCACATATAATTACATGAGGACGAAAGGCTTGAAAACTGAGGTTATATCCTTGCAAGAAAAGTTAGAAAGGGTAAAAGGATTATGGCAAAGTATGGTTGTTCTATATTAACAGATGGATGGGTTGATGTTTCTCATAGGCAACTTGTAAATGTCCTCGTAACATCTTGTTATGGGACAATGTTCCTCAAGTCCATTGATTGTAGCCATGCTAATACAACACCAACAATTGATAGCTCTTGGTTAGCTGAAAGAATTTTAGAGGCAATTAGAGAGGTTGGTAAGGAAAATGTGGTCCAAGTCATTTCAGACAATGCATCTAGTTGTGTCTACATGGGGTCTTTGCTAGAATAAGAGTTCCCTAATATTGTTTGGACTCCATCTGCAACCCATTCTTTGGATCTGCTTTTGGAGGACATTAGTCAGTTGCCTTGGATGAAAAGTATTATGTTGAAAGCAAATAATATTGTATATTTTTTTTCAAGAAGAGGAATGCTAGGGAATTTTTTTCTGCTCACAGTAACCTCGCCATCTTGAGACCTTCCAAGACAAGGTTTGGTGTGATGTACCTTGTCATATAACGTTTGCTCAAAGTTTGACATCCTCTTGAGCAAACAGTGGTGAGTGACATGTGGAGGTCTTGGTCAAATTGCAATAAGCCAGATGCCATGAATGTAAAGAACTACATCCTTGACCCTACAACTGAGTCCTCGTTTCAATTTGTTTTGACCCTAATGGCACCATTGTATAGTGTTTTACGACTTACTGATAGGGCGGGATCCACTATTGGTTTGTTATATGAGTTTATGCGAAGAAAGAAAGAACACGTTCGCATTCACAAGTGGAAGGATTGCGCATTCCACTTGTAGAATCTTCTTGAAACGAAGCAAATACACCCTCTCTACAAAGATTGGATGCACTAGTCATATAACGTTTGCTCAAAGTTTGGCATCCTCTTGAGCAAACAGTGGTGAGTGACATGTGGAGGTCTTGGTTAGATTGCAATAAGCCAGATGCCATGAATGTAAAGAACTACATCCTTGACCCTACAATTGAGTCCTCGTTTCAAGTTGTTTTGACCCTAATGGCACCATTGTATAGTGTTTTACGACTTACTGATAGGGAGGGATCCACTATTGGTTTGTTATATGAGTTTATGCAAAGAAGCAAAGAACACGTTCGCGTTCACAAGTGGAAGGATTGCGCATTCCACTTGTAGAATCTTCTTGAAACGAAGCAAATACACCCTCTCTACAAAGATTGGATGCACTAGTATCACATGTTCCACAACTTGATTAGAATTTGCAAATATAAAAATACATGATAGGTCTACGAGTGGAGATCATTAGAAATCATGCAAGTTTGGACGTGTTGATAAGTTAATGTAGGCATAATAAAGTTCAACAATGGCTCAATATGTCACTAATGTGCGACAAAGGAAACACTAAGTTAAAGACTTATATTAATTTGGTAAGTTTTACAAAAATATGAGGTGTACTTGTATCCATACTAATAAAATGAGTTATAATTTATACTTTGACCCATACGTGCATGTATATAATTGTGGACAATGTAGGATAGTGCACTTTAGGATAATGTGATTGGAATAACTAACTTATTAAAGTATTCAATACTTGTATTTAAAGTTGATCTAATTTATTCCTCAGTTTGTTCGTATGGGATCAAACCATATATATATAATTGTGGACAATGTAAGGAAGTGAACTTTAGGATAATGTGGTGGAAATAACAAACCTATTAAGGCTTTCATACCTGTATTTAAAATTGATCTACTCTATTGCTTAGGTGATTCACACAGGATCAAACTCCGAACGATAACACAAGTGGAACTACAAGCGTATAAAAACATGCGGATAACGCTAGTGGAACCATTATCAACACACTACACAATCTAAGCAACAATGGAATAGAAACATAATAGTTTTAACAATAGAAGACAAAGATCCATAATAACAACATGGACAGTCATGCCAACAATTGTACGACCATGTTATGTTAAGGGTAGCTTGGACCAAAATCAGCCTCAATTTAAACTAATTCATGTTTCTCCATAAATTTGGTAGTCAGCTATGCACACGGTGAAACCAATGTCATAAGTCTACTAACCAAGTATATAAAAATAAAATTGAAACATATAGAAGATTATAAAGAATAGAATCCACCAAGTAAAACCCAAAATTTGTATTAATAATGTGAAATCCAAACAAATCGTCAGTGTCATTTTCTTCATAGAGTCTATTACATAGCAATCAATTCATCAATGTCATTTTCTTCATCATCTTGTGTAGAACTCTCTTCAGCTATATGTGCATTGGCTTCCCCTGTTAGCCAAGCCAATGAAATATCTTCTATAAGCTCATCATCAAGCTCTATTAGCTCCCCAGGTTCGCCGACTAACAAAGGAATAGGCTCTCGCGAAGCAGGTTGAAACCTTTCTGTATTAGCAAGGTTCTTTGCACCGACCTCCTCATCCTGGTCTGGGCACTCCCAGAAAGCCTTACTCCTCATATTTATAAATATAACTTGCTCCTCGTCCTTCTCCAATGCAATTGTATTTCTAAAGAGCTTCAATGCACATGCAAATGTCGTTCCTGTGAAGAAAGTAACAAGAAGAATTAGTTGTCAAACAAAAAAGATTCGGTATTGGTTATCTCAAGATCGTTACCCTAGTTCGAGGAATAACTATGCTAGAAAAGAGATCTAATATCCAATCTCCTTCGATAGAAAACATCTCGATCAAGCGCAT
The DNA here is from genome assembly GCF_043228905.1 of Azolla caroliniana. NCBI lineage: Eukaryota > Viridiplantae > Streptophyta > Polypodiopsida > Salviniales > Salviniaceae > Azolla > Azolla caroliniana. The sequence continues at coordinate 4,419,927 of NW_028230447.1, forward strand.
CATAAGTCACTGAGGTTTTTGATATGGGTTGACAAGTCCCTGTTCTATCGTGGTGACATGTTGCAATTTCCGTGTCACCGCTAGATATACCAGCAGATTTGAACCTCCCACTTCATTAGAATGCTCCTTGATTCTTTGTTTCTTAATTTCATTGAAGTAGCCAACCGTGATGTATTCAATGGCATTAACGAACCGAAAAGTTGGCCCTCTATTTACATTGGTTTTTATCCTATAAAAAATAATACATCGAGTTAAGAATAGATTGAACAACCTTAAGAAATGCAATATAGTGAATGACACCTATAAATAATCCTTACCATGCAAGGTTCTCGATGCCATGGCAACGAGATCTCAAAGCTTGAGCTACCGAGTACCCTTGGTCCATACTATGAAAGACAACTATTCGCCATAATGATGCAGTTGTTAGCTCAGCGAAATCCTTGACCATCTTCTCCAACTGTTTAAACCGAAACGGTTCATCATCGTATGATGACCCAGCCATTCGAAATCCATAAGGAATATCTGCAATCATTAGCGTATATTCCTTCTTTGGCACTTTTTGGATCAAGTCGACGACATCGCCGCAAACCACATTGTAGTAAAGATCTCTTGTAATATCTTTTTTGTGGCTAAATTTTTTAAAGGAGCCATCTTCCTCCATTTCGTATGCCTTGACTAAGCGACAATCCTTTTCTTTTCTGGCTCGTTCGAGATGTGCAAGGAAGGATGTAGGGAAATCGTGTATATCCTTAACTTCTCCTTGTTTCTTGCCACGACACGGTTTCTAATAGAAGTAATAGGACATCAAGTATTATTATACAAGCTCTACATATGATGAAAGCGTAATGAAAAACCACCAATACTAACCCAATCCTTGAATGCAATAAAATACTCCGATAACACCTTATATGAAGACGTTAGAGGATAATCCTCGGTCACTTGTTCCCAAGTTATACATCCAAGTTGTTTCATCATAACTTCTTGGATCTTCATGTACACCTTATGACTATAAAATTAGAAATCAAGATTACAACTTTGAATTACACCATATAGACTTCAATATCAGTATTTGAAAGACTTATTGAACTCAGTGACCATTTCTTCAAGGGTTAAATCTTTTGCCACAACCCTTGACAAAACAGACACAAGAAGTTGCTCGTCCTTAATACCTTGCATCGCTCTCCACAGAAACAACTTCATGTCGTCAGCCGCTTCTTCAATTGTCAAGTCAATTTTCTTGGCCGCTTGTGACTTGAACTCTAGTTGAGGACCAACCTTACATTTCTTTTGTTGTTGACCCTTTACCTCCTTATTCTCCCACATTGAGAAGATTTGATCGTGTAGGTCCCATACTTCTCCATCTCTAAAGGCCCGTTGAAACCAAGACTCATATTTTCGAAGACCATCGGACTTAACATTATCATCTACCACAATACCGACTTCATGCAGACATTGACGTCGTAGACCTGGATGTACCTTCACAACAAACTTTTGTTTCACGTCCAAATACTCGTGGTGGAAGAACCTTATACGCTCAATCGACGACATTTTTTGCCTATAGTCATTATCATTATTATGGTCCCATGCCAACAACTTTGCCTCTTCAGTTGTGAGCCCCACGTAAATTTTGCACTCGGCATACTTGAAGAAGAAAGTCGTTGGATGTTCTCTCACAAGTTGTCGACGTGCCTCCGCTAAATGCGATCCACGAATGACAAAGTAATTATATTGATCATGCTTTCTAATATCAAAATCTTCAATGGTTTCACATTCTTCAGGATCTACCATAACAATAAAAGGCACCATAGTGGCATGAGGATTAATTTTCATTTTTTTCTTGAGATTTTGAACATGCATGCGGTGTGGCTCTCTAATCTCAAGTGGTCTTCGACCTGTTTTTTCATCAATAGGGGGCCTATGGATGTGTGTTATAGGCAAATTAAACACTTGCCCTTTCCTGACCAATTTACGCTGCCTTAACTCTCTCCTTATCTTATTCTACTCGGATGACAACACACTCGATGCCAGCTTAGCTCCTGGCGTCCCCTTAGTGTCCTCCTCTTCGTTTTCACTTGATGAATCGGAGTCCGGCATTTTGGTGGTCTTCTTCTTTGGTGGTCTTGATTGTACTTTAGATACCCTTTTTGTGGCCTTCACTAGGGAGGGCACTGTATATAAGGCCTCAAGGTAACAATAAGGTTTTGTGAGCTTTCAAGATCTTTTTTGAACGCTTCTGGCCCACAAGATTCCTTTACTAGAAGATCTTCTGAAAGTGTCAGGAATAGTACTAAAGCAGAGATGGAATTAGTACTAAGAAGAGTAGTACTATTAGTACTAAGAGGACGGGACTGCGTAAGATTCCCGAGAGAGAGGAAGTGAGAAGAGGAGAGAGAGAGATAGGATGATGACAGCAGCTCTTATATTATATGAAAGATAAGTACAAATCGGCTAAGAGGCTTAAGACTGGTGTTGAACCAATTTGGTTCAAAATAATGCCTTGTGCCTCCTTTTATAGTGTTTTTAGGAATAATCCTGAAGCTTCTAGAATGTTCCAGAGAGATCTGGAATATACATCAATTTTCTATGATAAAGCATAAATGAAAATAATATCCTACAATTTACAATTCATAGTCTAATGGTAAGAGCTCGACCCATGTAGCATAAGGTCATGGGTTTGAGTCTTGCCATATCATGACACTATCTCCCCCTTAAAGACGACGAGTGGAACGAGTCGACGCTAATTACGGACTGGGTTTGTCCGGATACTTTCGGTGGAAATCAGCAAGAAGATCCTGTGCATTGGCAACATGCTCGACGGGTTCCCAAGTACGTTCGCTCGGACTATAACCGAGCCAATCGACCAAGTAATAAATTTTGTTGCGAACAAGTTTGGAATCGAGGATGGCAGCAACTTCATACTCCGGGTCGGCGTCCAACTCCAGCGGGGGCGGCGGTGGTGTCACACAATCAGGAATGGTGTTTGCTTTATAAGGTTCAAGAAGAGAACAATGGAAAACTGGATGTATCTGAAGTTGCGGAGGGAGATCCAGGCGGAAGGTGACATCATTAATCTTACCCGTAATATGGAAGGGACCGAGTTGTCGATAATCCAACTTGTCGCACGGTCGAGTAGTCTTGATGTGACGACGTAAGAGCCATACTTGATCTCCGATGGCAAAAGAGGAGGGAATCCGATGACGATCCGCATAAGTCTTCTGTGTTGTTGAGCATGACGAAGGTGAGTAGAGAGATCCATCTGGATCTTGCGTAGCCTCTCCAAATGATCCTCGGCATGAGGGTTGGTAGGTAGCTCTAGGGTGTCGATCACCGACCAGCGAGGATGGAAACCGGTATAAGCGAAAAATGGGGAGACCCGAGTCGAGGAGTGAATAGCATTATTATACGCAAACTTCGCAAAGTGGAGAATCTCGGCCCAATCGTCCTGTTGATAACTCAGGAAACACCGGAGATATTGCTCTAGCGTTTGGTTTGTTCGTTTCGCCTGCCCGTTGGTCTGAGGATGGTAGCCGGAGGAGAGGTTGCAGGAGACCTTGAGCATCTTGAAGAGATGCTGCCAAAATTTGGAGACAAATTGTGGGCCTTGGTCACTGATAATACTGTCTGGGAGGCCATGATGCCGAAATTCCTCACGCATAACAAGAGCGCCGGTTTCCTCGCTAGTGATGGCTTTAGTACATGGCACAAAATGTGCCATCTTCGTATATCGATTGACGACGGTTAGGATAGCATCGAACCCCTTCGAGACCGGCAGATCTGTGATAAAATCAAGACAAATAGACTGCCATGGCTTACTTGGAATCGGTAAGGGTTCCAACAAGCCATATGGATGGTGTTGTGGCATCTTTGCTCGGCAGCAAGCATCACAGGTCCGAACGTAGTCGTCGACAAAACGGCGCATGTGGGGCCATCAAAAAGATCGTTGCACTAGCTCCAACGTCTTAGTACTACCGAAATGTCCCGCCGTATGGGTGTCGTGACAATGTTGGACGATTTGAAGGCGACAAGAGCAATCAGGGACATATACGCGCTTTTTAAAGAATAACAAACCATCATGATATTCGAATTGTCGGTAGTCAATACCTAGTTGTTGAGACTAAGAACAGGATGCCCGAGAAGTATCAATGTGCGCCAGGATGTCTTGAGCAAAATTATTCGTCTTCAAGGTTGCACGTATGTCATCGGTAATCCGTGAATCCATCGAGGTGTGAAAAATCCGTGTTGTGTGCAATCGTGTTGGTCCCAAGATTACTTGCTTTTGATTATCAAATGTTGCGTCACTAGGACGAGGTGCAAGATATGAACGCCGTGACAGTGCATCTGCTTTTCCTTGCTGCTTCCCCGGTCGATATGTGATTTTGAAGTCGAAACGAGTGAGGAATTGCGCCCACCGAGCTTGCCGTCGATTTAGTACGCGAGCGTTCTGAAAATAAGCAAGATTTTTATGATCGCTAAAGACAATGACCTGATGTGGAGAGCCCTCTAAGAAATGCCGCCATTGTACAAATGAATCCACGATGGCTAATAACTCCTTGTCATGAATTTCGTAGTTGATTTTTGCGACATCGAATTTGCGCAAATGGAAAGCCACCGGATGCAACTCTTCTTTATCGCCTTGTTGAGAAAGGATGCTACCGAGGGCGAAATCTGATGCGTCGGCCTCCATGATGAATAGTTTGCTTGTATCCACATGAGCTAGAATCGGTGCTGATGTAAAGGCTTTCTTAAGATGCCGAAAAGCCATATCTGCTTCTATGGACCAAAGAAATGCTTGGCCCTTCTTCGTAAGTTGTGTGAGAGGTAAAATAATCTTCGAGTAATCCTGTATAAACTTACGGTAGAAGTTAGCAAAACCTAGAAAACATTGTACATCTCGTACCGACCGTGGAATTTGCCACTCTAGTACAGTTTGGATTTTAGCTAGATCCATGGAGATGCCCTTTGAGGAGATGACGTAGCCTAGAAATTCCACTTGCTTGCAGTCAAAGCTACATTTTTCTAGCTTGGCATAAAGACCATTCTCGCGGAGTCGCTTTAGTACTAATAGTACATGAGAATCGTGCTCGTCCTGGGTCTTCGAATAAATCAATAGATCATCCAGATAAATGATCAAACAGATATCCAAGAGGTCTCTGAATATATCATTTGCCATGTGTTGGAAGACTGCGGGTGCATTTGTTAGGCCAAACGGCATAACAGTATACTCGAAATGCCCATACCGCGTGCGAAAGGCGGTCTTCCACTCATCTCCCGGTCGGATCCGCACGAGGTTATACGCTCCTCATAGGTCGATTTTAGTAAAAAACTTGGCACCATTAACTCGCCCTAAAAGACTTGATATAAGAGGAAGTGCATACCTATTCCGGATGGTGACTTTATTCAATCCGCGGTAATCAACAACAAGACGAAGTGAGCCATCTTTCTTCTTGACAAAGAAGATGGGTGCACCGGCCGGAGATTTCGAATGGCAGATGAACCCGCTTGCCAAGTTCTCCTCTATGTAGGCTCGAAGGACTTCTAACTCGGTGGGTGACAAGTTGTAAATTGGTCCCCATGGTGGCTCGGTTCCTGGTTGTAAATCGATGGGACAGTCATAGGGACGGTGATGAGGAAGGGTACCGGCTTTTACCTTGTCAAATACATCGGCATAAGGATGATATTTTGCTAGAAGTTGTATTGAGGAGTCCTTCTTAATAGTGTTGGAAGGATGTACTGATATTGCAAATAGGAACATTGCCTGCTTGGGTCCTTCTTCGCGTAGTTGATGGAGTGAAATGGTCGAAACTTGGTGAGTTGATTCTTGGGGTGGTCAATATCGGACTTCTCTTGTTCTCCAATCTATGGCTGGATTATGTAATTCAAACCAAGGTAATCCTAGGACAATGGGATGCTCTGGACTACTAATTATATTAAATGATATTACACACACAAAACTACCTAGGACAACTTGAATGGGTTCTGATTCTTCTACAATATTCCCGGAAGCAATGGGACGACCATCAATGACTACTACAGATGCGGGACAAGGAAGTTTTCTTAAGGATATCTGAGAAGCTTGGGCAAAATTTCGATCCATGAAACAAGAATTACCTACGGAATCTAAAAGTGCTAGGACGGGTACTGGGGGAGTACTTTTAGTACTAACAATGACTTGGGCTAAGAACACATTGCTAACTTGCTTGGAAGGAATGGAACCACTAATGGGCTGTACAGATCTAGGACTAAGGATTTCAAATTTATTTGAGATACTTGGGCTATTAGTACTATGAATACTATCAAACACTCTATTAGTACTATTAATACTATCAGACACTCCTAAGGGAAGAATTGACTCGGGTTTAGTACAGGCTACAATTTGATTTACCTGTCTTCTTGGCCTATGGGGACAATTGATTGCGATATGCCCTGGTCCACCGCAATAAAGACATAATCGATTTGCACGTCATCGTTGCTTTTCTTCTTCCGATAACAGGCCGCGTCGACACATGGTATCGATCTCCATCGGTGTCGAAGTATTTGCCTGAGGTATGTCTCGTGCAAACGGTCTAGCCGCGACTGCGGCATAAGTGGGCTCCGGCCTAGCGCGTGTTATCTGTAATTGACGTTCCGAACGTCGTTCGAAGAGGCGGTTGTCACATCGGACCGCTCGACTGATTGCCTCCGTAAGAGACTTTGGTTCTTCGGGGAAGGTTAGAAGTAGATCTTTGACATCATTTCGCAGGCCATAACGAAACTGCTCCATTAGTGCTTGATCATCCCAGGGTATGTCGGAAGCGAGTAGGCGGAAATCCGCCGCGTAGGCAGAGGCTGGACGATCGCCTTGACGCAATCGCCGGATCTTGTTGATCGTCGTCCTGATGTTGTCGGTGTCTCCAAAGCAGGCTTTGAACTCACTAATAAAATCTTCAAAGTTATTAAGCAAGGGCGATTGTTTTTCTAGAAGTGGAGCGAACCATGCTAAGGCTGAGCCGCTAAGCAACGTGCCTATTAAGCCGACTCGGGATGCATCAGTGGGGTATCGGGAAGGATGCATTTGGAGGACTAATCGTACCTGATTAAGGAAATCCCTGAATTGCGATCGCGTTCCATCAAATTTCACAGGAAGTCCAATCTTCAGCTCTTTATGAAATCCTTGGGGACTTGATCCTTGTTGTTGCAATGCCGCTTCGAGTTGTTGCACCCGTAACGCTAACTCCCCATGTTGTTGTTGCGTTTGTTGCTTTCCTAGAGCGATTTGTTGCAGATCCCCTATCAGCCGTTGGTTTTCTTGTTCCAGGGCAACAAACTTTTCTTTTAGGCACTATAACTCGGAGAAAACGGATTGATATTCTTGTGCACTAACAGTAGCCATAATAGAGGGAAAAGGGTAGGAGGATGAGGGAGAACGACAAGTAGGCTGGAGGAAAGAGGGAAATTGGTTCAAACTGTCAGGAATAGTACTAAAGCAGAGATGGAATTAGTACTAAGAAGAGTAGTACTATTAGTACTAAGAGGACGGGACTGCGTAAGATTCCCGAGAGAGAGAAAGTGAGAAGAGGAGAGAGAGATATAGGATGATGACATCAACTCTTATATTATATGAAAGATAAGTACAAATCGGCTAAGAGGCTTAAGATTGGTGTTGAACCAATTTGGTTCAAAATAATGCCTTGTGCCTCCTTTTATAGTGTTTTTAGGAATAATCCTGAAGCTTCTAGAATGTTCCCGAGAGATCTGGAATATACATTAATTTTCTATGATAAAGCATAAATGAAAATAATATTCTACAAATTACAATTCATAGTCTAATGGTAAGAGCTCGACCCATGTAGCATAAGGTCATGGGTTCGAGTCTTACCATATCATGATAGAAAGGAACACTTTACGTACCCCCTTGGAGCACTCTATCATTACAAGTATGTTGGCCGCGTCTGCATCTTCGTAGTCAAATCGTAGAATACGGCCATACATAAATGGGGTTTCCTTTCCAAGCTGCCCCTCCTCCTTCTTCTTTGCTATATACAATACGACTTTTTTCTTTGAGTCGACATCTTGCATACACCATTCCTTGTCCGTTAGATCACGGTCAGGAAGGTCTTCACCTCCAGTAGCTGCTACAAGTTTCTTTTGGCTAACCTCAATGTGTGGTTGAGATTTTGACTCCTCGTTGAAGAGAAGCTTTTTTCCTCTCTTCATGGACTCGGGAGCTACTAGGGTCTGTGTTTCAATTGGAGAACCCTGTATACGGAGCTTTATCTTCTTCACAAGTCGGTTCGACAAGTTCTCAAACGACCTATTTAAGAAAGGACATGCGAAAACATAAGTTAGGTGGTCACATAGATTAAGGTTGTATATTAAAATACAAATAAGTACATAAAGAAATAAACTAGTGGACGATTTGTGGTGAACTATAAATATCAATCATGCATTCAGTGTACATGGTAGTCCTATATTCATAAATCTATTCTAGTAAGGGCTATTCAACTTAGAAAATATATATCGTAATAAGTATACAAGGTTATATATTGTCTTGATGGGCAGTTATGACTTATATTGATTCCATAACTATATTGTAGATAATTTGCATATGATAGACTTGAGATTGGTATCGTAAAGGTAATTTGTGGGTTATTTTCTACTATTTTAAGCTATAATAGGTCATAAAACCCCTATAATTAAGGCCCCTTTTTTAAAAAAAGTAAGGCAAGTCGACATAAAAAAGACTGATTTTGACAGATAGTTTGATATCCTTTCTCACAATACTAAATTGTTGCCCCAAAAACACAATATTCCTCTTTCAAGATCTTCTTTTATACAGGTACTCGATACGGGGTATCGAGTTCCTGTTTAAAACGCAAACATAATTTAGGAACTCGATCAGCGGTATCGAGTTCCTGTTTTAAACACAAATATTGTACAAGAAATCGATACGCCGTATCGAGTTCCTGTTTAAAAAGCAAAGAAAATAGAGGAACTCGATACGAGTTCCTGTTTAAAACCTAAACTTTAAACACGAACTCGGTACGGCGTATCAAGTTCCTCTTTAAAACCTAAACTTTAAACAAGAACTCGATCGCCGTATCAAGTTCTTGTTTAAAAAGCAAAGAAAAAAATAGGAACTCAAACCAAAATATCGGGTTCCTGTATAAAACCAAAACTTCAAATAGAAACTCGATACGCCATATTGAGTTCTTGTATAAAGTTTGTATTTTATACAGGAACTCGATACGGCGTATTGAGTTCTTGAGTGACGAAACATATTTACAGAAATGTCCATAGTGTCAGAGGCCTACCTGGAGTCCTAGAGCTCGATTCTCTTTGAAGACATGGTTGATCTTGTCGAAGTGGAGGCGGAGATCGTGCTTTCGTGCTTCGTGCTCTGTTCGCTCTGTGTGCTCTTGTATGCTCTTATGTGCTCTTGTGAGTGAAATATGACGAGGTCTTCCTATTTATAGGGATTGACCACAGTGGTTAAAGGAACCACAATCACCTTAACCAGGGTTGGTAAGCTTGAGGTTAGTTAGTTAGTAACCACAGTCACATTAACCAGAGTAACTTATGATTGCATTGATGATTACAAAGTCAAACTAACATATTGATGAATCTTTTATAGTCATAATAACTTACAAGGACTTTAAAGGTCATGAAGGACACAATGATAGAGGTTCATGAATGAACCAATGATTGATTACTAAAAGCAACATTTTTATGACTCTTAATTGCTGTGTATTAAAGATGTGGGCATGAATGAACCAATGATAGATAAGTCTAATATTTAAAATGGTGAGCATTAATGAACCAATGACTGAGAAGTTCTATATCAAATATGGGTGCCATTAACTAGCCAATGATTTTAACTTTAATCCAACATATTTATGGCTTGGTAATGATTGGAATTATATTATATTTGATTTAACTTCATATAGACCTAGTTTAAATAATTATTGATATTTTAAATAGAATTACTATATTAAAAATAATATTTTTTATGGATTGTATTAATATAATATCAAATAATATAGACATTATATTGAGGGAGCTTTTGTTTAGAAACACCGGGTCATTTGAAACAGGTAAAATGTCGCATTCTCTTTTTCATATCTTAGTGAGATGTTAAAAAATGCCTTATTTAAGCAGAATTTCAACAAGGCACGACGCATGTGTATGTGGTTTATGAAAACATAGCGAAAAAAAGAACTAACTAATATCACGTCAACAAAATCATCCGACGTATATTCTATCTACCATGTTTTTGTCCAAATCTTAGACAGGGGTGTATTTGTCAACACAAGTATAATAGTAACACGGGTCCTTGTGCATATTCTAAAAAGCATGCCCCATTGAATAAGTGACTTCTTCTAATTATGTGTGTATATTTAAATATAATACATCTTAAAGCAAATTGTGAACCTTGCAATTAAGAGATACTACTATGTCAAGAGAAAATTTCCATTGACACGTGATACATGACACTGTCAATGTATAAATAAACTAGTCTACAATAACATTCCAATCATACGAGTAAATGATAGAGTATAAACTTATCTCCGATATACCCCAAATGATAAAGGAGAGTTTAGATAACATGTACACATACAAGTATACTTAATTTCTAAGTTCAATGATTGTTACACGAAAATTATAAGTAAGCTCAACTTTTATATTACGTCAAAATTTAACAATTCATATTGTTCAAAATTTACAATAAGCCATAACCATTCAATCGAATAATAAGTCTGGTAAAGCCGTCTACTCAGGATTAGCTCTTTCATCAGGATTGTCCTCATTGGCTTCGTCAGTACGCTAAGTTGAATTGTTAGTATGTTTAGACTCTGAAACGTCTTCTAATTCAACAAGTTGCCCTGCGTCTTCATCTATAGTTCCACAAGTTTTCTAAAAGTCATCTGGAACATCTAAGTTTTATTGATATGCTTTGCCCCAACTTCTTGGTCTTGATCAGGACAACCCCGAATACCTTGGATCCTCATTTTGATGACATTAACTTGCTCAAGGTCCTTCTCTAATGCAACAGAGTTCCTGATAATCTTTAAGGCGTATGTTTTAGTAGTAAATGACAGTAGAATAAAATTGCACAGGTAACATCAAACTGAAGAATCGAATATAACGTTAATCTAAATTGATGTAAGTTTTATATTATATATCTGTGTCAGAAAACTAATCTAAAACCCATTGAAAATTTGAAACAATAAAATTTGAAAAAATAAAAAATCTTGGATTTTTAATTGGAATCCAATGCGATGCACTAGATTTCAGTTGAAAATCCAAGTTTTTTTTTTGTATTTTTAAAAAAAAATTCCATTAAAAAATAAAAAATGGATTTTCAGCTAAAATACTATGCACTACATTATATTTTAGTATATATAGCTAGAATCTAATGCAATGCGATGGATTAGAGTCGAAAATCCTTTTTTCTTTTTTCTTTTTCCAATGTTATTTATTTATTTATTTTCCATATAAAAAAATAATAAACGGCTTTTCAACTGAAATCCGATACACTACATCAGATCGTAGTCTATACAGCTAGACATTGATGCATTGCATCAGATTTTAGCTGGCAATCCTCTTTCTTTTCAATTGTTTTTCATTTTTTCAAAAAATAAATAAAAATATATTAAAAAAGTGGATTTCCAATTGAAATCTAATGCACTACATCGAATTTCAATTAAAAATCCAAATTTCTTTTAGGTTTTTCATAAAACAATGAGATAATAAAAGAATATTACATTTTCAACAAAATCTGAACCATTGAGTCGGATTTCAATTGCAAATTAATGTTTTATGAAAAAACATAAGAAAAATATTGGACTTTCAACGGAAATCCGATGCACTGCATCGGACTTCTGTTCAAACTCGGTGATTTTGAACGGAAATTCGATGCAGTGCATCGGATTTCCATTGAAAATCCTGTTGAAAATGATCTGTTTTCAACGGGAATCCGATGCAGTGCATCGGATTCCCGTTGAAAACACATCATTTTAAATGGAGAAAATCACAATTTGTTTATTTTTAACACTTTTTTAGAGAAAAATATAAACAAATAAGAAAATTTGTAAACAAACAAGAAAAAGTGGACTTTCAATGGAAATCCGATGCAGTGCATTGGATTTCCTTTGAAAATCCATTTTTTTTCAATTCCTATATATTTATTTATGATAAAAACAAAAACAATTCAAAATATCTGAAAAATTGGAAACAAATAAGACAAAATGGATTTTCAATAGAAATCCGATGTAGTGCATCGGATTTCTGTTGAAAACCCATTTTTTGCAATTTTTATTTATTTATTTATAGGAAAAAATGAAAAAAAAATTAAAAAATACAAAAAAATATTTTAAAATATGAAAATTTGGTAACAAATAGCAAAAAGTGGACTTTCAATAGAAATCCGATGCAATGCATCGGATTTCCTTTGAAAATTCATTTTTTCAATTTCTATATAGTTATTTATGAGGAAATAGAAAAACAAAATACCAAAAAAATTCTAAAAACTATGAAAATTTGGAAAAAAATAAGAAAAAGTGGATTTTCTACAGAAATCCGATGCAGTGCATCGGATTTCCATTGAAAATCTATTTTTTATAGAAAAAAGTCAAAACAATTCAAAAAAATTCAAAGAAAAAAGCAAATTTGGAAAAAAATACGTAAAAGTGGACTTTCAACCAAAATCCGATGCAGTGCATCGGATTTCCGTTGAAAATACATTTTTTCAATTTTTATTTATTTTTTTATGGGAAAAATAAAAACAAATTCAAAAACAATTCAAAAAATAAGAAAATTTTCAAAAAAATAAGAGAAATTGGATTTTCAATTGAATCCGATGCACGGAATTGGATTTCCATTGAAATCTAATTTTTCAATTTTTATTTATTTATTTACGAGTAAAATAAAAAATGTTTATTTATTTATTTATGGGAAAATGTTTTATTTTTTCAATTTGTATTTATTTATGTATTTTCGGGAAATCCATGCAATGTATCATATTTTAGTCTATGTAGCTAGAATTCAATGCAATGCATTAAAATGCAAGAGTATTTTTTTAATGGAAATTTTTAAAAAAATTCCAAGACTTATAGGAATCTGATGCATTATATCCAATTCTAGATGTATAGAGTAAAATTCGACATGTTGCGTCAAATCTAGATGGAATGAATTGGATTTCTGTACGACATCAAAGGCTTACTATGAGAATCTAAGAAAAATGGAAAACATCTTTAAGACATTTTTTAGATTCTAATGATTTTGGTAAAAAGTTTCTCTCACATAATCTAATCTTGTAAATGGAAAGTACATAATGAAATATCATAACCAAAAAGTGAGGAGGAAAGATGCATCAAGCACATCTACTCTTACATTGGATAATGTTTATATATTATTGTATGAGTTATCTTTGACCAAAACAAGTTATCTGTGACAGACCACAATGAAGATACTAAAAGAGGATCTGGAATGTGGCTTTAGACACAACACAAAGACAAACAAGAAGCATGACTCATAAACTCGATGAGGTTGGATTGCAATTGGATCAACACAATGCATTAGTTGCCATTGATGATGAGGATGAGACTTCATAAACTCGTACCAGTTCATATAATGGGTATGAAGATGATGACATAAACTTGAAAAATGATTGTCCTGATATGTTAACTATAAATATTGTATTGCACATCAAGATTTGGATTCAGAATTTCTATAAATATTGGGGTTAGTCATTTTGGACATTCATTTGTAAGTTTGGCATGTCCATTATTTAGGCATTTTTTTGAACACCTAAATTTCCGTACATGTTAAAAATCAATATATTTTTGGGTCATTTTTAAAATTCCTTTACGCATGCGGCACCCCTTTTTGTGAATCACCCTAATTTGTGTCATTTTTTGATGGACAGTTCTCAAAATGTGACATATTACCTGTTTCAAATGTCCCGGTGTTTTAGAGAGGAGTATATGTTTAGAGGGGAGTTTATATTTAGAGAGGAGTATATGTTTAGAGAGGAGCTTATTAGTTTTTTGCCTTAGCCTAAGAACATAACTTAAAGAGACCTATCTAGACCTTAAGCCATGAGTGAAGATTCACCGTTCTCGATTGAAGAATATTGTTTGTCGACAGACTCACCATATTCTATCGAAGAATATTGTTTGAGCTCATCTTCACCTACAGGGAATGTAAATAATGACACATGTGAAGAGTTCTCTATTGAAGAATACGATATTAATAAAGATACGGAGAATGAAGGTAGTGCCAATGAAACATCGAATAACATTGGCGATGATCACAACAAAGAATTAGATTGTAACAAGGTTACACCAACCTCTATGCAGGAAGAGAAATCTTGAAGCCCTATGCATATTAGAAGAATCCCACGAAGAATTCGTTTGGCTAGATTTAGCTTGGTGACATCAGATAAACAGATTGGATTTGATATCAAAAAAATATGTTGTGCCCGTGGTTGTATGTCTATGATTGGAAAATCAAAGTTGCGAGAATTAAGGCGATACTATTTTTCGATGACTGGTGATGAGCAAAACACTTACCTCGGGTCACATATGCAACTAGTATCTGACAAATGTACGGGGATCAAAGTATCATTCGAGTATTATATCTTCCATGTGCAACAGATATGTAGAGTTGCATTCAAAATTGCGTTATGTGTTAGTAACATGCGGCTACATAGAGTACAACAACGTCTACTTAGCGGGGATCAGATGCTCAATTGTAAAGAGGTTCCAAGTATGAAAGGTGCAATTGGAAGACATGCTATTGGTTGGATGAAAAGTTACTTTCAGTTAAATTGTGAAGTAATACCCACTACAAGTAGGATGCACCTTTCTGATAATTATACACGTCGGGAAGTTTATGATGTCTATCAATCTGATATGGTGGGCTCACCACTACAAGTAGGATGCACCTTTCTGATAATTATACACGTCGGGAAGTTTATGATGTCTATCAATCTGATATGGTGGGCTCACGTAATAAGTCTATCACATATAGCCAATTCACAAGATTATGGAGAGCTCCGTTTTCAAATGTTATCATTCCACGTAAAGTACGCATGGGGCATTGCTCCATTTGTGCAAATCTTAAAAGTTTGGCTAAAGGTGCAAAGACATCAATAGAAAAGGATATGAGTAAGAAGTTACTACAAGAGCATCGTGAGGCTCAATCGTTAGAACGAAAGAAGGCGATGCATCATAGAGAGAAGTGTTTGAAGAGGCCCGAACAATACATTGCTTAATGATAGATGGCATGGACCAGAAAAAGACGTGCTTGCCGCATATGCGGAGGCTCCCCAAAGATGTCAATGATGAGTGCCTTGTTCAAATGCACTTCTTATGATGAGGTGGGTTCATATGCGATGGAATGCTTGGCTTATAATAGGTTTGTTGGACCTCACATCTTCATTACATACCCCAATGTGCACAATGACCCTAACCTAACAGTTACAGTGATTCACCGAGTTTTGATGTCTTGAGGCCAACCTTTCCCCCCTGTTCTATACATTCAATTGGACAATACTACTAGAGAGAACAAAAATTCAATTGTGTTTGGCTATCTAAGTATGTTGGTCAACCAAGGATTGTTTAGGAAAGTGAAAGTCAATTTTCTTTTGGTTGGCTACACACATGACCATATAGATTAGATGTTTAGCACATTCTCCAGATAGTTGTCTTGGCATGATGCTTTCACTTTACCTAAACTATTTGATGTCATTTGTGATGCATATACACCACGCCCAAAAGTGTTACACTTGAAGGAGGTATATGACTTTAAGAGATATATATCAAATGGGGGTGGTGGGAATGTTAAAGTGCTTGCCCAGCTAAATAATATAAGTTTCAATCACATTTCTATGATAAAGAAAAATGAAATAAGTGGTTCTACACTTTTGCATGCTTAACAATATTCATCTTCTACAACATGGGAACTTGAAGGTGGTTGCCAGTTATTACTTTGTATGCCGAGCACAATTGTCCATGGAGCTAAGCAAATGCCAATTGAGAAGAAAGGATAGTTGCAGAGTGTCTTGGTATCGGAACAAAAACGGTCATGGCTCCAAGCCTTAGAAGAAAAAAGAAAGCATATTGAAGCCGCCAAGAAATATGCCGCACAACAAGACACGTCATGGTGGGATGTATTTTATAGTGATCAGAAAGGAATTATAGACAATTGTTTATTTGGTGATAATTGGAATTTGAAAACGCCATTCACATGGTCGCTGCAATATGATTGTGTAAATAGAACTCCGAAGCAACCACCAAATGCGATTAATGACAACTTGGTCCATCCACAACAAATATACATTTATGTGGGACCAAGAATGACCAAAGTAGCTGAAGCTAGATGGCAAGGCAATTTGCAAGAGCTCACGGCGGGGATGTTGATTGCAACGCCGGTTGATGAGAACTCACATGGTCACCAATTTTGGGTGGGTAAAATTCTGGAAGTGCTAATGCATGAAATAGAAAACACGATCAAGTCTATAAACATTCATTGGTACAACACTAGAAGTGCAAATGCTTTTACAGGTAGGTATACATTGGAGATGATTGAATGCCCAACAAGAAGGGGGGGTAGGAAGAGGAAGCGAAACATTTGTAACACCTTGACCCTTGATATCTCTGATGTGGATATCATCGTGTACGACTTCACACTTACAAAAGCCGGACAATTAAGGAAGTCAACAATAGATATAATAAAAGAAAAATTACTAGGTCTACAAGTTGGCTCGACTCAAAGGCAAACGAGATTTGCTACATATAGTCTAGAGTCAAACCATTTGGTTTATGACGAAGATAATGCACTAATTGGTACATTTGAGGATGACGAGGAGGAATCGTCATTGTATATTAGTTATAGTAGTGATTCTCCGTAACGGAGTGATCATGAATGTATTTTTGGTTATTAAGTGTAACTACATTCCATTTGTAACGAATTGAGTAATATAAAAGCATGTGTTTTGAATTCTTATGATTTCTAAAAAATTGTTTATTATAAAATAACATTGGTTGTAAAGTTTGTGATATAAATTGCAAATGTAACTTTTTGAAATTCCTCATTTTTTAGTTACTTCTAAATCATAAAAATAGTGGATTTTTAACCTTTTTCATAGTATATTTGAACATGTATGATACTGGTATCAATGTATTTTGTAAAATCATTGAAAAAGTACTAAAATCAACCAAAATATTCATTGTCCTTCCATTTATGCGTGATCCTTCCACTTGTGAATGCGAACGTGTTAAAGATGTTTTAGCAAAAGGTGTGGAAGAAAACATCCCCCACAAATCCAAGTAAGTTTCATATTTATTTTAATTTTTTATGGTTTCCTAACTTTAAACCTCCAAATGTTTGCTAATGTTTTAAGATCAAATCATTTTGTAATACCCTTTTAGGTACGAAGATGTTTTGAAGTTATTTGACATACAATGGAAATGGTTCAAGAGGCCGATCCACCTTGTAGCTCATTTGTTGCATCCGATGTGGAGAGAGGAGGCTACATTTATTAACCCCAAGTTAATGGATGCATGGATGAGCTATACAGAAAAATTGTACTTGACACTTGAATGTGATATCTTATTTTGTGAATTGCATGAATATCGAAATGGTACGGGGACATTTAGTTATGCATTAGCACGTGAGGAGATATCTATGATAATGCTAGTCACATGGTGGGAAAATTTTGGTGGAAGAACTCCAAAGCTCCAAGCATTAGCTGTCCACATATTATCCCAAGTAAGTGTCAAGTGTTGAAAAAATGATCAATTTTATAGTAAAGTTCTAAAATACCACACTTTTGTGTACTACATTTTATTTCATATTTTGTTTTCTATTAGGATTGCTCTTCTAGGGCAGTGGAAAGGAATTGGAATGCACATGCTCTTGCACATACAAAAAATAGAAATAGACTAAAGCTAGCACAACTTGAACGGTTGGTATATGTGCGAGAGAACTTAAGGCTAGTTCGCAAGTTTGAGACTGTGAATGCATCTCCAATGCAGGTATTGTTTTATTCACTTTTTATAATTTATATTCCTTAAATTTCGTTAGTACTAGTAAGTAGTTATTGCCATAGACACATTAGTTTGTGATACTGAGAAGTTAAGCTTTTATAAACTTGTTTGCAGGTGAATCCAAATGAGATAGATGTCTCTAAGACTCCTGATATTCCATCTATTAACCATCACAATGATATGGATAGAGAATTCTATGAAACGTATTTTCAAGAAACAAGGAGCAGGAGAAGAAGGACAAGGAGCATGACAAGATCACATACGACAACATCAAGCGATGGAATCCCTACTAATTGAATACGGAGGAAGAGGCCAAGAAGAGATGATGAGCGGTCTTCTTGTAATAGGAGAATAACAAGATCAAGTACATTTGCTTCTTTACAATTAAATGATCAAGATAATGTCAATGCAATAGAAGAAGCAATTCATACAAATTATGATGATCTTACTGACGAAGAACCGGTGTTGATGTCATCAACTAACACTGAATCTGATGATGAAGATGGTGATGAGGACGAGATCTAATGACTAATACTTATAATTTCTATACGTTATTATTAAGCTCAATAGCCTTATGTTACTTTTCTTTGATCTAAGCCCATTTTGATACATTGGAGTCTTGGACATAGTTCGAGTTATGTGTTCTTAGAAGTCAAATATCTGATGTTATGTGTTGTTAAGGTTTTTTTTCTAAATATTGTTCCTAGAATGCATTCTATTTCTTTGACAAAATGCAATGTAAGTGTATCTCAAATATTTGATGTTATGTATTCTGAAGGTTTTTTCCAAATCAAAAGATGTGGTCTTTTCTTCAATAGGTATGTTGCACTTCTTGTCAATGTGTTGTTTTTGTCAAAAGTACTATTTTTTTCGTAGAATTTTAGCTTGTCATGAGTCATGAGTCATCATGTGAATTCCCTCAATCATGTGAGGGATATACAATATTTTCTTTGTGGCCCGGGCTGTTGTTGTAAATGCCCAACAAGTTTTGCAGGCTGTAAAGGCAGGGCAAGGGAAGGAAGGAAGCATATGATGCAACTTTGAGGATAAAATTTTGATGAGTGATATTGTCTTTTTGAGAGCATGGGTGAACGTGGACATCCCACGGTTCTTCAACCCTATAACAATGCTTCTTCAATTGCATGGATCAGTTTAGCGAGGAATGAAGACGGTGGCTGAACTGAGAAAAGAGAAGGGTCTTTCTATTCCTGCCAATAAAAATTTCATCTACAAGGTGGGTTTTTTGGTTTTTATCTTTGCTTCTTCACTGAAATTCTTGAGAAACATAAATATCTAAAAAGCATCAAAGTAGTTTAATGTTAAATTGGCAGCTTAGAGGTCACTACTTCCTGAAGCCAACATCCCACTTGGAATCCTAAGTTATCCACGTTTTTAATACAGGAAATTGAGAGGCAACCTCGGCATTTCAGTAAGCTGAAAATACCTAAAGCTCTCTAGGCTGAACTCCCTTTTGCTTCCAAACCGAAGCTGCAGAAGGAAAGAAGTAAACCAACTCTGGAAGCTCATAGGGTAGTAGTTTTGGAGCCCCATGAACACAAAGTGCATACACTTGTTCAACAACTGAATACTATTAGAAATGAGAAGGTATAACATTTATCCTATGTACATCTCTGTTTGTCATGTGCATATTCTAGATCCAGCTTAGTTCTGGTTTGAGAAATTGAAGTGTTGCATACAAATAGTAATTATGAGTAAAAGAGAAAATACAAGGTCCAAAACTTTTCACCTAAATAAAGAAAATGAAAATGACAGAAAATGACTCCATTTGTCTTTGATTTTCATTAGAATAAAAATCAGAAGCAAACAATGATGATTAGTATTTAAAAATCATTGAGCATTTTAAAAGTTGTTTTCAAAGAAAATGTAGTTTAAACTCACCTAAGGCTCAATGCAATATAACTGTATCTATTCTAGTGTGGTGAAAGTTTTTGATATTTTTTCTTGTAGGTAAAAAAGCGGAAGGAGCAACATGTTAAAAAGAGGAAAGTCTATGAGGAAAAGAAAGCCCAAGAAGAAGTAGAAAAGAAGAAGAGGCGTCAAGAGGACATTAGGGGCCGGTTCCGGTAGGCCGCAAAACGCAAGAAAATTGAGTGATTTAAAGTGGGAATGTTCTGAAAGAATGGCCATATGTTGACACTTTTTCCTCCTTTAATTCTTCAACAAAGATGTATGTGTTTTAAATGGAATGCGAACAAGTACATAATTATCCAGGACGGGGAATGACAAAGAATAGTGGAGAGCTCTAATGTGGTGTTTGGATCTCAATGCGATGATCTAAGTTGGCGGTCCCTTATGATAATTATTTTATCGTCATTGCAACTGCCAACAAGAGACAGAGAAAGAGTTATCTGGAATATTGTACCATTGGAGGTTTGTATTGTCCTTATAAATTGATTGGGCCATTTTGAGAGGTGCTCAAGTTTGTCATGTATAGCCCTACAATTCCTAGGGTTTTATGCACTTCCTCGCAAGGTTTTCAAATGTGGACCATTTTTATTTCACAAATTTTGAAAATAATGAATGAAATCCACAAGTACTCGACCTTTGTATTAAATTGTGAATTGGTTTCAATGATTCAGTTGTAGTTAATACCGTTGAGGTGTCATTTTGGATAATACCTGTGGTATAGTTGATGGGGTTGGCTATGTAGTTCATGAGAACATGATGGGTTTTGTATCAATTTCACAACTTTATAGAGTTTTGATGATTTTGATTCATCATTCGCAATGAGATAGTGTACACATATTTGGCAATGGTATAGTGTGTTTTCATATATTCTTGCATCATTGTGTATACTAAGCGAATTTCAAGGTAAACATAATATTACAAATATTTTTTAGGAAGGTTTCAAATTCTAGAAGTATTTAACGTATTTAACGTACTATATATATTTTATGTATTTTATAGGTATTTAACATACTAAAAAACGTATTTAACGTATTTGTAAATTGGGAGGTACTATACCCGTATTAATACGTTAAATACGTATCGTATCAGTACCGTACCTAACGTACCTAACAACCATGGTTAAGACTGAGGCGCGAAGTACAACACTGTTGCAAATATAACCGTAGATGGCCCAAATTATCTCCTCTCTTCCCATACACTACAATGTTGTCGAGGAAGACTTGCATGAACGCAGGGATAAAATCGCCAAAAATCTCCGTAATAGTGCATTGAAACGTGGCGGGAGCGGTCTTGAGTCTGAACATCATGAGTACAGGTACAAAGACTCCCTATTCGGTTACGAACGCAGTCTTCTCCTGATCCTCTGGGTGCATGCGTACTTGGTTATAACCGCTAAATCCATCTAGGAAACTATACATGTTGTGGCCGGAGACTGCGACGAGTATGATGTCTGTAAACGGTAAGGGGAACGCGTCCATAATCATGACAACGTTTAACTTGGGATAATCGACACATACGCGTGTTATCCCATTTTTCTTTGGCAATACCACTATTGCGCTCAACCATGTTTCTTGCTTAACTGGCCATATGAACTCGGCTTTTAAGAGCTTGTCAAATTCATTTTTTACGCGTGCCGCGTAGTTTGGGTTCATGCGATAACGTCGTTGCTGCAAGGGTTTTCGCATCCGTGGCCAAGTTAATCTTGTGTTGGTAGAATTTTGGGTCCATCCATTTCATATCTTCTTGCGACCAAGCAAAGACATCTTTAAATTCCTGAAGTAGCTCCGTCATTGCCTTTTCTCACTTGGCATCAAATCCTTAGCGATTGATAGTAGCCTTGGAACTTCCACAGATCCTACATTCATTTCTTCCAAAGCCGACGTTGTAACCATTCACGAATTTTGCATCTCCTTCACGAAATAGTGCTCTGCTTAGCTCTAGCATGAATTCGGGATCTGGTTCATACTTGCTCACTGGCAGCGTACTTGTTGGGGCGTATTCATTGGCAGCCTCGAGAGCGTCTATCTTGAACAATGGTATTATTCGCGGGTTTTCGTCGAGGTACGCTTCGATCTCTGTATCATCCAATCCTTCAAACATATTAATTTCTTCTACGTATAGGGGCGTAATGGCTTTTGTAGGTGCAGAGGTTTCCTGCATAGGTACACGGACCTTGCTTTGCCTACGTCTGAAACTAATGCAGTTATGTTGCCAATTCTGCTTGATGTTAACAGACTATAGCCATGGTCGGCCTAACAAAATCTGGTCTGCCCCTGGGGCGTCCAGAGCCAGTACTACCGCGGAAATCTCAAAGTTATGCCCACTAACTACAATCCCTAGCTTCTGAATCAATCCTAGCAGTCTGACAGAATGAGTGTCTGCCATTCGGAGCCAGAATGGGCATGCCTCCCAATCTGTAATACCGAGCCGATTGCAAGTGGTTTTACTCATCACGTTGACTCCAGACCCGCCGTTGACTATGCATCCTGTGATTTCATATCCTTGCAGTACCACCCTGATGGCTGAGTTGTGATGATCTACCATTTAAAAAAAAAAAAAAATTATCGTAATTAGCTTACCTTAGTGGTAAGTTGTTAACACTACAAGCACTGTATCTTAGGTTTGAAACCCAATTTTGTCACTTCTCTCTATTATATACTTCATATATATCTCTTAATTCAGTAGATGCCACTATGGAATGTAGGGGTTGAACCCATGACCACCTGGTCTCCATTGGGCAACCTTACCAACTAAGCTACATCCATCATTGTTGGTCCTGAGCTGGGCTTCGTGTAATTAGCCGGAATTTCCAGTCCAATTGTGCCCTGTATGCAATTTTCCACTGTTTGTTGGAATCGTGGGACAAGTCATAATAGCTTGTCTATGGTTATCGTAATTTTGCAGTCTGCTAATGCTAGCCATACCGGGTTTGGTGTCACTGCCGTGTCTTCCCTCTTTGCCGATTGCAAGTGGTTTTACTCATCACGTTGACTCCAGACCCGCCGTTGACTATGCATCCTGTGATTTCATATCCTTGCAGTACCACCCTGATGGCTGAGTTGTGATGATCTACCATTTAAAAAAAAAAAAAATTATCGTAATTAGCTTACCTTAGTGGTAAGTTGTTAACACTACAAGCACTGTGTCTTAGGTTCGAAACCCAATTTTGTCACTTCTCTCTATTATATACTTCATATATATCTCTTAATTCAGTAGATGCCACTATGGAATGTAGGGGTTGAACCCATGACCACTTGGTCTCCATTGGGCAACCTTACCAACTAAGCTACATCCATCATTGTTGGTCCTGAGCTGGGCTTTGTGTAATTAGCCGGAATTTCCAGTCCAATTGTGCCCTGTATGCAATTTTCCACTGTTTGTTGGAATCGTGGGACAAGTCATAATAGCTTGTCTATGGTTATCGTAATTTTGCAGTCTGCTAATGCTAGCCATACCGGGTTTGGTGTCACTGCCGTGTCTTCCCTCTTTGGAGCGGTGTTGACGGACTCTTGCTGCATGCGCTCCGCGTTAGCTAATTTTGCTTTTTCTACCCAATCTTGGGTTGCTTTGCGTATGTACTTTTGTTCAACCCATTATGTGCTTTTCGCTTGACTGCGTGTTATGACTTGTTGGACGTCCGCTATAATCATATTTACCGCTGGTCCTTTGCCTTTATCACGTTGTGGGCATTGTGTTGCATAGTGGCCTAGCTGCTCACACACGAAGCAATGTACGTTGGATTCTCCTTTTTCGACGACTGGGGCTGCGGTGGTTTCCAAGGGTGCCAATTGTTCTTCCCATGCTTGCTGAAACCACAGTGGTTGCGGGGCTTCTGGTGATACTCCCGACAAGGCTCTTGGCGTTGTTCCTCCTTGGAACTCTCCTCATAACGACGATGGTCCCTTGACAAACGATTACTACCGTTTCTACGGGGCCTGGCCTGTCCGCTGCGACTATTGGTAGGGCATCGATTATCATAGCGACGACTCCCCCGATTGTAATGGTCGTTGCTCCGATACTCCTCTTCTTCCTACTCTTACTCGTCGGAATAAGGATCCTTGTTGCGGCAGTGACGGTATGTCCTTTCGACACGCTGGCTCCATTCCGTATTATAGTAACACTCCTCCTGACAGCCTTGGTCATTATGGCGTACTGTTGTTGTGGTTCCATACGGTGAACTGTCGGTGTGAGCCTATTCAACATATTATATTCGCACTGATCCAACGTATGCGCCTGTGAATGGCAAATGGGGCAATGTATCCGCATGTTACACTCCACCGTGGAGTGTCATGAATTTATGCAAATTGTGCATTGGATGGCTTGGTGAAAATGGTAGTCCTCGTCCTAGGGCAGCACTTGTCGTAAAGATGATATACACAATTCATCGTCCTCCTCTTCCATCTTAAGTTGTAGTGCCCGCTCTATGACTGCATCTGCCATTTGGTCTATAAGATTTTGCGTATTCAATGTTGTTTGGATTGGTTGCCCTAATGCTGCCAAAAATGTTTCTTTGGCCTCATCCTGCATCGGAGCACGTGTGAGCTGTCGGCATAAACTCTGGAATTGCAAGCTGAAATCCGCCACGGACTCTTGCTGCAGTTGCTTGATTGTGTAGAACTACCCGATAATCTCATGTTGGGGAATATTGCGATGGAAGAATCGTAAGAATTGAGGAGAATACCACGCATAATATCACTTGGTCACAATCGAGAATTAAACACAAAAATGGGGTTGGAGATTAGTGCACGTACACACACGAACAATAGAGAGTACACACGCACTCCACCTATCACCATGATCCGGGCTTTGTATCTGCATTTCCCGGTTTTAGCTTGTACAACCACTTGTTCCTGAGTGCCCTCTTTCCTTTCGGCAACTTCGTCAGTTCATACATGTGGTTCTCATGCAGGGAATCCATCTCGTCCTGCATGGCACTCTACCACTTGCGGCTGTGGGTGTCTTTCTTTGCTTCTTTGAAGCTTTCAGGCTCCCCCTCATCGGTTAACAATACGTGCTCTGCATCCGGAAATCTCCAAGGGGCTCTTCTCTCTTGGAGAGGATATCTCCATCCTTGATTTCTGACTACTGGTTTCTCCGTTTGTTCCTCATCCGAGTCCGATTCGGGATCTTATCCGGTTCCAGTGTCTTCTTCTTTTTCATCGGTCGGTTCGGTGGTTCGTCGAGTGTCATCCGGTTGCTGGCCAACATCCAGTTTTCAACCGGGTAGGTCCTTGTATCCTCAAACCAGTTTTCATTGGATGATACGGAGTTCATCATCTTCTTCTCTGACTCCCAATCGGCAATGGTCCTGTCTTCCATGAAGACTATGTCCCGACTCCGGAACACCTTCTTGTCGACCAAATCCCACACCCGGTAACCGATCTCATCATTGCCGTATCCAAGGATTATGCATGGTCTGGACTTCGGATCCAACTTTTCTCTCTTGTCCTTTGCAACATGCACATATGCGAGATGCCCGAACACCTTCAGATGTCGGTAAGACACGTCCTTACCGGTCCATACTCCGGTTATGGGGACTCTGGTTCCGTTGTCTTCCTCTCTGTGCTTCCGATTCGGTAAGGAGGGTTTTAGAGTCGGAGGTCACTTCTTTGCCTTTCTAACGCGCCTCTTCTTCTAGCAAGCTTGACTTGACTCTTGCTAGGGACATTTGTTTCCCTTTCGGCCCGGCGTTGCCCAACGTGACAACTAGTGTCTCCCAACTATCCAGGAGGGAACCGAGCAGGAGTAATGCGAGTACCCCATCGGCGAGAGGTACTTCCAACAAGGTTTCTTGGTTTATCAGTCCCTGGAAGGCAATCATGTGCTCCGCCATACTGGGGTCGTCCTGGTACCGGAACCTCACTAGCTTCCGGAATACTGAAACCCGATTAACAACATTCTTGTTCTGGAACATGATGCCGATCTTCTCCCAAAGTTCATGAGCCTTACATTCTTCATTGAAATTGTTGTACAGGCTCATGTTGATGAAGCACCGGATGTATGCTGTCGTCTTCATGTGCATCACGTCCCACACTTTGGCATTGATCTTATCTAGTCTCTTGTCCGCAAACTCAATCGGCAACCATAGATCTTTAACCACCAGCATATCCCTCATCTTCGACTTCCACACTGAGTAGTTGGAGCTGATGAGCTTGAACATGCCGCCGAACGATTCTTCCATTTCCTATGTTGTTCGCCCTGATACTAGATTGAGGAGAATACCAGGCGTAATATCACTCGGCCACAACTGAGCCTTAGATCACTTCTTTGAGAATCAAACACAGAAATGAGGTTGGAGATTAGTACACATACACACACGAACAATAGAGAGTACACAAGATGTTTATGTGGAAACCCTGAATGGTAAAAACCATGAGAGCCCATGGACTCCACCTATAACTATGAGGGGAGGAATACAAAGTGAGATTCAAAGGCAACGACGTCGAGCTCTATGTCTTCGCTAACCGGCGGTTACAACAGAAATTGTTTTGTGTCTGTCTCACTCTCTATACAACAATTATGCACATACACCAATATGAGAACACTACCTTCTATGATTTCCCTAGGTCATATTTATACTCATATGAGCTTAGGGCTATTTACAAATATAGCCTCAATAGGCTTACTCAAAACATATTTACAAATATGTCTTCTCTTCCGGTTCTCATCGGGTCCATCCAATCCGGTTTCCAGATCTCTTCCAGTTCTCAACGGGTTCGTCCGATCTGGTTTCAGGATCTCTTCCGGTTCTCACCGGGTCGTCGTCATTCATAATGGGATCCCATATGGAGGCACCGACTTCCCAACAAGAATGACGATAGGAGCTAATCAAACGAAGCAAATGACATGATGTCGAGGTGTGAATGCTAGAGGGCAGCTCACCCATCCAAAGTTAGCCCAAACTCAGCAATCTTCGAGGCGTGGGTTTCCGCCTCCAGGAGTCGCTGCGCGATATGGTTAGCATTCCAAACATTGAGAAATGACCGAATGTGGCCCTCGGCGTCGGTATTGCTACTGCAACGGGGGTATGAAAAAGCCATTCTAGTTGCTACAATAGTGTTTGGGAGGTTACTGCTGCCGCGGTGTGCGCTTTTGTGAGAAGTAGTATCACTCTATTGATCTGGTGTAGACCAAACCTCCTGCTTGGTGCGGCTTTGTTCGGTGATCAGGGATTCTATTGTAAACTCCGGGGAAGATGGGACGCGGTCTCTAAGGCGTGGTTTCTGCGTAGCGCGTTCTTCTCTCTTTCTAGTGAAGAACCTGGTCTGTGGTCGATCTGGTCGAGTCGGTTCTCTGTGTCGTCGTCGGCTAGACATCCATCCCCTGTTGCTTGGCTGTGAAGATTCACAAACCACCGGGCGTGCCAAAAGTGTTACTAGTTAGGAACACGACCTACCCTCAGTCCTTCAGGGTAAGCTCAAGGAGATAGTGGTATAGGGAATTGCCACGCGTACTATGCGTAACTACAACGTAGTCTAACGTCAAGGCGTAATGGTTGTTCGTGAGGTAAGACGTGAACTTGGAGATAGCTACAACTGAGCTCCTACCGTGCGTAAATGCACAACAACACTTACTCATCTTAAACAATTATGTTGGGTATTGACACAGAAATAGTGACACAGGAAACTCTAGAGATCGAGATCAGAGAAGATACAAATTGTATTAAACGACTATACGCTCAAAACTGCGTTAGCTCTTACAATGTTCATATGCCTTTTATATACACAGGGCCTATTCGGTTACACTTCCTACGTGAACCATTACACGCGTTACTTCAACGCGTTACTATTATAATAATAAGCCTCTTTATCATGCATTATTTACATTTGTGCACGTACGGCAGACAACAGATTGTGCTCGCCCCATGCAAGGAACTAAGGAGACGGTTCACACGCAAGGAAAAGGGGAATATGACAACGGCAGAGACGAGTCGGATCAGAACAAATCTGACTTTGGACAGACCGAACGCAGACCTTCGGAGACGAGGTCTGATTCGGCCAAGAGGGCCTTGAAATCGGCTAATGAGAAGTTACGCCGATCCACCCGCTAGAAGAAACCCATGAAACGTTATGGTTATAACGAGTACATGGCGCATCACTATGCGTACATGACGAAAGTGGCGGAACTGCATGAGCAAGAGATCTACGCAGAAGTGGCAAAAGACACACAATGACGTGCCGCTATGGAGGAAGAGATGCATGCACTCACAAAAAATGAGACGTGGGATTTAGTAGACGTACCGAAAGGAGTGAAGTTGATCGGTTGCCAGCGGGAATACAAGGTTAAATACAACACTGACGGCTCCGTCAACTGGTACAAGGCCCGGTTAGTGGCCAAGAGCTACGCGCAGCAGCATGGCATCGATTACTGTTACCGATTAGTAACACTGTCTACGGTCTATCCTTCGACCTAGACCTCAAGGTGACGGTGTTGCAAGTAATGGTATCATCATACCGTAATACATAATGGGATACTTCCCCGTATCGTAGTAGCGTTGTCGTAGTGTGAATCACACACTATGTGAAATATGTAAAATACTATATACGATTTAAAGTACGTATAATAAATAAAATAAAATATTTAAAATATTTATTACGTGCATAGGGCAAGATTCGAACCCTATACCTCCACGTAGACAAACCCCAACCTTACTATTGTACTAACTTATCCTAAATGTTCTAAATATAGATTTAATACATAAGACCTTTATTTACGCCTACCTTTATTAAAAGGTAAGTCATACATTTTTTAGAATGCGTGAATACTTTATTTATAAGAAAACTGTACACCAATAAAAAATGACTTGTGCACATCTAGCGAGCATGAGCACTATATTTAAGAAAATAAAAGCATAGTGTAAAAAGGGCAACTCATGCAAATTTAGTGTGCATGAACAGTTTAGAAAAAGCATGAAGCTATGCTTAGCCTCTTCCATCCATATATAAGGAGGAGAGAAAGATGTATGGGGGGTTGTTGCTTATTTTACAAAGGTGGATTAATATAATATAATTGTGGGATTCACGAACTTGCTAACTATTTTTTCTCTCTCTTAATCTGAGTACTCTCTAATACACTATACTCGTGGGATTCACAAGTTTTTCATATCTTTCTTTCTTACAACATATTTCATATTCTTCATTGCCTTAGATTTTCCTTTTCTCCTAGTCCAAAACCTCAGTGGTTCCCGCTCGACTCACACAACGATCCGGAGCCGAAAGGCACGACATCGTATAAGGGGAGACGGCTACAACCGAACTCCTTAGGAAGTGCACTTAGTATTCGCACTTACACCTACACCTTTACGATTACAGTCTGCCACAGAGAACAAAAGAACACAGTAGATAAAACCACAAATATGCACAGAAATCAGAGAAGATAATATTCTATTAGAATAATGCTCTATACATTAGAATTACACGCTACCTCTTACAGAGGATTTCTGCCCTTTATATACCTAGGGCCTTTTAGCCGTTCACGCTTCAAGTGTGAAACATTACATGCATTTGTTACGCTTTTACTATATTCTAATATTTCTGTGCTTCTGTCCATCGGTTAGTATTCCGGCGGACAACACCTGGCACGCATGTGGGACAGTGCCATGGCACGTCGGACCCACCCCATTAATCTTCCTCCAAAATGGCCCGGATGTTTGGTTCCGCCCGGATGTCCTGGTCCGGGGACGACGTAGTGTCCCTAGGCGCGTCATTACACGGTTCCATATCTTGTATGTGGTCAGTGGGGCTTTCCATGGTATTAATTTATCCCTGTGTGTGCTGTTCGGGCTCTTCTGGCTCCTCCCGTTCTACTGTGGCTGGCTCATCCGTCTGCGGGCTCTCGGGAGGTTGAGGCTTTGTCCTGTCCGTTACTTCCTCCATGTTGCTGGTCGTAGTTGTACACTCCGGTGAATGGGGCTGAGGTTCGTCCTGTTCGGCGGTCTCACTTTCCAGTATCGCGAGGGGCTCCGCTCATTGTTTCGTGCTACCTACTGTATTTGTTATTTCCGGTGACATGGGCCGAGGTTCCTCTTGTTCGGCAGTATCACTTACTAGTTCGCGATGGATGCCTCATTTGGTCGCGTGCTACCGGCTTCCATGATTTGGTGAAACATGTCCTCCTGACTTTTGCCAAAATTTTCTAGTAGCTGCGCGAGTTCCTTAGAGTGTTGGTCCGCTAGCGTGTGATAATCCTGTGCTAGGTCCGCGCGTACTGCCACAATGCTTTCCTCATTGAGTTTGTAGAAACCTCGGCCGTATTTTCTTCGGTTCTCCCAGTCCGCCTGGTAGGTATGCAACTCCGCCACTTGTGCAGCCCATGCCATCCAGCCTTTGTCTAGTGCCGCTTGTAATTGCGCCGTAAACCTCTCCCGATTTGTTTGAAGAAGTATGCGCACGTTGTCGGTTATTGCTTGGCAGCGGTTGTGCGCTTCTTCCACGGTTTTCGTGAGGTTTTCGATTTCTTGTTTATTGACCGCCGCCGCTTCCTCATAATTGCTCCTTATTCCTGCCCATAACTTAGACTCCTTCGAGTGTAATTCCTCCAGCTTTCCCATTTCATTCTTAAGATGGATTTTGAGTTGATGCCTCACCTCCTGTTCCTGTACAAGCAGCTCATCGAACCACGCTTTCTTCCTTTCCAATAACCCCCGGAGTCCCGTGATTGCCATTTCCGATTTTTGCACTTCCTCCCATAGTTTGGAGTTTTCTTCTTTCGTGCGGGTGTGCTCTACTACCTTCACTTCAAGTTTTTCTTCAAGGGCCTTCACTGCCTTTCGGCCTTTGACCCGGATGTCCTTTTCTCTGTCGGAGGATTGGCGAAGTTCGGAGCAAAGGTGGTCAATCTCGGATTCCTCCAGCTACACGACACTCTTTGCTTTTGAGGCAATGGCGGTCTCAGATTGAACCTCTTCTCTCTGGGATTGGGCCTCGGTGGTGTTGTCTGTTGGTCGAGATGCCTTCTGCGCCGTAGTTGCGTTACGTTCCAACTCCGCGATGCGTTCGTTGGCCTTTTGTAGCTGAGCTTGGGTCTGTTTAACTGTTTTCCAGACATTTTTGTTTTTAATTGCCATATCCTTGGCACCAAGACTGACCTTAACCAGTTCCCTATGAAGCTCGATGAGGGCCGCGTTTAATGGGGGTAGTTCAATTCCCATTCGGCGTATCTCGACATTCCGCTGTCTGCCTACTCTAGCTAGCAGCCCCTCATCATCGCTTTCCACCGTTTGTGTTAGCACGTGCTCAATCATTTGTTGTTCTGCGTGCTCCTCGGCCATTCATTGTGAGACTTTTATTTGTTGCATTGCCAAAAATTCCATGAGTTTGTAAGTAGTTCCGAATTGTAACAGTGCACCGAACTCATGGGTTGTGTCTAGAATGTCCAGATACTTCAGGACCTCACTTTCTGTCGTAAATACGCCTTTCTCCCGTTGTGATTGGGCCGTAATGATAGGCCATGGTTCCCGGATTATTTCGAAAGTGGTGTTGGGCTTCGTAGCTACGGAACTGTCGACCACAACGGTCGTTTCTATGGCCGCAAGTGTGTCTTTAACTAATCCGCGCCCATCTTTCTTGTCTAGCCTCCGCCATTTCGGCCTCGAGCTTTCATGGGGTTGCTTGGGTTCCTACTCCTACAAGGCTTCCTCTCTGCGCTACGGCCGTTCTTCCTGTGTTGTTCGTGTGCTGGGCTGGGCCGATTGGGGTTCATCCTCCCATTCTGTGGTGGCCAACTCCGCCAACCTCCGTTTCGCGGAGGCGGTGGCATGGGTTGGTTGGGCTGTGGTGCGGGCAGACCTCGGGGTGGGAATAGTATCGTCAGATAATGTTGTATGATTGGCCTTAGCTTTTTGCCGCCTTGGTACGTGTGCAGGCCTTCCCGTAACGCTGGTCCCGTAATGACCCCCCAATCAACCTCGCGCCCTTTGAAGGTACCAATGATGATGCCTGCCTTCTGCTTTGGCATCCCATAGGCATTTACATGCATGCATCCGACTTCCAACAAGAACTTGGCTATTTCGTGAAAGAAGGAATCGGGGATTTCCTTCGTCCTATATGCCTTGGTGTGGAAATATTTAACCTAAATATAATATTTATTTATTATTTATAAAAACAACTATTATGAAGAGTTATTCATTATTAGACTTTAGAGAAAACTCTTCATTTGAAGAGACATAACGTTTTGTCCATCGTCTCTACAAACAAGCCATTTTGGCTAATGTAATAAATACAATTAATATAGAACAATTTTGTGTATGTGTGATCTCTTTATCTAGCAATCAATCTCTATTTGTATAGTTGCCGATTTCTACATGGTATTAGATTTATAGATTTCCGCATCTATCAAATAAGACTAGAGAATCCCATCAGTGTTGATCGATTTGTCATCAAGACGAGCGCTAAGCCGGATAGCCCTCTTCCATAAAAATGGCACAATCCTCAACTCCTGCCAACATTCTCAACACACATAAACTTTCATGAGCAAAGTTATCAAAGCAAAATTATCGCATTTGGAGTGCTCGACTTGAATTATTATTTCAACACTACAAACTTTGGGATGTAGTGTCAGGATTATCTACAAAACCTGAACTCCCCAGACCTGATCAAGTTATTTGGGAAGAGAAAGATCTTGTAGCAAAGATGGAATTATTAGCACATATATTAGATGTTTAAGGAGAAGCGGTTAGAAAGTTACAAACTTCGCATCAAATTTGGGAGAAATTAAAGACACAATACGAACCAAAGACGGATGCAGCACAAGTGCACACACTACGTGCATATGTCACATTTACAATGAAAGAAGAAGATGATGTAGATAATTTTCTAATAACTTGGGAAAAGAAATTGGATGATACAATTACATCTAGCTTGGACATTTCCAACAAACTACAAAGATGTTTATTATTAGGTGCTTTACCCTCTTCTTGGTCATCTTTTGTGACTACACAAAATTTAAATAAACAAGCTACTGTGGAAGATCTCATGGGAGACATAAGGCAAGAAGACTCGATGAGAAAGACAAGAGAAGAAAACGCATCAACACAGGAAATCACAATGGTAGCCTATCGATCTCATTTCAAATCACAACCAAGATACAAGAGTTTCAAGAGTTAGTGGACTAATGCACCTATGACGAAAGGAGGAATGAAGTTCACTAGGTCTTATTGCAACATTTGCAAAAGACGATGCCACACACCACAAGAATGTAAGGCAAAACAAAAGATTCGGAGATTTCCAAGCAACATTCGTCGACCACAAGCGCACATTGTCGAGGAAGAGAGAAATGAAGAAGAAGAAGAAGAGGAGGAGGAGGAGGAGGTTTATGCCGCCTCGATGGAAGAAAAGGATGAATATGAAGAAGAAGGTTATAGTGACTTGATGCAAGCTTTTGTGGCTGAAGCACATGTCGCGGACATACCAACAAAGAAGGACGACAAATGGTATCTCGACATTGGAGCAACAAATCATGTCACACATCGATCGGATTGGCTTCAAAGGTACACACCCGTACAAAATTCAATAACTGTTAGATTTGGAAATAATGGAGTAAAACAAGCATTAGGCAAAGGCCAACTTACTTTTCATCTCCCCGGAGGAGAAAACTTCACCATAAATGATGTGTACCATGTGCCTGGTATCATCAAGAACCGCCTTTTGATAAGTCAAGCAACTTCGAATGGAACCATCATCGAGTTCCATCATAACCAAGCCGTGATTTGTCATCTTCTACCAAATGGTCACACCATACGAAATTCCTGCAAAAGACAAGGAGGGCTATATCCAATTAGTGTACATCCAACAACCCAATCAACAATCGAAGTTCACACAACCAAAATCGAAAGACAACAGGTACTCACTTTACTTTGGCATTACCGACTTGGACATCCA
This sequence comes from Azolla caroliniana, assembly GCF_043228905.1. Lineage (NCBI taxonomy): Eukaryota > Viridiplantae > Streptophyta > Polypodiopsida > Salviniales > Salviniaceae > Azolla > Azolla caroliniana. Next base: position 4,453,762 of record NW_028230447.1, read on the forward strand.
CACCTTGCTGCTATGCGAACACTCCAAACTCACAAGCTTGCTCAAGGAGTCCCTAAGGATATGTTTTGCAAAATCGACTTATGTGAGGCGTGCTTGTTCAGCAAAATGGCATCATCAAAGAAGTCGACCTCTTGAACTCGTCCATAGTGACATATGCGGTCCATTCCCAACTCAATCACTTTTTAAATCAAAATATTTCATTAGTTTCATCGATGATTATACAAGGTTTACAATACTAACATTTCTCAAAAGCAAAGACCAAGCATTCACTGCTTTTACAAATTACAAATCACTAATAGAAAAGCAATTAAATCTACAATTGAAATGTCTACAATCTGACAGGGGAGGAGAATATACATCTAAAAAGTTTACAAAATTTTGTAAAGACTATGGAATTTTACAACGAATTTCTGTTCCTTCAACACCACAACAAAATGGTCTAGCCGAACGCAAGAATCGAACACTCCTTAATTCGGCCCGGAGCATGTTGAATCTAGCGTCACTTTCACCCTCATTTTGGGAAGAAGCCGTCGCAACAACATGTTATCTCCAAAATCGTAACTATCATCGAACACTTGGGTTAATCACACCATACGAATTATGATTTGGAGTAAAACCAAATATGCAAGATCTTAAAATTTTTGGTTGCCTTGCATACGCCTTTGTTCCTACTGAAAAACGATCCAAGTTAAAACAACAAGCAAGAAAAGCGATTTTTGTTGGGTACGGAGATGCAAACGGCTACTAGACTTACCTTTTATTCGATCCAACCAAGAACATGTTCTTTTATAGTCATACTATTAAATTTGATGAGTCACCATTTCTTGAATCCACGACACCAACGCATAACCCTAAAAATAATACTCGTGAAGGAACCAAACAATTAAAAGATGATGTCACCACCGTTTGCCGAACTCATAATAATGTTGGTGCCGATGTACGCCGCCCTGCAAATAGCACCGCCGCCATCGATGCCGTCGACATGTGCCACCAAAAGGATATCGCAGTTGCAGACTATCGCCGCCTCCCAACTAGCACCACCACCATTAACTTCTACCGCCATCAGGACAACACCACTTCTGAGTTCTGCCGCCTCCCAACCAGCACTATCGCTGTCGTCGCTACCTCCTCCCGTCAACAGAACATGTCTGTTGCTGACGACCGCCACCTCCCAAACAACACAGTTGCCATCAACTTCTGCCATCATCAAGACAACGCCACTGCTGAGTTCCGCCGCCTCCCAACCAACTGACGAGAACTGGTCGTTCCTTATGCGCAACGCTCGGCCACAACCAAGCTTAGAATGATACACAAAAAACGGGAAATAAGACGTGACACAAAGAAGAGGAAAAAATACACAGGAGGTTTACGTGGAAAACCCCAAACTAGTGGAAAAACCACGGTAGCCCACAGGCTGCAAACTGTCACTATGTAAGAATGTACAAAACAGTGAGTTCACGGAGGCAACGACCTCGGACTCACGATCTTCGTCACAGGCGGTGGTTACAACAGAGGCAGCGACCTCTTTCTCTCTCTCTCTGTACAACGTTACGTACTCTCTCTTCTTCTTGCACCAACAAGAAAAAAATGACAACTACAATGCAACACATATTTGCCCTAAGTCATATTTATACTAATATGACTTTTCGGCTATTTACAAATATAGCCACGATGGGCTCTCAGAAACATATTTACGAATATGTCTCTTCCTCCGGTTCTCACCGGGTCTGCGTCATCCGGCTCTCCGTAGCCGGGTGCTCCTCATCCGGTTCACACCGGGTCTGCACCATCCGGCTCTCCGTAGCCGGGTGCTCCTCATCCGGTTCACACCGGGTCTGCACCATCCGGCTCTCCGTAGCTGGGTACTTCTCTTCCGGTTTCGTCGGCACTGTTCTTCTCCCTTCCCATCCGGAGGGACCTGTCTCCCAACAAACTCCCCCTTCACTCCGGCATGGGGTGTCTTATCAGTCCTATCCGCTTCCGGCATGCATCCAGTTTGTCGGGTATCGGAACTTTGGTTAGCATATCTGACCCGTTCTCGGCCGTGTGGAGCTTCGTTAGCGCGAACTCCTGGTCATCTACTCTTTCCCGGATCCAGTGATATCTTCGCTGGATATGCTTCGTCCGAGAGTGGTAGGCCGCATTCTTAGCAAGGTGGATGGCACTTTGACTGTCGCAATGGAGTCGGTATTCCTCTTGCCGGATACTGAGCTCTCCGATGAAGTCCTTCATCCATAATATTTCCTTGCCGGCTTCCACAACCTCCATTGTACTCCGCCTCTATGGTTGACAATGCAACAGTCTTCTGCAGCCTCGACTGCCACGAAACAGCTCCCCCTGCATAAGTCATTACATACCCGGATGTAGACCGGCTGGTATCCACATCAGCCGACATTTCCGAGTCAGTGAAACCGTCAAGTTGAGGTCTTCCGGAGCCGAATCGGAGACACATATTTGAAGTGCCCTTCAAATACCGGAGTATCCATTTGACCACGTTCCAGTGCTCCTTGCCGGGATTGCTCATGAACCGGCTCACCACTCCGACTGCGTATCCTATATCCGGTCGGGTACACACCATTGCGTACATCAAGCTCCCGACGCTAGAGGAATATGGGATCTTCATCATATCCGCCGTCTCTGCTTTTGTCTTCAGGCTTTGCTTGCCGGATAGCTTGCAGGTTGTCGGAAGTGTCGATCCGACCAGTTTCGCATTTGACATGTTGAACCGGTGAAGCACCTTTGTCACGTACTTGTCCTGTGATAGCCATAATTGCTTCTTTGACCGGTTCCGGATGATGTGCATCCCCAGCATCTGTCTTGCCAGACCCAAGTCTTTCATTGAGAAGGTCCGGTTGAGAGCCTTCTTCAGCATCCGTATTTTGACTTCGTCACGTCCGACGATCAACATGTCATCCACGTACAGAAGGAGTATCAAGAAGTCGCCTCCTTCAAACTTCTTCACAAACACGCAGTGATCGGCCTGCGTCTTGTGGTACCCTTGATCGGTCATGAAGGAGTCGAACTTCCGGTACCATTGTCGGGGAGCCTGCTTCAGTCCGTACAGGCTCTTCTTCAACCGGCATACTAGGTGCTCCTTCCCTTTCTCCACGAATCCTTCCGGTTGCTGCATGTAGATCTCCTCTTCGAGGTCGCCGTGAAGGAATGTCGTCTTCACGTCCAGCTGCTCTACCTCGAGGTCCATGCTTGTTGCTATACTCAGCACCGTCCGGATGGAGGTCATCTTTACTATCGGGGCAAATATCTCGTCGAAGTCCACGCCCTTCTTCTGCTAGAACCCCTTCACCACGATCCTGGCTTTGTATCTCGGGGGGTTGTCGGCATCTCCCGGTTTTAACTTGTACACCCACTTGTTTCGGAGTGCCCGCTTTCTTTTCGGCAACTCCACTAATTCGTACATATGGTTCTCATGCAGGGACTCCATCTCATCCTGCATGGCACTTAACCATTTTCGGCTGTGGGTGTCTTCCTTCGCTTCTTCGAAGCTTTCCGGTTCCCCTTCATCGGTCAGCAGAACATGCTCTACATCCGGAAATCTCCGGGGGGGCCTTCTCTCTCTGAGAGGATATCTCCGTCTTTGGGCTTCGGTAGCCGGCTCCTCCATTTGCTCTTCATCCGAATCCGATTCGGGGTCTAGGCCGGTTTCAATTTCAGCTTCCTCTACTTCTTCTTCTGCCGGTTCGGTATCCTCACCGTATCCGGCTGGTTCTTCGAGTGCTAACCAGTCTCTCGCTGGTTGGGTCTGCTCATCGTAGAGTCGATCCTTACCGGTCGACTCGGAGTTCATTATCTTCTTCTCCGACTCCCAGTCGGTGAGCGTCTTGTCCTCCATGAAGATAATATCTCGACTCCGGAATACCTTCTTGTCGACCGGGTCCCACACTCGGTAGCCAAACTCATCGTCACCGTAACCGAGGAATATGCATGGCCGGGTCTTTGGATCTAACTTTCCTCTCCGGTCCTTTGCTACATGCACGTACGCGAGACACCCGAACACCTTCAGATGCTGGTAGGACACTTCCTTACCAGTCCATACCCTCTGTGGCGTGCCTCCTTCCAAGGGTATTGAGGGTGATCTGTTTATCACGTATGTCGCCGTCGACAATGCCTCAGCCCAAAACTTCTTGGGTAGTTTTGCATGCGCTAGCATACTCCGGACCCTCTCCACTATGGTTCGGTTCATCCTCTCGGCCAATCCGTTTAGTTCCGGCGTCTTCGGCACGGTAAATTCGAGCCGGATTCCCTTCGAGCGGCAGTACTCCTCGAACTGCCCCCGGTATTCTCCTCCATTATTTGCTCGAACCGCCTTTAGCTTCCGGCCGATTTCTCTTTCCACTCTCGCGTGGAGCTCTTTGAAGACGGATAGCACCTGATCCTTCGTCTTCAACGGTGTGGTCCACAACTTCCGACTGTGGTCATCTATGAAAGTCACAAAGTACTGCGCTCTGGCATATGCTTCGTGTCTACCTGACACACATCCGTATGCACCAACTCCAGTGGTGCATTACGTCTCATCGGTGGCCTTGGTCGGAAGGAGGTCCGGTTCTGCTTACCGGCCAGACAATCAGTGCACTTCTCTAAGTGCACGTTCTTCACTGGAGTGAGGTTGTCGTCTACAAGCCTCTTCATCCCCTTCTCGCTCATGTGACACAGCCTCTTGTGCCACAGCTCACCGGTAGTGTCGGATGCCACGTTCACTTCTTCCGGACATAACCGGGCATTCATCAGGTACAGTGTGTTGACCTTCCGGGCCCGAGCTACAATCAAGCTCCCTTTGCTGAACTTCATGACACCTTTCCGGATGCTACCCGTGTAGCCTTCATCATCTAGCCGATCGGTTGATATCAGGTTCAGACGAACCTCTGGAACGTGTCGGACATCCTTCAGCAGCAACTTGCATCTGGTTGGTGTTGACAGCCACACATCTCCTATGCCGACAATTCGGCATGTACCTTCGTTCCCCATCCGGACACAGCTGTGATCATCGGCTAGGATGAGAAGCATTTCCGGTCCCGGGTAAGGTGGAACGATGCTCCGGAGTCTACCACCCAGGTCATCTCGTCACCAGCAAGGTTTATCTCACACTCCTCAGTGATGAGCATAAACTCTTCTTCACTTGCCGCGATTGCCGTCGTTCCCTTCCGGTCCGGCCCCCTCCGGTCTTTACCGTTCCGGTCTTTAGCGTTCCGGTCCGGGGTTTGCTTCGAATCGGTACCGTCGGTTTCCTTGTCTTTACGGAAATGCCGACAGTTCTTTTGGAAGTGACCCGGCTTGCCGCAATAGAAGCAAGTGGGCCTCCCCCTTGACTTTGACCGTGTCCCCGACTTCTCCCGGTTCTGGGGACTACGGTTTCTATGTCTTCCACGTTCCGATTCGGTAAGCAGCGCTTTGGAGTCGGAGCTCGTATCTTTATCCTTCTGACGCGCCTCCTCATCTAGCAAGCTCGACTTTACTCTTGCTAGGGATAACCGTTTTCCTTCCGGTCCGGCGTTGCCCAAAGTGACAACTAACATCTCCCAGCTATCCGGGAGGGAACCGAGCAGGAGTAGCGCTAGTACCTCATCGGCAAGAGGTACTTCCAATGACGTTGCCTGGTGTATCAGCCCCTGGAAGGCATTCATATGCTCCACCATGCTGGAGCCATCTTGGTACCGGAGTCTTACTAGCTTCTGGAATACCGAAACCTGGTTAACAACATTTTTGTTTTGAAACATTATGCTCATCTTCTCCCAGAGCTCATGAGCCTTGCTCTCTTCATTGAAGTTGTTGTACAGGCTCATGTCAATGAAGCACCGTATGTACGCCGTTGACATCATGTGCATCACCTCCCATATCGAAGCGTCGATTTTGTCCGGTCTCTTGTCCCCGAACTGAACCGGCAGCCAGAGGTCTTTAACCACGAGCATGTCCCTCATCTTCGACTTCCACACTGAGTAGTTGGAGCCGGTGAGCTTGAACATGCCGCCAAATGATTCGTCCATTTTCTGTGTCGTCTCGCTCTGATACCACTTGACGAGAACTGGTCGTTCCTTATGCGCAACGCTCGGCCACAACCAAGCTTAGAATGATACACAGAAAACGGGAAATAAGACGCGACACAAAGAAGAGGAAAAAATACACAGGAGGTTTACGTGGAAAACCCCAAACTAGTGGAAAAACCACGGCAGCCCACAGGCTGCAAACTGTCACTATGTAAGAATGTACAAAACAGTGAGTTCACGGAGGCAACAACCTCGGACTCACGATCTTCACCACAAGCGGCGGTTACAACAGAGGCAGCGACCTCTTTCTCTCTCTCTCTCTGTACAACGTTATGTACTCTCTCTTCTTCTTGCACCAACAAGAAAAAAATGACAACTACAATGCAACACATATTTGCCCTAAGTCATATTTATACTAATATGACTTTTCGGCTATTTACAAATATAGCCACGATGGGCTCTCAGAAACATATTTACGAATATGTCTCTTCCTCCGGTTCACACCGGGTCTGCACCATCCGGCTCTCCGTAGCCGGGTGCTCCTCATCTGGTTCACACCGGGTCTGCACCATCCGGCTCTCCGTAGCTGGGTATTTCTCTTCCGGTTTCGGCACTGTTCTTCTCCCTTCCCATCCGGAGGGACCTGTCTCCCAACACCAACACCATCGCCACAATCATCGCCTCCTCCCGCCAACAAAACATTTATGTTGGTGATGACTGCCACCTCCCAAACAACACCGTCGTCGATGCCGCCTTTTGCCACCAACACAATAGCATTAGTGATGATAATCGCCGCCCTTCAGAGAGAACTCCCATTGGCCGCTGAGGAAAGAATGTTGATGTCGTTCCTATCGCCGCTAGCAATCGATCGAAGAAAGCCACCAATATCATCGCCGCCTCTCACTTTGATGAAGTTCCCGATGATGTCGATTGTTATGTGACTATCCATACCCATATGATAACAACTCGCCACCTTGCCATACACGCTCCTTATCTGATATCTATAAGGAACTCGACCAATTTGAGGCACACTTTGTGGACCTCGATATGGTCGCTCTCATAATTGAAGAAGAGCCGGATACCACAAATGAATTGATAATTACCGTTAGAGAAGCGTTGTCTGGTACCGATGGCCCTAAATGGAGAGCAAGCATGGAAGAAGAGATGGAAGCCTTATTAAAGAACAAAACCTGGAGCCTTCTCGATCCACCACCTAATCGACAAGTTGTTAGTTGTAAGTGGGTTCTTCGAAAGAAGACCGATGCTAATGGAAATATTATGTGCTTCAAAGCTCGTCTCGTAGCTCATGGTTTTTCGCAAATACCTGGAATCGACTTCAAAGATACATTTAGCCCTACATTGCGAAGTATCACATTTTGCATATTTGTCTCTCTCACCATCAAACTTGATTTGGAACTCCATCACTTAGATGTTCAAACCGTTTTTCTTCATGGAGAACTTGAAGAAGAGATCTATATGCAACAACCACCGCATTTTGAAGATTCAATTCGACCAAATGTTGTATGTCGTCTACATTGATCCTTATACGGTCTGCGACAATCTCCACGAGTTTGGTATCATCGACTTCATAATTTCCTAACTAACAATGGTTATAAAAGACTAAAGAATGAACCAAATGTATACATTAAAAGAGCTAAGAATAATTTCGTCATAATTGGTGTTTATGTCGATGACTTACCTCTACTTGCCAACTCACTAACCTATCTACAACTTGTGAAGAAGGAACTTCAACAAGCTTTTCCAATAAATAACCTTGGTCCAATGAAGTATTTCCTTGGAATGAACTTACAAAGAGATCATGTCAAAGGAACTATTTCTCTTTCCCAAACTCAATACATTGAAAGTGTATTGAAACGTTTTGACATGCTACATTCATGCAAATTATCAATCGAAGATGCTCCAAGAACTATTAAAGAACGAGATGAAATGCTCAATGTTCCTTACAAGCAAATTCTTGGATGTACACGCTACCTTGTTAGTTGTACACGTCCCGATTTATGTTTAATCGTTTGAATTCTTTCGAGATTTATGTAGGATCCCAGACCGAAACATTGGCAAGCATTAAAACGACTACTACGTTACCTAAAACAAACGAAAGATATGGTGTTAACTTACCCCAGATCGCAATCTGAGTCCATCAACATGAACCTTGAAGGATGGACCAATCCATCACAATTATCTGGATGGACGGACTCAGATTAGGGGGGGGGGGGGGATGTTGATGGCCGTAGGTCAACAAGTGGCTTCATATATTGTCTCGCAAGAGCCGCTATAGCATGGAGGTCTAAGAAGCAAACAACGGTCGCATTATCTTCAACAGAAGCCGAATATGTAGCTACCGCACTCGCTGCTAAAGAAGGAATATGGATTCATTCCATACTTGAAGAACTTAACTTGTTTAAGACTTCAAAGCTAATCCTTTATTGTGATAATAAATCGTGTATCAAATTAGCTTGTAATCCAAAAATGAGTGATAATATTCGACATGTCTCTTTCAAGCATCACTTTCTACGAGACTTAATCGAAGAGAAGAAGCTAGATTTGAAGTATGCGTCCACAACACTAATGTGGGCCGATTTTCTAACAAAGCCAGTACCTCAAACAAAGCATATCGCTTGTTGCCGAACGATTGGTCTAACAATGCCAAACTATTCGTCGAACGGCAATACTTTTGAATAAAATAATATTTAGCTTAAGGGGAGGTGTGGAAATATTTAACCTAAATATAATATTTATTTATTATTTATAAAAACAACTATTACGAAGAGTTATTCATTATTAGACTTTAGAGAAAACTCTTCATTTGAAGAGACATAACTTTTTGTCCATCATCTCTACAAACAAGACATTTTGGCTAACGTAATAAATACAATTAATATAGAACAATTTTGTGTATGTGTGATCTCTTTATCTAGCTATCAATCTCTATTTGTATAGTTGCTGATTTCTACACTTCGCGGACACTGAATATGCCCGAAATATCTCTACAAGGTTTCTGCAGGAGGAATGTTGAAATGTCTTTCTTTGAGCGATGATAGGTCAAGCTTCTTCCGGATGGATGAGTTGGTGACCGTGTCTATATTGAGTTTCCTGGCAATGTCCAGGGCTTCAGGATGACCGGGTGCCTCTGCGACTTTGATGTATCCATCCAGGCGCTTTTCGACGAGCCATCTACGCAAGGTGACAGAAATAGGGATCGACATCGTAGGAGGGTGAGACTCGTGGATACTGGGTGAGGTATGCTGGCTATGGAAAACTTGAGCTCTGTGGTATGATGGAGAGGAAGGTGAGTGAGGGGAGCGATGAGAGCGATGAGAGTTAGAGGTTGGTTTCTGTATTGTGCAAAAAACCTTCTATTTTCTTCTTTTTGTGGCCTAGGGTTCATTGGTCTGTGAGCCATCGTGGTGCCGCGTGTTCTTGCTCTAGAAGTTTGTGTGTGCATCAAGTCCTTTTAATAGCGTTGTTATCTTCGCTTTCTTTCTTTTTTTTGTCCCTTTTGTAACAGTTACATACAATATTATTTTTACACTATAGTAGAAGTAGGGCCCTATACTTACAAGTTCGCGGATTCGCCAGGTTTGTCCTGTCCGATGGGGAACGGGTTAGGTGGCGTAGGCCCCAGGTAGCGTTTTAAGTGAAACCCATTCACCTTTTGTCGGAGCACCTCTCCGGCCAAAGTGCCAAGTTGAAAAGTGTCGTTTTCCAGTCCAACTATCCAGTACGGGCCTGTCCAACGGAATCTTAATTTTCCTGGCATTTGCCCCATGCGTGTTTGAAAAACTAATACTGCCTTCCCGATCATAAAATACTTTTCACGTGCTCATGTCGATGTTGGTCCACGAATGCTTTGCGCCGTCATTGTTCTTGTTCCGATATGGCCATACTGCGTACCCGGGTTTCGCCTAGTTCTAGCAGTTGTAGTCATATTTGTTCGGATTTGTCCTTTGGTAGTCGGTCCCGCAAACTGGGTACTTAGAATTCGACTGGCATTACGACCTCCAGCCCAAATGCTACCCTGAAAGGCGTGGATTGTATGCTAGTCTTATAGCTGGTTCGATACGCCCATAATGTGTTGTGCAAATAGGTATCCCAATCTGTTCTATTCTCATTGACTATCTTTTTTAGGATAGTTTGTAATGTTTTGCTTGTGGATTCGGCCAAGCCATTTGCCTATGGGTAATACGGCGTACTTTTTTTGTGGACCACGACATAGTGTTGGGTCAGTTCCCTGATGTCCGTATTCAAAAAGTGACTCCCTTGGTCACTAATGAGCTCAATAGGGCAGCCAAAACGACACCAGATATGTTCGTAAAGGAATTTCACCGTGATTGCCGCGGTATTTTCACATAGTGGTTTCGCTCCTACCCACTTGGTGCAGTAATCCGTAGCCACCAGGATATACTTATTGCCGGTTCGGGCAGTCGCCGAGGTACGGTCCCACAAAATCTAGTCCCCACTTTTGGAAAGGATCCAACGGTAACACCGGTTGATGTGGCTTTCTTGTGACTTCCGTTGGCATAAATCACATTGTTTGCAATATTCATACGCATCCTTTTGCGTAGTGGGCCACCAAAGTCCTGCTTGCCAGATTTCTCGAGCCGTAACATCGCCCGTGTAATGTCCTCTTGCCGTACCATAATGAGCTTCACATAAAACCGTTGCCTTCTCATCCTGACATATTCCGCGCCTCCAAATGCTATCATTGCCTTTGTGATATAGGACGTCTTCGACTAAACAGAAATTACGACTTTGGACGGCCAGTTGTTTTTTCTCGTCTGTGCTTAATTGTGGTGGCGGTAACCTCGTGGTTAGAAAGTAGGTCATTCCATCAACCACCGATCCGGAAAAATCTTTTCAATTCTTGCTTGCTAAAGTTGTTATACGCAAGATGTCCGCGTCCGGAAAGTCGTCGTCATCCTTTTGCGCTATTTCTCCATTATCTAATCTGCTCAAGAGATCTGCCACCGCGTGTTGCGTACCCGGTCGGTGCTGAATTACAAAGTCGAATTCTTGGAGCAAGAGCATCCATCTAGCCAATTTTCCTGTCAGTTGCTGTTTCCCCTCCAGATATAGCAATGCCGTGTGATCCACGTGAAACGTGAATTTTCGCCCTAGCAGATAATGTCAGAATTTATTGACGCTTCAAGTTCCGTTGTGGAATAGTTACGCTCAGCTGTTGATAGTTTCCGACTGGCGTAGTACTATTAGAGACATGTACTAAAGTAAGCATTAGATAAGGATAGATCTAGGTAGATAAAAAGAAAGGAGAGAGAGAAAGAAGGGTGTCGATCCACCCGACCACCCCCGAGCGAAGGCATCGAGACGGACACGAGCCTCGATCGGCGTCCCATACCACCACCGTGGCGTCGAGTCGTACCTGGTGTTGGCGCGCTCGCTACAAGAGTTGACCCACCACAAGACAAAGTCTCGACGTAGTCAACAAGATAATGAAATGAGGGTAGCTAGGCCTTTATTTATAGCGATACCCAAGGCCCCCAGCCATGTTCACAGTTGGCCTAATGGGTTGTCTCAATCCCGAGGATTTAAAAGTTATCCTCCCCTTCTTTACACTCTCGTTTAACCCTCACACTCATCCACGTGTATAGAATACTACGGTAAATTCTCACCACGGGATTTTATATGGTCATGCCCGTAACATACTCCCCCTCTTTAAAACATTGCACTCTTGCAATGGAAAGTTAGGGAAGTTAGTTCTGAGAGTACTCTCGCGTTCCCATGTGGCATCTTTTATTGATTTATACATCCATTTTATTTTAAATTCTCGGATTACTTTAGTACGTAATTTTTTTGTTTAAACATCAAGAATTCTTTCTGGTACATGTGGTTTAGAAGATAAATCTTCTGAAGTAACCAGAGTTTCAGTTGTAACTGTATTGTCGCCAGAACCTAGAAGTTCTTTTACACGACTCACATGAAAGATTGGATGAATTCCAACACCATCGGGAAGAGCGAGATGATAGGTTGATGACACAATGCGTTTGAGGACTGTAAAAGGTCCACAAAACCGTGGGGCTAACTTAGCGCACTTACCTGTAGACAATGTCTTAGAATTGTGAGGTACACGTAAAAATACCTTCTGTCCAGGGTTGAATACACGAGGTTGCCTATGATGATCGGCATAAAAACGGGCTCTATCTTGAGCTGTTTTTATATTATCTCGTGCAATATGCAACATATCTTGCATATCCCGAAGAAAGTTTTGCGTACTTCGCAACTCATCATGATGTATATTAACATCAATCGGGGCTCGTGGCTGAAATCCATACATCAACATAAAAGGACTATATGCTTGGAGCTGAAATCCCATCGACGTATGCTTGGAGCTGTTATAAGCAAACTCCAAAATTGGGAGATAACATTCCCATTTTGTTGGTTTTGCACCAACATATGCTCAAAGCATGTCCTCAATAATTTGATTTACTCGTTCTGTTTGTCCATCGGATTGAGGATGATCCGTGGAGCTCATGCTCAACGTAGTTTCTAACTTCTTAAAGACTTGTGTCTAGAAGTCACTAGTAAATTTTGGATCTCGATCACTCACGATATCCATCGGTAACCCATAAAAACGAAATAATTCGTCAACGAATTGGTAAGCCAATTCAAGAGTTGTTACCGTGGTTTTAGTAGCAATAAATCTGGCCATTTTAGTTAGTCAATCAACCACAACCTAGATGGCATCATGGCCTTTTTGGGTGCGAGGAAGGATAACAATAAAATCCATGGATATACTTTCCCACTTATTGCTGGGAATGTCCAAGGGATGTAAAAGTCCTGCAGCTTTAAGTCGCTCGACTTTGTTAACCTGACGTTGGTAACATTTAGTCACATACCTATGTATGTTAGGGCACATCTTAGGCCAATAAAATTGAGTGGAGATGAGAACGAGTGTACGATGTATTCCAGGGTGCCCTACTGAGGGTGCATCATGGCATTAAAAAAGAATCCTCTTTTTGACCTCAGGTAAATCTGGAACACAAACCTTCCCATTACGATAAAGCTGACCATTAGCAATGTGGAAGTATTCCTTCGAGGATGTGGTGGTGTTGTTCCAGACTCAACTCTTGCCTAGTATTTTGCGAAATAACTGTCATCAGGATACTTTCCTCGAAGGTGATCATAAAGATCTGATGTTATTTCAGTGAAGCTAAGCATGTTAACTTCACGGATGCGACTTAGTGCATCAGCGACAGTGTTCATGGAACCTTTATGATATCGTATGGAAAAATCGAAGTCCTGGATGAGATCAGCCCATCGTGCCGTACGACTTTTCAAGTCTTGTTGGTCACAAAAATATTTCAAGGACTCGTGGGCCGTAGTTACCACAAAGCGATTTCCATAAAGATAATGGCGCCATGTTTTGAGCGCATGTATAACCGCAAATAATTCCTTTTCTTGAACAGTATACCGACATTGAGCAAAATCAAGTTTCTTACTCTCGAATGCTATTGGTTTACCATCTTGATATAAGACAACACCTATAGCATAATCGCTTGCATCGGTTTCAACCTCAAAAGGTTTTCAAGGATCGGGTAAAAGAAGTGAAGGAGCCTTACATACCAGGTCCTTGAGTTCCTTAAAGGCGAGGTCTAGTGTAGCATTCCACATAATAGGTTTTGTAGACTTATGCGTTTGACCTTTTAGAAGATCACTAAACGATGTCGTCAATTGGGAGTAATTACAAAGAGATTTTCGCAAAAACCTGACAAAACCAAGGAATGATCGAACTTCTCGTATATTCCGAAGAGTGGGGCAAAGCTTGATTTTCTCGATGCGAGAAGGATCAATTTCAACTCCTCGTTCGGTTATGAGATGTCCAAGATAAGTAATTGATTTCTTGAAGAACTCACATTTTGAGATCTTCGAATAAAACTGTTTGTCACGCAATGTTTGTAAAACAAAGCGGACATGTTTAGCATGTTCTTGTAATGTATGGCTATAAACTAAAATATCATCCAAGAAAATAACGACAAATTTTCCAAGTTGTTCTCAGAAAATGTCATTCATTTCTTGTTGAAATGTAGCCGAAGCATTGGTCAAACCAAAAGGCATAACCAAAAACTCATAATGGCCATAGTGCGTATGAAATGCCGTTTTAGGAACATCGTCCTCACTTATACGAATTTAATTGGTAGCCAGTACAGAGATCAAGTTTCGCAAAATACCGAGCTCCCTGGAGACGGTCAATTAGATCGTCAACCCGGGGCAAGGGATACGAATTCTTGATCGTCACTTTATTCAAGCGTTGGTAATTAATACACATACGCCATGTGCCCTCTTTCTTTTTAACCAAGAGAACTGGTGCACCCCATGGGATTTACTATAACGTATATAAGCCATTTGTAAATTGTCCTTGAGTTTCTTAGATACCTCATCCTCTTCGGATTGACTTAAGCGATAAGGAGGTATACTTATTGGTGCAACACCAGGTACAATATCTATACGATGGTCTATATTACGTTTAGGAGGTAAGCCCTCTGGTAGTTCACTCGGAAAAACATCACGAAAATCATTTAAGATTTCATCAAGTTGTTGTTGTTCAAAATATGTTAATTGAACCGAGACATTATCGATATTGTAAATGTGAATGTCCAGATCAAGTACACAATAAAATAGAGTAGAACAAGACAACTCAGATATTGATGGACACGAGGAAACAATCGAGAGGGATTGTTTTTTTACACATTGAATAAAATGAGTACAATTGTTCAGTACAAATGTAATTGAATGATGAACCCAATCAATAGATAAAGAAGAGTTTTTATTATAAAACCAGGGATAACCCAGTATTACATCGGTGGTACAAAGATTCATTACATGGAAGTCTACTTCCTCTATATAAGTGTCAATAGAAATTCCTAATGAATGAATCGCCCCATTGATGTATTGTACTCTTCCATCAACCAAGTGCACCGTGTAGGTGTGATCACTTACAGTGGGTTGGATTCCCCATATCTGAACCAAACGATCATTCAAAAAATTGTGTGAGCTTCCCAAATCAAATAAAAATTGTACGGGAGATCCATTGATATACCCGTTTGCACGTAGTAAATCATTCGGACCCAATACATAGTGAGGGAAAGAACATTGACAATTACTTAAATGATGTGTATAGACTTGAAGGACATGAGGAATATGACCTTTATGGTCTGCAACTTTAGCTTTGTTGTCGTGCTCTTTCCGTTGGAGCTTTCGACATTGATCTTTTGTATGACCCTTCTTTTTGCAGAATACGCAAAAAGGATGTTGTCGCTTACAATCGCGATCCATGAATTTGTTGGGTGTCTTGCGTTTTCCAACGAATTGCGACTGCCTAGTCCCGGGTGCTTCGTTGGGTTTGTTGTGGTCCTTGTTCGAAGTGCGTTGATAGCGAAGAACTATTTCAACGGCCTCTTCAAAGGATTTTGGATCCTTATCGTGCACTATCCAGTGATAGTCTGACTTGGGGATGCCATTGACAAAACAAGCTATTAACCAATTGTCCCCTTCTAGACCTGATTTTTGGATTTGGGTTCTAGCATGGTGAACATTGTCTTCTAGCGAGGAAAATTTCCGACTAGATAGGTTCATTAAAGCTTGTGCTGCCTCGGTTTGAGAGGGAGGTTGCAAAAATTGGCCCTTGAAAACGTGACAAAATCTGTCCAAGTATCGGGCAATTTTCCCAAAGTACGGAGCCCACGCCACCAGGCGGCGGCCTTACCCCCTAGTTCTCGGCCGACATATGCAATCTTTGTACTATCTGGCATGGGATAGACCTCAAAATGAGACTGCCATCGGCCCAGCCACGTCTAGATTGCTTCTTTGGTTCTTTCCTTTTTGTCTCCCGTAAATGGCTTAACGACAAATGATGGTTCACCCTGTCACTCATCAGGTCTATTAGTCTCACGTTGTAGACTAATGACACGTGCTTCAAGAGCACTTTGAGATTGCCGAAGTTCGGTCATCTGTTGAGCGGTGAAACTAAGGTATTGGGTTATTTGCGAAAAATACATCTCAATGGACATTTGTCATAGGATTATTTCTGGAAAAGAAATAGGATAAGGTTAAAGAGATAGTCATAACATCATGTCGTGATGTAAACCTATCATGGGCGAGCATTAATCGATATCATTATCTCACATCAATACCCCTCTAGATGTATGAGATGAGGTTCAAGATGAGGTTACTATGGTAACACAAAGGTGTTTTAAAAACCATGGGGGTGACAAATAAATTTCTTTCCCTGATCTCTATATCGATTTTTTCATGGTGGCTCCCCGAGGCTCAACCATGTATGTTCGCGTCATGAATAGTTTATACACGAAAAAAATGTTAACAATAAACTATGTTTCTATGCCCACATTGGTGGTTTTGGCTCTTTAAGTCCTATTACGAGGACCCCGAAGTGCACTTAGACCTCAAGTCTAAACATGTGTTATAGTCATATGTATCAACGATGTTGTATGGTCTTGGTCATATTTGAACTCGAGACATCAAGAACAAATGCATTAAACACTTGAGCCAACCAAGTAGGTTGCTCTTCTTGAATGTTTAATGTTTCATGCGTATAAGAGATATGCGAGGCATTTGCCCATATATGTTTTTTTAAAAGAAACATATATGTCAAGAGTCCTTATTTCGCCCTCATTTACTACAACTATGTTGGTACGTTACCTAACCTCAAGTCTCGTAATAACGATGGCATACGCCAAAGTGCAACCTAATGGTCAAGCCAAATGAGCCCTCTTTTCGTAGTAGGCCCACGTGGCCCATCACATGGTCACGTCATTACGAATGCCTCTCGTAAGAATGATCCCATGGTGGCATCGTATCCATGTAATGAGGGAGGGATGTTGGATACGTGTTTCCTAAGAGCGACCTCACATGAAGTGGGTCAAACCCTACGTACTCAACATCATTATGGCTATTGGCATTTCTTTACGTAACGAAATATCGAAGTCACAAACAGGGATTTCAACAATAAAAAATTGTTGAAAAAAGGGATGGTGACAACACGATTCTCACAAAAATGTGAGGACAACCACCAAGAACCTTTCCCCGAAAAGGAAAACATTCGATTTAAAATCACGTAATAACTTATATACACATATGTATATTATCACATGTATATGATCAACTACGTATACACGTGACCACATATGCCTATATTAAAGAAATCGTTATATTGAATAGCCAAAAATGACGTAATTGATATACGTAATCGAGGCATATACCTCTACGCACACGAGACATCCAAAAATAAGGGTTCAACGTAATACGCAATTGAGGTATTGACCTCGTACGCATACGAGACCAAACACATATCATTTACAACAAAATCGAGGTGTTGACCTCATACGCAAACGTAACATTTGTTTGTGAACGTAATACGTAATTGAGGTATTAACCTCGTACGCATACGACACTCATCACATATTATTTATATGTCAAACGAGGTATTGACCTCATGCACATATGTAAGCGTTTTAGATAACCAATTAAATACCACTACAACATCATTTAATTAATGAAAATAATCTACATATTAACCATACACATGATTAGATGGGAGAAGAAAAAATAGACAAAAAATAACAAGAAAGATTACCGAAGTTCTTTGTTGATCCTTGTCTACATGAAGACCAACCGCACAACGATCGATCGCCATCCATCGAGAAGATAAGACCAATAAAAGAAAGATTAGTACATAGGCTCGGATACGAAATATTAGAGACATGTGAACGATCATTTGGTTCAGATATGGGTAATCCAACCCACCGTAAGTGATCACACCTACACGGTGCACTTGGCTGATGCAAGAGTACAATACATCAATGGGGCGATTCATTCATTAGGAATTTCTATTGACACTTATATACAGGAAGTAGACTTCCATGTAATGAATCTTTGTACCACCGATGTAATACTGGGTTATCCCTGGTTTTATAATAAAAACTCTTCTTTATCTATTGATTGGGTTCATCATTCAATTACGTTTGTACTGAACGATTGTACTCATTTTATTCAATGTGTAAAAAAACAATCCCTCTCGATTGTTTCCTCATGTCCATCAATATCCGAGTTGTCTTGTTCTACTCTATTTTATTGTGTACTTGATCTGGACATTCACATTTACAATATCGATAATGTCTCGGTTCAATTAACATATTTTGAACAACAACAACTTGATGAAATCTTAAATGATTTTCGTGATGTTTTTCCTAGTGAACTACCAAATGTCTTACCTCCTAAACATAATATAGACCATTGTATAGATATTGTACCTGGTGTTGCACCAATAAGTATACCTCCTTATCGCTTAAGTCGATCCGAAGAGGATGAGGTATCTAAGCAACTCAAGGACTATTTACGAATGGGTTATATACGTTATAGTAAATCTCCATGGGGTGCACCAATTCTCTTGGTTAAAAAGAAAGAGGGCACATGGCGGTGTGTATTAATTACCGACGCTTGAATAAAGTGACGGTCATGAATTCGTATCCCTTGCCCCGGGCTGACGATCTAATTGACCGTCTCTAGGGAGCTCGGTATTTTATGAAACTTGATCTCCATACTGGCTACCATCAAATTCGTATAAGTGAGGACGATGTTCCTAAAATGGCATTTCGTACGCGCTATGGCCATTATCAGTTTTTGGTTATGCCTTTTGGTTTGACCAATGCTCCGGCTACATGTCAACAAGAAATGAATGACATTTTTCGAGAACATCTTAGAAAATTTGTCGTTATTTTCTTGGATGATATTTTAGTTTATAGCCGTACATTACAAGAACATGCGAAACATGTCCGCTTTGTTTTACAAACATTGCGTGACAAACAGTTTTATGCAAAGATCTTAAAATGTGAGTTCTTCAAGAAATCAATTACTTATCTTGGACATCTCATAACCGAACGAGGAGTTGAAATTGATCCTTCTCGCATCGAGAAAATCAAGCTTTGGCCCACTCCGGACTCGAGCCTCGATCGGCGTCCCATACCACCGCCGTGGCGTCGAGTCGTACCTGGTGCTGGCGCGCTCGCTACAAGAGTTGACCCACCACAAGAAAGAGTCTCGACGTAGTCAACAAGATAATGAAATGAGGGTAGCTAGGCCTCTATTTATAGCGATACCCAAGGCCCCTAGCCATGTTCACAGTTGGCCTAATGGGTTGTCTCAATCCCGAGGATTTAAAAGTTATCCTCCCCTTCTTTACACTCTTGTTTAACCCTCACACTTATCCACGTGTATAGAATACTACGGTAAATTCTCACCACGGGATTTTATATGGTCATGCCCGTAACAAGTACACTGGTCTATACCAATTCGGCTCCGCAAAATCGTCTAAAAAGACCTACATGAAGGCAGGTATATATTCCCCAAAATCTCCGTGATTGTCCACTGAAATGTAGCTGGCGTCGTCTTTAACCCGAACATCATGATGACCGCGACATAAACTTCCCAGTCCGTGACAAACGCCGTCTTTTCTTGGTCGTCGTTGTGCATGCATACTTGATTGTACCCATTGAAGCTGTCTAGAAAGTTGTACATGTCATCCCCTGCGACTGCATCTAGTGCGCTGTCGGTGAATGGTAAAGGGAATGCATCTGTAATAGTTACGACGTTCAATTTCCGGTAGTCCACGCACACACGTATTTTTCCATTTTTCTTTGGTACGACTACTATCGGGCTTAGCCATGTGGCTTGCTTGACTGGTCGAATGAATCCGGCCTTGAGAAGTTTGTCGATTTCCTCTTTTACGCAAGCCGCGTAATTTGGATTCATGCGGTATCGACGCTATTGGACTGGTTTCGCATCGGTCGCTAAATTGATCTTATGTTGATAGAACTCGTGGGACCAAGCGAACACATCTTTATACTTCGTGAGCAGTGCTATCATCCCCTCTCTCTGATCCGGTAGTAACTCTTTGCTGATGGAGAGGAATCAGGGGTCTAACACCGTACCTATGTTCACTTCTTCCAGGGCCGAGGCAACGACTCGTCGTGAAATTTCCATTTCCCTCTCAAACGCTGCCCGTCCTTTGCTTAATTCTAATATCGACTTTGGTTCTGGTTCATAAGCCTCGTCGTGGAGCACAGTAGGCATGGCGTAATCCGTCGCGGTTTCTATTACGTTGATTTCGAATAGCGGAATGATTTGGGGCTGCTCATCAAGGTATGCTTCTAAATCTGTATCATCCACCCCATCCAGCATATTTATATCTTCCGCGTATAATGGTGTTATCCCCTTGGGTTGTGCTGCCATTTCCTTTGTGGGTATGCGAACCTTGGTGCGTCCGTGTTGAAAACTGATGCACTTATGTTGCTAGCTTTGTTTGATATTCACCAAACAAAAACAAGGTCTGCCAAGCAACATAGGATACGCTCCTGGGGCGTCGAGGGCAAGGACTACCGACGAGATGTCAAAGCGATGTCCGCCGATGATGGTGCCTAATTTTCGGATTAAACCTAAAGGCCTTATTGAGCATGTATCCGCCATGCGAAGCCAAAACGGGCAAGCTTTCCATTCTGAAATTCCCAATTGTTCGCATATCTTCGCGCTAATTACATTGATGCCAGATCCTCCGTCGATTATGCATCCTGTGATTCCTGACCGTGTAATACCAACTTAATAGTTGGATTATGGTGATCCACCACCGTTGGTCCGGCACTGGTGTCTGTAAAGTTGGCGGAGACGCTTACCCTAGGTCTGCTCGTTATGCGATCCTCTACGGCTCAGCGGAACCGTGGAACTAGTTGAAGTAGCTTCTCCATGGTTAGTGTTATTTCACAACCTGCCAATGCTTGCCATATGGGATCTGGAGATTTTACATCTTCCTCTAATGGCCCAACATTGTTTGCGGACTACTACCGCATGTGTTCCGTATTGGGCGCGTTCGCTTTTTCGACCCATGGTTGGGCTGTTTGACGTATCGCATCTTGCGCGGCCCAATCAACATTTTTTGTTTGCTGTCTTGTCGTAACTTGTTGAACATCCGCCATAATCGTATTGAAGGCGGGGCCCTTGCCCTTGCGGAGTGGGCATTGAGTGGCATAATGTTCGGGTTGTTGGCAAATGAAACAATGGACGTTGGATTTGCCTTTCTCGGCAACTGGTGGCATGCTCCTATCCCCAAATGTGACTTGCTCCTCCCGGTCTTGGTTCATTCTTCTGAAAGTCCGCGGTGGTTATTGTTGGTCCCGGTGCGGCTCCTGGTGCCGTTCATGGTCCGAACTTTCGTCGTAGCATCGTTGGTCCCTGTATTGCCGATGTTTCCCGTGAGACCCATTGAAGCCACCACGTTTGTTTGTCAGACGGTGGTTTTCATAACGTCGTCCTCCTTTATTATATCTGCGGTTGCCCCGATAGTCTTCTTCCTCGGAATCGTTCTTATTCCGGCATGTCCAGTAGTGTCGGTCATCGCGTGGATTCTGATCTGTATACCAGGGTCGTTCTTCTTGGTGCCTTTGATCATTATGGCGAGGTGGTCGCTGTGTTTCTACGCTTCATACTGTGGGCGTGGGTTTGTTCAACATGTTGTACTCACACTGCTCGACCGGGAGTGCTTTCGAGTGACAGATTGGGTAGTGGATTCGCATGTTGCATTCCACTGCGGAATGTCCAGAATTGAGGCAAATCGTACACTGGATTGCCTAGGGAAAGTGTCATTCTTCGGCCTGAGGTAATGCTTGTCGTAATGAGGACATAGAAAACCTTTCCTCTTCTTCGTCCAGCTTGAGCTGCAATGCTCGTTCTATGACCATATCAACGGTTTTTCCTTTCACGCTATTGTTGTTGAGCGTTGTCCGTATCGGTCGCCGTAACGCTGCCAAAAATGTCTCCCGAGCCTTGTCCTCAATCGGGCCCCGTTCTAATTTCTGCCGCATATTTTGGAAGCGTAAACTGAAATCGGTGACAATCTCTGTTGGCAACTATTTGATTGTATAGAACTGTTCGAGGATTTCGCGTTGCGGCACCCTCCGATGAAAGCACCGCAGAAAGGCCGACTATAGCTAGTTGAAGGTCGTGATTGCTGGCAGACTCATCTATGAATGCGAAAACGTAGCTCTACCATCCAGCATTAATCCAAACTCTGCCATTTTGGATTGGTGCGCTACCTCTTCTGGAAGTCTCAGCGCTATGTGATTCGCATTCCAGACGTTCAGGAACAAGTGAATGTGGTTTGAGGCGTCTGTTTTGCCATTGAAGCGGGGATAGGAGAAGGCCATGCTTGACGCTATGGCGGGCATGGGAAGACCACCATACTTGTGTGGTGACGGAACTTCCTGCGTGTTGCCGGGGTATTTGGTGAGCAGGAAGGCGATTTTTTGGTCCCGACAGATATCACTGAGGTCACTGAGGTGAGGTTTTTGCCTTGCACGTTCCTCTGCCTGGCGTGTGATGGACCTTGTGATTGATCGGTCATCTCGTGTTGGTTCTCTGGGACGTCTATGACTAAACATCCATTCATCGTTGTTCGACTGCGAGAAGACATAGATCACCAAGTCTGCCAAACGTGTTACCGATTAGTAACACTGTCTACGGTCAGTCCTTCGACCTAGACCTCAAGGTGACTGTGTTGCAAGGAATGGTACCATTGTACCGTAATACGTAATGGGATACTTCCCCGTATCCTAGTAGCGTATGAGGGGAGATGGCTACAACCGAACTCCTTAGGAAGTGCACTTAGTATCCGCACTTACGCCTACACCTTTACGATTATAGTTCACCACAGAGAACAATAGAACATAGTAGATAAAACCACAAATATGCGCAGAAATCAGAGAAGATAGTATTCTATTAGAATAACGCTCTATACATTAGAATTACATGCTACCTCTTATAGAGGATTTCTACCCTTTATATATCCAGGGTCTTTTAGCCATTCACGCTTCCCACATGAACCGTTACATGAGTTTCTTACGCTTTTACTATATTCTAATATTTTTGTGCTTCTGTCCATCGGTTACTATTCCGGCAAACAACAATTACGATGAGATGTTCGCGTCGGTTGCAAAGATGATGACCATCCGTGTCTTGCTTGCGATGGCTGCGGCGAAGGGGTGGCATCTGCATCGAATGGATGTGAAAAATGTGTTCCTTGAAGATGATCTTGAGGAACAGGTATAAATATCATCCAACCCCCCGGATTTCAGTCCGGACTAAATACATCTGCAGTTTGTGGATTAAAGAAGTTCCTCTACGACCTCAAGCAAGCCCATCACGCCTAGAACATGAAGATCACGCAAAGACTGCGTCGGATGGGGTTTGGTCCGTCGAAGTCAGATTCTTCTCTCTTCATCCGACAAGGTCAGAATGAGACAATTAGTATTTAGTCATCGTCGGCACCGACCTGGACGAAATCAACCGCGTCAAGTCCCAACTTGTGGATGCATTCGAAATGAAGGACTTGGGGGACCTTCATTACTTCCTCGGGATCGTAGTGATCCATACCCTCGATGGCATATTCTTATCTCAACGACATTATGTGTTGAATATGTTATACAAGTTCGGCATGACAGATTCCTTCGTCCCGACTCCGGACCGGCTTGCGATGAGAAACGGTTTCGACAAATTATCAGAAGCCTCATTTATTTGACAATCACTTGATTCGAGATTAGATATCCGGTTGGAGTGATAATGGAGCCGACTATGGAGCACCTTTAGTGTGCACACCGAATAATGAGGTATGTTAGCGGCACTAAGGACCGGGGACTGTTATACCGACATGGTATAACCGAGAAGCTAGTTGGATATATAGACGTCGATTGGGCTAGACATGCGTCCGATTGACAATCCACTTCAAGATTCATGTTTTCTTTGGGTAGTGTGGTTGTTGCATAGAGCAGCAAAAAGCAGCCAACTGTGGCTCTATCAAGCACTGAGGCTGAGTATTGGGGTGCTACCATTGCCACCTGTGAAGTCATCTGGTTTCGGTGGCTGCTTCAATACCTCCGTATTGAAGTCCCGACTCCGACCCCGATCTACTACGATAATATGAGTAGCATGCAGCTCGCCAAGAACCCTGTGTTCCATGCTCAGACAAAGCACATAGAGGTGCACAATCACTTTGTGCGCAAGCGGGTCCTCAGTGGTGAGGTAGAACTCTGGTATGTCCGGATGGATCGGCAGGTTGCCCACATCTTCACCAAACCTCTCGGCCTGGACAAGCTGCATCATTTTTCGAAGATGCTTGTTCTTCAACATCTCGACATGCCGCACTTGAGGGGGAGAACCGGTACTTATAAGGGGAGAACCAAAACCGAAACGAAAACTGGGAAAATAGGTGATGGCACCGGACAAAGAGCCAGAGAGATAGGGGGAGAAAGGAAGAAGAAAAAGGAAGCCGACTCAACTGAAGAAGTCGGCACATCCGATAAAGTCGGAATAAGCGGTGACGGCGGTAGATTCAAGAAGGACAGAGCCGACCGGAAGGCGAAAACCCGGACGTGGTCCGATGTGGTAATGGGTCGATTTTGAAGAGGAGTTCGGTTAGGAGCCTGATCAACTGAAGGCCAAATGGACAAGGAGGTAGTTGAAGTCGACACCAACATAGAGGAACCAACGGGTCGAGAAGCACCGAAGTCACAATAGCAAAGAAGCTAAGATGGGCCTTATGAGCAAACAAGCCAACAAAGAAGATCGAGGTGCGCGGGACCAGACGGGTCAAGGAAATCGGAACCGGACGGGACAAGGAGCGCGCGCTAGGTGGGAGGACGTCAAGTGGAGCTAGAGGAGAGGACCAACTACCACAAACAAAGACACTACAATCTAACCTCAAGTTGAGCTTGAGGGGGAGTGTTGAGCGGATAAGCTCAACTGGATCCGGATTAGTTGAATAAGCCAAAATCGGATTGGTGTCCAGAACCAGGAGCCGGATCAGAGAGACAGACCAGATTGTAACCAGTAGACCGTTAGAGTCCTACGAATCTAGCCTAGTACGTAGGAGTATTCTTGGGAGTCAGTGTCAGTCGCTCGTATTAGCATTGAAGTACTTGTCAGTACTTTTGTGAGTTCTTTATGGGCTTGTATAAAACTACTCACTAAGCACATTGTATATCTTGTCGGGAACTCAACGCTCCTTATGCACAATGCTCGGCCACAACCGAGCTTAGAATCATACACAGAAAACAGGAAACTGAAAACACGCGACACAAAAGGAGAGAAGAGGTACACAGGATGTTTACGTGGAAAACCCCAAACTAGGGGAAAAACCACGGCAGCCCACAGGCTGCAAACTATCACTAGGTTAGTATGTACAACAGTGAGTTCACGGAGGCAACTACCTCGTGCTCACAATCTTCGCCACAGGCGGCGGTTACAACAGAGGCAATGACCTCTTTCTCTCTCTCTCTCTCTGTACACTGTTGCGCACTCTGATCTCACGCAGACGCAGACAAGAAATAATAACAACAACTATTACTTAAAAGTTTTCCCTAAGTCATATTTATACTAATATGACTTTTCGGCTATTTACAAAATATAGCCTCGATGGACTCTCAGAAACATATTTACGAATATGTCTCTTCATCCGGTTCTCACCGGGTCTGCACCATCCGGCTCTCCGTATCCGGGTACTCCTCATCCAGATCTCACCGGGTCTGCACCATTCGGCTCTCCGTAGCCGGGTACTCCTCATCCGGTTCTCACCGGGCCTGCACCATCCGGCTCTCCGTAGCCGGGTACTCCTCATCCGGTTCTCACCGGGTCTGCAGCATCCGGCTCTCCGTAGCCGGGTACTCCTCATCCGGTTTCGGCCTCGGCCGAGTTTGTTCATCAACACTGTTCTTTTCTCTTCCCATCCGGAGGGACCTGTCTCCCAACATATATAGAGTGTTATTATTTTGAATGTAGCTTATGCTTTCTGCTCTCTCTGCCTCTCTTGTGTATTCTCTATTCTTAAGTTCCATAAAACCTTCATTCTCTATTTTCTGTTGCTATCTGGATAAACCGGTTTGTCAAAGCTTTCGCATATTTCCAGATTCATCCTATCTGATATCCGGATACCTTCTGGATCCATCCGGTCCTATTTCTTCCTTCGTTCCGTCTGGTCCGGCTCGTCAGGATCCCATCAAGAGTAACCTGTTTCCAAACAAACTCCCCGTTCAATCTAGCATGGGATGTCTCGTCTATCCGATCCGTCTCCGCCATGCATCAAGCTTGTCGGCTGACAACACCTTGGTCATCATGTCCGACCCATTCTCCTTCGTATGGATCTTCATCAACAAGAACTCTTTATCTTCTACCTTCTCCCCGAGCCAGTGAAATCTCCTCTGGATGTGCTTGGTCTAGGATTGGTATGCAACGTTCTTCGTGAGGAGGATGGCACTTTGAGTGTCATAGTAGGGCCGGAATTCCTCCTATTGGATGCCTACTCTCCGATCAAGTCCTTCATCCAGATTACCTCTTTGCCAGCATCTACAACCGCCATATACTCCGCTTCCATCGTTGACGGTGCAATGAACTTCTATAGCCTCGACTGCCATGATACAACTCCCCCTGTATAAGTCATGATATATCCGGATGTAGACTAGTTGGTATCCGCATTAGCCGACGTATCCGAATATGTGAATCCTTCAAGTTGGGGTTTGCCTAAGCCGAATCGGAGGCACATGTTCGAGGTGCCTTTCAAGTACTGGAGTATCCACTTGGCAGTGGCCCAATGTTCTCTTCTCGAATTGCTCATGAACCGACTCACCACTCCGAACGCATATCCAATATCTAGCCGGGTACACACTATTGCATACATCAAGCTTCCGATGGCAGAGGCATATGGTACCATCATCATCTCCGACTTCTCTGTCTTTGTCTTCAGACTTTATTTCCGGGATATCTTGTAGTTAGTCAGAAGTGTCAACCTGACCAAGTTTGCATTCGTCATGTTGAATCATTGGAGCACCTTTGTCATGTACTTCTCCTGTGACAGCCACAATAGCTTCATCGTTCGGTCCCTGACTATGTGCATCCACAATATCTAAGTCGCCAGACCTAAATCTTTCATTGAGAAGGTCCGGTTCAAGGCCTTTTTCAGATTCCCGATTTTGATTCGGTACAATCCAATGATCAGCATGTCGTCCACGTATAACAGGAGTATTAGAAAATTTCCTCCATCAAACTTCTTCACAAACACGCAGTGGTCAGCCTGCGTCTTGTGGTATCCCTAGTCGGTCATGAAGGAGTCGAACTTCCAATACCATTTCCAGGGAGCTTGCTTCAATCCGTATAAGCTCTTCTTCAAACAGCACACCAAGCTCCCCTTCCCTCTTGATGAATCCTTCCGATTGTTGCATGTAGATCTCTTCTTCGAGGTTGCCATGTAGAAACGCCGTCTTGACATCTAGTTGCTCTACCTCGAGTTCTACGCTTGCCGCTATGCTCAACACCGTTCAGATGGATGTCATCTTTACTACCGGGGCAAAGATCTCATCGAAATCCACTCCTTTCTTCTGTTGGAAACCATTCACCACAATGCGGGCTTTGTATCTTGGTGGATTTCTGGCATCTCCCAGTTTCAACTTGTACACCCACTTGTTCTGGAGCGCTCTCTTTCCTTTTGGCAACTCCGTCAATTCATGTGTGTGGTTCTCATGTAGGAAATCCATCTCACCTTGAATGGCACTTAACCACTTGCAGTAGTAGGAGTCTTTCTTTGCTTCTTCGAAGCTTGCCCGCTCCCCCTCGTCGGTCAATAAGACATGCTCTACATCCTGAAATCTCTTGGGGTTCCTTTTCTCTCTCAAAGGGTATCTCCGTCCTTGGTTTCCGACCACTGGCTCCGCCATTTGTTCTTCATCTAAATCCGATTCAGAGTCTTGTCCAGTTCTGGTGTCTGATTCTTCTTCTTTGGTTGATTTAGTTCTTTGTCCAAATCCAGCCGGTTCATCATGTTCTTCGACTGACATCCGGCTTCTGACCAAATGCGTCCTAGCATCTTCCAACTGATTTCTCTTGGTTGACATAGAGTTTGTTACTAACAAATCACTATAGTAGAGAGGAAGTACAAAATACAAAACTCGGAGGCAACGACCTCGAGTTCAACTTCGTCTGACAGACAGGTATAGAGTTACACTCTCACTCTCTCACGCATAGTTACAAAGGCAACTACCTTGTCCTAACTTTACAATAATGATCAACTACTACTTTCTAAAGTTAGCCCTAGTTGCTTATAAATAAAAGCAACTTTCTGGCTATTTACAAGTATAGCCCAAAAGGGGCATTTTAGACTATTTACAATTATAGTCTTCCAAAACGATTTCGGTTTCGGCCTCGATTTCGATTTCGATTTTGGCCTCGGTCGAGTTACTCACCAAATCTGTTCTTCTCTTCCCATCCAGAGGGACCTGTTTCCCAACAGAGTTCACTATCTTCTTCTCCGACTCCTCGTCGACAATGGTCTTATCTTCCATAAAGAGTATGTCTCGACTCCGGAAAACCTTCTTTTCGACCAAGTCCAACATTCGGTAGCCGAACTCATCATTGCCATATCCAAGGAATATGCATGGTCGGGACTTTGGATCCATTTTCGCTCTCTTGTCCTTTGCTACATGTACGTAGGCAAGATAACCAAACACCTTCAAGTGCCGGTAAGACACGTCTTTACTGGTCCATACTCTCTCTGCCATGTCTCGATCCAGGGGCGTTGAGGGTGATTTGTTTATCACATAGGTCTTCGACATCAACGCCTCTACCCAAAGTGTCTTGGACAACTTAGCATGTGCCAGCATACTCCAGACTCTCTCCATCACAGTCCGGTTCATTCTTTTGGCCAATCCGTTCAACTCCGGTGTCTTCGGCATGGTAAATTCGAACCGAATTCCCTTCGACAAGCAGTACTCCTTGAACCACCCATGTTGTCTCGTCCCTAGCAAGATGCATCTCATTTTCCTCGGTGATGAACAATAGTTCTTCCTCACTTGTCGTGATTTCTGACGTTCCTCTTCTCTCCGAAATCTTCTTCGATATCCGGATCGCTGGCTCCCCCTTTGGCTTTCCGGAAGTGTCACCAATTCTTTTGGAAGTGCCCCGGCTTCCCACAATAGAATTAGGTGGACCAAAGAACATTCAAAACAAGAATCGGGAACCCAAACAGATGTTGGCAAAGGAAAGGAGCTAGAATCTGCAATTGGAGAGCTGAAGAAGCGGGACCTTCAAGAAAAATTGAGACCCGAGAGCAAAAGAGACGTGAAATGGAAAGAGTTGCTGCGAAGGCAATGAAAGAAGACAAACGCAAGCAGAAGGTTGCCTCATCATTCAAACTCGCCTCTGACATAGAAACATCCACTGACCTAAAGCATGTGCTCGAATCTAGGATTCTCGATAGTAAAGTCGACTTAACACTCTGAGAAGTACTAGGGATTGCGAAGAAGGAATTTCATGAAGTGATCATTGATGTGATTAAGAGAAAAAGACAAGTGATTGAGGAAACATGAAGTGAAGATATGGAGAGTGCATTGTTAGATGGGGTACGGAGTGCTGACATACAGTGTAGTCATGAAGAGGAAAGAAGCCATTACACCTGCACACACTGGGCTCGGGCGACAACTGAGGCTCCAGTCAAAAATGGTGATAAGATAGAACCGTGTGGCACTGATCGACCACGGCTCTGAGATTAACATCATATCATCTGATTTCTATAATCACGAGAGATGGCCAATAGAAAGAAACCACGGGTGGAAGGTCAGAGTAGCCACCGAGGCCGTGGAGGATTTATGTGGCACATGCCCCAATATTAAAGTTACAATTGGGGACGTGCCAGTAGATCAAAACTTCTTCGTCCAAGAGAAGTCATTTTATCCAGTAATCCTAGGGCAATAGTACATCACAACATTATGAATGGAGACTAAAGTGATTGATAATGGTACGACATTTGCCAGGATTCGGAGTCAGAATGGGAAGAGGTCGGTACAGTTCTTTACTGTTCGACCAAATCATGAAAGGAATAAGGAGCATCTACGGGATCATCCACTACGAGATGTGGGGGATTTCATACAGGATTTCTAGAGTGGGCCCTTACAAAAAGGGGCTATGATGGCCCGAGGGAGGTAAGAAGCCCCATTCATAGCATTTGGCATCCGTGTAGCCAACTAATTGTTCGGCTACACCTGTATGATACAACAACACTATGTCTTTCGTGCCGTTGACATATCATAATATTCGTTGCGCACACTGAAGGTGTTCGATCATGGGCTGGGACATAAATTGACTGATCATTCCGACCAGATAGTTGAGGTCCGGTCGAGTGATCGTCAAGTAGATGAGGCTTCCGACAATCTGTCGAAACCATATTGGATCACAAGACTTCTATCCAAAGGGGTCGAGATGGGCTTACAATCTGCAATCCCAAACTTGAAGAGCATATTCAGGGTGTAATGACGCTGATTGATCAATATGCCTTTGGGGGAATGGATCACTTTGATCCCAAGGAAGTAATCAAGGTCTCCAAGATCCTTCATTTCGAAAGATGTCGCCAGCTGAGACTTGACACGGCTGATTTCTTCCAGGTCGGCACCGGCGATGAATAAATCATCAACATAAAGTAAAAGACAGAATGGTCCATGTCGACCTTGCTGAGTGAACAATGAAGAGTCCAACTTGGACGTTGTAAACCCCATCGTTCTTCAATCGGTAGACTGCCGAAATGTTCTGTTTGGATAGAAATCCGGGGGGTTGTACCATATACACTTGTTCCTCAAGATCGCCTTGCAGGAACGCATTTTTTACATCCATCTAATGTAAGTGTCACCCCTTCGCCACTACTACAGCTAGTAGAACGCGCACCGTGGTCATCTTCGCGACCGATGCGAACATCTTGTCGTAATCTATGTCGTGCTTCTACGCATAGCCTTTCGCAACCAAACAGGCCTTATATCGGTTGATTGAGTTGGCGGTGTTGTATTTCATCTTAAACACCCATCTACATCCGATCATCTTAACACCTTTAGGTGTGTCAACCAGGTACCAAGTCTCATTGTCCGTTAAAGCACACATCTCTTCCTCCATCACGGCACGCCAATTCGCGTCTTCCGTTGCTTCTACGTAGCTCTCCGGCTCACGCACTTCCGCCAGTTGTGTCATGTACGCATAATGGTGTGCCATGTATTCATTGTACCCGTATCTTTTTACGGGGTTCTTCAGGCCGGTAGATCGGCATAATTCGTGATTACCCGATTGCACGACCTTTTCAGTTGATTTCAATCTCTTTCGCGGAGGTTCCTTCTCAATTGGCCCGGAGTCAGATTCGCTTCGATCTGACTCAGCACTACCGAAATCGTATTCTGACATTTTCTTCTTCCCTTTTTCTTTACGCATAAATCGTCTCCTCGGTTCTTTAGGCGGGGACAACATGGCCAAGTCTCCACTACTCGTTGGCTCTTCATTTGGTTGGCCATCTCAGCCCAACCCCTCATTTGGCCTGCTTAGCCGAAATGAGATCAGACTCTTTGTCAGAGCTCCGATTTCCTCATCACGTGAAGGCAGCTCGGCCTCGTTGACCTCTTCTCTAGATTTCGGAATGGAGTCATGAGGTATTGGAGGTGAAGGCAAGTACCGCGAAGCGGACTCGTCGAAGACGACGTCTCGGCTTACGCGAACTTCTTTCGTTCGAGGGTTATAACACTTATACCCCTTTTGTTTGTCTGAATAGCATACTAAGATGCACTTTTTAGCTTTGGCATCCAACTTCCTCCATTTCTCCACATGCACATACACAATGCTGCTGAAAATCCTCAAGTGTGCTATGTTCGACTTCTTTCTGAAATACAACTCATGGGCGACACTCCTACATTACCAAAAGTCTGATTCTGCAAGTAAATAGCCGTTCTCACAGCTTCAACCCAGTAAAATGTCGGCATATGCTTCTCTTCAAGCATTGCCCTGGCCGCTTCTTCGATTGTCTGATTCTTCCGCTCGGCCACGCCATTCTGTTGCGGCATGTATCTACACAAGAATTATTGTCGAATTCCTTCCTTCTGTAGATAACTTGTGAACTGGTTGGAGAAGTACTCCTGCCCGCCATCGGATTGTAGGCACCTGATCTTACGCCCTGTTTCCCTTTCCACAAGGCTTTTCATCTTTAGGAAACACACAAAGACTTCACTCTTCTTTCCAATCGTGCATGCCCAGGTATGCCGAGTGAAGTCATCGATGAAGGTTACGAAGTAATTGCTACTACCGAGACTCACATTCTGTGCTGGTCCCCATACATCCGAATGGATCAAGTTGAGCGGATTTCGACTCTGATTACGCTCGTTTAGGAACGAAAGTCGGTGTTGCTTCCCTAGTTGGTAGGCTTCGTAGACTTGCTCATTCCGGCCACGAAATTTCGGCAAACCGAAAACAATGTTCTTCATTTGCATTTCATGAAGCCGTGGGAAGTTAACGGGGCCAAACTGCTTGCGCCATAGGTTGATATTTGATTCGACCTTCTGTCCTTTCGCGAATAGCGCAGTTCCAGCTTCCTTGTTTTTCCGGTTTCTCCAAGTATGAGAATTGTTCCTCATGACTCGCCATATGATTTGACGCTCCGGAATCAACATACCACACCTCGCTCGATTTCGAGGTGTTCACGGCCATTGAATTGGCCTTGTGCTTCATTACGAAGGCCGGGCCCGATCCATTTCCGGCTCGTTCAGAGCCTTCGGCGTAGTGCGATTTCTGATGCCTTCCTACGTCTCTTTCGCTCGATCTGGCTTTATCCGAATCAGCTCTCTTCTTCCAGCACTCACTCTCCCTGTGGCCTTTCTTGCCACAGTACTAGCATTCCATCGCAGCCTTCACTTGCCAGCTTCCGGTGCCACTATGACTCCCCTTGCTTCCGGCATTTTGATTATGCCGCACGTTCTGCTCTTTTCGGCCGCCTCCACTGCGCATCGATCCGCCTCGTCCGCCACTGCCACAGGGCATGTCTTCCTCCGTGTACAACATCTTGTCGTCGGCGTGCGTATGATCGATGCACCCGCATGATTTTCCTCCACAAGCAACATCGACTGAAGCTCGAAGAATGAAGGCGTATTCTCCCTTGTGTAGACTACCGTTCGGAATGCTCCGAAGTTTGACGCTAACCCTCCAAGACAAACCTGCACCATTTCGTCCTCCTCGACATTCACATTGATGGAGGCGAGAGAGTCGTAGATCTCCTTGATTCGGGCTATGTAATCGGCCACAAATAGATATTTCTATCCGACATTGCTGAGCTCTTGCCTGAGTTGTAGCTTCCTGGCCGTTGTGCTAGTGGCGAAAATCCCCTTGAGATTCACCCACATGTCCTTTGGTGTCTTGGCATCCCGAATGTAGCTCAAGAGCTAGTCACTCACACAGGACGCGAAGTAGTAAAGAACTCTACTTGCCGCTTGTTCTCAAGCGGAAAAATCTCTGTGTGTCGATTCGGGTGTTGTATCATTAGCTCCTTCGACATAACTCCAGTAACCATGACCAAGTAGGTGCTGGTGCATCTTGTACGACCAAGATGCGTAGTTGCTCCTGTCGAGTTTCTCAATCGGTAGCGAGCTTCCCATTCCTCTGTCCATATTGCTATCTTATCCTTTTCAAAAACAAGAACTTAACCTCGTCTTTATCTCAAGCTTTTCTGTCAGTTGCAGAGGAGTTTCAACCCTCGCGCTCTAATACCATGTAAAAGAATATGTGTGCGGAAGCGTATGCGAAGGACACAGAGTACACGGTTCGGAAGTACGACAATTTGGTAAAACGCAGAAATCACAGAGAAAGAGAGGGAGAGAGAGAGAGAGAAAAAAACGAAACTATATTCAAAAATAATTCTCTGTATGTTCTCTGTACATACTTCGTGCTCAGTGAGCACCGTTTCCACAAGCCCTAACTAATGGGTTGACACAAGTTCTTACTGTACTTGACTGCTCATAAATGAGCATCCTACACTTACTCCCAAAATTATTCCTTACGATGAATAACATTCTAACGGCCTCTTGGTTTACACACTACTATGGCCATATTTTGCGTACGGTTTTACGCACCCAATCTACGCACTGGGTTACGCACCCATTTATGTACCCAATGTTGAGCATGTCTCTCACCAAAAACCAAGAAGTTGAAGTGGTGTATCTCAAGCACCTTTTTGCAAACAAAAGGTCGTGAGTTCGAATCCTGTCAATACAAATTCTTCCGGTAAACAAATTTTGAAATATAAATTTGGTATATATAAGGTGAAAGAGACTTAAATAAATGGAGCCTGAATAAGTGGAAGTGGTCTATCTCAAATGCTTCTTCTCAAGTAGAGGTCGTGAGTTCAAGTCTTGCCAAGTAACTTTTGGCAAGTAAATATTGTAAGTGGTGGTTTCTCGGTTTCTTGTCATCGCACCATCCATATGATCATGCTCGAGTCACAGAACCCAAGTGGTTGCGACACACAACCACAATCTTTATGACAATGTGCTCCGCAATATTGGATCCTTCTTGGTATCGGAGTCTCATTAACTTCCGGAATACTGAGACCCGATTCACAACATTTTTACTCTCTAGCATGGTACTGATTTTTCCCAGAGCACATGAGCCTTACTTTCTTCATTGAAGTTGTTTTACATGCTCATGTCAATGAAGCATCTTATGTATGTTGTCATCTTCATATGCATCACCTCCCAGGTCATGGCATCTATCTTGTCTAGTCTTTTATCTCCAAACTGTACCAACAACTAGATATCTTTGGCCACTAACATGTTCCTCATCTTTGACTTCCAAACTAGGTCGTTGGAGTCAGTGAGCTTGAACATGTTGCCGAATGGATCTTCCATGCTCTAATACTAGATTGATAGTAATAGTGCTCGGCCACAACCGAGTTTCAAACACACGATGGAAGAAATAAGCAAAAACTAGCAATGGACTTGACAAGATAGAAGAGACGACACCATATGTTAATGTGGAAAAACCTAATCGGGAAAACCATGGGAGCTCACATACTCCAACCATCACTATGACAAAAAGGGTACAACAGAATGAGACTCAAAGGCAACGACCTCGAACTTTGTATCTTTGCCAATAGGAAGTTACAACCGAAAAAAGACTTTCTCTCTCTCTCTCTCTCACTCTCTCTCTGTCTCTATACAACGATAATGATAATTACACACCACAACAATATTGCCCTAGTTATATTTATACTTATATAACTTTGGGGCTATTTACAAATATGACCTCAACGGTCAAGTCTGAACATATTTACTAATATGTTCCTATTTGCTGGTTCATACCGGATCCGGTGTCCGGATACCTTTCGGATCCATCCAGTCTGGTTCCTTCCTTGGTCCCGTCTAATCCGGCTCGTGCGGTTCTCATCTGGATCCCATCCGGAAGGGACCTATTTCCCAACAAGAATGACCAAAATTTGAGGTTATTACCATTCTCGATTCCAAAATTGTGCGCAACAAGTTGTATTACTTGCTTGATTGGTTTGGCTATACACCTAATGATTGAAGTTGGGAACCTGAGGTAAATCTTGCCAATGCTACAAACATAGTCACCAAATTTGGCTATTCGGCTTCTAGGTATTGTGTTTGGGGATAAGGGGAAGTTCGCTCCATTGTGGACTATTTGAACACTTTCGAACTAGAGAAGGTTATGTACAAATCGAACTGCGACTGTGGAGATGAACGAGGCGACTACAACCGACTATAAACGCACGATTACATAGAACGTTGAACTCAACACAGAGGAATTACAACACAGATTTAAACTCAGAGTATCAAAAGCAAAAAAAATTAGATTATATACGCAAAGATACAAAATGTTCGATCTATTTTTACATGCTTCCCATGGCCCTTTATATAGGGCTCATGGACGGTTATGATCGTGCATGAACAGTTACCTCTATTCAATAGCTTTACTATTTTTTGACTCTCTATTTCCTACTTCTTTAATCACTCGGCCCTACCCATTCCTCTTTTGCTTCATAACTGTTATCCTCCCTTTTCCCACTTGGACGTCTGAATTGGCCAACACATGGCATGCCCGTGGGATAGTGCATACACAGTTGAACCCACAGGTCGATCACATGTCGTAAAAAATGTGCAAAATGCTCGGCTTGGTTGGCGTTGAGTCGGGTTCATGTTGCGGGTTCGGGGTTGGGGTCGGATCCGGCTCCAAGGCTTGTTCCTCTTGTACATTTTCTGGCAAGGGTTCATGGGGTTGTGGCTCAAGAGGAGTTGTAGGCCGCGGCAATTGCAAAGTCATCTCTGGGATTTCTTCGGCCGGCCACTGCTCTGTAATTTCTAGATCAAGGAGGAGGTGTGAGGATTGCTCGTCGGACTCGCTGTTGGGGCACAATATTGTCTCCGATGCATTCTCAATGTCTTGCTCCTTTTCCACCTCAACCTGTTCGGTCTCATAGGCCTCCATTATCAATTTGAAGTCTATTTGATCTTCGTCAAAAGCTTCTAGGAGTTGCGCGACTTCCTCCATGTGACGTGCCACAAGCGTCTTGTAATCCTCCGTGAGGTTGGCCCAAATGGTGGCCACTCTTTCTTGGTTGAGCTTATAAAAACCGTGACCTTCCTTCTTGCGATTCTCCTGGTCTACCCAAAAGGTGTGTAGTTCGGCAGATTGCGCAGACCAATGTTCCCAGCCTCTCTATAGCTAGTCAGTTATCATTTGGAGGGCATTGTCTTTGCGTCTCTCATCCGCACCTCCGACATTTCTGTTTTTGCGTGCATGTGCTCAATAGTGGTTTCGAGCAGTTTGGTCTTGCTTGCGGCGCGGCCAGATTGTAATGTGTACTTATCTTGGATAAGGCCCATGTTCGTCTGCAAGATGTCAATCTCCTTTGTGTGCATGTCCTCCATCCCAGCCATTTCATTGCATATGCGGAGTTAGATTTCCTCAGCCACTTTATTTTCGGCCTCCATCTGCTCTTCATACCATTCTTTTCATTTTAACTTCGCCTCGCGAAGTTCCGCTATCCCCTTTTTAGTGCAAGAGGTAGCGTCCTTTTCTCCGTCTAGGGCTGCGAGCGTTCGGTTGTGTGCAATCATGAATGCGTCAAACCTATCCTGGAGAGCCTTCGCATTCATCGAGGCCAATGTCTAAACTCAGACCGGAGCCGCTGGATCTCAAATTTTGCCAACGCAACTACTTTCTTAGCCTTGGCCACTACCTCTTGTTGTGTATCTACCTCCTCGCGTAGTGCGCGACTATTGTCCGTGGAGGAGCTTTTTGTGGGGGCCGCATATGTGGCGCATTAAAGTAGGAGTTGACATTCGGCCATATCTTCTTGCAACTCCTATATCTGTGGAAAATAAGGGAATATGGAATGGAAAGAGAGGGAGAGAGGAAGAGAGAGAAAGAGAAGAAGAAAACTTAATTGAATGGTAGTTTCTGTCTCTCTCTTACAACCAACCGACCACACAGAGAGCAAATGTGGTGGTTATAAGTGCACCCTATTTTTGGGGTGCACCTTTTCATATCATAAGGTTACGTTTTTATTATTTAGTTTCCTATTTATTTATTCTACACTAATTAGTTTATTACAACAGCCTCCCATAAACTAATTAGTTGTGAATCGTTGTAATCCTAAATTTTCACAACAAGCTTTAAATTTGTGTGGAGGTAGAGCCTTTGTTAGAAAATCAGCCCACATATCATTTGTCGATGTAAACTCTAAGGTAAGCTTGTTTTCTTCGCCCAACTCTCGTATAAAGTGATATTTTAAATCCACATGTTTGGTTTTCTCCGAGTGCTTTGGATTCTTCGTTAAGTAGATACATGATATATTGTTGCAAAAGATTTTCAATTGGAGTGGTTCACATAGTTGGAGTTCTTTTAACACTGTTTGCAACCATAATCCTTCTTTAGCAACCAATGCCACTGCTACGAATTCAGCTTTAGTAGATGAGAGTGTCACAGATTCTTGTTTTTTCGATTGCCACGTCATTGCTACTCCTGCCATTATAAAAGAAAAACTAGCAGTAGATCTTCGAGAATCAATGTCCCCCCCCAATCCAAATCAGACCAACCAACAAGTGATTTGATTGGTCTTTCGGATTGGGATCGTTTATATGTTAATCCATAGTTGGATGTGTGTTTTAGATATCACATAACTCGTTGAAGTGATTTCCAATGCATAAGGCCGGGGTTATGCATAAAGCGCAATAGATAATTAATTGCAAAACAAAGGTCAGGACGAGTTCCTGTGACTAAATATCGAAGTTTTCCTATTAATTGTTTAAAGGGAAATTGTTGCATAAAATTAATATCGCTTTTCGTGGTTGGACCATTGGATATGCTTTAAGTTACATGTTAGTGATAAGGGAGTAGGGCAAGGTTTAATGTTTAACATTCCGAAGGATTTCAAAATTTCATTAATGAATTTATTTTGATGAATGATCAAGGTGCCCATACTACGATTACGCGTAACTTGCATGCCTAGAAAATAAGATAGGGGACCTAAATCTGTTATTGAAAATGCTTTGGAAAGTTCTAGCTTTGCTTGAGTAATTTCAGATGGTGTTCCAACTATAGGAATGTCATCCACATATAGTGCTACCACTAACAACCGATTAGATGTATGATTATGTCTAATGTATATATTTGGTTCTGATAACAATCTAGAATAGCCATGTGAGAGCATAAAATTGTTAAATTTTTGAAACCATAACCTAGGAGATTGTTTGAGTCCATAAAGTGACCGATGTAACCGACACACATAGTTTGGTTGAGAGTGTGACTCAAACCCAGGAAGTTGTGACATGTAGATTTCTTCGGGTAAATCACCATGTAGAAATGCCGTTTGTACATCCAAATGATGTACCTCGAGGTCAAGAATGGTGGCCAGAGCCATTAGAAGCCGAAAAGATGCCATGCGAAGAACGGGTGAGAATGTCTCAGAATAGTCAAGTCCTTCAACTTGAGAAAAACCACGAGCGACAAGTCGAGCTTTGTAACGTGCAACAGTACCATCAGGGTTTAGTTTTTTCTTCAACGCCCATTTGCATGAAATAGGTGAGCGTCCCATTGGGAGTGGTACTAGGGTCCACGTTTTGTTGGCCTCAAGAGATTCAAGTTCTTTTGCCATGGCAACTTGCCATTCATTATGATCTGGGCTTTGCAATGCCTCATTCATAGTTAAGGGATCATCAGAAATGTCTGATGTGGTTGAGGGGGAACCAAGAGCCGAAAATGCAAACTCAGGTTCAAATTGATGGTCCGCAATAAGAGCGTCTATTTTTTTTGTGTGATCATAAAGATCTTGAATAGTACGAACTTTCTTTGGAGTAGATGTAGAGCTAAGTGAAGTAGGTGATTTCGCAATGTGAGAACTATTTGTATGTTCTACATGTTGATTATTAGTGGAATATGAAGTATTTCTACATCCTATTTTAATTACTTTTGCATCATTGTGACCAATGGTTTTCAACTTGTCATTAAGACGTGAGGATCGTCGTAGTGGAATAAGGAGATTTTTGATAGGATGGGAGCATGAATAATCAATATGAGTCAATTGTGTTCCATCTAAAAGTTTTTCCTTATGAGTGCTATGGTGATTATTAAGGCTCTTTTTACTTTGGTTGGGGTTACTGTTTAAAATTGGAGTATGTACATCAGTTTGTTGGGATTGTTTGGTTATTAAAGGCAATAAGTTGGAGTCATTGGTTGAACCTGAGACTTGTGGGAGGACCTCTAGAGATGAGGGCATTAATGGAGGAGAGTTAATTGGGACTTGTTGAATTTCCGAGGACATTTGTGGAGCCCGCCCAGAATTAGTAGGTGATGATATTACTTCTTTATTGGATTCAGTGTTAGACATGGTAGTCGCGTCTTGTATCTTTTCATAGCCATGATGTGAATGAGGATTAGATATCAATTTTTCTTCATCAAATATCACTCGTCAACTAAATATAAATCTTTTGTATTTTGGGTCGTATAATCGATAACCCTTATAGCCATGAGGTTCGCCATACCCAACAAATATTGTGCGAACTACGTGATTATCTAATTTTGATCGAGTTTCTAGCGGTACGAGTGCATATGATGGACATCCAAAGATTCTTAGATGTTTATAATTTGGATTTTTTCCAAACCACAAGGAAAATGGAGTTGTCCTAATTGATCGACTATATGTTCTATTGAATATATAACAAGCGGTCGAAATAGCCTCTTCCCAATATGTTCAGGGAAGGTTTGCAATGGCGAGCATGCAACGAGTGGCATCCATATACAACTGGTTTCGTCGTTCAGCCCTTGAATTGTGTTGGGGTGTATATGGAATGGTAAACCGTTGTTGAATCCCATGATTTTGGCAATACGTTTGAAAGTTTTGGGACTTGAATTCTCCACCATTATCTGATTGGAGTACTTTAAGGGGTAATTCTTGTTGATTTGTTGCAAGTTTATGATAGGCTTTGAATTTCTCAAGGACTTGATCACTACATTTTGTCTTGAGAAATGTGACCATCGTGAAATGAGTAAAGTCATCGATAAATGTTAGGAAATATACATTCCCAGATAGGGATGGGGTAGACAAGGGACACATATATCTGTGTGCACTAGTTGGAGGGGTTTAGTGGTCGTTGTAGCATGGGATGGAAATGGCTAGTTAGAGAGTTTTCCAACTATACACCCTTTGCAAAGGGATAGTTTCGATTTACTAGGAAGAGTAAAACCAACTACTATATGTTGTCAGGCCATGTGAACCATTGTTTGATGGTTTAAGTGGCCTAATCGATAGTGTCATAATAAGGTGATATAGTTGGATGTGTTTGAATCATCCATGTGG
Source organism: Azolla caroliniana (assembly GCF_043228905.1). Lineage (NCBI taxonomy): Eukaryota > Viridiplantae > Streptophyta > Polypodiopsida > Salviniales > Salviniaceae > Azolla > Azolla caroliniana. The sequence continues at coordinate 4,494,505 of NW_028230447.1, forward strand.
TGTGCTTCTTCAGCAGGTACCATAGAGCGACCTAAGAGGTAAAGACATCCTTGTCTTGGACAGTTAACGACATAGCCTCGTCCAGAGGGTGTCTTATGACGAATGATACAATATTTGTGATAAAACTCGACGGATGTATTATCATTTGTGAGTTTATTGACAGATATCAAGTTTTTTGCTATGTTAGGTATATAGTAAACTTCATTGATTTCAATGAAGTTCTCATCAGAAAGTTCAAGATGGGCAGTCCCATGTCCAAGGGCATATTCAACCCCATTGTTCCCAAATCTAACCGGGAAAGGATGCTCTAAGACCTTTAAGACCTTATAGTCTTTGAGCCATTCAACTCTTGAGGTGAGGTGACATGTGGCACCTGTATCAAGAATCCACGTTGAAGTGGGAGAGTTGTTAAATGAAGTCAGGGCCATAAAGGCAATGAAAGAGTCTTCATTATCCTCATCAGAATTTTGGTCACCACGACATATGTCATTATTTTGACCGTAGTCATCACGTGATGCATTGTAAGATTGGTCTTCTTTATATGTTCTTTTCCCATTGTTAGGATTCCTATAACAATCTTTTGTTTCATGTCCACTCCTTTGACAATTTGTACAAAAGGATCTAAGGAACCTAGATTTGTTATGATTCCTTGAATCATTAAATTTAGAAGTCCGTGAATAAAATTTGGCGTTATTAGGTTGGTATGTTGATCTAGGTTTATTGAAAGGTTTTTTATTGTAATTTGGATGTTTGATATAAAGTGCGGCGTGAGATGAGGAGGGTTGATTTATTGCCCTACGAAGTATGTTTTCTTGTGAGATTGATGCCACTAATGTTGGGACACTAATGTTGGCTGATGTGGATTTTGTACTTATAAATGGTTGCCATGATGGGGGTAGGGCGGCTAACAAGAGGGCGGATTGAACGGAACTTGGCAAACTAAGTCCTGAAAGGATCACATCATCAAGTCGAAGTCTCCAATTTTTAACAAATGTATCAACATCATCATTTTCATTCATATTCATATTTATTAAAGTTTTTAAATTTGCGACTTGGGACGTAATGTCCGTATGGAGGTAATCAGCCTCTAATCTATCCCATATTTGTTTGGAGGTAGTCAAGGTTCTCACACTTTGCTTAAGTGTGTCCTCCATATGAAGGAGAAGTTCTAAGCGAGCGTTTAAATCACGCCGCTTCCATGTTTGCACGTCAAGTGCATTTGTGGGGACATTAATGTCGGGGCACACGTCGGTTCCATCGACGATATTTAACAAGTCATGTTGTTCTAATATAATTTCCATGGTCATACGCCATGGTTGATAGTTTTTATCATTTAATTTTTCAATGTGATAAGTGCGAGACGATACCTGGGCGGCATTTGCCGCCACATTTGCTATCACTCCGCCGTTTGACATGGTCTAAAAACGTTTCTTTAATTCACACGTTTGTTATTAACACTGCGACACAATTCTTGGTGGGGTTAGACTCCTTCACCGCTCTGATACCATGTGGAAAATAAGGGAATATGGAATGGAAAGAGAGGGAGAGAGGAAGAGAGAGAAAGAGAAGAAGAAAACTTAATTGAATGGTAGTTTTTGTCTCTCTCTTACAACCAACCGACCACACAGAGAGCAAATGTGGTGGTTATAGGTGCACCCTATTTTTGGGGTGCACCTTTTCATATCATAAGGTTACGTTTTTATTATTTAGTTTCCTATTTATTTATTCTACACTAATTAGTTTATTACAACAATATCTGCCACTTGTGCTCCTCCGTTTTTCTCGTCAACTTCTTCTTGTAAGCCATATCCTTCGCTCTGAGGAAAACCTGGGCCAACTCCTCTTGAACTTCGACTAGGGCCATATTCACGATTGGCAATTCAATTGCCCTGTGCCCACCATCTATGTGTTGTTTCCTGCCGATTTTGTTCAAGGTTTTCTCCTCTTCCGGTTCTATGAGGCCAGCGATTGCACGCTGGATCATTTGTCTCTCGGCATGCTCTTCAGCCAAGCCTTTGGTCGTTGCGACTTGCTGCATTGCCATGAATTTGCTGAGTTCGAATAACGTGCGAAACAATAAGATTGCCACGAATTCATGTGCGACAACTGGGATTTCTCTATAGGCGAGGACTTTGCCCTCAGAAATCAGGGATCCCTTTCCTCATTCTAGCTTCTTGGTCAATGGCGTTCCTTCGGTTGTGTCTGGAACGACTGTTGTCGATGCCTCAAGGGGCACCTCCATGGCCGGCTTCGATGCTTCGTCTTTCACTAGGCCTTGACCGTTTTTTCAATCTAGGTGGTGGCATTTGTATTGTAGGCTTTGAGGAGGCCTCTCCCTATTCTGTTCGCTCCTCTGGAGGTCCGGCTCCGTAGTTTCCTTCTATCGTTCTACAGGTCTGGGGTGTCTCTTGTCGATTTGACCGTCCCAGACAGTGCAATTTGTTGAGGCCACTTAGTTTTTTCCTCCTACCACTCCGTTGTTTGGAGTTCGCTGAGTCGTTTCTTTCGGTCAGAGGTGGGCATCTGCATCGCTGCTTGGATTGCTGAATTGGGGAGTGGAAGTGTGGAGACAGGCAGAAACATTATTGTGAAGTATTGCACGATGATGGGAATCATTTTCTTCCCGCTTGGAGACCAATCAACCTAGTGCGTAATGCCGCACGTGTAATGTATCCCTAGTCGATTGGGGCTTCCTCATAGGTGGAAATGATCATCCCCACTTTATGCCACAGCATTCCATACGATTTCGGGTGCACGCAAGCGGCTTCCAACATGAACTTGGCGACATCATAGAAGAAAACGCCTGGTGCATGTTGGATTTTGTATGCCTTGGTGGAAGCCGAATATACCTTTGTTGTGGGTGGGATCTCCAAGCACTGATCCCCAAGCGAGCTGAGGCTGAGCTTCTCGCAGACCATGGCATTTGTGATGGTGTCCATATTTATCTTGGCGCTGATGTCCATCACGTTGGGATGAGGTTGAGCATCAATGATGCGAATGTAACTTGCCAATCCATGAATGGGTTGTGGAGTGAGTGCTGAGGGTGAACCTGGGTAGATGTCTATGAGTGAGGGGAGCGATGGGAGCAAGGAGCACTTGGGGAGCTAGGAGAACGAGAAGGTTGAAGAAGAGTTTGTGCGTTTGTGTGGGAGATGTGTGAAAAGACGTTGTGTTCTTCTTTTTATGAGGAAGGGTGAGAGAGGTCCTTAATCAAGATTTGTTGATCCTTAGTTGCTTTATTGGATTGCGTGTCTGCATGCAAGAAGCTTTAAATAGCTCTAAGTGCCCCCCCCCCCCCCCCCCCCACTTTTTTCTTTTTTTCGAGTAAAACGGTAATGTTACAATAATGAAACATTAGTGATAGTGGGGTCCATCCCGTGAAATGGCGTTGGTGGGGAGTGATTCGACGGTCCTTTTGTATGGCTTTGTCAAAAATGGGTTCAGTGTTGTGGGCCCCAAGTACGGTTTTAGCCAGAAACCGTTGACTTTGCTGGGTAGGATTTCTCCGGCTAGTGTCCCGAATTAGGAAGTGTTATTTTCGACACGGTGATCCAATACAGCCTGGTCCGTTGAAATTGAAGTTTGTCGGGCATCAGCCCCATGTGTGTTTGAAACACTAATACGGGTTTGTTTATCTCAAAGTCCTTTTCGTTACCTTTTCTATGCCTATCGACAAAGGCCTTGCGCCATGTTTGCTCTTGCTCCAAGTTAGCCATACTGTTGATCTGAACTTCACCATGTTCCAGGAGTTGTTCAAGTCAGACTTGCTCCGTTGCTTTCTCGGCCAAGTGTTCACAAACTTGCACATGCTGACTCAGAACCCAAAATTCGATTGGCATTATTGCTTCGAGTCCGAACGCCAGTCGGAATGGTGTCACTTGGGTACTTGTCTTTAAGCTTGTACGATATGCCCAAAGGGCGCTCTGGAGCTTTGTATCCCAGTCCGTCCAATTCTCATTGACGATTTTCTTTTGTATGTTCTGTAAAGTTTTGTTCGTCGATTCCACTACGCCATTTGCCTCGGGGTAGTATGGGGTACTCTTCTTGTGGACGACCGCGTACTGTTCCGTTAATTCGTGTATAAACTTGTTGATAAAATGCCCCCCTGGATCGTTGATCAGCCGTATGGGACAATCGAATTGGCACCAAGTGTTTTCGTACAAGAATTTCGCCGTGGAAGCGTTCATATTGTCGCGAAATGCCTTGACCTCCACCCATTTCGTACAATAATCGATGGCCATGAGGATATTTTGATTCCCTGTATGGGCCACTGCTAGGGTGAAAGGGCCGACAAAATCTAGGCCCCACTTATGGAAAGGTTCCAAGGGTAGCACTAGGTGGTGTGGCATGCGGGCGCGTTCCGTTGGCTGGCCCATTCCCTAGCACAGATCACACTGCCAACAATATGTCTCTATGTCCTTTTGTGTGGTTGGCCACCAAAGGTCACTCTACCAGTCCTTTCGAGCTGTCGTCTCCCCAGCTTAATGTCTACCAGCTATCCCGAAGTGCGCGTCCCGCAGTATTGTCGCCCTCTCGTCACTTCAGATGCATCGGCACCAAATTCCATCGCTTCCTTTGTGGTACAGGGTCCTCTCTAATAGGCAAAAAATTTGGTTGCGGATGGCCAGACACTTTTCGTCTATCCTCATCCGTGGGGGAGGCAATCCGGTGGTTAAGAAATGACTAATTGCTTGGAGCCATTTGTCTGTTGGCGGCACCGTGTCCGCTTCGGCCTCTATCGCTTAAATTAGTAACATTCCGCTATCTAGAAAATTGTCATCACCACCCGCGGTGTCCTCTCCATTCTCGTTGCGGCTCAGGTAGACCACTACGGTGTGTTGAGTTCCTGACCGATGCTGAATTTTGAATTCGAACTCTTGCACGTGCAACATCCATCTAGTCGGCTTCCTCGTGAGTGACTATTTGGAGACAAGGTACAAGAAAGCCACATGATCCACATGAAACACAAACTTCCAGTCTAGTAGGTAGTGTCAAAATTTGTTGATGTTGTAGATCATACCTAGCGCTCCCCATTCGGTCGTGCAGTAGGTCCGTTCGGCAGTTGAAAGTTTGTGGCTCGAATAATAAACCGGACGATACCAGTTTGGTTGGGTCAGTTGCATGAGAGCACTACCAATTGTGATATCCAACGCATCGACAAACATGTTGTCGTGAAGATTCTGGGACATTGTGAGAAACCACGGAATATCAGAAGCATCGGCGAAGTGCATCATGTGCACTTACCCTTGTATAAACGTGTGAATAATAGGGGTGCCTTTATGGCGCCGAGTAGGAGTTAAGTCGGGACAGAGAATCCCATGTAAATCGGGATTTATCCCACATTGTTACGTACCTCCCTCCTTGTGCTATAAAAGGAAGGGAGGGTCACTTGTGAAAGGGTTGCCCATTTTCAGTTAGGAAGGATAGACCACTTAGGTCTAGGGTTTGGTAGTTTTCTTGGTCTTCATCTTATTCTTAGGGTTTCATCTGGATAGACTTCTTCTTCTTCTTCTTCTTCTTCTTCTTCTTCTTCTTCTTCTTCTTCTTCTTCTTTGTCATCGTGTGGGTAGAGAGTTCGTGTCTGTTTAGGGTTTAGTCTGGTTAGGAGTTTGTATGTCTAAAGACTTTTATTGTATCCTGAGCTTCCTAGGTCCGGCTCGAAGCTGGTATTGTATCTTGTTCTTGTAAATTTACATGTGGAAGGTTCTGCGTTTTAGTGTCTATTTGGGGTGTCTTTAGTGTTCTCTTTCTTTCGTTTCTGTACATAAGGGCGTGAGTTAGGTCACCGCATATCCGAAGGAACAAGAAGCATGCATGCAGTAAGAAGAAGGGCCAACGGGGGAAGCACGCGCACTACGGGATCGCGGTGAATGACCTATCGACGGGTCAAACAAGCCTACGGGGAGGCAAACACGGAGAACGAACTGGAGCCGACGGTTCGGACCGGCGAGGCCAACGGCGACCGGAATGCGGATTACAGAAGACTGGTTCCTCACCGGCTGGAATCTCTCACCCTTCTCCGAACTTGGCACGTACCAGTGGACGTGCGGTTTGGTGGGGGCAGATGTCATGAAGATTCCGGGACATGGTGAGAAACCGGGGAATATTGGAAGCATCGGTGAAGTGCATCATGTGCACTTACCCTTGTATAAACATGTGAATAATAGGGGTGCCTTTATGGCGCCGAGTAGGAGTTAAGGCAGGATAGAGAATCCCATATAAATCGGGATTTATCCCACATTGTTAAGCACCTCCCTCCTTGTGCTATAAAAGGAGGGAGGGTCACTTGTGAAAGGGTTGCCCATTTTGAGTTAGGAAGGGTATACCACTTAGGTCTAGGGTTTGGTAGTTTTCTTGGTCTTCATCTTCTTCTTCTTCGTCGTCATCATGTGGGTAGAGAGTTCGTGTCTGTTTAGGGTTTAGTCTGGTTAAGAGTTCGTATGTCTAAAGAGGTTTAGGCTTCTACCCTGTCTCTTATGTAAGACCCCGCTCGGCGCAACGAGCTCGAGAGCTCCTTGATCGGCGGCTTGGCAGCAAACTTCTATTGTATCCTGAGCTTCCTAGGTCCAGCTCGAAGCTGGTATTGTATCTTGTTCTTGTAAATTTACATGTGGAAGGTTCTGCATTTCGGTGTTTGTGTGGGGTGTCTTTAGTGTTCTCTTTCTTTTGTTTCTGTACATGAGGGCGTGAGTTAGGTTGGTGTTGCGTGCGTGTATGCTCTCTCTCTCTCTCTCTCTCTCTCTCTCTCTCTCTCTGTCTCTCTCTATCCATCTCACCCTCTCTTCTGTTTAGTAGCCTCCTGTACCCAACCGGTAACGTTCAGGGTTTGTGCTACTCTTGTGCGGCCGATCACGGAGGGAGTCAGTCTCCCGGTACTCTCTACTCCCTAGTCCAAGACCCCCGTGGTCCCGCCTTGGATCCTACACGTACTCGCAGAATACCACGACAACATGGAGCGACCATGTCCAGTCCGGCGGTTGGACAATTGGTGCTTGTGTTAGCATAACCTTCAATGCCATGTAAACTTCGTCCTCTATTTCTGTCCATTGGAATGGAGTACAATGCACCGCCGCGTGTAGAGGTGTCACGAACTCGGATAGGTAACACAACATCTGACTATGCCATCGTATTTGTCCTAGGAAGTGGCTAAGGGCTTTGGCATTTTTCAGGTTCGGTGCTTCGATGATCGCCTTGATTTTCCGTAGGTCGATCGCAATGCCCTCACTACTTATTATGTGTTCGAGGAGTGCACCACTCGTAACGCTAAACGTGCACTTTGCTGGATTGAGGCTAAGCCTCACTAATCGGCATCATTCCAAACATAACTGCAAATCTCAAAGATGGTCCCTTTGCATCTATAAACTACAAAATCATAGAGGAAGACCTACATAAACGTGGGTATGTACTCGCTGAAAATTTCCGTGATGAAGCGTTCAAATGTTGTCGGTGCCATTTTGAGCCCGAAAATCATCACGACTACTACAAACACACCCGATTTTGTTATGAACGTCGTCTTCTCCTCGTCATCCAAGTGCATGTGAATCTGGCTGTAGCCACTAAAGCCGTCTAAAAAACTGTATATTTTGTTGCCAGCCAATGCATCCAACACCCCATCCGTGAAGGGTAAGGGGAATGCGTCGGTTACTGTGACCGCATTCAATTTCCTATAATCGATGCATATGTGGATTTTCCTATTTTTCTTCTGCATTACAATGATTGGACTCAGCCAGGTCGAATGAATTCGATTTTTAAAAGTTTGTCTATTTCTTCTTTGACACGAACCACGTAGTTTAGGTTCATTCGATATCGACGTTGTTGGACCAGCTTCACCTCCATCGAGAGGTTGATTTGGTGTTTGTAGAATTTTGGATCTAGCCCTTTCATATCCTCTTGTGACCATGCGAACATGTCCTTGTACTCTCGTAGTAGTTTGATCATGGCCGTCTTTTTGGAAGGTGGTAAATCCTTCACAATGGAAAGACTGTGGTTGGGGTTCCTCGGTAGTTCCAAGATTGATTTCTTCCCACACTGATGTCATAACTCATCAGGAAATCTCCATTTCTCATTCGAATGTGAAGCTCCATAAGCACTTCGATGTCCAGTTCACATCTGTCTTCTCCAACCATCGCAAGAGTGATGTATGTGTCCGCTGCTTGGATGATGTCAATTTTGAACAAGGGGACGATTCGAGGGTTTTCGTCCAAATAGTTATCCAATTCGTCCTCATCCAGACCCTCTAGCATGTTGATTCCTTCCACGTATAGCGGAGTCATGGCTTTTGTTGGTAGTGCACTTTCTTGAGTTCGCACCCAAATTTTCCCTTTGGCCTCGGCGAAATCTAATGTTGTTGTATTGCCAATTCTGCTTAATGTTCACGGACCATAGCCTGTTGGGAATATGTCCCTCCAGTGGAAGGAAGAACCGACTGTTCGGAAAGCTGACAGTCGAAGAGTCAAAAACAGTGAGTCGACTATTTGTGAATTTGACTATTATTATTATGGTAATAATAATGATGATGTTAGGAAACAGGTCTCTCCGGATGGGAAGAGAGGGAGGAGCCGAGTTAATGAGGGACTCGGCCGAGGCCGAAACCATAATCGTGTATATAGCCAACTCGGGAGACTATACTTGTAAATCGTCTCAATATGCGTCGGATGAGGGCTAGGTATCTAAATAGATGGAAAGTTGTATAAGTATATATGCAACTAGAGCAAACCTTATGAGGTGTACAGAAGTTGTAGTGTGCGGTATAGAGAACTAAGAGAGAGAGTGTGTGTTTTGGAGCCGCGCCATAGCTGTGTGAGTAACAGTAGACGCGAAGAGCCCTGTGTGGCTGATACACTCAACAAAGTGTTGTAATCATCTCTGTATTGTATATCCACTATCCATAGTGAAGATTTTGTTCCCATGGTTTTCTCCCGTTTTAGGGTTTCCATGTAAATCTCTGTGCACTTTTGTTTATCTTGTCTTTCTGGCATTTCTGTAATTCGTATTTCAGCATTGTCTGTTCATTGTGATTAAATTTTTGCATCGATTTCTCAACAAACTAGTATCAGAGCTTGAGCTGCAAGCATGGAAGGAGTTGTGAGTGGATTCCTAGGCATGTTAGTTCTGAACTCACAGAACTATGCAGACTGGAAGATAAAGATGGAAGACCTTCTCATAGTTAGAGACCTATACAAGCTAGTCGACAGAGCAGAAATACCTAGGGGGGTATTGGAGTTGGACTGGAAGCTTCTGAATAGGAAGGCGGTGGCCACAATCCAACAATGTGTCGATGTAAGTGTTCTTCAGCATGGGGCGAACGACACGAATGCCCACAAGATGTGGCAGAAGTTGTCGAGTCTGTACGAGAGGAAGAACGCACTAAACAGAACCTCGCTAATGAGAAAAATCGTACAGCTGAAATACAGAGACGGTGAGAGCATCGTCGAACACATCAGCACATTTATTGGGTATGTAAATCAACTTGCTGCGACCAAGTTTCCCCTAGATGACGCAATGCAGGCCCTCTTGCTGATGTGTACACTACCAGAAAGCTGATAAAACTTGGTGGTTACTCTCAGCACCTCCTGTCAAGATGAGAACTTGTCTTATAGATGGTGAAGACAAGCATCCTAAATGAGGAGGCAAGGAGGAAAGACAAAGGAATCCTGTCCCAAACGGAGTCGAATCTGACTGAACATATGGACAGAGGAAGGAAGAGACCGGCAAAGAAGAAGTCCGCAGCGAACACACAAATCCCACGCCAGATCGAAGTCCAGAGGTAAGCCTATGTGCTTTTATTGTGGAAAACCTGGACACTTCCAAAAAAACTACCAACACATGAAGAAAGACAAGAGTGTCGGAAATAATGTCGAACCCCAGAAGATTCCAGATAAAAAGAACACTTCGTCCATTGCTACAAGCAATGAGGAACTCCTATTCATCTGTGAACAGACAAGTGCAAACCTTGCAAGCAAAGAGTGCACTTGGGTGATTGATTCCGGTGCATCCTTCCATATTACTCTGTCGAGAGAGTATTTCTCGACTTACATAGCCGAGGATCATGGCTATGTAAAGATGGGTGATAGTAGAAAGTGCAAGATAACCGGAGTCAGAAGTGCGTGCTTAACGATGTCGACAGGGTGTCGACTAACGTTGAAGGATGTTCGACACGTCCCCGATATCAGATTGAATCTGATATCAACTGGAAGGCTTGATGACAAAGGCTACAGTGGTAGCTTTCAAAATGGCAAGTCGAAGTTCTGTCGAGGAAATCTCATAGTGGCCCGAGCACAAAAAGAAGGCACATTGTACATGATGCATGCCCGACTGTGCAAATCGGAAGTAAACGTGGCAGCCGACTCGGCAAGGGAGATATGGCACAAGAGGCTAGGCCACATGAGTGAGAAGGGAATGCACCTATTTGCCAACCAGAAACTTCTACCAGAAGTCAAGGGAGTACACCTGGAGAAGTGTGTCGACTGCTTAGCCGGAAAGCAGAACAGGACGGCATTCCACACGAGACCACCGAGGAGAAGAGAAGCTACACTGGAACTAGCGCACACGGATGTGTGCTATGTGGATGCTCCATCGCATCGAGGAGGACAGTACTTTGTAATGTTTATTGACGACTACATTCGGAAAACATGGGCCTTCGTACTGAAGTCGAAGGATCAAGTACTGTCGGTTTTCAAGGAGTTCCAGGCAAGAACTGAAAGAGAGTCGGGTCGGAAACTGAAGGTTGTCCGAACCGACAATGGTGGTGAGTATAGAGGGCAGTTTGAGGAATACTGCAAGTACCAAACCGAATACACAGTGCCAAAGACCCCAGAGTTGAACAAGCTTGCAGAGAGGATGAATTGAACGATCATGGAGAGAGTAAGGAGCATGTTGTCACAGGCTAAACTACTGAAAGCCTATTGGGCTGAGGCGATGTACACAGTTGTCTATTTGATCAACAGGTTTCCCTCAGTACCATTAAAGGGTGATGTCCCACAGAGGGTGTGGATAGGTAAGGATGTCTCTTATCAACACCTGGGGGTGTTTGGATGCTTGGTGTATATGCATGTACCAAAGGATCAGAGGTCAAAGCTCGATAGCAAGTCAAAAGCATGCATATTCATGGATGACGAGAGCTCAAGGCTCCTTTTGCGCAACGCTCGGCCACAACCAAGCTTAGAATCATACACAGAAAACGGAAAATAAAACACGACACAAAGGAGAGAAGGGTACACAGGATGTTTACGTGGAAAACCCAAACTAAGGGAAAAAACTACGGCAGCCCACAGGCTGCAAACTATCACTATGTTAGTATGTACAACAGTGAGTTCACGGAGGCAACGACCTCGTGCTCACGATCCTCGCCACAGGCAGCGGTTACAACAGAGGCAATGACCTCTTTCTCTCTCTCTCTCTCTGTACACAGTTATGCGCTCTCTCACTCCTTGCACCAACAAGAATGACAACAACAACAACAACCATTTCTAGAAGTTTACCCTAAGTCATATTTATACTAATATGACTTTTCGTCTATTTACAAATATAGCCTCGATGGACTCTCAGAAACATATTTACGAATATGTCTCTTCATCCGGTGAGCATTCCTCACCGGGTCTGCACCATCCGGCTCTCCGTAGCCGGGTACTCCTCATCCGGTTTCCGCCTTCACCTTGTACACCCATTTGTTCCTGAGTGCTCTCTTACCTTTCGGCGGTTCTTTTAGGTCATAGGTATAATTCTCGTCCAAAGAATCCATCTCATCTTGTATCGCGCTCAACCCTTTCTCTTTGTGCTCATCGACAATGACTTCTTCATAGCACTCTAGGTCACCTTCATCAGTCAAGAGGATGTACTGACTGGCATATGTTGTCACTGCTCTCCTTTCTCTGAGTGGGGATCTCCTTCCACTCATTGTCGACTCTCGTTCGGGTCTCTCTGTCGGCTCTCCTCTTTGCTAGGGTTCATATATGTCGATCTACTTTTGAAGGTTGGACGACTCCAATTCGTATTCCTTGATCGATCTTAACAACTCTGCCAACTCGGAATCGGTTGTGCCGACTGGATGTCTCCGAACAGCCAACTGTGTTGGTTCCCTTGGCCTCAAGTCGATAATAGTAGAGGTTGATTGGGTAGTCGATTCTGACTTCTATTGCTTCTAGTGCTCTATTGTCTTGTCTTCCAAGAAGACTACATCCCGACTCCTCACTACTTTCTTGTTCACTAGGTCCCATAGCCTATAGCCAAACTCATCTTCCGAGTATCCCATGAATACGTATGGTTTCAACTTACTATTGAGCTTCGACCTCTGATCCTTAGCTACATGCATATACACCAGACATCCGAACACCCTCAAGTGTCGGTAGGAGACATCCTTTCCTGCCCACACCCTTTGTGGGACATCGCCTTTTAACAGTACTGAGGGGGACTTGTTGATAAGATAAATAGTCATGTACATTGCCTCAATCCTAGTATATTTTCGGTAGTTTAGCTTGTGACAACATGCTCCTTACTCTCTCCATGATTGTCCGGTTCATCCTCTCTGCAAGCCCGTTCAACTCAGGGGTCTTCGGTTCTGTGTATTCGATTGCAATACCTTGGGCCTTGCAGTATTCCTCGAACTTACCTTTATATTCACCACCATTGTTAGTTCGGACAACCTTCAACTTCTGACCTGACTCCCGTTCAGCTCTTGCCTAGAACTCCTTGAAAAATGATAGTACTTGATCTTTTGACTTTAGTATGAAAGCCCACAACTTCTGACTATAGTCATCGATGAAAGTCAGAAAGTATTGTCCGCCTCGATGCGACGGAGCATCTACATAACACACATCCGTGTGTACCAGTTCCAGTGCAACTTCTCTTCTTCTTGGTGGCCGTGTGTGGAATGATGCTCTATTCTACTTTCTGACTAAGCAGTTGACACACTTATCTAGGTGCACTCCCTTTACTTCTATTAGAAGCTTCTGGTCAGCCAATAGATGCAGCCCCTTCTCACTCATGTGGCCTAACCTCTTACATGCCATATATGTCCTGCCGAGTCAGCTGCCAGATTCACTTTCGACTTGCACAGTCAGGCTTGCATCATATACAATGTGCCTTCCTTCTGTGCTCGGGCCACTATAAGATTTCCTCGGCAGAACTTCCATTTCCCGATTCGGAAGCTACCACTGTAGCCTTCATCGTCCAATCTTCCAGTCGATATCAAATTCAGCCTTATATCAGGGACATGTCGAACATCCTTCAGAATCAGTCAATACCCTGTCAATGTCGTCAAACAAACACTTCCGACTCCGACTATCTTGCACTCCCCACTGTCATGCATCTTTACATAACCATGATCATCGGCTATGTAAGTTGAGAAATACTCTCTCGACGGAGTTATGTGGAAGGATGCACCGGAGTTGATCACCCAAGTGCATTCTTCACTTGCAAGTTTTTCACTTGTCTATTCACAAATGAACAAATGTTCTTCATTGCTCGTAGCAATGGCTGATGTGTACTTTTCTTCAGGAATCTTCCTGGGTTCGACATTATTACCGACACTCTTTTCCTTTTCAAGGTGTCGGCAGTCCTTCTGGAAATATCCAAGCTTTCCACAATAAAAGCATACAAGCTTACCTCTAGACTTCGACTTGGCTTGAGACTTTTCTCTCCTTGGTGGACTTCTTTGCCGGTTCCTTCCTCTGCCGATGTGTTGAGTCAAATTTGACTCTGACTAGACTAGGACACCATTGTCCTTCCTTCTCGCTTCCTCATGTGTTACCCGACCGGCAAAGGTGCAGAGACCAGAATGTGAAAGGGATGGTTATTCGGAATAGATTATAATTATGTAGTGAACAGACGGACCAGAATCGGTATGCCGATCCAGATCCAAACCGGTTCCGAACAAGTACCGGTTGGCACCGTTTTGTACGCGACACCGGTGACCTATATAAAGACCCGGTTACAATGTATAACTTTTAACGGAGAATTAATATAAGCTTCTTGTTTTATCTTCACGTATTGATTACCATTCTATATTAATTGTTATATCTTACGCGTGTATTAAGTGAATGCCTTATTGCTAAGTAGCCAATTAAGTCGGATTAATCGTTGTGTCTTAAGTTATCTCGCTGTAACACCCCTTTGGTGAAGTGTCTTCCGGAGACACCCTGTGTTAGGCCATTGTCCGGCCGTAAGGATTAACACAGTTTTTGGCGACCACGATTCTTGCACAATTGCAGCGAACATCGGTGGGATTGGATGACGCAACCAACGGACGACCCGGTTACGGAGCGAGCAAGGAGACTTGATGAACGGCTGAGGAAGCGCGAGGCTCTCTAGCAAGCGGCAGAAGAAATCAGAGTGGACCGCTCATTTTCCAAGGTGATCCGGAGAGTGGCCAAGGAGTCACTTCGGTTACCACAAAACGCCTACCCAGACGAAGGGCAGCCTAAGCAGCCTCCAGGAAGCGGAATCCCTTCTCTAGGCATTGGCAACGGGGGAAGGCGAATCCGAATCGTTTTCGGCATTTGAATCGGGTTCGAACAGGGAATACAGCACGCAGACGAACTACCGCACCAGTAACGACACCCCAGGCGGACCAAAGGATGAGGAGTCGGATACCTTGCCGACACCGGAACCAGAATTGATAAGGCTAGAAACTCTGATACCGGAAGTTTACCACACTCCGGAACCATAAGTCGAGGATGAGAGACCTCTGACACCGGAAGTCCAGGAGGAGAAGCCTCCGACACCGAAAGAGGAGCAGTAAAGACCTCCGACGGCGACAGGAGACCGGGAAAAACCTCTGACACCAAAAGAGGACGAACAACCACCAACACCACCAGCCCGTGTACAGACACCAGATGACGATATGCCGTTCCAATATCCCAGATATCGGGATGATCCGGACGCGGAAGCCCACGTCCATGCGTTTTAGCAGACCTAGGAAGCAAACCATGTGTCTCAATGCTTAAATGCAGCCGAAGAGGAACACTCAAAAAGGGCAGAGTTCAGCATGACCTTGGAGGGACCAGCCGCCAGATGGCACCGAACACAAGATCCCAACACCATCCCCACGTTTGAAACATTAAAAACAGAAATTTTGCATTTCTTTCACAAGGAGATGGACCAATGTGATGGGAACTCAACGCTCCTTATGCGCAATGATTGGCCACAACCGAGCTTCTAATTATACACAGAAAACGGGAATGAATGCACGACACAAAAAAAGAGATGAGTACGCAGGATGTTTACGTGGAAAACCCAAACTAAGGGAAAAACCACGGCCGCCCACAGGCTGCAAACTATCACTATGCTAGAATGTAAAATAGTGAGTTCACAAAGGCAACGACCTCGTGCTCACGATCCTCGCCATAGGCGGCGGTTACAACAGAGGCAACGACCTCTTTCTCTCTCTCTCTCTGTACAAAGTTCCACGCTCTCTCTCTCCTTGCACCAACAAGAGTGACCAACAACAATCAAGAGTTTGCTCTAACTCATATTTATACTAATATGACTTTTCGGCTATTTATAAATATAGCCTCTATGGACTCTCAGAAACATATTTACGAATATGTCTCTTCATCCAGTGAGCACTCCTCACCGGGTCTGCACCATCCGGCTCTCCGTAGCCGGGTACTCCTCATCCGGTTCTCACCGGGTCTGCACCATCCGGCTCTCCGTAGCCGGGTACTCCTCATCCGATTCTCACCGGGTCTGCACCATCCGGCTCTCCGTAGTCGGGTACTCCTCATCCGGTTCTCACCGGGTCTGCACCATCCGGCTCTCCGTAGCCGGGTACTCCTCATCCGATTCTCACCGGGCTCGGTCGAGTTTGTTCATCAGCACTATTCTACACCCTTCCCATCCGGAGGGACCTGTCTCCCAACACAATGGGAAATGGTAGGCTTATTTTACAGTATCCGACAGGAACCAACGTGGAACATTTAGCAATTTGTCATCCGGTTCCATCGGATCCACAGTCAGCTCAGCCGGACACCACCGGAGGAAGAAACAAAGGCAATATTCTTAGCAGCCCTCCGGGAACCCTTACGTACGGTCTTCACCATTATTGATTTCCGCACCAGTAGCATAGATCAAGTGATCGATCGAGTTCGGGAAATGGAAACCTCAAGTTCATGGCTAACCATGGGCACACTTCAACGGGCATTACCAACGGAAGAGGACCTCCGTTTTCGGCAAGCAGTTCAATGTACAACATGCTTGAATGCCGGACATTCGGCGCTGGAATGCACCATGCGTTCCCAATGCTTGCTCTGCCACTCTAGAAGTCACACAATAGAACGGTGTGAGTATAACTTGTTAAATCGGCAAGCACCACCGGTTCGGCAAATTGAACCACGGAGCAACCAGGAGGAAGAAGAAGAACATTGGTGGCGAGAGGAGCGTTATGGACCGGCACAAGATGTCCGGTACAGTGATCGAAGAGACGCTTATGACCGGTATGACAGATACCAGGACTATAATGGATGGTACGAGATCACTCCCCTGGTTACAACCACCGAAGGGACAACTATGGCAAGTATGACGACCAACACCGTCAAGGTTACCGAAACAAAAAGAATTTCAAGAAACGTCATTTCAACAAAAAGGGGGGTCATCCACGGGAACCGGAAAAGGGCACTCCAAGTTCTTACCACAGGACCTCCACCAAGCACACACGTCGAATCCAGCAACACCTAGAAGCCGTACTACTATTATTGCCAACAAGAAGGCCACTATAGTAATCAATGCCTCGCGAAGAACTACGACAAGCAACCAACGGTAAACATGGTAGACGCGGAAGTCGCAGACATACAACAAGTTACTACAAGATCAAAAGGCAAAGCCATAGAGTGGGAAACTCAAGAAGCCATCCGGAAGCAGGCAACCAAATCGGTGAAGAATGCAAATGAGCGGAATGCGGCAAAGCTCGAGCAACAAAAGGAGAATGCTGAAGAGCTCACCAACCCAAGGCAGCCCGAAAACCCAACCTGGCAGGCGTTACAAGAATGCCAAATAACGTTTCCATTAGGCCGGTTATTGCAACTGGTACCACACTTCACGGAAGGACTGAAGACCGGAAGGACAGTAGCTAACACACCACTGGCTCCGGCCTTCTTTTCAAATCCAAAGGAAGGACCGGTAGTGGTGGACACAAGCAGTCCGGCAATTACAGCCATCGTGAAGGGAAAGGAGCTACCGGGCATGATTATCGATGGAGGATCCGACATGAACGTGATCAGCCTCCAAATGTGTAACACTCTAGGAATCCATGACTGGGAACCATGCCCGTTTTGGCTTCGGATGGCGGACACAAGCCCAGTACGGCCAACCGGATTAATACGTGATCTGGAAGTGACCATCGGGGGTCACACATTTCGCATTTCCGCAGTAGTTCTCTAGCTACAGGCTCAGGGAGCTTACTCACTATTGTTGGGACGCCCTTGGTTAAACACAACACACATAAAGCAAAACTGGAGGAAGAATATAATTACGTTCCGGCGTGGGAAAGCGAAAGTACGAGTACAGACTCAACCACGATCCGGTACCGATAACGAGTCAACGCCGCTATATGCGGAATGTGTCAACATGCTGGAAGGATTGGCAGACGAAGAGGTCGATCAATACTTACAGGAAAATCCGAAGATCGTACCTCTGTTCGAGATTGATGTAGCCGAAGCAGTATCACCATACATACTGCAACCGGGCGGGACCGACGAGGAACCGGATAAAGAAGCAATCCGGGAATTACGGCAAGCACAGGAGGCACTGGAAAAAGAAATGGCAGTATCGCAGCGCGTGAAAGCATCCCAACTAGAAGAGGTAAACCTAGGTACCACAGAGGACACAAGACCAGTGCACATCGCCAAGGAAATGACCCCAGAGAACAAAATGGCAATGATCACACTTCTAAAAGAATTTCGCGATGTGTTCGCCTGGTCCTACAAGGACATGCCGAGACTCGATCCTCAGTTGTATCAACACCAGATACATTTGAGTAAAGACGCCAAACCGGTAGCACAACGGTGTTACCGGATGAACCCGAATTATGCAGCAAAAGTCAAAGAAGAAATCGACAAGTTGCTAAGAGTGGGCTTCATCCGACCGGTAAAGAAAGCCACATGGCTCAACCCGATAGTCGTAGTACCCAAAAAGAACGGTAAGATCAGAGTGTGCGTCGATTACTGGAAATTGAATGCGGCTACGGTGTCATAGTGTATTCCACACACTATGTGAAAACCATAAAATAATATATCCGATTTTAGATACATATAAATAAATAAAATAAGAATATCAAAATATTTATCATGTGCATAGGGCAAGATTCAAACCCTGTACCTCCACGTAGCCAAACCTCAACTTTACCATTATGCTACCTTATCTTTAGTGTTCTACAAATAGATTTAATAACTATAAGTGCTTTATTTGTGCCTACCTTTATTAAAAGGTAAATCATGCATTTTTAGAGTGCGTGAATATTTTATAGAAAAACGCAAGCAACTAAAAAGTGACTCATGCACATCTAGCGTGCATGAGCACTATATTTAGCAAATAAAAGCAAGGATTAGAAAAGCATCACATGCACATTTAGTGTGCATGAACATATTAGAAAAAAAAGCATGTAGCTATGCTTAGTCTCTCCCATCACTACATAAGGATGGGGAGCACAATGTAATAGGTGTGTGAAATATTTGGAAATTGGATATATTTCCGAAAACACCAACCGATTAATATAATCGTGGGATTCACGAAAATAATATAATCTATACTTGTGGGATTCACAAGCTTCTTATATCTTTCTTTCAATCTAAATACATATTCTTATCTAAATATTGATTAATCGAATACAATACACTCGTGGGATTCAGGAAATTTCTATCTCTCTTTCTAATAATCTATTCATTACTAGCCTCATCTCATATTCTTCTTTCTCCTAGTCCAAAACCTCAGTGGTTCCCACCCGACTCACGCAACGATCCGGCGCCGAAAGGCACGACACAAGTGGTGAACCCGACGTGAAGACGGGTGGCAAGGAGATGGAGAATCAACAAGAGGCGATGAACATGATGATGATGATGGTTGAGCGGATGCAACAAGAACAACGCGCGATGACGGAGATGAAGGCGGCAGTAGAGCGGCTTGTGCGACGAAATGGGGAATTCAACGGAAATGATGTGTCACGCTATCTACGTGACTACAAAGGGGAGATGATGCGATGTGGGATACCGGAAGGATTGCAAGTGATATCCTTCAGTCGGGTAGCCACGAATGAGTTACAAGAAAGAATCTACAAGATACGGCAACAAAATCAAACATGGGGGTCCTTTGAAGAAGCTTTACGAGAGGCATATGACTACGAGAGATCGAAGGGACGAGATCGGCGAGAGTTTGATGAATGGGTGGCATCGAAGAAGACCCACCGAAGTGCAACACAAGCATTCCTAGAGTTCGAGCATCATTTTGCTCGACTCTCAGAGCAGGAACAACGATTGGTGGAGGAGGATAAAGTCCTAATGTTCGTAAAATAGATCGATCGAAAAGAAAGGATGGACATCGGGATCGAACTCGAAGACGATGACGGTACGAATGGTCTTACCGAAGATTGGGCCGAAGTCCAAAGGGTATGCCGGAGACATGATGAGAGGAAGATGAGAATCTTGTCAACGACATAGCCGATGAAGGATGGTCGATTGAAGACAAACGATGGAGCCGATATGAAGGCCGAAATACAACATGATGGTGCGACGGAAGAGGGTGTAAAACAAGCTACCCTCTTGTCTTGCGAAAGAACGACGACGAAGGATAAGGCCGATAACCCAAGTGTAGAAGAAGATTTCAGAATACAAATGTCCGAAACATCGGGTGAAAAAGGGGTAAGCATAATTGATGCAATGAAAGAGAGCAAGGAGGACTTGATTGAGGAGGTCACCACGAAAGATGACATCGAATCGAAGGTGGCTATGGACGAATCAACGACAGATGGCCATATCGAGACTTCCCCACCACTGATTCCAGAGACTCCGGCGGTTGCATTCGAAAGGCAACGTGAGACCGAAGAGACGGAAGGTGGCGGAGAGAAAACAAAGGTCGAAGCCGATGCGTATGACGGAGAGATAGCCGAGAATATGGTTATGGGTGAAACAACGGAGGATGATAATACCGAGGATTCCTACCCACTAATTCTAGAGACTTCGGCGGTTGTGTCCGAGAACCAACATGAGACCGGAGAGACGGGAGGTGGCAGCAAGGAAGGTAAAGTCGGAAGCCGGTTCGGATGGAAGATGATCCGTCTGAAATTCCGATGTAAACAAAAGCACGACAACGAGAAGGTCGGGTCTACGATGGGAGAAGCATGTAATACGGAGCACGCATTACGGCACCAAAAGAAGCACGTGCTACGGCGTAAAGAGAAGCACACGCTACGGCGCAAAAAGAAGCACGCGCTACGGTGCAAAAAGAAGCATGCACTACGGGGTAATACAACACATGCACTACAATGGAATACGAAGCATGCGCTACGGCCTAATACGACGCATGCGCAACATCGAGAAATAAAGCATGCATTAAACCCGCACAAGGACCTAACAGCGAGCGCGTATTCGGAGATCGACATCGACGCGTGGGTAGAACCTACGGAAGACAAGCGCGGAGTGGAGAGAGACAACACACCGAGATGCTCAAGAGTACCACAAGGGACCATGACAACCACTCATGGCAATGCAAAGAATGAACGAAGATTATGGTGGATCGAATGGCGACAATGGTTCGGGTGGAAAGAATGGATGTGCTCAAAATGGAGAGACAAAGCTGACATAGCGAGAGAAACGAAGGGTACAACAAGTAACGAAGAATTACGAGGGTCGGTAACCGGAGACCGGACAGAGCCGGCAACTGAACTGAACCGAAAACCGGGCGGAGTCGGCAACCAAAAACCGGAGACCGAACGGGGCCAGCAACCAAAAATGACCAGTGACGAAACCAACCATGCGGAGAACGGACGGACGAGACTAACAATCACCGACAACTTCGGCACATACCGGAGGATGTGCGGGTTCGGAGGGGGCGAGTGTCGTAGTGTATTCCACACACTACGTGAAAACCATAAAATAATATATCCGATTTTAGATACATATAAATAAATAAAATAAGAATATCAAAATATTTATCACGTGCATAGGGCAAGATTCAAACCCTATACCTCCATGTAGCCAAACCTCAACTTTACCATTATGCTACCTTATCTTTAGTGTTCTACAAATAGATTTAATAACTATAAGTGCTTTATTTGCGCCTACCTTTATTAAAAGGTAAATCATGCATTTTTAGAGTGCGTGAATATTTTATAGAAAAATGCAAGCAACTAAAAAGTGACTCATGCACATCTAGCGTGCATGAGCACTATATTTAGCAAATAAAAGCAAGGATTAGAAAAGCATCACATGCACATTTAGTGTGCATGAACATATTAGAAAAAAAAGCATGTAGCTATGCTTAGTCTCTCCCATCACTACATAAGGATGGGGAGCACAATGTAATAGGTGTGTGAAATATTTGGAAATTGGATATATTTCCGAAAACACCAACCGATTAATATAATCGTGGGATTCACGAAAATAATATAATCTATACTTGTGGGATTCACAAGTTTCTTATATCTTTCTTTCAATCTAAATACATATTCTTATCTAAATATTAATTAATCGAATACAATACACTCGTGGGATTCAGGAAATTTCTATCTCTCTTTCTAATAATCTATTCATTACTAGCCTCATCTCATATTCTTCTTTCTCCTAGTCCAAAACCTCAGTGGTTCCCACCCGACTCACGCAACGATCCGGCGCCGAAAGGCATGACAACGGTAACGGACGCCTTCCCACTTCCATTCACGGATGGAGTCCTGGATGCGGTCGCCGGTCATAAGGTGTAAAGTTTACTGGACGGTTTCAATGGCTATAATTAGA
Organism: Azolla caroliniana; assembly: GCF_043228905.1. Lineage (NCBI taxonomy): Eukaryota > Viridiplantae > Streptophyta > Polypodiopsida > Salviniales > Salviniaceae > Azolla > Azolla caroliniana. Next base: position 4,516,440 of record NW_028230447.1, read on the forward strand.
TCCAGATGCACCCCACCGACCAGGAGAAAACCTCTTTTGTCACCGAATGGGGAGTCTTTGTTGCTATAGTGATGATTTTCGGATTGAAAACGGCGCCGACAACCTTCCGGCGGATCATCATGGAGATTTTCGGAGAATTCATTCTGGCATTCATGCAGGTGTTCTTGGACGACTTTGCTGTTTATAGCCAGGAAGGAGATCACTTTCAGTACCTCCGACTATGTCTGGAGAAATGTAGGGTTTACTGACTAAGCCTGAACCCAGCAAAATGCGTGTTCGGAGTAACCAGCGGAGCGTTACTGGGCCACATAGTAAGTAAGGACGGTATCGCAGTGGATCCGGACAAAGTAAAAGAAATCCTGGAGGCACTGGCACCAGCCACAACAAAGGCACTAAGCCAGTTCTTAGGACAAATTCGGTGGCATAGCAGAATGCTCCGGTATCTAGCAGACCTGGCTACACCAATGCATACCGCAGTACATCGGACACCGTTCCGATGGACGGACACAGAGCCCAGGCTTACCGGGCACTAAAAGTACTGTTGTCACAAGCGCCAGTGGTGAAACCTCTGGATTGGTCCAAAGAGTCCCATGTGTTCGTTGACGCATCCGACATCGCAATCGGGAGCGCACTGATGCAACTGACAGAACTGAAATGGTACCAGCCAGTCTATTATGCCAGCCGGAAGCTGTCCCAAGCGGAACAAAATTATTCCACAACGGAAAGGGAGGCCTTGGGTATGATCTACAATGTCACCAAGTTTAGACACTATCTGTTGGGAAGGAAATTTTCCTTTCATGTAGATCATTCGGCGCTCCTCTACTTGGTGTCCAAAGCATCACTCATCATTCGATGGACGTTACTATTGAAAGAATTCAAGTTCGAGATATTCCACTGACCCGGCATACAACATGCGGTAGGAGACTATTTAAGCCGGTTGGATTCCGGCGAAACCGGTGACGGAGTCCCAGACGACTTTCCAGATGCAGAGTTGTTTAGAGTCACTGCAAAAACGGCATCGGATAGTACGGTCACAGAGGAAGACAAGTGGCTTACCAACATGCACCAATTTCTGAGCACCGGCTTACCTCCGGAGGAGATGAACAGAGACGAGAGGAAACGCTTAGCAGTTCAAAGCCAGCACTTCTGTCTATTACAGGACACATTGTACCACAAAGGCGTCGATGGCATATGGCGGCATGCAGTGTGCAGCGACGAAAAGGACATAATATTGCGCGAAGCACACTGCGGCGTGGCTGGAGGACATTATGTCGGAGACGCTACGGCAAGGAAAATATGGCAGAGTGGATTATGGTGGCCGACAACATTGAAGGATGCAGTCCGGTACGCTAAAGAATGCGACCTATGTCAACGAATGGGCCAACCAACTGAACAAGGCAGAATGCCCCATCAGCCCGTGCTACTGTTAGAACCATTTCAGAAATGGGGGCTGGATTTTGTCAGTCCATTCAAACCACCGGCCATGAGAACCGGCAACCGATACGTGATTGTCGCTACGGATTACTGCACGAAATGGGTGGAAGCAAAAGCACTACGAGACAACACCGCAGCATCCACGGCAAAAATTTTATATGAATGCATCTGGTGCCGGTATGGATGTCCGATAGAGCTCATAAGTGACCAAGGAGGGAACTTCTTAGGGCAAGTAGTGGAAAGTTTGATGACATTTTATGCGGTGGTGCACAAACAGAGCACTCCCTATTATCCGCAAGCCAACATATTAGCAGAGTCAACAAATAAAACACTCCAGAACATCCTGCGAAAAATCGTCAATGAGAACCGGACGGATTGGGATACAAAGCTACATAGTGCCCTCTGGGCCTACCGAACGGCATATAAGACGAGTATCCGCACGACACCGTTTCTTCTAGCATTCGGATTGGAAGCAGTGATGCCAGTAGAGTTCCAGGTACCAAGTTTACGGATACAGATTTGGGAACGCCTAAATGAGAAGGAATCAAAAGCTATCCGGTTAAGCGCGCTGTGCAAATTTGAAGAACACCGGCTAGCCAGCATCATGCACCTAGAACTAGAGCAACGGCGAAGGAAAGCGTTCGTTGATCGTCACCGAAAAGGGAACGAAAAGATGTTCGGAATCGGTAAACCGGTACTCGTGTTCTAGACCCGGATGGGTAAGATGCTAGGAAAGCTACTATTTCGGTGGACCGGACCATATTGGATTACGCGTGAGTTCAACGGTTCCTACCAATTAGGGACACTTACCGGCGAGGTTCTGGGTAAATGGGTCAATGGGTTCTGACTCAAACCATACAATAGACCCATGCCAAGAAACCCATTTGAACAAGTGAAGGGCGACACAGAATCGGACACCGGTAAGTCGGAAGCGACGGCAAGCGGTCCAGCGGCTGGCAAGGACCACAATCCGGATAGGGATCCTGTAGGACCGGTTTCGAATTAGCAAAACCATTTAAAACAAATCAAATCAAATCAAAGTAAATCATGCAAGGGAGAGGAGTGAACGGACACATGCAAAAACACGGAGTGAACAGGCACTTTGAAAAGGTACGTAGTGGGCTATTAATAGGGTATTAAACTACCGCCACATGGCACGACATTCTATTTTAGTACACGACGTGCACACGCGCGGGTAAGGAAAAAAAAAACAGGCGCCAACATGCAACAAGAAGACCATCTCCACGTAGAAATCCTCACATTTCGCAAACGGAGGAGCATAAACGCAGACAGGCGATTGAAGATCAGCAGACGCGAGCCCACGCACATAGAGACTCCTCACACACAACCTTCACCAACACTCACCGACCTCAACGAAGCAATGGACTGCCAAACACTCTTTGAAGCAACCAAGAAGTGGCTAAGGCAACACGGCTTAGAGGGTTTCCTCACCATCATGGAGGCGCCACCGCACCGGGAGGCGGAGAAGATAGTCAAAGAAATCGACACGGAGCTGATTACTGAGGAGGCCATCCATGCGTTGATTGGTCTTCTGGAAGGGGGAATCTTCAATATCGACAACCCTACCCCGGAACAACTCCAAAAATATTTTGGGGAATAATCTCTAGCAAGCAAGGCCTACCGGACACAGGGCAGCGAAGATCCACTCTTTCGAGAGATTTCCCATGTGCTCCATGAATTTGGACATGTATACCCTCGACCCCCGTGCATGCCCCAGAACCGGGCCGGCTTAATCATAGCCATATATGAAGGCGTGAAGGTGGACTGGGCAGTACTGATTGCGGATGGCCTCTGTCAGGGGCAAGGAGGGTCGGAAGATATGGACGGCAGTGGCGCAATGGCTCACCCTATTGGCACCACCTATCGAGCCTATCAAGACCACGAAGCGGGGAAGAACAACCGAAGGCAACCCGAAAACGGCCTTGAAACGGCAATAGTTGTTGGCTTCTAAGGCAACCAAAGGGAAGGCGGTCGACACGGACCAGGCGGCAAAGGAGCGCGCCAATAGGAAGCGGCAGGCAGAAATGCAGGAGGAGCCACCGGTACGGCCAATCAAGATCAGGCTTAGCCAACCGGTTCAACAAGCGTCGGACCCCTTGGCAGCGAAAATCAACATCGGGACTCAAGAGGAGGAAGCGGAGGAGGAACTATTAGAGCACCTCTAGCAGCGCCAGAAGGCAAGCACCTCCAAACATGCCGAGGAGCGTTCGAACCCAAAGAAGGATGGAATGCCTGTACCCTGCACTAAGCAACCCGCACCAAGGATGGAACCGGAACCGGTTCGGACAGAACCGGTCACAGAGCTCCCGGCACAACAACCTCTACCGGCGGGTCAGGATACGACAAGACCCGAAATGCAAGCGCCAAAAGTACAGTTGCCTACCCCATTGGGAGGCCAAGAGCATTCAGAGGCGGAGCAGCCAATGGAGCCGCAACCAGAACGGCAAAGTGGTCACCAAGAAGAGCCAGAGTTGCAACTCGATGCAATTGGACAAAACCGACCACTGGCTAGCGACACCAACAGCCAACCTTCCGGGCAGACGCAACAACAGGGCACCGGTAGCCAAGGGCTCCGGTGGATTGGAGAACAGATTGTTGGAGTGGTACATTACATAGAGGCGGAAGAGAAAGCGTAGATGGACCGGTTGCTCGTCACAACCGGTGAACTAGAGACGGCCCGGTCAAGGATCCAGAGCCTAGAACAAGACTTGGACTGGGCCACAGAAGAATTGGCCAAAATGGCCTTAACCGGACCACAACTCCAATCACCGGTGACTCCAATAGATGTACAAAATAAAGAAGCATCGGCACCTGTACATAGCAATAAGACCCCGGAGACGGAACCAGTCCCAGAAGATAGTGGCGGCACAAGCAAAAGAGCTTGCTGAATTAAGAGATGAACTGGCCGCACAGGAAGCATTACGCACCCGAGAGCAAGACTTGAAGAAAGCGGTCAAAGAAGAGCAACGAAAGACGGTTGAGAACCTCCGCCGGGCAGAAGAGAATCTGCGAAAAGGACATCAGGCCTATGACCGGCTGAAGGAGGAGAAAGAGAAGGCGCTGCAAGAAAAGGAGAAGTTGCGACGGATGGCGGAAACAAAGATCGAAAGGCTGAAAGAAGAACTCCGTCAACAGAAGGACCGGGAAGACCGCGCTCACCGGCAACTCAATCAAAAGCTAAAGTAGAAGACCAATGATTTTGAGCACCTGCACCAGGACTACAAGCACCTGGATACGAGGCATAAGAAATAGCAGGAGAAGATGGCAGAGCTCCGGCAGGAGGTGCATCGAGTTGCGAAGGCGCTGGCGGAGGAACGGGAGGAAAGAACCACGCTGCTGGAGGAAGCCGCACAAGAATGGATGGAGCTGGATAAGCAGCATTATGAAGAGAAGGAAAGAGTGACGATGGTCTTGCAAAGGCTGCAAAACACCTATCAAACCCAATTGTCACATTACTGGGAGCAGGAGGTGGATACGGTGGCACTGATCAAACAGTTAAAGGACGAATGGCAAGCCGCAGAGGGTAAATTGAAGATGGGATTGGAGCGGATCCAGTTCATTGTCCAGGCATGGAGAAACAAGACCAAACGCTTGATTGACGAGAGCTCCGCGCTATGGTGGGACAAATGGGCAAAGCACACAACCGAGATCCAGTTGTTATGGGCGGACGCGAAAAACCGGCAGAAGGATGGCGACGACTGCTACATGCTAACGAAGGAGAACATCACCGCCGTAAGAGATGAGTTAGCCGAGATTTTGTAACTCTGGCGAGGAGCAGTTAGTAGTGGTCCGACAACTTGTAGCACAACTAGATGATGATCGACTAGATGCTCAAATCCAGTTTGAGAGCTATGAGCAGACCAGGCTACGGAGAGAAGAAGCAAAGCAGGCGGCGACCGTCAACCTCAGCGATGAGGAGCCATCACCGGATTAAGGACCGGACGGAGACAAGGCCAGGGTGAGTCAACCGGAGTCAAATCCGGCGGAGCAGCTAACGGAGGAATCACCGCCACAACCGTCGGTACCGGGAGCCGAACAGACGCTGAACGGACAGATCGGAATCGGTATGCCGATCCGGATCCAAATCGGTTCCGAACAGGTGCCGGTTGGCACCATTTTGTATGTAGCACCAGTGACCTATATAAAGGCCCGGTTACAATGTATAACTTTTAACGGAGAATTAATATAAGCTTCTTGTTTTATCTTCACGTATTGATTACCGTTCTATATTAATTGTTATATCTTACGCATGTATTAAGTGAATGCCTTATTGCTAAGTAGCCAATTAAGTTGGATTAATCGTTGTGTCTTAAGTTATCTCGCCGTAACACCCCTTTGGTGAAGTGTCTTCCAGAGACAGCCTGTGTTAGGCCATTGTCCGGCCCTAAGGATTAACAATTACCGACACTCTTTTCCCTTTTAAGGTGTTAGCAGTCCTTCTGGAAATATCCAGGCTTTCCACAATAAAAGCATACAATCTTACCTCTAGACTTCGACTTGGCTTGAGACTTTTCTCTCCTTGGTGGACTTCTTTGCCGGTTCCTTCCTTTGCCGATGTGTTGAGTCAAATTTGACTCTGACTAGACTAGGACACCCTTGTCCTTCCTTCTCGCTTCCTCATTCAAGATGTTTGTCTTCACCACTTGTAAAGACAAGTTCTCTTCTTGACAAGAGTTGCTGAGAGTAACCACCAGGTTCTCCCAATTATCCGGCATTGTGCACATCAACCAGATGGCTTGCATAGCAACATCAAGGAGAAACTTGGTTGTAGCAAGTTGATTTACATACCCCATGAATGTGCTGATGTCTTCGACGATGCTCTCACCATCTCTGTATTTCAGCCGTACGATCTTTCTCATCAGTGAGGTTTTATTGAGGGCGTTCTTCCTCTCATATAGACCTGACAGCTTCTACCACATCTCGTGGGCATTTGTGTCGTTCGCTACATCCTGGAGGACACTTACATCGATGCACTGTTGGATGGTGGCCACCACCTTTCTATTAAGAAGTTTCCATTCCGACTCTAATACCCCCGTGGGTACTTCTACTCTGTCAATCGGCTCATACACGTCTTTGACTATGAGAAGGTCCTCCATCTTTATCTTCAAGTCTGCATAGTTCTAAGAGTTTAAAACTATAATTCCTAGGAACCCACTCACACCTCCTTCCATGCTTGCTCCTCAAGCTCTGATACCAGTTTGTTGAGAAACGCAGCATCAATCCACAAGAAAAGGATTATGTTGAAGTACAGAACTCTGAAACATAGAAAACTGTGTACACAGATTTAACGTTGAAACCCTAAAGTGGGAGATAACCACGGAGAACGGAGCTTCACTATATAGTGGATATACAACAATGAGATCAGAGTACAACACTCTCCCTACACAGAGTGTAAACAACCTCTCAAGGCTCTTGGCATATGGTGCTACTAAACACAGCTATGTGTCGTGACTTGAGAATAGGAGAGAGAAAAATAAGATGACAGTAGAAGGTAGAGGGAGAGAGAGAGAGAGAGAGAGAGAGAGAGAGAGAAAGAACACTAGAGATGGAAAGAGAGTTTATATTATAAGAGAGCAAGGATTACAAAGAGTAGGCTAAGGGGCTACAAACTTGTGTTGAACCGAATGAGTTGTGATGAATGAATAGACACCTATTTATAGGTCCTTATGGAGTATTCTGGAAAGTTCTAGAATATTTTAGATATTTATGATATTTAATATAATCATGGAATATCCTAGAATGTTCTAGAATGTTCTAGAATACTCTAAATGTCTTGTAATAACTAATAATACATTTATTATAACTATACATCATATATGTTAGTATAATGGTTAAAGGTCTAATATATAGACCAAGACGTCTTGAGCTCGAATCCTTGTAAGGCCAAAATGTATGTCGTCATGACACTATGGAGCCGCTCACTCTCTCTCACGTTCTCAAACACACTCTATATATATGTTCCGTTTGCCCTATGTGTATTTATACTAATACACAGAATGGGCTATTTATAGTCATGGCCATTATTGTTACCCAATAATAATAATAGTAGTCTTCCTAATTAGCCAACTCATTTGTCGACGGTCAGGTCAGTCTGATTGGTTGGGTTGGTCATTGACCATCCAGTCGGCCTGACTAGCCGGTTGTATCTTCATCCTCGATCAACTCTCTCTATGTCGACGGCTCAACTATTGGCTCTCATCCGATCAATTGGTTGCTCCCTGTCTTCGATTTTCGGCTTTCTCTGAGCATTCGGCTACTCCCACTGGAGGGACATATTCCTAATACTATGCTCTAGTCAATCTAGTCATAATTGGACTTTCTTCTAGTGTGAGCCTCCGTTGAACCTCCTCCTCTGAGTTTATGTCAAGATTGGTTGCAATTGGTTTGGATGGAGTCGGCTCTAGTTCATACCATGATGCTGATTCGTTGAATATGACATCCCAACTCACTTGAGCTTTTCAAGTAGAAGGGTTATAACACTTATATCCCTTTTGTTCTAGCAAGTACCCTACTAGGGTACATTTCTCCGACTTTGGATCGAGCTTTTGCCGCTTTTCATCACGAATGTGTACATATGCAACGGAGCCGAATATTCTGACGTGTTGGGAATCCGGTCCCTCCCAATGGGATCTCGATGAGATCCGGAAACCGGATCGGATGGATCGGGTGTGAACCGAATCTAGGGACATATCTGTAAATATGTTTCTGATGTGCCTTTCATGGCTATATTTGTAAGTATAAATATGACTTAGGGCAACCAGTTTGGTAGAGATTGTAGTTGTTATTATTATTACTCTTGTATAGACAAAAAGAACGTGAGATACAGAAAGTGTTTCTGTTGTAACCGTTGGTTGGCGAAGATACAGGGCTCGAGGTTGTTGCCTCTAAGTCTCGCATTGTATCCTCTTCTTATAGTGATAGTTGAGGTCTATGGGCTCCCGTAGTTTTTTTACCCTATTAGGGTTTTTTTCCCTATCTTGTGTCCTCTCTGTTGTCTGTGTAAGTGTATTAATCTCCATTTTTGTTTTGTTCTTCCATTGAGTGTTTAAGACTCAGTTGTGGCCGAGCACCATTTCCGCACAATTTGGTATCAGAGCGAACAACAGATGGAAGAGTCTTTCGGAAGCATGTTCAAGCTCACCGGCTTCAACTATCTAGTGTGGAACTCCAAGATGAGGGACATCTTCATGGTCAAAGATCTTTGGCTTTTGGTACAATTCGGGGACAAGAAACCTGACAAGATCGATGCCACAATGTGGGAGGTGATGCACATGAAGACGACAACATACATTAGGTGCTTCATCAACATTAGCCTGTACAACAACTTCAATGAAGAAAGCAAGCCTCATGTGCTCTGGGAGAAAATGGTTATCATGCTAGAGAGTAAAAAAATCGTAAATCGGGTTTCGGTATTCCGGAAGTTAGTGAGACTCCGGTATCAAGACGGATCCAACATGGCAAAGCACATGAATGCTTTCCAAGGGCTCATAAATCAAACAACCTCTCTAGAAGTACCTCTAGCCGACGAGGTACTTGCATTGCTCCTACTCAGTTCCCTCCCGGATAGTTGGGAGATGCTAGTTGTCACCTTGGGCAACGCCGGGCCAGAAGGAAAACAGTTGTCCCTGGCAAGGGTAAAATCAAGCTTGTTGGATGAAGAAGCTCGCCGGAAGGACCAGGAGTCTGGAACAAATCCGAAGGCCTTGGTCATGGATGATTCCGGGGAAGGGGCCAGAATCGGAGTTCCCAAAACTGGGATTAATCGGGGACGAGGTCGAAGTCAAGGGGAAGGCCCACTTGCATTTACTGCGGAAAGTAGGGGCAGTTCCAAAAGAATTGCCGACACTTCCGGAAAACCAAATGGGGAGCCGAAAATTTGGAACCGAAGAAGATTTTGGAAAGGAGAGGAATGTCGCCAATCGCAACAAGTGAAGAAGAACTGCTGCTAATCACCCAAGAGAGTGAGCTGCATCTTACCAGTGACGAAATGACATGGATGGTCAACTTTGGAGCGTCATTTCATCTGACCCCAACCGGAAATGCTTATGATCATATAGAGCGGGAGATCACGGTTGTGACCGGATGGGAAATGAAGGTGCATGCCAAATTGTCGGCATAGGAGATGTGTGGTTGATGACATCAACCGGATGCAAGTTGTTGTTGAAGGATGTCTGACACATTCTGGAGGTTCGGTTAAACCTAATACCAACCGGTCGGCTAGATGATGAAGGCTACACGGGTAGCATCCGGAATGGAGTCATGAAGTTTTACAAATGAAGCTTAATCGTGGCTCGAGCCTGGAAGATCAACACACTGTACTTGATGCATGCCCGGATATGCCAGAAGAAGTGAATGTGGCATCCAAAAAGGCCGGTGAGTTGTGGCACAAGAGGTTGTGCCACATGAGCCAGAAAGGGATGAGAAGATTTGCCGAAGATAACCTCATTCCGGAGGTGAAAGACGTGTAGCTTGAGAAGTGCATTGATTGCTTAACCGGCAAGCAGAACCGAACCTCTTTCCAGTCAAGACCACCGATGAGACGGAATGCCCCGCTGAAACTTCTAAATACCGATGTATGTGAAGTGGACACGAAGTAACATGTTGGATTGTAGTACTTTGTGGCGTTCATAGACGACCACAGCCGAAAGCTGTGGGTCTCATCGTTGAAGACAAAGGACCAAGTATTATCCGTCTTCAAGGACATCCACATGAGAGTGGAAAGAGAAATAGGTCGGAAGCTGACGGAAGTTCAAGTAGAAAATGGAGAAGAATATCGGGGGCAGTTCGAGGAGTACTACCAGTTGAAGGGAATCCGGCTCAAATTCACCATGCCGAAGACACCGGAGCTAAATGGATTGGCCAAAAGGATGAACCAGACTGTGATGGAGAGAGTCCGTAGCATGATGGCACATGTTAAACTGCCAAAGACATTTTGGGTTGAGGCGCTAATGACAGTGACGTACGTGATAAACAGATCACCCTCCGCGCCCGTGGAGGGAGACTCACCGCGGAAAGTATGGACCGGTAAAGATGTGTCTTACCGGCATCTAAAGGTGTTCGGCTGTATCACTTATGTGCATGTTTATTTTTTTTCTAGAAAGATTTCCTTCATTAGTATTAAGAAAAAATGTCGTAAGGCTACAAATGGTACAATTAGAGAGTGTTATATACATAAAGGATAATCAGGGGAAGGGCCAGGGATGATGATATTTCCAGATAGGTCCTTGAGAGGAGACCATGAATAGAGGCAACTTCCTCCATAACTGCAGTAATTTTTACAACCTCCGAAGGGCCTGACATATTGTCATATTGCCCATGCACTGCCACCAATAAGTTGTCCCATAAATCTAGCAATATATCTAAGAGAAGGGGAATTATAGAATCGTATCGTCTTTTACACCAATACTTCCCTAAGTTCCATAATGTACCCGTGGATACTGTTTTCCATACATGGGTTGCACGTAATTGCTTTCGAGGTTGCTGAAAAGGGGAGATAGATATTAGATGCCTATTGACGACTGTCTTAGCCTCTAGAGCATCATTTGCCTCATACAATAAGAGACTGGAATGGAGAAGCCCCCAAACTGTTCATCCCCAGGAGAATAGGCAACATAAATTAATTGTTAGGAATAAAGAAAGAACTTTATTCCATACTTGTTGGGCTATTGAACAAGACTAGAGAGCATGCTTGGTAGTTTCCTGCAAGTCACCACAATAACTACATTGTCTAAGAATGGGTGCCACGTTTCCTTTCAAAGATTGACCTACTGGTAGTGCTGCATGTAGTAAAAGCCATTTGAAGAGAGTGTATTTTGTTGGTTCCCTAAAAGACCAAATCCATTTCCAATAAGCCTTCAAGTGATTGCTTGATACACCCCACTTATTCCACTGCTTTTGAGCTGCAGGAGTTGGAATATTCTTAGACATGAGTAAGGTTCTACCAAATTTCACAATATACTAAAAGAACAGAAATTTTTGCATGTTGCAAAGGACAAGAGAGAAAAATTGGATCCGAAGTCCCGACCATGCATATTCCTTGGATACAATGATGATGAGTTCAGTTATCGAGTGTGGGACATGGTCGACAGGAAGGTCTTCCGGAGTCGAGACATAATCTTCATGGAAGACAAGAACATTGCCGACTGGGAGTTGGAGAAGAAGATGATGGACTCTAGGCCAACCGATAGAGATCAGTTGAAGGATACAAGGTCCCATCCGGTCGGAAGTCAGATGACACTCGAAGAACCAGTCGGACTCAGACAAGAAACCAAACTAACCGAAGAAGAAGAAGAATTGGACACCCGAATCGAACAAGCTCCTGAATTGGATTTGGACGAGGAACAAATGAAGGAACCAGTGGATGTGAACCAAGGAAGAAGATACCCTCTAAGAGAGAGAAGCCCCCCCCAAATATTTCCAGATGCAGAGCATGTGCTGCTGACCGACGAGGGGGAGCCGGAAAGCTTCGAAGAAGCAAAGAAAGACACCCACAACCGCAAGTGGTTAAGTGCCATACAGGATGAGATGGATCCCCTGCATGAAAACCACAGATATGAATTGATGGAGCTGCCAAAAGGAAAGAGAGCACTCCACAACAAGTGGGTGAACTAGCATAAACCGGGAGACACTAGAAATCCATCAAGGTAAAAAGCCCGCATTGTGGTGAAGGGCTTCCAATAGAAAAAAGGAGTGGATTTTGATGAGATCTTTTCCCCGGTAGTAAAGATGACATCCATCCGGACTGTGTTGAACAAAGCGGCAAGCATGGACCTTGAGGTAGAGCAACTAGACGGCAAGATAGCGTTCCTACACGAGGACCTCAAAGAAGAGATCTACATGCCACAGCTAGAAGGATTCATCAAGAAATGGAAGGAGCACTTGGTATGCCGGTTGAAGAAGAGCTTATACAGATTGAAGCAAGCTCCCTAGCAATGGTCTCGGAAGTTCGACTCCTTCATGACCGACCAAGGATACCACAAGACATAGGCCGACCACTGCGTATTTGTGAAGAAGTTCGAGAGAGGAGAGTTCTTGATACTATTGTTGTATGTGGATGACATGTTGATCGTCGGATGGGACCATATCAAAATAAAAATACTGAAGAAGGCTTTGAGCCGGTCATTCTCAATGAAAGATATGGGTCCCGCGAGACAGATCCTAGGGATGCACATAATCGGGGACCGGTCGAAGAAGCAGTTGTGGTTGTCATAGGAAAAGTACATGAGAAAGGTGCTTCAAAGGTTCAGCATGTCGGATGTTAAGCCCGTCGGGTCGACACTTCCGGCATACTACAAGCTGTCTAGAAAGCAAAGTCCGAAGAACAAGATGGAGAAGTTTGAGATGATGAAGATACCATATGCCTCCGTCGTCAGAAGCTTGATGTACACAATGGTGTGTACCCAGCCGGATATTGGATATGTTGTTGGAGTGGTCAGTCGGTTCAGGAGCAATCCGGGAAGAGAACATTGGACCATAATCAAGTGGATACTCCGGTACTTGAAAGGCACCTCCAATATGTGCCTCCGATTCGACTCAGGAAAACCTCAACTTGAAGGATTCATGTATTCGGATATGTCGGCTCATGCAGACTTCTGGATATGTCATGACAAAGGCAGGGGGGAGCCGTATCGTGGCAGTCGAGGCTACAGAAATCCGTTGCACTATCGACAACGGAGGCGGAGTACATGGCGGTCGTAGAAGCCAGTAAGGAGGTAATCTGGATGAAGGACTTCATCGGAGAGCCAAGAATCCGGCAGGAGGAATTCCGATTCTATTGCGTTAGTCAAAGTGTCATCCACCTTGCAAAGAACATGGTGTACCACTCCAGGATGAAACACATCCAGCGTAGATACCATTGGCTCTCGCAGAGAGTAGAAAATCAAGACTTCGCACTGTTGAAGTTCCACATGGAGGAGAACGGATCAGGCATGCTAACCAAGGTGCTAACAACTGACAAGCTGGACGCATGCAGGAGACGGATAAGATTGGCAAGACATCCCATGCCAAAGTAAAAGGGGAGCTTGTTGGGAAATCGGTCCCTCCATATGAGATCCGGAAACCGGATCGGATGGATCCGATGTGAACCAGATCAGATGGATCCGATGTGAACCGGATCCAGGGACATATCTATAAATATGTTTTTCTATTGTAACCGCCGGTTGGCGAAGATACAAGGTTCGAGGTCGTTGCCTCTGAGTCTCACATTGTATCCTCTTCTTATAGTGATAGTTGGAGTTTGTGGGCTCCCGTGGTTTTTTTTCCCTATTAGGGTTTTTCACGTTAACATCTTGTGTCCTCTTTGTTGTCTGTGTAAGTGTATTAATCTCCATTTCTGTTTTGTTCTTCCACTGAGTGTTTAAGACTCGGTTGTGGCCGAGCACCATTTCCGCACATGACGTGGGATAGGTCTGTCTTTATTTCGTAAAAATTCTCATGAGTGACGTAGTGTACTCCGGATGTTGTGGACCGATTCATGAGGTAAACGACAATGTTTGTCGCTTTAGCCCAGTATGACTTATGAAGGTTCTTTTCATTCATCATTGCCCTAGCCACCTCTAATATGTGCCAATTTTTCCTTTCGATGACACTATTTTGTTGAGGTGTGTGTCGGCAAGTGAACTCTTGCTAGATTCCTTCTTGTCAAAGGTATGCAATGAAGACGTCGGAGAAGTATTATTTACCTCTTCTCGATCGTAGACATCTTACATGTCTACGGTTGCCTTTTCGACATCCCTTTTGAACTTTTGGAAGTGTGAGAGCACTTCACTCTTTTTCCGCATAGGGAAGATCTAGGTGTCTCTAGAGAAGTCATCGATGAATGTGACATAATATCGGCATCCACCGAAGGTTGCTCTCTGGGCTGGTTCCCATACATCTAAATGTATTACATCGAAGACTCCTTTGCTTATGTTTCTCTCCTTTGAGAATGATTGTCGATGTTGTTTGCTGAATACGGAAACTTCACATATACCTGGAATCTCCTTCTCGGTAAAGGTCGAGAGTCCGATCACGACTCCTTTCGACTACATGCCCTTGAGCTTCTGGAGATTGATGTGGCTGATCCTTTTGGGCCATAGCTCTATGTCGACGTCAGTTCCTTGATGTTGAAGGTGTAGCTTGCAATCAACATATCGCTTTGTTGAATACTATTCAACTCTTGAAGGAATTGAAGTTTCCATTCAGTCATGTTGGCCGCGAAGATCTTTTTGAGGTTTCCCCATGCCTCCTTTGGGTTCTTAGCCTCTCGGATGTAGCTGAGCATGTGATCATGAATGCATGATGCAAGGCAATACAACACACAGTTTGCCGCTTGCTCCCATGTTGGATAGTCGATGCGTGTTGGATTGGGTTGCGTTCCTTGTGCTCCCTCCATATAACTGCAATAATCTTGGCCGACAGGGTATTGGTGCATTTTGTATTCCCAAGATACAAAGTTATTTCTACCTAGTTTTTTACTCAAGAGATAACTGCCCATCTGAGTATTCATGATGGTCGACTTGGTTGAAACAAGTTTTCTTCACTATGATACGAACTGTGTGGGGTTGCTACTACAACGATAAGCCCATATACACACGGATGGGCTTGGATCAAGCTACCAATCGCTCTAATACCTAGTAAAGAATCGGGTGTGATTCTATGCAATGGAAGGGGTGTGTGTGTGTGTGTGTGTATGAAAGAGAGAGAGAAAAGCACTGATAGATAGAAAACTAGAAAATTGTATTAACAAGAAGAACAATGAAACAACAATTACAAAGAAGAGGAGAAGATGTTTATGTAGTCGTCTTCTCTCTATGTTCTCTCACTACAACCACCTCTTGGGAAGGAAGTGAAAGACTTAACTCCCTAGTAACTATGTGTCATAGAACCTAACTTCTATGACACATTAGTTATGATACAAAGTGGTGGGGTTTTCACACACTTTGCTATTCCTAAGGTGTGTTCCCACACTGAGGAAGTTGAGTTTGATTCTCAACACTCTTCCCATCATGACTTTGAATCTAGGCATAGGCAGATCCATTCTCAAGCACTTTAGTCTCCATTTGTGGTACTGTGATATATGGTTAATCAAGAATGATTGATTACTACAGCAATTCTTGCACTATAAATTGTTGCTCTAGCTCAACATCGCCAACATTTACTTGCACATTTAGGCAAGCCCCATGTAGCTCCTCGATGGCTCTCGTAGCCACTTATCTTTTACCCATGTCAATTGTTGATCGATCAATATCTCTTCCAATTATCGATGTCTTCATGGGGTTACAATTGTCACCTAGCCTAGTGCAACCTTGTAGAATGACTATCAACATATTCTTTTTCGACCTCACCCCCTTTAGTCGTGATAGCACTCATTAACACATTCATGGGTTTAGATCCTTCTATTTGGTGGATTGCCTCTTTCACTTCATAAAGTTTATGAAGATGTTGTGAAACGTCTTCACATTCCCCAAGATCTCTTGTAAGGCAATTTCCACCCAACTAACCAAAATTCATTCCCTAGACGTTGTAATGGCAGCCCCCCCCTCTCTTTTTCCCTTTGATCTAGTAAAGAGCCCATACCTAGATCCTTTCTTCTTCTAGCCTCTCGAGAATCATGCTTCTTCAAAGGTTAGGTTCACTCGTCTAGTCCTTTTCTCTTCTTCTCGATCAAAACTTCATCATTTTGGCGAACGGTCTTTACAAGGCCCATTGTCTCATCCATACGTTCATTCCATACTTTCTTCATTTGTAGTCATCCATCAGCTTCATCATCCTCTTCTTTTTCGAGTTTCCCCTTCCTAACATGCTCAAATTTGGCTCCGGCAGACTCCTTCACAAGGGCCTCGTCCTTGATTTTCAAAATAATTGGCCAAAATACTATTAGTAAACATATTGAAAGATTTGAGCCACTACTACAAAAGAGGGTAACATCATGATTCATAGTCTTGATTTCTTTTTCTAGCATTTTCTTCTACTACATTATATTCATTTTCCCGTATACTAGCTTTTACAAATACTACTTACATTTGTTGCATCAAGATGATCATAATGTGGTGGTGCAAGTTGATGAAGTCCTATAACTCAATATTAATGGAAATAAATGCCTTAGGGTTTTAATTGTATCAACCTTTAGTAGTAGTAATCTTTATAGAATTTGAGAATGTATGAACCCATGTCATAAATTCTAAGTGATATTAACATCCATAGTAAGGCACATAGCTTGTATTGGCTATTGTGTGCAACGTAGCACCTATAACATACATAGATTTTTTTTAATGCTCATAAAACAAATTTATGAGATATTAGTTGATTTGACATATGGGGAACATCCATAAAAAACGTGTGGCAATACTATCTTAATGTTGTCTTGGGGGCCACAGAAAACTCATACAAATATGACATGTGACAAATACTTCTAAAAACCATCTAAAATAGCCGTAAAGATTTTGGCTTGAAAAACATTGTAGAATATATGCTAAAGAAACTTTAGAATCGCCATGTGTCAAAACTATTTGTAATGAATGCAAAAAATAAATAAAAAATATATAAGGTTGTTATCTTTCACCAAAGAAACCTACATGTTTTTTAGTAGGTTTTGAAAAATGAACTTATCTTATCAACAATCAAAACATATAACGTGGTGGCCAACATTATTTTGACTATTCTTGGGACAAGTGATTCATTGATTATATTAGAGATGATTATCAAGTACATTATAAATACATAATAAGCATGCCTTTAGGAACAAGAAGTAATATACTTCATGAATATGAAGTATGGAGTTCTTTCCATATTAGATGATGACCTTTTTCCTAGGTATGGCAATGAGAGGATCAACGCGACGAAGGATAATTCCACATTCATCGGACATGTCTAAAGTGCGTTTTCCTGGAGGGAGCACAAGCTCCCACTTGTCAAATGCATGAACTAGGTTTGCCATAGTGACCTCTACTAAGGGTACGGCAAGGTTCACACTTGGACACATCCTTCTCCCTGAACCAAATGGAAGGAGCTCAAAATGATGCCCCTTCACATCCATAGAACTATAAGCATCGGACAAGAACCTCTCGGGGAGAAACTTGTCTGGGTCATCCTTCCATGCTGTGGGATCACGCCCGATTGCCCACGCATTTACAAAAAGCCTTGTCCCTTTTGGGATCGAATAGCCGCCCACGTCATGACAAACATCAAGTGACATGTGTGGCATCAACAAAGGTGCAGTAGGATGCATGCGTAATGTTTCCTTAACGATGGCCCTAAGATATGGTAGCCTTGGGATGTGTGACTCTGTGACATGCCCTTCTTGCCCAACCACTGCATTGAGCTCATCTCGAAGCTTCCTTGCAATGCGCGGATTTGACAAAACTTCACACATCCCCCAATCTATCGCTGCACTTGTTGTGTCACTCCCGGCTGCAAATAACTCCTGCACTAGGCATCAAGAAAGACATAAACCACACACACATTCATAACATGTTATAAAGTTATATATGTCTAATTTGGCTTTCATAGTCCACCTCATGTGTCTACAACTTACAAGTTCTCTTAGGGAAGTAATGTTAGTGTCTTCAAGTTCCCGTAGGGTAGTAATGTTAGATATTCTCACTCACCATTATGGATGCTTTAATGACCCCTTTGCTAAGTTTGTTTTCTCGCAACAAGAACATGTCTAGAATGTTTCCAGCCAATTCATTCCTAGACAGTAGATCCTTCTCGTGAGTGTCGATGATGTGGTCCATGAAATCATCAAACGAAGACTTCCACTTCATCATTGATGCCTTTGTCTTGTTGTCGATAAAACTGAGAAAGGGTATGAATTCACCGACAAGGGGGGCACCGAGTAGCTTCGTGAATTCGTGGACGAGTTGTGTGAGGGTCAAATGTGTTGTTGGTACCATTGTGGTTGTCATTGTAGGCTTGACGAAAACACTTTCGATTCTTCGACGGAGTATCATACGGCATATGATGTCCTCAACGAGGTTTCCAATGCAGGTGGTGAGATTGACGGGATCTCCGGACTCGCTTGCAGGGACTAGCCGAGTCTCGATTAGGCGACGGATCTCAGGCAAGATGATTTCAGATTGGAACTCTCCGATTCGGCGAGGGCTGAAGAGCTGGTTGATGTAGAGCTTTCGGGCCTCTTTCCATTCATCACTATAAGGGAGGAACGTGACCGCCTTAGCTCCGTGCTCCTCACCCATGAGGACCTTTGCATTAGTGAAGGGGGGTCGGCTTGCGAATGTCTTGTCGTGGGTATGGAGAAGTTTGTGGGCGATGGTTGGGCTGGAGACGATGACTACGGGTATGGACCCAAGTTGGAGGAAGAAAATGGGCCCAAATTTCTTAGCAAGGATAGCAAAGTATCGGTGTCGGGTCGTACCCGCAATGATGAGGTTCAGAAGGTTGCCTAGAATGGGAGCAGGGAAAGGGCCGGGGGGAAGTTTGTATAATCTCCTCTTGACCCATGCATGTGCAACCCAAACCCCGACTAGGGTTATTGAAGAGATTAAGAAAATGTATGATAACGTAGTCATGACTTCCCAATTGGATTCATAAGGACCATAGCCTAATCACTATATATATATGAGCCCCGAAAACATGATGACATGACAATGGCGAGAGGGCATGTCGGTGAAAGTGTGGAATTAGTGTCGTAAATGAACGTAACCAACCCCCCTCGGTAATGCCTAATGTGTTTTTCAAGGTCATGTATGTGTATATATGATGCTAGTATGTTCACTAGTACAAAAACATGAAACACATTTTTAGTCGGTGATTGCACCATGTAAAACTCGTTCATTTTGGAAAATGAACCTCACATCTTATCGTTGTGAAGCCTTTACCTTTTTGTCAGTCCTTCCTTCCTTTTGATTTTCCATCATTATTGTTTTCTAGCTAACACATTGAGAAACCAATTTCCATGTGGGGCTCTTCTTCTTGATCATTCGTCCACATCTTTTATTTAACATATCTATGCATACTAAATTCTTGCTTGAAATCATGTGGTTATTAGATGGAACGACACTCTAACTTATGTTGAATAGTGTATGCATACTAAATTCTTGCTTGTGGGGATATGTGATGATGGAGAATAATGATTGTGTGAGAGAGAGGGATTGATTTAAAGTAGTGCCTCACCATTGGTGGTATTTACTTGATGTTGATATCTGCTCACCTAATTACAAAACATATTGCTAATGAAATAACCTTGCCGATTCTCGCACCACCACCATGCATATCCCTACCATCTTAATCATAATTATTTGTAAAATTCTGAATTAACTAGGGTCTCATTCAATGTCATACACTTGTCTTCTTTTTCTTGTTATTGGTTTAATGAAGTTACTAACAATCTTTGTATGATGTGTTTTGTCACATGATCATAAAACTTTAGCGCCAAATATCCATCAATGTGTGCATTTCTTGGATTTTGAAGGGCATTTTAGGGATTGGTATGTTTAATAGAACAAGATCAATTAATAGTTGTGTAGCTTAATCAAATGTTTTACTTAATATTAGTTAGCTAGTTTTAAAGACAAACATCTCTAATTGGGCATCTGAATTATAAAAGCTTTTGAAAGAACTTGAGCTTCCCAAAAGTCGAAACAACAATAATAATGACAAGGTTGAACCATCAAAAGGTACATTCTATCTTACATAATGACTTATTCACCTTGTAATAATAGATACTAACAATATGTAGTAATCAAAACATGAGGAAAGCTTGAAAGATTGTTTAGATAAGTTGTTGCAATTTATACGCGTGTCAAAAATCATACCAAAATAATGAAAAGAATGTTGTACCATCTAATGGCACTTAAGAGTGTGAATTCATCTTTACTGTTGATAAACTTAGCTTTATTTGCCGTAGGACCATCTTTGGCGAAATAGATATGTGAATATATATAACTATGGATCTATAGTGCAACAAAAAAGAGAGATAACTTCAAACCATATGATGTTATGTAACATCACTAGTATATCAATGTACGGAATCACAAGACTTTGGAGACATTATTCACTCATTTCATGAGTCCATATCACTTGTCCAATTAAACATTACACAATCATGTGCATGTGTCCATTTGTATATTGAATTATAATGACCATACAATATTGGATAACTTAGTGCTACAATTTATTATTGATAAATATTAATGATTAATATGAAAACAATTTATTTTATAATCAATGTATTTCTTCTTAAGATTCTGTGAATGATATTATTTAATCTAAAGCATAATCATATGATCGTGGCACAAACAAAAACTTCATGATCTTTTTGTTGTTTCAAGGTTGCTTTCCGTTATAAGGGCCTACAATGGTTGGATTGGCAATGTCATCTTAAATAAATATTCGGAGATGAGAGAAACTAAAAAAAACAGACACGTACACGAATGCTTTCTTGTTTCAATGTTGCTTTCCATTATAAAGGCCTATAATGGTTTGCTTGAAAAAAATGTAATGTCATCTTTAAATAACTATTCGGAGGTAATGAAAACTAAAAGACAGAAACGTACTAGAATGTTTTGTTTGTCAAGGTAATGTATGTAATGTTAAAAAAACCCAAGAAATTGAAGGTTGAAACAAACATTTGATACCTCATCCTCGCCTTCAATAAATCTCGTTGTACAATATTATGTTTATGTGATCAAGTAAACATTCAAGGATGTTACATGGGTCTTAGAATCTCATGGCATGGAGCATGCATCTTCATGTCTGTGAATCTTGTGCATTATGTACTCATAAAGTTTTTATCAATCACTTGAATGACAATTGATCAAATGACATACATTCATAGGTCATTCTAAACAAAATTTTAGCTGCAAGGTTGACATTAAATGCAATTTAAGTAATTCCTACAATGAGAAACCTAGTTGCAATATTCACACTAAATTTTGGCCCTGATTGTAGGTATTTTCCTCTTTGGTGATGCAAAAATAATGTCCATTCCACATTAAATCTAGACTTGGATTCATCCTAAACATTTGCTTGTCATTGTTGTGATGTTCTCAACAATAATGTTATTAAAACATAGTTTCTTGCACTTTTGGCTATAATATTCCTATAATAGACATAAGAAAGTTATTTGTTGTGAGGATATATTTGTGCAACATTTGTTTGGTTTACAAAAGGCATCTTTACCACTTAATATTCCTTGTTTTCTAGGAGACTAGAGAAGCGTTGTCACGTGTACATGTGGGTGTGTGCTACTCAAGCAGAACCACGGGGGTCTCGGACCAGGGAGTAAAGGAGGGTCGAGGACTCACGCTTGTCGGAGAACTTTGTCAAACAAGCTCGTATACTTGTCGATTTAAGCGCTCGTCAACCTTAGGGACTCGTCGAAGGATTACTGGAAGAGAGATGCCCTTATTGAGGGGAGATGCGTTGGCATGCCGAATCTATCCCACAACACGTGGACAAGCGAACACATGAGGAAAGGTTAATGCACACGACATAAATGTTCGAATGCCTTTGTGAAAGGGGAGGTGCATGGGCATGCCCGAATAAACCCCAAGTCACAAGGACAAGCAAACGCAACAGAGGAAAGCGAACACACAAGGCATGAATGTTCAAATGGCTTTGTGAAAAGGACAGGTGCATGGGCAAGCCCCAATCAACCCTAAGTCACAAGGACAAGCCAATGCATGAGAGGAAGGCTAACACACAAGGCACGAATGTTCAAACGCCTTTGTGAAAAGGAGGGGTGCATGGCAAGCCCAAATCAACCCCAAGTCACAAGACAAGCAAATGCATGAGAGGAAGGCTAACACACAAGGCACAAATGTTCAAATGTCTTTGTGAAAAGGAGAGGTGCATGGGCAAGCCTGAATCAACCCCAAGTCATAAGACAAGTGAACACACAAGAAGAAGACTAACATACAAAATTTGGGAGTAAGGTTGGCTGAAAAGACACTTGATTATAACAAAAGAGTACCCAATACAAAATAGGATTTCAATTGCAAGAAAGAAAGAGGGGGTGGGGGGTTACACAGTAACAACTTCTAGTTAACGACGAGCTCAACAAGGTAACTTAAGGAGATGGATGGAACAAAGTAGTGTATGCCCTTCATGACGAAGGCTATATCCGAAATTCAAATGAAGAACACTCGAACCACCAACGATGACCACACGAACCACCAATGACAAACACACAAACCCATCAATGTCCCTTTCTGAATATTTAAAGTGAATAAAGGATATTATTTGTTGGGAATATGATTTGTGGGGTAATTTGATGTGTTTAACGTGTGATCCAAAGTATATTTTCTATGTGTAATCGTTCGTCTGTAATTGGTTGTAGCCGATTCGATAGGATATCTGTTACTGCGTTCCTTACAATGTTCTGAAGGTTGTCTATATCCTCAAGTGTCATGTGGATCAAATGAACTCGGGTATCCACAGAGAAAGTTATTTGGGTGTTACCCGTATGAAATGTATGGGGAGGGTGAGAAACTATAGTTGTGTTGTTGTGTATGTGTAATGTATACAAGTGTGAGTGAGGATGAATATGTGTATGAACACATGCACGTTTATGTGCGTGCATGTAAATGTGAGAGAGTGTAGGTAAGTGGTGTCTAAATGGTGAGAAGGTTATGAAGCCACCCTAACGTTCTTGATTTGTAACGGTTACCTCTTGTACATATATAAACCCCACCCATGGGGCATGAAAGAATATAGAAGAAGTTTCCCTTCAATTTGTGTCTCTCTCTTTCTCTCACTGTCTATTTCTGTTTCCCCCCCCCCTCTCTCTCCCTTCATGTTTAACCCCCTTAGAATGGCTCCAACCCCCCACCTATAAACACTAGGAACCCTTGGGGGTAGAGTTACCTTCATAACTCCCATGGTTGGCTAAGTACACAATCGACGGGGCGACCCGAAGTCTGTTCCTCTTGTTGGCATAAAAGGCCGACTCCTTCCACTTTGTATCCTAGTGTGAACTCGTTCACATAGTTAGGGCTTAGTATATAAGCAACAACCTAATCTTCTTGATCAATTATCGGATATTGAGTCTCTGAGTGTGAGAGGCAAAGAACGTAATAGAGCTTCCATTAAAGCTTCAATCTGTGTATATCTTTGCTTCTTTTGCTGTGTTGTTTTCTGAGTACGAATTGAGACAGATCCTTATACATTTTCGCATACACTTACACAACAACTAGTATCAGAGTGATCTGCTACTCGACGACAACAGACAACAGAAAAGGCTAAAAAGAAAAGACCAAGTTAGTAAATCTCACTTCCGAAAGAATCATGGCATCAACATCCGGTACAGGAGTTGAGATCCAAAAATTCGACGGCAAAAACGTTGCCCTATGCAAAGAGATGATGCAGGAAGTCCTGATTATTCGAAGACAGGTCGAGGCCATTTCAACACTCAAAAAATCCGGTACAGGAGTTGAGATCCAAAAATTCAGCCAATGAGTGGAGATCAATGGACGAAATCACATACTCCACCATTCGAATGCACCTAGCTGAAAACGTCTACTTCACCATGGCGAAAGAGATGACAATGTTCTCATTGTGGGAAAAGTCACAAGCCATGTACGAGAAAAAGTCCTCATCTTCAAAATTGATATTGATCAAACAATTGTTCAACATGAAGATTAGAGAGATCGATCCGTCTACCACCCACATCAACACCTTCACCCGGGTGTTGTCAGAACTCTCTTCACAAGGGATCAACTTTGAGGAAGAAGTGAAAGCCCTTGCCCTCCTATCGACCTTGCCGGTGAGTTGGGAAGTATTCTGTATGACATATGCCAATAGTCACACGATCCTAAACTTGGATGAGACGATTGACCAACTCCTCACCGAGGACATTCGGCAAAAATCGATGGGACTTACCATCGATGAATCAGTAGAAGCCCATCACTCAACCGAGTCGTTCGATCGATAGAGTCATACGAGACAACAAGCCGACAGAACCAGTCGGAATACCAACTGATTAAAATCGAGGGGAGACCGACAACGGTTAAAGTCGAGAGTGGGCCGATGAAGCGAATTCTGCACACACTGCAGAAAAGCTGGCCACAATGTTTCCAACTGCTGGTCGATCAAGAGAAAAGAGAGTGGTCGGTGATTGGAGCGGAATTGAGAACGACCTGACTCGGACCACTCTCCTACAGGCAACCAAATGAATGTTGCCAACACCCGCTCTGGAGAAATTCTCTCCTTAGAGGATTTAGTGATTGGAGAAGTCCTCTATATTGCACATGATGCACATACGTGGCTATTGGATTCCGGTGCCACAACACAGTCCGACTAGGCAACGAGCAGCCTGATCTGAAAAGGAGTTTGGTCTCCAAACGACTCTAACTGAGTTGGTATGGATGATATACCGAGGAAACCTGAAGATAGGAGGCGAACACAAGTACGATAACTTGTACCCATTAATTGCAATCAATCTAGAAGGGGTCGTGAACGTAGTCAAAAAGACCAACCCAAAGCTATGGCCTGGCCGACTCGGCCATATGTCTTAAACCAGACTCGATTGGCATATGGCGGTCGGCTACATCCCTAAACTCCAAGCAAAGACAGACTTCTGCGAGCATTGTCAATACGGGAAATAGACCCAAAGTCTGCATGCTCTCCACTATGAGACAATATGACAACCCCTAAAGCTATCACGGACACACTAAGCGCGGACTAGGATGGAGCACAAATGATGAGGCTATGAGCGACGGATGAACTTGGATCTTGATGTGATGAGGCTAGGAACTCTAGATGTTGTGAGCGACATGAGGGCTTGAAGACAAAAATAAAGATCAAGGAGACAAAGATAAGGTTACGAACGTGGAACTCGACGTGATGGGGATAGAAACTTGGGAAGTTGGGAGCGACGAGATGAGGAACTTAAGACGCTAGGAACAATACAAGAGCATAAAGACAGAGATGTAAATCAAGGAGAGAATATGGGATGAAACGAGAATACTAGATTGATGTGTCAATGACTGGTGTTGAATCCCTTGAAAGGGACCAAGAAGGTTACAAGTATTTATACTGTGAGTTGAAGTACATGCATTAGAATGTTCTTGAGAATATTTTGGAGAATATTCTAGAACCCTCTAGAACCTTCTAGTTCTAGAACTTTCTAAAAACTCTTAGAACATGAATAGATAATCTATGAAGATATACATAACATGATTATATACTTGGATGTGTTGGGTACAATGTAATTCTTGACTATAATACAAGAGGTCAAGAGTTCAAATCTTGACATAAATGTTGTCATGCCTGTAACAAAAGCTCGTGCACACTGATATATGTGGGCCCACGCCAGAGTGATCACTAGGAGGCTCCCGATACTTCATCACCTTTGTATATGACTATACACTGAAGCTCTAGGCCTACTCGATTAGGTCCAAAGACGACGCGCTCAAGGTCTTCACTCGGTGGATATCTAAAGTGGAGAATCGGTCGGGACACAGAGTGAAGACACTTAGATCCGACAATGGAGGTGAGTACACCTCTAGAGCCTTGAAATAGTACCTGTCCAACAAAGGGATCCGGCATCAAAAGTCCGTTCCTTACACACCCATGCATAATGGAGTGGTAGAACGGATCAACTGAACGATCCAGGAGACGGTGACGGAAATGCTCTAGAAAGCAGGACTAAAGCTAGAATTCTGGGCATAAGCTTTGCAGACAACAATATACCTGATAAATTTGGTGTCATCAAAGAGCAATCAAGCTCGAAGTGCCACAGGCACTATGGTCAGGGAAACAACCCACCTATGATAGGCTCTGTGTATTCGGATGCAAAGCCTACGCATTCATCCCCAGGGATAAAAGGACAAAATTGGCACCCCATGCAACGAAATGCATATTTCTTGGTTTTGGAACCGATGGGGAATTCGGTTACAGGCTATGGGGCCATGATAACCGGAAACTGATCCAAAGCTGTGACGTAGTCTTCAATGAAGACTCTATATTCCCTCACCGGAACCAGAAGGTGTCCTTCGAAGAAGACAGAGTTGTCATAGAAGAACCATCCCACCCAACCGAATCAGAGATTTGACAAATAGTCGAACTCGATAAAGCCAACAATATACCTGTCAACTCCGAATTGACAGCAGGTCCACTAGTCGAACTCGAAGACAAAGCCATCAAAGACAGAGCCGATTCGACAAGAGTCGAACAAGGCAAAGTCAACAAGATGGGAGTAGGAAATAGATCCGAGTCGACACAGTCTAGAGGGGAGGACAATGTGACACCACTGAAATCCCGACTTGGAGGAGGGTCACCTAACAAGACTCCTGACACAAATGGTTCCACAAATACCGATCGCCCAATCGAGTCAATCGAAGAATCCAAACCACTTATCTCAGCACCTAGGAGATCTGGACAAGCTCGAAGGCCAACAGAGTTTGTTGGCATAAAAGGTCGACTCCTTCCACTTTGTATCCTAGTGTGAACTCTTCCACATAGTTAGGGTTTAGTATATAAGCAACAACCTAACGTTGTAAAAATATCTTCTTGATCAATTATCGGATATCGAGTATCTGAGTGTGAGAGACAGAGAACGTAATAGAGCTTCCCTTAAAGCTTCAATATGTGTATAGCTTTGCTTCTCTTTCTGTGTTGTTTTCAGAGTACGAACTAAGATAGATCCTCATATATTTCCGCATACACTTACGCAACACCTCCTTCCTACCACAATTACCTTGATCCGGTTACTCGGAAATAGTAACCGAGAGTGCATCGTCTACAAAACAGAGGTAACACAATTTGGCACGCCTGATTCTAGCTGTGATTACATAGCAAACAACCGAATGAGGAAGACCTAATCGTAGAAATGACACTCCCTAGGGGACTACGCACTCGAACAGAGTCACGATGTGTAGAACAAGAAGAGAGTGTTACCGAATCCGCACTCACTAAACAACCTCACTTAGAATCGGAAGCTCAATCATCAATGCTTCTCGATATAGTATCGACCAACAGTAGTAGTTTCGAGGTTGAACACCCTGAAGACAACCTCCCACCTTGGGAGGTATTGGAGGGTTCAAAATTAGACATAATGATGTACCCCTATCTGCGATACAACAAGGAAGCTGATGTTAGGTGTAAAGACCCGTAGTTCACAAATTAAGTAATTATTCGTATATGTGAACACATTGTTCACCTGGACAGGATACCTCCTTTTGTAATGTGAACACAACTCTTTCTTTGTAGGGTTAACTAATATAATAACCTTTTTTTCTTGTGTACCAATCAAGGCGATTGGGTAAACCAAAAATCTATGTGTCTCTACTCTCATCTCTACTACTCTTTGTTTGCTGAATGTCATCCCTCAATAGTTGCTCCCTCAAACATCCCTCTTTACCTTTAACTTATATTAGAGCCAAATCTCTTTCCTCTGCTTTGCTGTTTTTTTAGATTCAGAATCAACAGAAAACACTCCAGTTTTTCTTTCAATTCTGTCAAACCCTTTCCTATCGGTATTCTACTCAATTTCTGAATAAATTTGTCATAAATCTTGGGAGCAATGGCGTCCACTTCAACTGAAGTGAAAAACCTCTTGAAATCAAGAGATTTTATGGAAAAGGTTTTGAATTGTGGAAAGAGCGTCTGCTGGGCATCCTCTTTTTGAGATATCGTGAAGATGCTCTCGTGGAAAAGAAACCAGAGAGCATGGAAAATGATGCTTGGAACACTCTGAATAAGAAAGTCATTACATATATTAAAATGTTTGTTTCTGATGAGATTCTTGTAGATATAAAGGGCTTGATTATTGCCCATCAAGTTTGGGAGAAACTTAAGACAACTTGCGAGAATACAACTCCTGTGATGAGAAAACTTGTCAGTATGAGGCTTGATGAGTCGAAAGGTGCAACGGAGCATCTATCGTTATTCATAGGTACTCTATCTCAACTACAAGATTCAACATTACCAACTTTTGATGACAAGCTCAAAGCTATCTTCTTACTTATGAATTTACATGATACTTGGGAAACATTAGTTGTTTTACTGCCTAATAGCCCCAACTTGACCTTCGATGGTGTGTGAGGCTCTATTCTCAATGAAGAGATTAGAAGACAATCTAGTGGAGAAGGTAGTGGTTCAACATACAATATTAGGCGGAGATATGATAATAGGAACCCAAATGTAGGACAAAGAAATAGAAGTAAGAGTAGAAGGAAAGGAAAGCAACAAGATATCACATGGTATCAATGTGGCCATAAAGGTCATAAGAAACCTAATTGTAGATATTTGAAGATGGAACTAGAAAGGAAGAAGAGTGTAGGAGAGAAGAAAAATAAAGATGATAAATTTAATACAACAGAGAAAGCTAATATGGCGTCAAATGTTATCATTGGAGACCCATTTGGTGAAGATGGTGATGTACTTTGTATTTTAGGTGATGCCTTCATAGCTCATGTTCAAGACATGAAAATCACCAAAACAGATGTTATTGATGCTTTATTTTCAATTGATGATGGATTGACACAAACATGGATAGTAGACTCTGGGGCTTCTTTTCATGTTACTCCATGTTTGGAGCGCTTTACCACATTTGATGCAGGCAGTTATGGAAAAGTTTATCTTGGTAACAATAGTGATGGTATTGGCACCATACACTTGTCTTTGGATAATGGTCAGGAGTTTGTGCTCAAAGATGCCAGGTATGTACCTAGTGTTTATGGGTGGGGGGTGGAGCCGATCTCGGCTCCATCCCCCCCCCCCCCCCCCAAGGGATTTTGAATGTGAGAGAGGAGAGAGGGAGAGATGCAGAGAGAGAGAGAGAGAGAGAAACGGTTTGAGGGTAACTTCAATATATTTCTCTTCTTTTTTAATACCCCATGGGTGGGGTTTAAATAGAATAAGATCTAATCATTACAAAAGCCGAATGGACGTAGGTACACCTACTTACCCCACCTAACACTCACACATTCACATTTCATATTACACCTTACACACCACCTTCCACATTACACCTAACCCTCCCGTACACCTATGCGGGTAACACCTGGCACGCCCGTGGGACAGTGCATTCCACGTCGATCCCACAAAGCCCATGCCAAAAATGGATTGACCGGAAACTCCATCGGTCTTCTCTCGACGGTCGGAAATCCCTCGACCGGATTATTGCTCTACGATCGATAACTTCGATCGGAGCTGGCTTGACATGAACCTTCTCGTTCGGTCAGCATATTGCACGATTGGATCACACACCAATCGGCTTTTCGATTGTGGTAAGGTTGTTGAGGGTTAAAAAAGATTGTAGGTTTATGTGTATACATATATATATTTCTACATTAGTGTGAGTGGTGTTGACTTTTTTTTGTACCATTGAGTTTTTGAAATTCTATTTCGCACCCCTCAAATGTTTTTTGAAATTCTAGTGAGTACCCTTAAGTTGGGGGAATTCTATCAGCTTCCCTTGAGTTCTTGAAATTTGATTCTGTGTACCCCTCTGTTTTAGGTTTCCTTTTTGTTTTTCTTGTCAGGAATACACGCTCCCTTTGAACAACGCTCGGCCACAACCGAGCCTAGAATCAAACACAGAAAACGGGTAATGAACGCACGACACAGTGAAGAGAAGAGTACACAGGATGTTAACGTGGGAAACCCAAACTAGGGAAAAACCACGGCAGCCCACAGACTGCAAACTATCACTATATCACAATGTACAATAGTAAAGCACCGAGGCAACGACCTCAAGCTTGCTATCTTCGCCACAGGCGGCGGTTACAACAGAGGCAACGACCTCTTCCTCTCTCTCTCTCTCTCTCACACTCTGTACACAGTTACGCACTCAAATCTTGCACCAACAAGAATTAATTACTATTATGTTTGCCCTAAGTCATATTTATGCTAATATGACTTTTCGGCTATTTACAAATATAGCCCCAATGGACTCTCAAAAACATATTTACGAATATGTCCCTTCATCCGGTGAGCACTCCTCACTGGGCCTGCATCATCCGGCTGTTGCCGGGTACTCCACATCCGGTTCTCACCGGGTCTTCCGTTGCCGGGTACTCGTCATCCGGTTCTCACCGGGTCTTCCTTGCCGGGTACACCAAATCCGGTTTCTTCTCAACAACACTGTTCTTCTCACTTCCCATCCGGAGGGACCTATTTCCTAACATTTCTTTCTTTTCTCTTGCTTTCTTTTTCATCTACTTATCTCTTTCATCTTCTTCTGTCATTTTTTCTGTTCTTCTTCTTCCTTTCTTTTTGTTTATTTCTCTCTATGTCGTCGTTGTCATTATCTTTTTCTTCATCTCTTTCTCGCAGGGGAGAAAAGCGGCCTTCCTTCTCCTTCTATCTTGATTTTTTGGGGGGGAGGGGTGATCTGTCTCTTGGCCGATGCTCGGTCGGCCGGCTTTGTCCGCTTGTTGTCTTTGTCTGTCTGTCGTGTCTGTCCGGTGGCAGCCGAATCGTCGCTTGGCCGTTTCTAGACAGTCTCGTGGCAATCATTCGGCCGCGTCTCGGCCATGACTTGGCTCGTGTTCAATTTTTTGGCCATGTCTTGGTCGTCATTCGGTTGTCACTAGGACATGTCTCTATCCGGTCAGCTCTCTATTCTGTTGTCACTCGGCCGATTGTCTCTTCACCGATTGTTCTTGGCCACATCTCTTGGCCATCTCTTAGTCGTCTCGCAACCGTCCATCGGCTAGCGCTTGTTCGACTGGGTCTCGGTGGGTTCTCGGCCATGTCTCTTGGCCATGTCTCAGTCGTCTTGCAACCGTCCCTCGGCTAGCGCTTGTTCAACTGGCTCTTGATGGGTTCTCGACCCTCTTGCGCGGCTGTGTCTTGGCCATAACTCAGTCGCTTCTTGGGTGTGACATACTCTTAGCCGTGCTGTACTCTCGGCCCTTTCTCAGCCATGCCGTACTCTCGGCCCTTCCTCGGTCGTCCCGTACTCTCGGCCCTTTCTCGGCCGTGCTGCACTCTCGGCCCTCTCTCCGCCGTGGCTAGACCATCTTGTGGATGTTGCTCGACTTCTCGACCGATTCTCTAGTTGACGGCTACTTTCTCGGTCGTCCTTGGGCCGAATCTTGGCTTCTCGGTCGTTGTTGGGTTTATTTGTGACCGTTTTTGTTTCTCGTTGATTGTCGGATGTTGATCGTCTTCATCCAGTGATTGCCGAACCATCTGTAGGGCCAACCCTATCTGGTTGGCTATCTCGGCCGAACTCTCTAGTTGTCTCAGTTGGCTCGAGCTCTTCTCAACTACTTTCCAAGCCGTCTCTCAGCCAACACTTGGTTGGTCGGTGCTCGGATTACATTTCTGTTTTGTTCGCTTTCTCTTTTGCTTCCTCATATTCTTCCAACATGCTCCCAACTGCATTTTCCGTGAGTTGGAAAAGAACATAATAATTCCTCTTCATGACTTCCACGTGTCCATGACGATTCACTCCCATGACTGTGTCTAGCTTCTTTTTGAAAGCCTCTCATACACCTATACGGGTAACACCTAACATTAAGAAAAGTTTGCTATCTATAGGATAGATGGATTTGCATGGTTACACCATATTGTTCGTTGGTGGATTGTGGAAACTTAAGAAAGGATCTATGGTTATTGTGAAAGGTTGCAAAAAGGGCACTCTCTACTATTTCCAATGTAAAGCTTTACCTGGAAGGTTTCTTGTGATTGTTGAATTTGACTCTCCTTTAGAGCTTTGGCATAAGAGATTAGGACATATGAGCCAAAAAGGACTTGAAGTCTTTTCTACTCTAAAAAGATTTGATGTTAAAGGATCAAAGCTAATTTTTTGTAATGATTGTCTATTTGACAAACAAGTGAGAAATTCTTATTATTTCGGTGTCTTTTGTAAACCAAATGTGCTAGATTTGGTGCATTCTGATGTATGTGGCATGCCTGTAAAATCTTTGGGCAGTGTTGCATATTTTATTTCCTTTATCGATGATTATTCTAGGAAGATTTGGGTGTACTTGATGAAAAGAAAAGGTGATGCATTTGATGCATTTAAATCTTTTCATGCATTTGTGACTACCCAAAAAGGGACAAAACTGAAATGTCTTAGAACAGATAATGGGGGTGAGTTTACATTTGCAGAATTTAAGTTCTTTTGTGACTTACATGGTATTAAAAGAGAGCTTACAACTCCATATAATCCTTCATCAAATGGATTGGGAGAAAGGTATAATAGGACCTTGTGTGAGCGAGTACGGTGCATGTTGTCCACAACTAATCTCCCTCATGAATTTTGGGGAGAAGCATTAAAAACCGTGGTTCATATATGTAATCGTTCTCCCAACAAGTCCTTAAAGAATGGAATCCCTAAGGAGGTTTGGTTTGGCAAACCAACCTCATATTACCATTTACGAATTTTCGGTTGTGATGCATTTGTACACATTAGAAGTGAGTTGAGAAACAAGCTCAATGCTAAGTCCACCATGGGCATTTTTATGGGCTATGGTGATGAAGGTGAAATGGGCTATAGGATTTGGTTACCTCAGTCTAGAAAAATTGTGCGCAGTCGAGATGTTGTTTTTAATGAAGAAAAATTGTTGAAAAATGCTTGTTCCTCTGTTGAGAACTCTAAGAGCGTTACATTTCAACAATTATAGCCATCCACAAAATCTGAAAATACACCTCATGATGCTATACCAAAGGTTGAATATGATGATCAACCGGTTATCTTTGAGCCAGAAGAAGTTGGAACACAAAGAGATGCTCATGAAGGTGTTGGACAACAAGATGAAGGTACTGAACAACAAAATATAGATGTTGAATGACATGCTAGAGATGGGTTGCAACAACCAGAAAGCGTTGGAACCGATTTTCCTCCAGATTTAGAACCAATCCTAGTAAATATTAATCATTGGGTATGTAGGTCTAATCGTTTAAGGAGGAAAGTATATAGATATTGACCCACTTTGCATTATGTCATGTTGTCAGATTAGGGTGAACCTCTTTCTTATAAGGAGGCAATGTCATGTGAACTTAGCAATAAGTGGGAGCTTGCAATGCAAGAAGAAATAAAATCTTTGTACGCAAATGATACTTGGGATCCTGTGTCCTTACCTAAAGGAAGGAAAGCTCTTCCGAATTAGTGGGTTTATAAAGTAAAGAAAATTGAAGGGAAACCAAAATACAAGGCAAGATTAGTTGCCAAGGGTTATGCACAGAAGGAAGGTATTGACTTCCAAGAGGTCTTCTCTCATGTTGGGAAGATGACCACACTTTGTGTGCTATTTGCTCTCACTGCAATGCTTAATTTGGAGTTGTACCAAATAGATGTAAAGATCTCTTTTTTGCATGGTGATATTGATGAAGAGATTTACATGATAATTTACGCATATTTCGAGTATTACAAACGACACTCTCTTACATTAGATACCAAAATATCATTGAGTGTAAAATTTACAAAAATCACTCGTATCATGATCCAAAGTCGCTACTATAACTAATATACAATGCATATTGTTCCTCGTCATCTTCGGATGTACCTATTAAGACATTGTCTTCATCTAAAACTAGATGTCGACATTCCATGTTATGTATAGACAACCTTGTTTGCCTTCGACATGAGACCCCTTGTAGAATAGGTAATTTTTCCTTGATAATATCTATTGTAGACTTGCTGAAACGTCCAACTTTTGTTAGTGTGAAGTCGTAAACAATAATATCTACGTCACCAATGTCTAGGCATGAAGTGCTACAAATATTTCTTTTCCTCTTTCTATTCCCCCTTGACCGTGGACATTCCATCATCTCTAAAGCATACTTGCTGGTAAAGGCATTTTTACTTTTAGTGTTGTACCAATGCACCTTTATAGACTGGATTTGGCTTTGGTTCTCATGCATCACCAGATCTAAAACCTTACCAATCCAAAATTGATGTCCCAGCTCATTATCATCAGCAGGTGTAGCAATTAACATACCCACCTTCAATTCTTGCAAGTTCCCTTGCCACCTTGCTTCCGCTGTTTTTGTCAGCCTAGGTCCAACATATATGTCCCTTTGTGGTGGATGGACCAAGCTATCATTCATTGCATTAGGTGCAAGAGGAGAAGTCTAAGAATTACGACATTGTTGTATATTCCAGGTGAAGGGTATTTGCACGGTCCAAGTACTAAGGACACAATTGTCAACAATTTGTTCTTGATCTTTAAAGAACACATCCCACCATGATGTGTCTTGTTCCCCAACATACGTCTTCGCATTGTCAATGTGCTTGCGTTTGTCTTGCAACGCTTGCATCCAAACATCCTTTGGATTATCAGCTAGTACATTGGTGACAACTTTCTTAGTCTCAATTGGCATTTGTCCTGCACCATAAACAAAAGTGGAAGGCATATGAAGTAGAAACTGACACCCGCCTTCAGGCTCCCATTGGGGGGAGGATGAATACTGCTTGGCATATAATAATGTACAACCACTATGATCATTTTTATTTATTAAGAATACATGGTTGAAACTTATATTATTTAAGGGCACTAACACTTTGGCATTTCGCTCACCGCCATCTAATATGTATCTCTTGAAATCATATATTTCCTTCAAGTGTTCCACGATTGGGCGTGGCGTATATGCATCACGAACGACTTAGGTAACGTAAAAGCATCATATCGTGATAACTGCCTAGAGAAGTTACTGAACATCTGATCGATATGGTCATGTGTGTGACCAACCAATAGAAAGTTAACTTTCACTTTCCTAAAAATTCCTTGGTTCACTAGCATACTTAGATAACCAAACACCATAGAATTTTTGTTTTGCTGAGCAGTATTGTCTAGTTGAATATATAAAACCGGCGGCAAAGACTGCCCCCAAGACATCAATACTTTTTGAATCACAATGACTATTAAATTTGGGTCATTATGGACATTTGGGTAGGTCACGAAGACATGAGGCTTCACACTTCCATTATAGGCTAAACAACCCACCAAGTGCATCTGCACGAGACAATCTTCGTTGACATCTTTAGGAAGACGTTTAAGATGAGGTAGACACGTCTTCTTTTGGTCCATTCCATCAATCATTAAACACATGTACTTAGTTGGATTGTTTATCGACTTTTCCCTATGGTGCATAGCTCTTTTTCGCTCTAATGCTTGGGCTTCTCGGTGATCTTGCAACAATTTCTTGTTTAGCTCCTTCTCTGTCGCTGTCTTTGCCCCTTTACACACGCTTTTTAGGTTTTCACATATTGAACAATACCCCATACGTACTTTACGAGGTATAATAACATTACTAAAGTGCAATGTCCACAACCTTGTGAACTGACTGTAGGTGACATACTTGTCGCAACAAGTTGACATTTCCAATCTATAGGAATCATAAACTTCTTGACGTGTATAATTGTCAGAGAGATGCAACCTACCGGTAGTTGGCATTATCTCACAATTGAACTTGAAGTATGTATTCATCCAGCAAATCGCATTTCTACCTGATGCACCCTTCATACTTGGAAAATTATAAACTTCAATGGGATTGTTGCCATTTAAAACTCTTTGTTGCACTCTATGTAATCCCATGTTGCTAACACAAAGTGCGATCTTGAATGCCACTCTACAACATTGTCGTGCCGTAAAAAGGTAATACTCGAAAGAGATCGAGATATCTGAGGCTTTGTCGAACACCATCTGTAAGTGTGTCATAAGATAGGTGTCTTGTTCATCACCATTGAGTGAAAAATAGTAACGTCTCAAAGACTGCAAATTTTGCTTTCCAATCATCGCCATACACCCACGAGCGCAACATGTCTTTTTAACATCTACGGTAAGTTGAGCCTCAGATGTCACTAAAGCAAATCTTTCTCGACTAATACGTCTTGAGACCCTTTTGAAAAATAAGGGGCTCACCGACTTATTGTCATCCTTAGCTGATATTGGTGTGTTCTCCTCTTGGCGCACATTTGTTCTCTATTGCTGGGTAGAAATACTTTCGGGACTTTGACAATCACCTACATTCTCACCCGAGTCCGCGTATGGGTCATACTCTTCAATTGAGAATTCAAGGCATCTTGTCTTATTGACTAGATTGTCGGAGATTATATACTCCTCAATGGAGAAATTAGAATCTTGAGACCAATGGTATTCTTCTACCGAAAACCCCAGAGAAGGTGAAGAATCCGATGACAGTTGATATTCCTCAACAGAAAAGGGTGAATTATTTCCCATTGTTTGAGGTTCTAATATCCTTTATATTTCACTCCCTAAGCATACAAATTGTAAGACATACTTAAACTACAAATAGAATTCTAAGGAAGTATATATGTATTTTGTATATTTTATTATATAATTTTTTCTATATTTCTATTAGTTATAAATAAAAATTGATCACGTGTACATGTCACATAATTGCATAATACCACTATCCTCACCCAATTAGTGAATGTTCTCAAAATAAAAATCATTAGACTACCATAAATGTAGATAAGTATACTCAATCATAGGATTGACCTTGCACATGTATTAAATCATAATAAGTACTAGCTCATAATAGGTACTAAATCATAATACACATAAGTATGAAATCATAACTACTAGATCATAATGATCATATTACACATAAAGTATAAAGATAATCATTATTTTATGATTATAATAAATACGAATTCTAAGATAAATAACTAAAGGCACTATTGGCATTTAATTCTAACCGTGGTTACTTTTTTAACTATGGTCCCTTACCCTCCCATAAATAGAACCAACCTCTCTTTTTCATTCCCCACAGTTGAGCGTAACCACTCCCTAGAGCGCCAAAGTATAGACGTGAGAACTCCCAAGATACCTCACGCATCCCCGAACCGGCACGATCATCATGTCGAGCAAAAAGACTACCCGTTTTGACAGCAGGTAGGACCTAAACCCTAAACTGTACGGACATATGACCATTTACATGCTTTATATTTCGTATTAGAACTCATTACGCCGTATCTAGTGGCTCCTAAGGCTAGAACTAGATACGTCGTATCGAGTTAAGACTCCCAACTCGATATGGCGTATTGAGTTATGTCCCCCAACTCGGTACGCCGTATCGAGTTGTTGCCCTAGGTGTAACAACTCGTTACGTTGTATCGAAGTGGGGGATATAACTCGTTATGGCGTATCGCGTTAGGCCTCCTAGGGCTACAACTCGATACGTCGTATCAAGAGCTAGATGGTGAAGGCCCGGTGAGAACCGGGTGACGAGTGCCTGGCAAGAGCCGGATGATGCATGCCCGATGAGGAGTGCTCACCGGATGAAGGGACATATTCGTAAATATGTTTCTGAGAGTCCATTGGGGCTATATTTGTAAATAGCCTGAAAAGTCATATTAGTATAAATATGACTTAGGGCAAATTTAGTGTGTAACTGTTGTCATTC
The DNA here is from genome assembly GCF_043228905.1 of Azolla caroliniana. NCBI lineage: Eukaryota > Viridiplantae > Streptophyta > Polypodiopsida > Salviniales > Salviniaceae > Azolla > Azolla caroliniana. The sequence goes on from NW_028230447.1 coordinate 4,554,162, forward strand.
TTGTTGGTGCAAGATTTGAGTGCAACCGTGTACAAAGAGAGAGAGAGAGAGTGAGTGAGTGACAGACGAAGAGGACGTTGTCTCTATTGTAACCGCCACCTGTGGCGAAGACAGTGAACAAGAGGTCGTTGCCTCTGTGTTCATCCATTGTATATTGTAAGATAGTGATAGTTTGCAGTCTATGGAGTGTCGTGGTTTTTCCCGTGTTTGGGTTTTCCACGTAAACATCTTGTGTACTCTTCTCTTTACTATGTTGTGCGTACATTACCCGTTTTCTGTGTTTGATCCTAGACTCGGTTGTGGCTGAGCGTTGTTGTTTTTTGGGAGCGCATATTCCTTTCAAGAAGCACGACCAATACAACTATTTTGTGATTGGAGGATCTCACTCGGCGGAGGCCAGACGACAAATAGTCCACGAGCATCCGTTCCTCTGCCCGCTTCTTCTCCTACCCAATGATGTAGGCTATCGTAGAACCTCCGCTATCAGAGAACCAAAACTTCCGATCTATAGTACATGTGTCCAAACTATCGCAGCCCCACACCTTGATAGCCCTCTCTAAAAATCCCCTCGGTTTTGTTACCGGCCTGCAAAGTAGTCCAGAGTGTGAAACGGAGGAGTTATTTAATTATTAAGGAATGGTTGTAAGTAAGCTATTAGTGTGGACGGACGGACCAGAATCGGTATGCCGTTCCGGATCCGGACTGATCCCGAACAGGTGCGGATGGCACTGTTTTGTACTACAAACCGGAAACCTATTTAAAGGCCCGGATACAATGTAATGAGCAGCGGATAATTAATGAAGCTTAGTGCTTTTTATCTCTCTGTGTTAATTGCCGTTCTGCATTCATTGTTATATCTTACGCGTGTGATTATTAAGGACGATCTTGCTAAGTAACCTAATTAAGTCGGATTAATCGTTGAGCCTAATCCTCTTGCCGTAACACCCCTTTGGTGAAGTGTCTTCCGTAGACACCCTGTGTTAGGCCATTGTCCGGCCCTAAGAGTTAACACAGTTTTTGGCGACCACGATTCCTGTTTTTGCAGCGAACGACGACACGAATGGATGACTAGATCAACGCACGACCTGGTTACAGATCGAACTCGACGCCTTGCCGAAAGGCAAAGGAGACGTGAGGCTTTCCAGCAAGCGGCGCAGGAAATTAGAGCGGATCGCTCGTTTTCCAACGTAATCCGGAGAGTAGCGGAGGAGTCCCTCTGGTTACAGCAAACATCGCACCCAGACGACGACAGCAGCCTAAGCAGCCTCCGGGAAACCGAATCCCTTCTCCAGGCGTTGGCAAGCGGAGAAGGCGAAGCAGAAGCCTTTTCCACGTATGAATTGGATTCCGAAGGGGAATACAGCGTGCACACGAACTACCGTAGCAGCAACGAAACCCCGAGCGGACTGGAGGACGAAGGATCAGACACCTTACCGACACCGGAACCGGAAGTCCTAAGGCTTGAACCTCCGAAACCAGAAGTAGAGGAAGAGCGACCTCCGACACCGGAAGTCGAGGAGGAGAGGCCTCCGTCACCAAAAGAAGAGGAAAGACCACCGACGCCGGACACAAATCAAGAAAGACCACCGATGCCAGAGAAAAACCAGGAACGACCACCAACACCACCAGCCCGCACACCGATACCGGATGACGACATGCCGTTCCAGTACTCCAAGTATAGAGATGATCCGGATGCGGAAGCTCATGTTCACGCCTTTGAATAGACATGGGAAGCAAACCATGTGTCCCAACGATTGACCCCGGAGGAAGAGGAACGGTCTAAGATAGTAGAATTTGGCATCACATTGGAGGGACCGGCAGCAAGATGGCGCCGGACGCAGGACCCGTCTACCATCACCACCTTCGCAGATTTAAAAGCTAAATTCTTGCATTTTTTCCAAAAGGAGGTGGACCAGACAGAAATGGTGGGCTTGTTTTATACCATCCGACAGGAGGCAGGGGAGAGCATTCCCCAGTTTGTCATCCGGTTTCAATGGATGCATAGTCAGCTTGCCCGCGCACCCCCGGAGGAGGAATTACGGACTATATTCCTAAATGCGCTCCGGGAACCCCTACGCACGGTTTGCATGGTAATTGACTTCCGCACAAGTACCATCGACCAGGTCATTGACGGGGTGAGAGAGATGGAAAAGACAAGCTCCTGGCTCACACTGGGAGCACTCCAACGAGCGTTACCGTCCGATGAAGACGTCCGGTTTCGGCAAGCAATACAATGCACAAACTGCTTGAATTCCGGACACTCGGCACTAGAATGCACTATGAGGACGCAATGTGTAATCTGTCAATCCAAGGGCCATACGACGGATAGCTGCGAGCATAGTATGTAAAATTCGTGTTCGTCAGGCTTTTCATTCGTTTTCCTACGTTCGAAAACGAACACGAATGATATCAAAAAGTTCGTTTGTTTTTTTTTTCATTTTTTTTCATTTTTTTATAATTTTTTTCATTTTTTTTTTCGTTTTTTCCCTCTTTTTCCCTCTTCTTCTCTGCACATAGCGTTACGCTCTCCTCTCCTCTCCCACCTAGTCTCCACCGATCTACACAGTGCACATTGCAGTCTGCAAACAAACCCTAAACGACTCGCGACATTCAGGTATGATTATTATTTAGGTTATTAGGGTTTAACATTTTAAATTTCTAAAACGAAATTTTATAAATTTCTCTGATGAAATTTCTGAAATTTCAGCCATGAAATTTCAGAGATTTCATGTCTGAAATTTCCATGATGAAATTTCAGAAATTTCCATGAAGAAATTTCTGAAATTTCTGAAATTTCAGCCATGAAATTTCAGACATGAAATCTCTGAAATTTCATGGCTGAAATTTCAGAAATTTGAAATTTCAGCCATGAAATCTCTGAAATTTCATGGCTGAAATTTTCTGAGATGATCAGATGATCAGACATGAAATTTCATGGCTGAAATTTCAGCCATGAAATTTCAGACATTTCATGTCTAGACATTTCATGTCTGAAATTTCATGGCTGAAATTTCAGCCATGAAATTTTAGACATGAAATGTCTAAAATTTCAGACATTTCAATGTCTACAATTTCATGGCTGAAATGTCTACAATTTCATGGCTGAAATTTCAGCCATGAAATTGTAGACATTGAAATGTCTGAAATTTCAGCCATTTCAATGTCTAAAATTTCATGACCCATTTTAGACATTGAAATGGCTGAAATTTCAGACATTTCAATGTCTACAATTTCATGGCTGACATTTCAGAAATTTCAGAAATTTCATCATAGAAATTTCTGAAATTTCGTTTTGGAAATTTCATGGTTGAAATTTCTGAGATGATCAGACATGAAATTTCAGAGATGAAATGTCTGAAATTTTAGACATGAAATCTCTAAAATTTCAGACATGAAATCTCTGAAATTTCAGAGATGAAATGTTTGAAATCTCAGAGATGAAATCTCTGAAATTTCAGATATTTTAGATATGAAATTTTGAGAGATGAAATTTCTGAAATTTTAGAGATGAAATGATGAAATTTTAATATTTACCTTTTACAGTAATTGAGGAACTCATGGGTAGACAAAAAGGCATGGAATGGGGTCATGAAATTTTAGACATTGAAATGGCTGAAATTTCAGACATTTCAATGTCTACAATTTCATGGCTGACATTTCAAAAATTTCAGAAATTTCGTTTTGGAAATTTCATTTTGGAAATTACATTTTGGAAATTTCATGGTTGAAATTTCTGAGATGATCAGACATGAAATTTCAGAGATGAAATGTCTGAAATTTTAGACATGAAATCTCTAAAATTTCAGACATGAAATCTCTGAAATTTCAGAGATGAAATGTTTGAAATCTCAGAGATGAAATCTCTGAAATTTCAGATATTTTAGATATGAAATTTTGAGAGATGAAATTTCTGAAATTTTAGAGATGAAATGATGAAATTTTAATATTTACCTTTTACAGTAATTGAGGAACTCATGGGTAGACAAAAAGGCATGGAATGGGAGCATGTTATAATTCAAGTAAAGAACGCGAAAGGAACGCATTTGATGAAATGCAAGTATTGCAATCATGTCTTTGTTGGTGGCCCTCATCGAATTAGGGCCCATATATTGGGAATAAGAGGACAAGGTATAGAAAAATGCACAAAAGCAAGTGATATTGTGAGGAGTCAGTTAAGAAATGCAATGGGTCATGGAAATGATCACTTGAATTCAGATGTGCAAACAGATGTAAATGGTAATACAAGTGTTAATGTTGATGCAGATATGTCTACAGATGCCTCTATTTCTAGTTCCATTTCAATAAATAAAATGGCTACTAAAAAGCAAAAAATAGAGGCGAGTGGTTCACTCCCAATGTCTTTTGAATTGGCATTGAGGAAACAGGCTGAAGAGGCTGTTGCAAGATTTTTTTATGCAGAAGATATTGCACATCGGAAAGTGGAAAGCTCATTTTTCCATGATATGCTTATGGCTGTTTCAAAAGTGGGTCCTTCGTTTAAAGCACCTTCTGCTTATCAATTGCGTAAGAAATATCTTAATGGAGAAGTTGTAAATGTTGAGCGTGATCTTATAATGTTGAAAGACAGTTGGAAGACATATGGATGCACTATTGTTAGTGATGGTTGGTCAGACACTAGAAATAGACCAATTATTAATGTTTTAGCTTCTTCACTACATGGCACAATGTTTTTGAAATCGATAGATACAAGTGGTCATGTCAAGACGGGCGAATACATATTTAAAATTGTGAAGGATGCTATTCTTGAAGTTGGACCATCTAATGTTGTTCAAGTTTGTATGGATAATGCTGCAAATTGTGTGGTTGCGGGACATATGATAGAAAAGGAGTGGCCATCTATTATTTACACTAGATGCACTTGCCATTGCGTTGATTTGTTGTTGGAGGATATAGCAAAATGTGCTTGGATTGATGCCATTTTGCGATCAGCTATGAAGATTACAGGTTTATAACTAGAAAACAATATGCTTTGGCCATGTTTCGCAAGTTTAGTGGAAAAGACTTGCTTAAGCCTTCTATGACTAGGTTTTCTTATAGTTTTATTGTGTTATCAAATTTGTTGGATGATAAAGTATATGGTGGTTTGAGAAGAATGGTGGTTAGTGAACAATGGTGCAATTGGAATGGTGCCAAAACAAAGAAAGCGGAAGAGATGGTTTCAATTGTATTGGATGCTAACTTTTGGGCAGATGTAAAGATGATTGTGAATGTATGCAAACCAGTTTTAAAACTTCTTCGTTTGGCTGATAGGGAAGGTGCTACAATGGGATTGATTTATCAATTTAAACAACAAATGTTGATTGATATAAACAATATGACAGAAATTGATCCTATGAAGCTTGATGAAATAAAAGAATGTTGCATACATAGACTAACAATGTTGGAATCGCCATTGCATGCAGCGGGATACGTCTTACATCCATTATGGACAGCAAATGGTCAAGAAATAGATCATGATTTACAAATGGGGTGGATGAAAACAGTCATGCTTTATGCTAATGGTAATATAGTTTTACAAAATGCTTTGATAGATGAGTTTTATGCATATAGAAAACAAGCATCAGATTTGTTTCAAGTTCCATTTGCAAAGGATGCTAATCGATTAAGCACACCAATCAAATGGTGGGAAACTTTTGGGGCAAGCACTCCCAATTTGAAGAAACTTGCAATTAGAATATTATCTCAAGGTACAAGTGCATCGTCTTGTGAAAGGAATTGGAGTACATTTTCATTAATACATACTAAAAGGAGAAATAGATTGAGTTCAAATCATGTGCAAAAATTGGTTTTTTTGCACACAAATCTTCGTATTCTTAAGAAGATTAAAGAAAGAGGTTTCAATCCTATTGAGATTACTATTGAAATGATTGAGAAAGAAAATGATGAAGAACGGTTATTAGTGTTGCAAAGTGAACAAGAAGCACAACAAGTTGATGAAAATGAGAGCCTCACCAATGTGATGGCTTATATTGATGATAATGCACAAGATGAGGATGAGGATGATGATTTTGATGATGATGATATCACCTTGAATGAAGATTAGGAATCTTCGTTTTGATTAACACCTCATTGAGAATTTTTTTGAAGAGTAGGATTTTGAGAATTTTTTTGAAGAGTAGGATTTTGGATAGTTGTTATTAGAATTTACGAAAAAATGCATATTATTATTAAGAAGGTAATGTGTTTTTTTTTTGCAATTTTAAAATTTTTTTTTACCTTGAAAAAATATTTATCTTATAGTAAATAGTTTAACCAAAAGTATGGTATTTATCATTCTTCGAGGGTGTTTACCCTTCTCGAATGATTGAATCATTCTCGAACACGAATGCACGAATGGTACGCATGGTTCATACTATGGCTGCGAGTATAATCTATTGAACCAGCAAGCACCGCCCGTCCGACAAATAGAGCCATGCAACAGCCGGGATGAAGAAGAGGAACGCTGGCGACGAATGGACTGATACCGACCGGCATAGGATGTCCGGTATGGCGATCGACAGGAAAATGATGTCCGGTACGATGATCGGCGGGATAATTAGGACCGGGACGATTGATATGATCGGTACCGAGATTACAATAGACGATACGAACAGTACGACCGGGAGCACTCCCCCGGGTATCGTCAACAACGGGAGGAATACGGTAGATATAACGACCAACCTCGTCAAGAGTACCGCAATAAGAAGAACTATAACAAAAAACGGCATTTCAAAAAAGGAGGCCACCCACGGGATCCGGAACAAGGAGCTTCAAGCAGCCAACCGGCCCAAAACCCCGCGCTTACCACAGGACCTGCCCCGGGTACAACAAACAATGCCGAATCCAGCAATACCCGGAAAGCCTACTGCTACTACTGCCGACAGGAAGGCCATTATAGTAATCAATGCCCGACGAAGAGCTATGACAAATGACCGGCAGTAAATATGGTAGTCCCTGAAGTGGCAGATCTGCAGCAGGTGACCACAAGGTCGAAGGGCATGGCCAAGGAATGGGAGATGCAGGAGACCATCCGGAAGCAAGCGACGGAATGGGTGAAGAAAGCAAACGAGCAAAACATAACAGACTTAGAGTGGCAAAAGGAGAACACCGTAGGGCTTGCCGGCGGCAGTCACTCCGAGAACGAGACATGGCAGGCGTTGCAAGAATGCCAGATTACGTTGCCACTAGGAAGACTCCTACAGCTCGTGTTGAGATTCACGGAAGGACTGAAGACAGCCATGACGGAAGGAGAATCATCACCGGCACCGGTACTCTTCTCGAATCCAGAGGAGGGACCAACGGTGGTGGACACCAACAATCCGGAAATTACTACCATTGTAAAAGGGAAAGAACTCCCCGACACACTAATAGACGGAGGCTCTGGTGTGAATGTAATAAGCCTCCGGACGTGTGATGCCCTGGGAATCCACGAGTGGGAGCCGTGTCCGTTCTGGTTACGGATGGCCGAGACAAGCTCAGTGCGGCCGACAGGATTAATACGAAAATTAGAAGTCACCGTTGGCGGTCATACATTTCACATCTCGGCAAGAGTGCTACAATTACAGGCACAAGTCGCGTACCCGCTATTGCTGGGGCGGCCGTGGTTGAAAACGACACATGTCAAACAGAATTGGAGGAGAAATATAATTACCTTCCGGCGAGGAAAAGCCAAGGTACGTGTACCAACACAGCCAAGGAAGAGCACTGGCAAGGAATGTACACCGTTGTATGCAGAGTGCGTCAAAATGCTAGAAGGGTTAGCTGATGAAGAAGAAGCTCAGTACTTGCAGGAAAACCCGAAGATCGTACCCCTGTTCGAAATTGACATTGCCGAAGCAGTAGCACCATACTTACCACAGCCGGAAGAGACTGAAGCAGAACCGGATAAGGACGCAATCCGAGAGTTACGGCAAGCACAAGAAATGGCCGTTTCACAACGCGTAAAAGCGTCGGAACTTGAAGAGGTGAACCTAGGGACCACGGACGAAGCAAAACCGGTGCACATCGCCAAGGAGATGAGGTCCGACGACAAAACGACCATGATCACACTTCTCACGGAATTTCGCGATGTGTTTGCCTAGTCATACGAAGACATGCAAGGGCTTGACCCTCAGTTATACCAGCATCAGATTCACTTGAGCAAGGACGCAAAACCAGTGGCACAAAGACGGTACCGGATGAATCCCAATTATGCCACCAAAGTCAAGGAGGAAATCAACAAACTGCTAAGAGTTGACTTTTTCCGTCCGGTAAAGAAAGCGACATGGCTGAGCCCGATCGCAGTCGTACCGAAGAAGAACGGAAAAATTCGAGTTTGTGTGGACTACCGGAAACTCAATGCGGCTACGGTAACAGATGCATTTCCACTTCCGTTCACAGATGGAGTGTTGGATGCCGTCGCCGGCCATGAGGTCTATAGCTTTCTAGACGGATTCAACGGGTATAATCAGATCCGGATGCACCCCGACAACCAAGAGAAAACGACTTTCATCACCGAATGGGGGGTGTTTGTGGCCGTGGTGATGATGTTCGGACTCAAAACGGCACCGGCAACATTCCAACAAATCATCATGGAAATCTTTGGTGAATATATACCGGCTTTTATGCAGGTTTTCCTTGATGATTTCGCCATCTATAGCCAGGAAGAGGATCATTTGCAGCACCTTCGCCTTTGTCTAGAAAAGTGTAGAGCGTATCGGCTAAGCTTGAATCCGGCGAAGTGTGTATTTGGCGTGTCTAGTGGAACCGTACTAGGACATATTGCGAGCTAGGAAGGCATTGCAGTCAACCCGGACAAAGTGAAAGCCATATTAGAAGCACCGGCACCGGCAACGGCAAAGGCATTGAGTCGGTTCTTAGGCAAGATCCGGTGGCACAACCGGATGCTCCGATACTTGGCCGACCTGGCTACACCGTTGCATGCCGCGGTACATTGAACACCATTCCAGTGGACAGACACCGAGGATAGGGCGTATAGGGCCCTCAAGGTACTATTGTCGCAAGCACCGATAGTGCAGCCTCCGGATTGGAGTAAAGAATTTCATGTGTTCGTGGACGCCTCCGACATCGCAATCGAAAGCATACTGATGCAACTTACGGAGCCAAAGTGGTACTGGCCAGTGTACTCTGCCAGCCGAAAGCTATCCCAAGTGGAATGGAACTACTCTACCACGGAACGGGAAGCTCTAGGGATGATCTACAGTGTGACAAAGTTTCGGCATTATTTATTGGGAAGGAAGTTTTCCTTCCATGTAGATCATTCGACACTCCTCTACTTGGTGTCCAAGGCGTCACTCACCGGTAAGTTGGCCCGGTGGACCTTACTGTTACAGGAATTCGAGTTCGAAATATTCCACCGACCCAGTATACAGCATGCCGTAGTGGATTATTTAAGCCGATTAGAGTCCGGAGAGACAGGCGACGGAGTAGCAGACGAGTTTCCGGATGCGGAGCTGTTTCGAGTCACTACGGAAACGGCAGCAGATGAGACGGTGGCACAGGAAGACAAGTGGCTCACAAATATGCACCAGTTTCTGAGCACAGGACTGCCTCCGGAGGAGATGAACCGGGACGAAAGGAAACACCTGGCGGCGCAAAGCCGACATTTCTGCTTACTGCGAGACACACTTTGTCACAAGGGCGCAGACGACATTTGGAGACGGGCTGTGCGCAGTGATGAAAAGGACCTCATATTAAGGGAAGCCCACTGCGGAGTTGTCGGAGGTCACTATGCCGGAGACGCGACAACCAAGAAAATATGGCAAAGTGGCCTATGGTGGCCAACTACATTAAGATATGTTGTACGGTACGCAAAAGAATGTGACCTATGCCAGCGAATGGGCCAGCCAACGGAGCAAGCTCGGATGCCACACCAACCTGTACTACCACTCGAACCATTCCAGAAGTGGGGGTTGGACTTTGTTGGACCGTTCAAACCACCGGCAATGAGAACAGGTAATCGGTATGTCATCGTTGCGACGGATTACTGCACGAAATGGGTGGAGGCCAAAGCCTTAAGAGACAACACCACTGCGTCAACAGCCAAATTTCTATACGAATACATCTGGTGCCGTTATGGATGCCCAATCGAATTAATAAGCGACCAAGGGGGGCACTTTCTCGGCCAAGTAGTTGAAAGCCTGATGGCATTCTATGCCGTTGTCCATAAACGGAGCACACCGTACTGTCCGCAAGCAAACGGGTTAGCTAAGTCGACGAACAAAACGCTCCAGAATATCCTCCGGAAGATCGTCAACGAAAACCAAACGGATTGGGATACCAAGCTACATAGCGCGCTTTGGGCATACCGGACAACATACAAAACGAGCATCCGAACAACACCATTCCGGTTAGCGTTCGGACTAGAGGCGGTCATACCGGTGGAATTCCAAGTACCAAGCTTACGGATCCAGCTACGGGAATGGCTAAACGATAAGGAGTCGGAGGCAATACGGTTAACATCGCTGTGTGAACTCAAGGAACAACGACTGGCAAGCATCCTGCACTTAGAATTGGAACAACGGCGACGGATAGCATTTGTCGACCGGCACAAGAAAGGAAATGAAAAAATGTTCGAAATCGGCAAGCCGGTGTTAGTATTTCAGACCCGGATGGGCAAGATGCCGGGTAAACTACGGTTTAGATGGACCGGCCCGTATTGGCTGATACGTGAGTATAATGGGTCCTACCAGTTAGGGACACTTGCTGGTGAAGTGCTAGGAAAATGGGTCAACGGATTCAGATTGAAGCCATATAGAGGACCGATGCCCAAGAACCCATTTGAGCAAAGGACCGACACCGGATCGGGAACCGGTGCGGAAACGGCAACCTGTGAGGGAAACGGCAACAACCAAGACGGAGCAGACGGCAAGCCGGTAACTGGAGAAAATGAGGCGACGACAAACAGTAATGAGGCCGGTAAGGGTCCGATAGGACCAACGGACAAGTAACCTCACACTACATTTTTTAATAATAATAAAAATAAAAATAAAAAAAGCGAAGTAATCATGCAAAAGTGTAGAGAACTCGACGTTCCTTATGTTCGACGCTCGGCCACCACCGAGCTTCTTTTCATACACAGAAAAACAGGTAATGAAAAACGCGACACAAAGCAAGAGAGGAGAAATGGTACACAGGAGGTATACGTGGAAAACCCCAAAATAGGGGAAAAAACCACGGCAGCCCACAAGCTGCAAACTGTCACTATGCAGAAATATACAACAGTGAGATCACAGAGGCAACGACCTCGTGCTCACAGATCTTCGCCACAGGCGGCGGTTACAACAGAGGCAACGACCTCGTCTCTCTCTCTCTCTCACTCTCTATACAGTTACGCGCTCTGATTTCTTCTTGCACCAACAAGAAAGAATGACAACTCTCACTACTTCTAAAAGTTTGCCCTAAGTCATACTTATACTAGTATGACTTTTCGGCTATTTACAAATGTAGCCTTGATGGGCTCCATCCGGCTCTCCGCAGTCGGGCCTACACCATCCGACTCTCCGCAGTCGGGCCTACACCATCCGACTCTCCGCAGTCGGGCCTACACCATCCGACTCTCCGCAGTCGGGTTCTCCCCATCCGGTTCATACCGTTTCGGCACTGTTCTTCTCCCTTCCCATCCGGAGGGACCTGTCTACCAACAAAAAGCGAGGTATGAACAGACGAGAGAGCAAGGAGCGAAAAGGTACGTAGTGGGCATTTAAGCGCCGCCACAGGACATAATGCTATTTTAGGACACGGCGTGCACACGCTCGAAAAAGGCGCCAGAATGCACAGAGAAAAACCACAGCGCATGGAGACCTACTTTCGCGAACCCAGGAGCACAGAAGCACCAAGGTGTTGGAAGATCACCAGACGAGAACCTAGGCACAGAGAACCCCCGCTCTCTGAACTCTCTCTCTCTCTCATTCTCACTCTCATCACCATCCAACCTCGCCACCACAATCCGACCTCGACACAGACATGGACCCGCAAACACTGTCGGATGCCGCCAAGAAATGGCTAAAGCAACACGGGCTCGAGGGCTTCTTGACGATTATGGAGGTACCGCCACACAAAGAAGCCGACAAGGTGATCAAAGAAATCGACACAGAGGTCATAACGGCGGAGGCGATCTGTGTGTTAACAGGCCTTCCGGAGGGAAGCATATTCACGATCGACAATCCGACCTCGGAGCAACTCATCAAGTATTTTGGTGAGTACTCCGTAGCCAGCAAGGGCTACCGGACACAGGGCGGCGGAGATATGTTGTTCCGCGAGATTGCCCTTGTGCTCCACAAATACGGCCATGTGTACCCTAGACCCCCTGTCATGCCGCAGAACCGGGCAGGGATGATCATCACCACCTATGAAGGGATCAAGGTGGATTGGCCGGTATTGATCGCAGACGGTTTGTGTGCGGCGATCGAGATCGTTAGAGGAAAAGACGGCAAAGAAGACTGAGAAGGACGGAGGATATGGCACGCAATAACGCAATGGCTCACCTTGCTTGTGCCACCCGTCCAGCCCATGAAGCGGGGAAGAGTGGCTAACGGCACCCCCAAGACTACTTCCAAAAGACAACAGTTGTTGGCCTCTAAGGCCACTAAGGGGAAGGCGGCGGACGCAGAACAGGCGGGAAAGGAGAGCGCCAGCCGGAAGCGGCCAACGGACAATGGCGGGGCCGGACAGACATACATAGCAAAAGACAAAGCGAAGGCCGATAGAGACGGCAAAGACGCCTAACGACGGCCGGAGAATCAGCGGCCAGAACGGCAACAAAGCCGGGATGACGACTGAACAAAGCGGTCAAGCAGATGCCGAATAGTGACAGATGCCACAAAGTGATGGCGACAGGGAGTGGCCAAAGAACGGCTAGAGTGACCGCACCGGCGGCTCGATTGTAAGAAGGCAGGCGGATGAAGTGGCGGTGGTGGGATCGGCTGAACAATGGACATACGTAGAACAAGCAATGGACACACCGAGAAGAAATAGTGGTGGTCGCAGAAGAAATAGAAAGAAAACAGAGAAAAGAAGAAGAGAATGTAGCAGGAAGAAGAAATAGAAAGAAAACAGAGAAAAGAAGAAGAGAATGTAGCAGGAAGAGAACATAGAAGAAGAAGAGAAGGCACAGAACATAGGATGGAGAGAGGAGAGAAAGGACGGCAAGAAGAGAAGTGGGAAACGAAAGCAGAAAGAAGGAAGAAGAAATAGAAAGAAAACAGAGAAAAGAAGAAGAGAATGTAGCAGGAAGAGAACATAGAAGAAGAAGAGAAGGCACAGAACAGAGGATGGAGAGAGGAGAGAAAGGACGGCAAGAAGAGAAGCGGGAAACGAAAGCAGAAAGAAGACGAAAAAGATGAGGGATACGCACCAGAGAGAGTGCAATAACGGACCACAACAATAACCTAGAGATAAAGATGAAATCGGAGCGTTAAGAAAACAAGGATGACAGGAATTATGTTGTGATAAAGATGAATGCGAAACGAGAGTGGCATTATAGGCAATTACGAATACATGAGGGTATAACAAGTAGATTTCATAAACATAGGGGTACATAATTCAAATTTTAAAAATCAGAGGGCACCACTAGAATTTTGAAAATCCCCAAGACTACTCACACACACTCAAAACAAAGGAAGAACACACATACATACGACATGATTTTGGACCCATGACGAAGTTCGTAAGCCGACAAAACGAGAATGTTTGTGTCGCGGGCGATTTGCTGACCGACAAAGATGTTCGAGTCAAGCATTCCGATCGAGGGAGTCGATCATTGAAAGGACCGATGGAAGTTCCGGTCAAAGAAATATCATCATCAAGGCATGTGGGATCGACGTGCAAGGCACTTTCCCATGGGCGTGCCATATTGTGTTACCCTGTATGAGATGTACGCAGAGTCAATGTGATGAGCGAGGGTCAAATGTTATCATGATGATTGTTGTGTGTGTGTAGGGGGCATAAATGTAATTGTGAGTCTATATGTATGTGAACACATGCACACGTGTGTGCATGTGGATGGATACGAGGAGGTGTGAGTGAGTGTCCAGTATGAATGCTCGAGGGGGCTTACACCCCTATGTATCTACCCCCTCTTGTACTATTTAACCCCTTATGGGGAATGAATGAAATATGAATGAACATTTTCTCTCTAATCTCTCTCTCTTTGACACCTTTTCTCTTCTCTCTCCCTCTCTCACGTTGAACCCCCTTGGGAGGGGGGTGGAGCCATTCTAGGCACCACCCCCCACCCCGCAATGCTTCTCTATATGATCTCTGTCACCATCATACTCTCCATCACCATGTCTATCTTCATTACCAATCATCATAGTTATCATTCATCATCATCATCGTCCTTAACCCTAACCCTAAAGCGTACAACAGGTTTTCGCCGCCGAGGGTCTCGCGATTGCGCTCATGGTTTAGTCTCACAGTTCGGAATTGGACGGAGTGTCGTCCATCTTGGCTCTTCACGCGTGCGTATGCCGAACCGTTATCCAGCACCTTCGTCTCCATACACGCAGTCGTAATGTACGGTTCTCCGAGTTTCACTGGATGCGAGGATGTCTCCTGCACGAAGAAGTGTTGGTCGATCTCGACTTCACCAATTTTCACCTATACATTCAGGCAGGCCCCTTGTAGCTCCTTCGTGGCGCGTTGTGGCGTTGTTACGTGCGTGCGTGTAGAAGGGGTGGGACCATGGGGGTCTCGAACGAGGGAGAAAAGGGAAGCCAAGGAACCCGACACCAGACACGACCCGGATGCAGGCGAACATGAGAGAGAGAAATGTTGAGAGACAAGCTCAACATCGGCCGAATCGGCTGAAGAAGCCGAGGACCGGATTGGTTGGGACCGATCGGTTAGGCCGAGTGCGTAAACCGGGAGATCATTAGGAAAGATATTCTGTGAGGAATATATTTGGGATTTAGTGTAGGAGCTCTTGATGAGTATTGAAGTACTGTCAGTACTTCGGTCAGTCCTTCTAGGACTTGTATAAAAGTGTTCACTGAGCACGTCTTATGTACAGGCTTGAGTATTATTATTGAAATAGTTTTTTGTGTCTACTCTCTCTGTCTCTCCCGCGTATACCGTGTAAGCCCAAGCTCTCCATTGAACCTGAGTTTCCTTCCTCTGTTCTTTCTTCATACCTGCTTCCGCACACTACTTTCTACATGGTATCAGAGCGCGAGGGTTGAGAACCTTTCTGCAGCCGACACAGCTTGACGAAGAAGAACAAGAACAAGAAGAACGATGGATAGAGGCATGGCGAGCTCGCTTCCAACAGAGAAGCTCGACAGAACCAACTACGCGTCTTGGTCCTACAAGATGCACCAGTACCTGCTCGGGCACGGCTACTGGAGTTATGTCGAAGGAGCTAATGACGCGGCACCCGAATCGACACACAGAGACTTCCCGTCGTGGGAGCAATCGGCGAGCAGGGTATTGTATTGCTTCGCGTTGTGTGTGGGCGAACAACTATTGAGCTATGTTCGGGATGCAAAGACGCCGAAGGGTGCGTGGGAAAATCTGAAGAAGATTTTCGCCACGAGCACCACAGCAAGGAAGCTTCAGCTCCGACAGGAGTTGAGCAACCTACGACAACGCGACTTGTCGGTGGCGGACTACACCTCGAAGATCAAGGATATTTGCGACTCCCTCGCCTCCATAGAGGTGAACATCGAGGAGAGCAAGATGGTCCAGATCTGTCTTGGAGGTTTGGCGTCGAAGTTCGGAGCGTTCCGAACGGCTGTGTGTACCCGGGAGAATACGCTGTCCTTTTCCGACTTACAGTCGATGCTCTTGGTAGAGGAGAACCACGTGGGTGCGTCGACGAGCACGCACACCGACAGCAGAATGTTGTACACGGAGGGAGATAGGCCCCGTGGACGTGGAGGACGAGGCGAGTCGGCGCGCAATGGAGGCGGCCGACGTGATCAAGGAAGAAGGCACCGAAGTGATGCCGACAGCTACTCCGGACCCTCTGGAAACAGGGGGAGTCGAAGCGATGAGAACCGGCAAGGGAAGGCCATCACGGAGTGCTGGTACTGTGGCAAGAAAGGCCACAGGGAAAGTGAGTGCTGGAAGAAGTGCGCCGATTCGGAGAGAACTGGTTCCGGGAGCGGCTCCAGACATACCGACAAGGGAAATCGGCAGCGATCGCACTACGCCAAAGACTCCGGGAGAGCTGGAGAAGGGTCTGTCTTCGTGACGAGACACGAAGCAAACTCAATGAAACAGAGCACCCCGAGATCGGACGAGGTGTGGTACGTAGACTCCGGCGCGTCAAACCACATGACGAGCCATAAGGAGTGGTTCTCGTACCTTGAAAAACCGATACAACCTGGAGTAGTCGCAACAGGAGACGACACTCCGCATCCGATCGCGAATGTCGGAGAAGTTCCCCTTAGCCATGTCGGGCAGAAAGGGAAACTCATGAACGTGCTGCACATTCCGACAATCACGAAAAACTTGGTCTCGGTCGGACAGATCGTCGACCAAGGGATGGAGGTTCGGTTTACACACCTCGGGTGCTTCATTGAGGAAGAAGGCCGTGTGACTGCGCAAGGGCGTAGAGACGGGAGGATGTTCATCCTCGATTCCACTGACGGCAGCACCACAATGTTCGCAAAGGGACAAAAAGCCGAGTCAGACGTCGACTTGTGGCACAAGCGGATAGGCCACGTCAACTACCAACGGCTTCAAGATCTGCAATCGAAATAGGTAGTGTTCGGATTGCCCAAATTTAGTGGCCGAAAGGCACAAATTTGTGAAGCCTAACAGCTCGGGAAGCAACACCGACTTCCCTTCCCCAACGAGCGAAACCGGAACCGGAATAAGCTCGACCTTATACACTCCGATGTATGGGGGCCGGCACAAAACGTTAGTCTTGGCAGGAGCCGATATTTCGTCTCCTTCATCGACGACCACATGCGGCACACGTGGATCTACCTCATTGAGAGGAAGAGCGAAGTCTTCGACTATTTCCGTGACCTCAAAGGGTTCGTGGAAACGGCAACAGGACGGAAGATCAAGTGCCTGCGGTCGGATGGCGGGAAAGAGTACTTTTCCGGTCAATTCAACGGTTACGTACAACAAATGGGAATTCGGCGCGAATTCAGTTGTAGATACACGCCAAAGCAGAACGGCGTGGCCGAGAGGAAGAATCGGTCAGTTGTGGAAGCGGCACGGGCAATGCTGGAAGAGAAGAGCTTGCCCAAGTTCTACTGGGCCGAGGCGGTAAGGACCGCGTTATACATCCAGAACCAGATCGGAGACAAAGTGTCGGCGCACGAGCTATATTTCGGAACGAAGCCGAACTTGCGACACTTGAGGGTGTTCGATAGCATTGCGTATGTGCATGTACCGAAGGAGAAAAGGAGGAAGTTGGACGCAAAGGCCGAGAAATGCATCTTGGTCGGTTACTCACACGAGCAGAAGGGTTATAAGTGCTATAACCCTCGCACCAAACAAGCGCGTGTCAGCCGCGACATTGTGTTTGACGAGTCCGCGTCCTAGTACCTGCCCCTGACTCGAAACCCCGACTCCAATATGAGTTCTGACGATGAGGTCAGTGAGGCCGAGATGCCTCCGAATGAGCCTGAAATCGAGACCCGCGAAGAGAGTCCGATTTCACTCCGGTTAAGTAGACCGATTGGACGACTGAGTCGGTACGACCAATCCGATGAAGAGCCGGCGAGTAGTGGAGACTCGGCCGTGCATTCCCCGCGCAGGAAGCCGAGGAGACGGCTTACGCGCAAAGAGAAAGGGAAGAAGAAGGTGTCGGATTCCGGCACGGATAAGAACGAGTCAGACCAACACGAGTCCGACTCCGAGGGAACCGGTGACGGGACTTTAAAGGTGAAGTCCGCATCGACCGAGAAGGCCTCGACATCGGCTAATATGAGATTACGCCGATCTACCTGCCAGAAGAATCCTGTTTTGCGGTTCGGATACAACGAGTACATGGCGCATCATTATGCGTACATGGCCCGTGTAGCGGAAGTGCGTGAGCCGGAGAGCTACGCAGAAGCGGCTAAAGACGCAAATTGGTGTGCCGCGATGGAGGAAGAGATGCACGCATTGGCGGAGAACGAGACCTGGGACCTGGTTGACGCACCGAAGGGTGTAAAACCGATCGGGTGTAGGTGGGTGTACAAGGTCAAGTACAACACCGATGGCTCGGTCAACCGGTACAAGCCTCGGCTAGTGGCAAAGGGCTACGCGTAGAAACACGGCATCGACTACGATGAGACGTTTGCACCGGTCGCGAAAATGACGACCGTTTGTGTTTTGCTCGCAGTAGCTACGGCGAAGGGGTGGCACTTACATCAAATGGATGTAAAGAATGCGTTCCTGCAAGGTGACCTTGAGGAACAGGTGTACATGGTACAGCCCCCCGGATTTCACTCCGGAACGAACTCCTCGGCAGTATGCCGACTGAAGAAGTCCCTTTACGGACTGAAGCAAGCCCCGCGTGCCTGGAACGTGAAGATCACGCAACAACTGCGTCGGATGGGCTTCATCACGTCAAAATCGAACTCTTCCCTGTTCATCCGGAAAGGTCGACTCGGACCGGTTAGTACTTTACTATATGTTGATGACTTGGTCATCATCGGCGCCGACCTAGGTGAAATCGACCGCGTGAAGCTCCAGCTTGCGTCATCGTTCGACATGAAGGATCTAGGGGACCTTCATTACTTCCTCGGGATCGAAGTGATCCATACCTCCGAAGGCATATTGATCAGCCAACGTCATTACGTGTTGAGTATGCTCTTCAAGCTCGGGATGGCCGGCTGTAAGTCCGTCTCGACTCCTCTGGACAGAACCATCAAGCTTCGTCCCGATACGGGAAAGGTATGCGACTTGACGAGGTTCCGGCAAATTGTCGGAAGCCTCATATACTTGACCATCACCCGACCCGACCTCAGTTATCCGGTCGGAGTGATCAGTCAGTTCATGGCGCGACCTACCGAGGAGCACCTTCAGTGTGCGCAATGCATACTTCGATATGTCAACGGCACTAAGGACCGGGGACTGCTATATCGGACCGGTGCAGCCGCGCAGTTAGTCGGCTACACTGATGCTCATTGGGCTGGCAACATCGCCGATCGCCGATCCACGTCTGGATACGCGTTCTCCCTCGAGAGTGCCGCGATCGCGTGGAGTAGTAAGAAGCAGCCAACAGTTGCACTGTCGAGCACCGAAGCTGAGTACCGAGGAACGGCTGTCGCAACATGCGAAGCCATATGGTTGAAGCGGCTACTTAAGGACCTGCAGGTGGAGGTGTCAGATTCGACGACGATCTACTGCGACAACCTCAGCAGCATCGAGCTCACGAAAAACCCTGTTTTCCACGCACGGACCAAGCACATTGAGGTGCACTATCATTTCATCCGTGAGCGTGTCCTTTCCGGTGAAGTCGAACTTCAGTACGTTCCGACGGATCGGCAGGCTGCCGACATCTTCACCAAGCCTCTTGGTCTAGACAAGTTGCGGCAATTCTCAGGTGCGCTCGGGTTGCGTCACCTCGATGTGCCGAACTTGAGGGGGAGAATAGTCCCGAACGACCAAGCAAGGCAGCAGGAAAGGAGCGGAGACCGCGACACCGAGTCGGTTGTCGAGTTCGACTTCGGATCGGCTGAAGAAGCCGAGGGCGGACCCGCGGAAAAGTTCGGAGGCGGACAGAAGGGGAGCAACCGAAGGACATAGCCAACCACGCATGGGGAAGATGACGCCACCGAGGGCGAGAAGACCGAAGACGAGTTGGAGACAGCCAACTCGGACGAGAGCGAAAACCGATCGGAGGTAGCCGAGTCGGTTCGGATGTTTGATTCAGACACCCTGAATCAACCGAAGCCCAAGCGGAAGAAAAGGGAGCAGAAGAAGCGTCAACACCGCAACAATAGAAGAGTTGATGTGGGCCACATGAGCAGACAAGCCGAGGAGCGGAAGGGTCGAAGCGCGCGGAGTCGAACAGGTCGAGGAGCGCGAGCGAGGCGTGAAGCCAGGAGGAACCGGAGCTATGAGCCCAAGGATCCCGAAGAGCCTCAAGTTGAGCTTGAGGGGGAGTGTTGAGAGACAAGCTCAACATCGGCCGAATCGGCTGAAGAAGCCGAGGACCGGATCGGTTGGGACCGATCGGTTAGGCCGAGTGCGTAAACCGGGAGATCGTTAGGAAAGATATTCCGTGAGGAATATATTTGGGAGTTAGTGTAGGAGCTCTTGATGAGCATTGAAGTACTGTCAAAACTTCGGTCAGTCCTTCTAGGACTTGTATAAAAGTGTTCACTGAGCACGTCTTATGTACAAACTTGAGTATTATTATTGAAATAGTTTTTTGTGTCTACTCTCTCTGTCTCTCCCGCGTATACCGTGTAAGCCCAAGCTCTCCATTGAACCTTAGTTTCCTTCCTCTGTTCTGTCTTCATACCTGCTTCCGCACGCTACTTTCTACAAGAAAGGAGAGAGAGAGCATGCGCGCGAAACCGACTTTTATGTACCACAAAACAAAGGAGGGGGGGGGCTATGCACCCGACACCAATAGAGACACCATTATGCACAAACAGATATGAGCATGTATATTACAAGGGAAAGAATACAACCCCGGTTTCGAGCCGGCTACGCTCAGAAGAAGAGGAGTTAACCTAACAGCTTTCTCGCCATAGTTGTCGCCTGACTTCTTGAGAATGAGAAGAAGAAAAGAATGTAACTAACCCTAGAAAAGAAACACAAAATGATATACCCTTACAACTCAAAATGGCAACCCTTCCACAAAGGGCGCTCCCTTCCTTTTATAGAACAAGGAGAGGGATGCGTTACAATGTGGGATAAATCCCGACTTGACTCCTACTATTCACACGTTTTTACAAGGGTAAGTGCACATGGTGCACCCCGACGATTCTTCCGATATCTCCCGGTTTCTCACTACGTGCCGGAAACTGCATGACATCCGCCCCCACCAAACCGCACGTCCACCGGTATATGCCAATTCCGGAGAAAGGAGGAGGATTCCGGCCGGTGAGAAACCGGTCTTTCGCGTCCACACCCCGGCTTGCCGCATCGATCGCTGCCGGGTTTGAACCATCGGCTCCGGTTCTTCCTCGCGCTTGCCTCCTCGTAGGCTCAATCGAACCGTTGACAGGTCGTCTGCCGCGGTCCCGTAGTACGTGTGCTTCATTGTTGACCCTTCACTTGGCCGAATGCACGCCCCGCTATCCGTTGTAAGTCCGGGGCCCTCCGCTTGAGGAGCGCCCGTAATAGCCCGCTTGGCCTCTGTCCGTCGTCACGTTGTCTTGGTTGCTGTCTTTGCCGCTGCTACCGTCTGTCACTCTCGGGCCGGATGCCGGAGTCTTCAGAGTTGGTGCGTGCAAAGTCTCCGCGCCATCGCTTCCCTTTCGCCTGTGGGTGTTCTCTACATCCGAGGAATACCCGTAGTAGCCTGCTTGGCCCTCTTTCGTCTTGCGCCGCTGCCGCTGAGTTGAAGCGTTTTGCTCGCCGTCGTCCCCTTGCCCCCACCAGCTTGTCATCTCGGGCTTGGCTTGCCACGCCAATCGTTGCCACTCCGACTAAGCCGCCGAGATCTTCGAAGCGGCGTGGAGGATCCTTCTTTGGCCTGTATATCTTTCCCGGTCTCTGACCCGTGCAGTCCGTCGCGCACCCCTTTCCGCGTTCTCGGCACCACCGCGTGCGTACCATCCTTTAGTCATGCTCCAATTCGGCCCTCGATGGCCACTTGCACGATTCTTCTTCAACTCTGGGTGTGCCCTTCCCAACTTGGCACACTGCCCGTACTTGCCCTTGTCGGCTCCTTCGGAAACCGTAACCGGCCGGTAGGGGTTTTGCACTTAGACAGCTTCCGTTCTACCGGCTATTGTCGATGTCGGGTCCCGTTCCTTGCCGCCACCACCCTTCTCTGTCGGTCTTACATTGCCATGTCAGCCGAACAGCCGGAGTCTCCGGATCGGTGTGAAGATCCCATAGGACCGGTCTTCGTTTTGTTGCTTGCTGAAATTCGGGGTGTCTTTTGTTTGAGTCTGTCTTGACTCTCCTCGTGTCTTCTGCGTAGCCAGGTCCCGTTTTCCTGTCGCCACCGTCAGTATCTTGGTCTTATGTCGGATCCGATGCCGACTGCCGAAGTCTCTAGATCTGGTGCGAGGTGACCCATAGGACCAACCTGTCCCTGCCTTCCACCCTCGTCCCCTCGCCGCCACCGTCAATCTCTTGATCTTCCGTCGGATCTGATGCCGACCGCCGAAGTCTCTAGATCCGTTGTGAAAGATCCTCCTTGGGCCTCCGTTTAGACTCTTACCCTTATCCTGGGTCGTCTCTCTCTGCATGTCGAGAGGGTGGCTCGCTCCACACCCTCTCCTGTGGTACCGACGTACCGTGTTCCTGGCCTCTTCGTAGGCCTACTCTCTTCCTCCCTTCTAGATCGGTTATCTAGAAGTCCGCTCTGCTCGGTCCTCGCCCGGGTTCGTCCGTCATTCTCTAGATTCCCGGGTCCCATTCTCCTTCCATTACCATCAGTATCTTGGTCTTACGTTGGATCCGATGCCGACCGCCGAAGTCTCTAGATCCGGTGTGAGGTGACCCATAGGACCGGACTTCGTTCTCCTCTTCATCCTTTGAACTTCTCCCGAACTCATCGTCACTCGCCTTGCTGTGCTCTCGCCACCATCTTCCATCTCTTTCGGTCTCATGTTGCCACATCGGCCGAACTGCCGAAGTCTCCGGACAAGATATGGGGTAACCGATTTCGCAACGTCTTTCGGCGATTCATCCGGGGCTATCGACCCTTTTAGTGGTGTCGGTGGATAGCATCCGCTCTATGATCAACCAGGCCCCGCCTGGGCTTGATTCTCCAATGTCCGGAGTTTCGGCTCTAATGTCGACCTTGCCGGACACGTTTCGAACCCTTGATCACCTTCTTCCCGATTCCCGACCTTCGCCCGACCGATCTTTCTCCCCATGTAAAAGAGGGTGGCTCGTTCCACACCCTCTCCCGTATCAGTACCCTCATGCCGATTCTGACCCTGGTCGAGCAATCCACGACCGGATCGCGCTCCAGCCGAATCGGAGTGTCGCGATGTTCGGTCCCCAGTTGGGTCGTTTCTGTTGGGAGACAGGTCCCTCCGGATGGGAAGGGAGAAGAACAGTGTCGACGAACAAACTCGGCCGAGGCCGAAACCGGATGAGGAGTACCCGGCTACGGAGAGCCGGATGGTGCAGGCCCGGTGAGAACCGGATGAGGAGTACCCGGCTACGGAGAGCCGGATGGTGCAGGCCCGGTGAGAACCGGATGAGGAGTACCCGGCTACGGAGAGCTGGATGGTGCAGGCCCGGTGAGAACCGGATGAGGAGTACCCGGCTACGGAGAGCTGGATGGCGCAGACCCGGTGAGAACCGGATGAGGAGTACCCAGCTACGGAGAGCCGGATGAGGAGTACCCAGCTACGGAGAGCCGGATGGTGCAGGCCCGGTGAGAACCAGATGAGGAGTATCAGGCTACGGAGAGCCGGATGGTGCAGACCTGGTGAGAACCGGATGAGGAGTACCCGGCTACAGAGAGCCGGATGGTGCAGACCCGGTGAGAACCGGATGAGGAGCACCCGGCTACGGAGAGCCAGATGACGCAGACCCGGTGAGAACCGGAGGAAGAGACATATTCGTAAATATGTTCTTAAGAGCCCATCGAGGCTATATTTGTAAATAGCCGAAAAGTCATATTAGTATAAATATGACTTAGGGCAAATATGTGTTGTGGTCGTTGTCATTTTCTTGTTGGTGCAAGAAGAAGAGAGAGCACGTAACAGTGTACAGAGAGAGAGAGAGAGAGAGAAAGAGGTCGCTGCCTCTGTTGTAACCGCCGCCTGTGGCGAAGATCGTGAGTACGAGGTCATTGCCTCCGTGAACTCACTGTTTTGTACATTCCAACATAGTGATAGTTTGCAGCCTGTGGGCTGCCGTGGTTTTTCCCTCTTTGGGTTTTCGACGTAAACATTATGTGTACCTTTTCTCTCCTTTGTGTCGCGTGCATTTGTTTCCCGTTTTCTATGTATGATCCTAAGCTCGGTTGTGGCAGAGCGTTGTGCATAAGGAGCCTTGAGTTCCCTCAGTTTCTTGGTCTCCTCGTCGACCATCTCGCGGGACATCTCCCATCCATCTTCGCTGGCATCGTGCCAAGACTCCTCGACACCGTCATCCATCTCCTCGGTCTCACATGGGCGTAAGGGCCCGAATGCCGAGTTCTCCGGAATCGGTCCCGAGGGCTCTTGTTCGTTCCTTCACATATCGTCTCACCAGTGATTCTTGGTCTCACGCCACCGCCTTCCTCCTCTTGGGACTCACGTGGGCACTCGGGCCCAACTGCCATTGTCATGGGAGCAAGTGTGGGAAGACGCGTAGAATCGCCTGTCCTATTTATGCCCCTGTCCGTAGCCACCGGCTCCTCGTGGTCGGTGGTTGCCCCTTTACCGATCGCGCAAGCCTTGCTTGGGCTTGCTTCTCCAATGTCCGGGGTTCTGGGCCTCCGTGCCCGAAACTGCCGGTCCCGACGCTCCGATTATGCAATCGGTATCTCGGCCTTGTCCTTGGTCTTTCTTTCTCCGCAAGTCGAGAGGGCGTTATGTTCCACACCCTCTCCCGTGGTACCGTCGTACCGATCTTCTGCCTCCTTGTGGGGCAAGTTCGCCTCCTCGGCCTCGGCTTGCGGCCTTGATCTTTCCTCTTCCTCAAGCGTTGCCTCTAGAGCTGCGTACGCCTTCGCAATCCTGGCCCCGACGCCGAGCCTCGCCGACTCTCTTTGCCGTTCAGCCTGTTCCCGTTGTGATGGCACGCCATCGTGCGCCTTCCTCTTAGCCTTTTCAGCCCGCTCATCATCTAGCCGTTGGCATACCCTTCCGACCTTCAACCAGTCCTCCATAAGGGCATTCGCTCCATCCTCGTCTTCGAGCTCAATCTCGATGGCCTCCCGTTCCGCTCGGTCAATCGACTTGACAAACAATAGGACTTTGTCTGCCCCCACCAAACCGTGTTCCTGCTCTGGGAACCGAGCAAGCCGTCGCTCGAACTCTCAGAATGCCTGCATTGCACCCTGGTGGGCCTTCGCCAATGCAACCCACTGGTCGAAGTTGAGTCTTCCCCGGCTCTTCCGCCGTCCTCCATATGCCTGCATGAGTGCATCTTCAATGGCCTCCCACGAATCATGAGCTTCTCGGAGCTCCTTCACTTCCGCGTGCATACGGACGACGACGACCCGATAGAAGAACTCCAACCTCAACGCCTCGTCTACGCCTCGCTCCTCCATTTCCGTGTTGTAGGCTTCCAAGTAGTATGGGACCTTGTCCTCGTTGAAATGGCCGACTCTTTCGACCACACATTCGATAGCTTGTTGTGCCATCTCTCTTCTTGATGTTGCTCATCAAAACTCCTTCACCGCTTCGACAAAAAGTTGTGTGAAGTCTTTCTCTTCCAACTCCATTCTCCCTTGCCGCCCTTCACGTCGGGTTCACCAAATTATATCGCGTGGTTACGCGTGTGCGTGTAGAAGGGGCGGGACCATGGGGGTCTCGGACGAGGGAGAAAAGGGAAGCCAAGGAACCCGACACTGGACACGACCCGGATGCAGCCGAACACGAGAGAGAGAAAGGAGAGGAAGAGCATGCACGCAACACCGACTTTTATGTACAACAAAACAAAGGAGGGGGGGGGGGGGGCTATGCACCCGACACCAACAGAGACACCATTATGCACAAACAGATATGAGCATGTATATTACAAGGGAAAGAATACAACCCCGGCTTTGAGCCGGCTACGCTCAGAAGAAGAGGAGTTAACCTAACAACTTTCCCACCATAGCTACCGCCCGACTTCTCGAGAAGGAGAAGAAGAAAAGAATGTAACTAACCCTACAAAAGAAGCACAAAATGGTATACCCTTACCACTCAAAATGGGCAACCCTTTCACAAAGGGCGCTCCCTTCCTTTTATAGAACAAGGAGAGGGATGCGTTACAATGTGGGATAAATCCCAACTTGACTCCTATTATTCACACGTTTTTACAAGGGTAAGTGCACATGGTGCACCCCGCTGATTCTTCCGATATCTCCTGATTTCTCACTATGTGCCGGAAACTTTACGACAGCGCGTCGCCGCTCGTATTTTCCACCCGTGCTTGGTGTTGATCGGCCACTTGCCTTTCTTGTAGAAGTCCATGGACATTAGGTTGATCTCCGAACCGTGGTCTACAAATGCCACCACCGGCTCCTGCACGTCCCCGATCCTAACCGGGGTCTCCGTAGTGGCTCTTTCTGAGTGCAACATTGAGAAGTGGCTTTCCGCCAACTCATCTTCTAGGCCCATGTCTTCTAGGTGCGTTGTTCACACCTCCAATGGCCTCTCCGGCTCCGGCTCCGTCGAAAGCCTTTTCCGCTTCACCAAGTCCATGATGGAGTCATGGAATTCTTTCTTGGCGATCCCAAGCACTTCCCTTAGCGACAGCTCTACCTTGTTGTTGAGGATTCGTTCCTCAAGGACCTTCCATAGGTTTGCCGTTCTTTCTATCTTAGTGCTCAACCGATAGCCGACATTTTTTGCTTTATCCGATGTGCCGGCAACACCGACGTCATTCTGCTTTGGCCCGAATTGGGTCTCATACCGTTGCGAAGATCCGGCCCCTCCGGCCTTTCCAGCACGCTTGTCTTCTAACAGAACTTCGTAGTTCTAGCACACGGCTTCCACAAAGCCGGTCTTTTCTTCGACCGGATCGCTCAACCCGGTGACCTCCCGGACCCGTCTTTTCGCATGGTCCGCTTCCTCCCTCTCAACCGTACGCCGGCGAGGCCTTCTAGTACCACCGGCGAGAACGCAGAGTTTTTCATCTTCCGGCCTTCGTCACTCCCGACCCGGATTCTCGCCAACGCCGAGTAGTGGATGGTCTCCACGTGGCGCACGGCCGCTTCTTCCATTAGTCTCTTCATCCCTCCCCGTCCGATATTCAGCTCCAGGGCTCTCCGGGTCTCGCTAGCGTGCACCCTCCCATTCCATAGGTATACCACATTAGCCCTTATTGCTTCCGCGAAGTCCACGCAGTCCTTCCAGCCATGACCGACCACGTCACACCACAAGCATCGATGCCCACCCGGAGGCCTTCGGTCGTGAGGCCGCTCGCCGCCGTCCCTCCTCGTTTGTGCAACCTTCAATTCTCATACGATCTGCGTCAGATCTTCCAGAGCCGCTTTGCCGGATGGGCCCTTGACCACGTCGGACACGCCTGTCTAAAGCCAACCTCGAGTTTCCTCCTTGCGCGTCGGCGGGGGTCCCTTGAGGTTTCTTGCCACAACACCTCCTGCCCCCCACAAGCCCTTGTCGACCCACTCACACCATTTGTCGAAACGGCCGCAGACACCCTTTACGTCATCCCATCGTCCATCTCCAACAGGAGACCCACTTGCTCCCAATCATGCACGTCCACAGCTTTGACGAATAAAAGGACACGGCTCATGTCCAGTACGGTCCTATCTAGTGCCGAAAGTCCTGTGAAGCGTTCCTGGAACTCCCGGAGGAGCGTCGACGTATTCCTCCCCTTTCCTAGGGTTTCAACCCAATCCATAAAGTCTCGCTTTGATAACTGAAGCATGTTATCAAACCCGTACTGCTCGAGGAGTTGCGCTTCAAATTCTCCCTAGGTCCGGCATCCAGCCTGCACCTTGAGCACCTCTACGTGGATGCCCGGTGTCGTTACCCGAGGTAACCCAAGCAAACGCTTTCTCCCAGGATGTCCCTCATCACCATCTCGGCCCGGTAGACCACCAAATAACATGTGACGTCCTTCCCATCAAACTAGCCTATTGTGCCGACGATTGCTTCGATGGCCTTGTCGAGGGCACTTGTGCCCTCACGAGCACTTACTATCCGATCGACTGTTGCCGCCATGGCTTCGGCGAGCTCTGATCCCCTCCTTTTTTATTCCTCTGCCGCCTTAATTCACGTTGGGTTCACCAGATTAATGTGTTACGCTCACGCGTAGGAAATAAGCCGGGACCGCGGGGGCCCTGAACCGAGGAACGTGAGAGAGAGAAAAAGAGAGAGACTCACAGAAACACAGAGAGACGGAAAATGAAAGAATCAAATCCAATAACAATATAGATTACAGCTTGCAATGTTACAACCGGCAAGTCGGTGATAAACTCGACACAAACGAACGCACTCCCTGAAATACATGGTGGAGCCTCTATCGGAAGCATGCGGGCTTTCACGCACCAAAGGTAGCTAACCTAACCCGAAAATCCCGGCAACAACGATGGTGGAGGAAAGAGCTCGGTTCCTAGTCCGACAGCACTCCGTCCTCTCTAAATGTGCGATCCCTGCTCATGCCCTTTTCCTCTCCTTTTATAGCACAAGGAGAGAGGCGTTTACAGACCGTAAAATCCCTGTTATTTCCTTCAATTCCCTACTTAATGAACTAGTGCTACCTAGGACAATTACATCGCCGGCCTATACTTAACTATGTATATAAATATATCAAAACATGTGCCCGTGTGTAAGGCCCGGTTCACGCACACACCATCCACCGATTCCTCCTAGGAACGATTTTCTCCATGATAGCGTAAAATGGGGAGACCCGATTCGAGGAGTGAATAGCATTATTATAAGCAAACGCCACAAAGTGTAGAGTATCAGCCCAATCGTCCTGCTGATAACTCAGAAAACACCGGAGGTATTGTTCCAGCGTTTGATTTGTTTGTTCCGCATGCCCATTGGTTTGGGTATGGTAGTGATGGCCTTAGTACACGGCACAAAATGTGCCATCTTAGTATATCAATCAACAACGGTTAAGATAGCATTGAAACCACCCTTTGAGACCGGCAGATCTGTGATAAAATCAAGACAAATAGACCACCACGGCTTACTTGGAATCGGTAAGGGTTCCAACAAGCCATATGGATGATGTCGTGACATCTTTGCTCGGCAACAAGCATCACAGGTCCGAACGTAGTCGTCGATAAAACGTCACATATGGGGCTACCAAAAAGATCGTTGAACTAGATCCAACGTCTTCGTACTACCGAAATGTCCCGTTGTATGGGTGTCATGACAATTTTGGACGATTTGAAGGCGACAAGAGCAATGAAGGAAGAGTGCAAGTCGGTTATAGACGTTCGGAGGTTCTTGGGCACATGCGTTTTCTACCACATCTGGGTCCCGCACTACGCACACGTCGCAGAGCCACTGTACAGATTGTTGATAAAAGGGTGTAACTTTAGGTGGACCAAGGAGCATACTGTCAGGAATAGTACTAAAATAGAGAGAGAATTAGTACTAGAGAAGGGACTATTAGTACTAAGACGATGGGACTACGTAAGACTCCCGAGAGAGGGAGAGAGAAGAGGAGAGAGAGAGAGAGATGATGATAATAGATGATATATTATATGAAGAGTAAGTACAAAATGGCGATGAGGCTTCTTAAGACTGGCGTTGAACCAATTTGGTTCAACATAATGCCTTGTGTGTCCTTTTATAGTGTTCTCAAGAGGAGTCCTAAAGCTTCTAGAATGTTCCAAAGAAATCTGAAATATACATTAATTTCCTATAATAAAACAAAAATGAAAATAATATCTTATGTATTACAATAGATGGTATAATGGTCAAGAGCTCGACCCATATAACATAAGGTCATGAGTTCAAGTCTTCACATATTATGACACATACAGAGTCAGTCCGAAGGTTGAAGGAAGTGCTAACCACGGCACCGGCACTTTCGGAAAGCGGTTTATGGCAAGGAGGTCCCGATCTACGTCACCGTAGACACGAGCCCGACCAGAATCGGATGGGTAGTCAATCAGGAGGACGAGAGTGGCATGAGGTTCCCCATCCAGTTTGGGGCGAAGGTACTATGTGAGCGGTAGCGATGGTACACCCAAGGTAAGCGCGAACTCTGAGCTATCATTTCGGCAATCAAGGCCAACAAAGACTATCTTATTGGGACGGCGGTAATAATCGAGACGGATTGCCTATCGATCCTCGTTATGGTTTCCGGATGCGCGACGTCGGACCTGGCAATGCTTAGGTGGATCGCGTAATTAAGTCCCTGAACCCGGACATACGGCACATCTCTGGGAAGGACAACGCCATGGCTGACATGCTTTATAGAGCATGGTTCGATGACGAGGACGGCATGGTTTCTGAAGACGAAGAAGTCGGCGTGGACTTCTTCGAGTCAGCTCGCATAACGATAGACGAAGGGAGAACTCCGGCACTTAATGAATTTGATGAGGACAAGTACGACGGGGAGTGGCTCCAGATCGGCAAGTACCTGAGGACATTGACACCGAATGTGGCATGGATGAAGGACGAGGCAAACCGGATCCGGAAGAAGGCGTACCAATTCTTCCTATGGGACAAGATCTTATGGAGGCATCCAAAGAAGCGGAACGGTGTCACGCTCCGTGTAGCGGCAAGAGTAGAAGAACAAAAGGCATTGCTATTGGCGTATCACGAGAGTCCTTAGGGCGGACATCGTGGAACGTGGGCCACATTCAATAACCTGAAGGACACGTATTGGTGGCCGGGAATGTATCGGGACGTGCACCAATTGGTGACGATCTGTGAGAGTTGCCAAATGCATTCCACTATCCGACACCGAGATGAGCTGCACTCGACCTACCCGCTGGCTGTCCATTTCAAGTGGATGGTGGACTTAGTGACGACGCCGATGGGGGTAGGGCAGATGCGGTACTTGGTGCTTGCTCGAGAGGACCTGACGAACCAAGTGGAGGGTCGTACACTGCAGAACAAGGCGATTGTGGCCGTGTGCCGGTTCCTGATCGAGGAGGTGATATGTCGGTACGGGTACGTAGGGAAGATTGTGGTTGACCGGGGAGAGCTTGACACGTAGGAAGCCAAGGAGTTGTTCGGCCAATTAGGGGTCAAGCTCTCTCTCACCCAATCGTGAAGGCGTTAGTACGACCGTGCGAAGGACAAGTCGATAACTAGCCGCGACTCCTGCCTTACGTGTTATGGGTGGACTGAACTACGCAAAGTTTGGTAACCGGGTTCATGCCGGCAGAGCTAATGTATGGGCAGAAGTCGATCATGCCGGTAGAGCGAACAATTTCCTCGTGGGCAGCAATGGACTGGAGAGACGAGATGAGCTGGGGAGAGCTGTTGGCGGCGTAGATTCGCCAGCTCGAGCCGAGACCGGAGGACGTGGACCGAGCGAAGGCGAAGCTGCACGCGGCAAGGGTAAAGAATAAAGGCCGGTTCGACCGAACACACTAGCTACGACCGAAGAAGATCGAGGAAGGCGACTAGGTGCTCGTTTACACCAGCAGTCTCGACAATTAGCACAAGGCAACCCGTAAGTTCTCTTGGATCATATGTCTATCTCGGAGTCACTTTCAGTGTCCGCTCAGGTAAATTTTCGATGACACAAGTGGCAAAGGATAGACTTACGAGAGGACATGCATCCCTCTCACTGCTCGAGAGACAATGCCATCAAGCATACTTCCAAGAGCCACGGACTAAAGGGTGGCTCTTTGACTCATTAGTGACTCCCTCCCTCATGTATGCATCAACGGTTTGGGCTCCAGGACTACCATCTTTCATGTGGATGCAATTAGAGAGACCATTGGTGATGATGTTATAATGCCAACTCCGAAGCAAATCGACAATCCCACATGACATTATTAGGGCTGAGTTTACTCTACCCCCGATGTTAGTAGAAGCACTTTTTCAACTTGTAGTCTTTATCCACAGGATACATAGCCAACCACATGATAGAATATCCCATCAAGCCTTTAAGGCCTCTCGATCACTGTATGAGTCCAGCTATTCTAGCTCATGGTATGGCATGATGGTGAGTTGGCTTCTTGCGAACGGTCTAGACATTAATAACCTCCCCCTCCTTAAGTACGACCACACGATTAATAACACTTTAATCTCTCATGAGGACCGAAATAAAGTAATACGCCAAGAAATATGGCAAATTTACACTCGGTATAAATGGATCACCCCACTAGAGCCACTCCCATCTAAAATGTTGTACTATAAGGAACACTTCATGCACTTCTCTAAGTTAGGTTTTATTACACGACCAAAATACCTAGATGTATTCTTACCACATGCACTAAGGGTTGCCATTGGTCAACTTAGAATATCATCTCACCAACTTGAGATTGAGCATGGACGTATTAATGGAGTCCCTAGGGAGGAAAGGATATGTAGGTTATGCCATGTAGAGATAGAGGATGAGTACCACTTTACATGCAAATGTCCCACCTATGCCGAGATAAGGGCCAAATACCAAGACATACTTGGTTCCTCTCCCACCCTCCCTAAACTTTTAGATACATTAGATATAAAGAAATTAGGCAGATACATCCTAGAATTAAAACAACACAGAGAGAATAAGTTACAAAATGTTGACAATAGGGTTGCTAATGTTCACCAACATGTAACAAATGAAGTCTTTCATGAACAGGGGGAGACAACGAATGTCGACACACCTGCACCACTCAGGCTTTTCCTTGATGAAGCAGAAAATCAAAGAAGAACCAAACGCCCTCAAATGCTGGGTTTCAAAGCAACTCGACGTGATGTAGAAGAAATAAAGAAAATAAGGGAACGTGAGCTACACCGCCTAGAAGCCATGGTTGGGGCACTCTATACACCAAGACCATGGGTCACACCCACACCAAAACCCTTTGATCTCCCACTTCTTTTCGAGAGGCTTGGGTGGAAATGAAATTAGGCTTAGTGCAAAGTCACTTCTTTTTTATAAAGTATACTATGTTTTGTACACGACTAGAACTCTTTTGGCTTAAGCTATTGTTACTTTACTTTTATTTTAGTTTTGATGATTGGAACGTGAGCTACACCGCCTAGAAGCCATGGTTGGGGCACTCTATACACCAAGACCATGGGTCACACCCACACCAAAACCCTTTGATCTCCCACTTCTTTTCGAGAGGCTTGGGTGGAAATGAAATTAGGCTTAGTGCAAAGTCACTTCTTTTTTATAAAGTATACTATGTTTTGTACACGACTAGAACTCTTTTGGCTTAAGCTATTTTTACTTTACTTTTATTTTAGTTTTGATGATTGGATAAATACCCATTCTTGTTGTAAACCAACTGTCTCATGGGCCAATTTTGGCCTTAGAAGACGTTAATGTAACTATATTTTCTCTCTCTCTCTCTCTCACACACACACATATTTGTTCCGTTGTACAAAATCACTCCTGATTCTTTACATGCCCGTTAATATCTAACAGTCCCAAGGCCATTGTGCTTGTACCTTTTCAAGAAGGAAACGATGTGTACTACGTCAAAGTCCTTGAGAACTTTGGAACTTTTAATATTGGCGAACTTCCAAATAACAAGCTTGTTTTCAAGTGGATTGTTTCCAATTCTGTAAGAGAACCATAGAAGCAATTTATAAGTTGGACTTACCATAATTTTGTAAGGTTCATCTTGTTTTTCATGTTAGCCATTTAAACAAAAGAGCAATCTAGGTAGTTGGACACTAGATACCCTTGTATATCCGAAGGACAAGTTCTTTGCATAGAATATAAGCTCTCAATCTTCCAAGTCTCACGCGTATTGTCAAGTAAGTTGTTTCCAAAACCTTCAAGAAATTAGACAGGTGGTTTGCAAGTTGGGTTACCTTCTTTCTTTAAAGGATTTTCTTCAATAGTATTAAGAAAAAAACGCCTGAAGGCTACAACTTAAACCTAGCTACCAAGGAGGTTACAACTTTTCTTATACAATGATGTAAAATACTCCTAGAACCAAATATCGAACTTTGTAGAAGATGTTTACATTTGTTGATATTCAAGAAAGAGTAATGGAAGTCGATATTGCCATTGAGGCTCTTGAGTTGACATTGTAAATAGGGGTACCTTTTTCCATAAGTGAAGAAGCTTTTTCCTTTTCTTGTTCACAGTATTTGGGGAACCCTGCATATTATCCTACTAGCCACGGACTACTGCCAACAAGTTTTCCCATATCTCAAACAGCACATCTAAGAGATGAATGTCTACCGCATCATAAAGTCGGTTACATCGATATTTCCGTAATGTCCATAACGTTATTGTGGTCACTATTTTCCAAATTTGGACTGATCACACATGCTTTCGAGGTTGCTCTAAGGGACTGACTAATATCAATCTTCTATTATGTATTGTCATTGCCTCATGAACATCGTTTGCCTCATACAACATCAAGCTAGAATGTAATACTCCCCACATTGCTAATCCCCATAAGAATAGGCAACCTACATTGATTGTTAGGAATAAAGACATGACTTTCTTCCATTCTTGTTGAGCAAAAGAACAAGACCATAGGACATGCTTGGTAGTCTCCTGAGGTTCATGGCAAAAGCCACATTGCCGCAAATTGGGTGCTACATTCCCTTTCAATGAGTGACCAACTGGTAGTGCCATATGCATTAATAACCATCGAAAGAGAATAAATTTAGTTGGCCCCTTGAATGACCAAATCCATTTCTAGTAGGTTCTCAAATGCAAATTTGAGACACCCCAATTGGTCCAATGTTTCTGAGTTGCTGGTATCGTTACATTCCTAGACAACAATAATGATCTTTCAATTTTTACTAAGTACTAAAAGAAGGGGACCTTTACGATCTTTTCCCCGAAGGAGTGTGACCAAAGCCAACCCACCAGATCCCATGTTAATCTTGCAACAAGATCTTTTGTGTGTAACCATAGGATATCACACATATGAGCAATTGACAGATAAGGATCAAGGATCCATTTCTTTCCAGTTTTAGCAACCACGCTGACTGGTGCACTTCACAAGTCCTGTAGATAACTGCAATCAAAGGTATAAGATTGCAATCTATTGTTGTCGATGACCTCAAAATAAGAAACGCACCCATTAGGTGAAACGCCCTTAACAACCATCAATGTATCATTTGTGAAGCATCCAAACCATAGATGTTCTTACCTAGGTTGGAAGGTTATAAAAAACGAAGAATATGTTGTTGATAAGGTAGTCATCATTATCTTGGCACCATGAACTAATTGTAGATGTGCAAGTCGATCTTCTAGTGACATTTGTTGAAATTGAGTCCAAGTTCTTACAGATGCAGCTGGCCCATTATCCAATTTACCCCAAGCAAGGTGAGTTCGCAAGCCCAATAATTTTCCTGCATTATCCCGAAATAGAGAATTTACCTTGATCTAGTAAGGTTCATCTTGCTTTTTATTTTCATTGCTTAAAGAATAGTATGGGTGGTTTGACACCAAATGCCCTCCAATCTAGTATGCAAATGTCTAATGCATTGAATATGTGAAAACTAAAATACCAAATATTGAATCATTGGGAGAAAAATTAGATACATTATGTGTCTTGTCATTTGTTCAGTTAATGTATTACACTCTTCAAATATTCTCAAACAATTTATTATAAATCATACTTTCATTCTCAATATTAATATTTTTCATAACACACCTCCCAATCCTTGTAGTAGTTTTGCCTCACTTCTGAATACATCATCACCTCAATAGATAGCTATTGGCTCCTAGACATGGAAAACAAATTTCTCTTTGATTATCATCCAATAATGTGAAAAGTTGGTATGTGAGAAACTTGTCTATGATGTACATTCAATAAAGTAAAAAAGAAAGAGGGAAGTACAATGTGCTCAATATGTTGAAGATGTTGATGGTGTTTAATATACTAGAAATGTGCGAAAAGAAGAAAGCAATCAATCTACAAGTCACATAGCTTGGCATAAAAGCATAGCCTCAATCATGTGTGTGGAGCGTAGTCATAAGATTGTGCAAGATGATGTATAAAAATGTAACAATTGCAATATGCAATGATGTTGAAACTCTACTTTAACTTAGTAATTTTTAAAAAAAATTAGATACTTATTATCAAGTAAAAAATGTAAACAATTCTTGATAGCAAAGTAAGATTATAGAAGGAAACCATGTAAACATTGTGATAGTAGCTTCAAATATCAATTAGCGATATGTTACCCTCATGGGCATGGTTTTTGCCAATGGGCACATATACATCGTCCAATATCCCTTGGTGAATCAAAACTTAGCGCTTAGATTGATAAACAGAATACTAATTACTTCATGCTACTATCGCTTTCTTGTTTGGAGAGAAAGTGGTGGATAGTCGTTGAAAGAAAAGTATGATCACCTTGTTCTATGTACCCTATAAAAAGTTGGGCTCACGTGGGCCATACAAATTAAAGGACGTGTGGTTAGGTTGCGAAATTCTCGATTAACTCACATTTAAATGTCAGGTTAAAATGTCACCTCTACTTCCATCTCTATTCATCGTGAAATGACTTGAATTTTCATAGAAATGATACTTTTTGTTATAATAAAATATCATTTTAAGCATCTCCTTTTTTCAACAAGTAGAGCATATAAAAATCTCTTTTGAGAACAGTAGGGATACAATGTCGACGCGACAAATTTCACATTTTTCCATGAAATATACTCAATAATATACTTGATACCATACTCTTTCCTATTTTACAATGAATATACTTCATAATATACTCTTCCTATTTCAGAAAATGCGATCAATAATTATAGATAACCATTGAAAGTAGCTCATTATTGTCCCATTGTGTATACCATATGGCATATATATATGTCGGAGTTCTATGTTCACATGGGCAATACAAAAGAGTGCTTGTGACACATTGTATATTGTGTATACTTTCAGCATTTCAAATCGGTTTCGCTAATTATTATAAATAATTGTCAAACAAAGGAATCACCTTTTTGTTGCTTGTTTGATGTATTGTGTAAACACATAGTAAAAAGATGTTTTCTACGATGTTTGGAGTGCATGATGATCAACAGATGGTTTTTGTGACAAACTTGTGTAGATTGTTTGGGTTCGCATGGGAGTTACACGAGCATAACCAAGGGTGGCTAAACCAATAGTTGGAGAGGAATCTTAAACGGGGAGTAAAACAAAGAAGATGATTCAATTCTCGAACATCTCCGGAATAGACCGGCTGATTAAAAATACAAGCTTGGTAGGAGAAAACCCTAATGTGAAACACAGGAAATCTTATGTTACGATATTCAATCAAATCGTGCGGCCCTAGTCGGCTTCAGGTCCATCATTACATGTAACAGACGGGGCCGGGCCAAATAGTACAATAAAAGGAAAAAAGTAAAGAAGGCTTTGCCTAGACATTGAATCAAAGCACTCAAAATCAAAACCATATGGGAGTGGGGGGGATACAAAACATCATGGGCCATGGCCATGCTAAAGAGATATTAGCCTCATGGGGCCATGATGATTTCTAAGAGCTACTATTCTAGTCAACCAAAAACACAAGCACCAAAAGAAGAATAAAGCAATCCTCTTCTCTTCCTTTAGAGAGCAGCCTCCAACACTGAATTTGGAGAGGTGGAGTGGAGCTTGGGATCTTCATTAGTTATAAACTCATGATGTTGTTGAGACCAGGAGGGAAGCTTGATTGCATAGGGTGAGGCACTGCCAGCGCCAGCCCGGATACCCACGTAAAAGCTCGCATACATATTCACTCTGTCCATGTACTTCTCACTGGTACTTAATCTCACCACTGCCAAAGAGCATAGCATATACAATGAGTGACCATGATCTTTGATTGACACATGCCACATATATACATGCATACATATGCCAGAAAGCATATACAAATGAGTGAACATGATCTTTGATTGACACACCACATACATACATGCATACATATGCCAAAAAGTGAGTGACCATGATCTTTGATTCACACATACCACATATATACATGAATACGTACATCATACACAATACTACACACTCTCCAAACTATGAGAGAAAATGAGTGATAATGAAGTTGATCCACAGTATATAAACACACATATGATGTGGCATGAATCTTTGGTATGAGAGTGGAACTATTTCATTTTGTTACCGTGGAAGCCAGATTTCTCTATGCATCTGGCATAATCTGGACATCTCGAAGCACTCCTCCAAATCACGCGACCACCCGGCTGTGATCCCGACAATGCAATATAAGAGAAATAAGAACAACCATGGCATGCCCTCAAAAAAGGAACAAACATTGATAGCTTATTTGCTTACCAAAACTTGGTCCTTTAATGCAGAACAGAGGATATCGATGTCTTCTTGATCCAACCAGTCAACATGGTCCATCAAAATGACCTGGTCAAAATTACAAAGATTCCCTTTGATAAGGGTACTGGAAAATGGCTCATTTATCTATCTACCGCAGCTTTGAATAAGAAAAATAGCAATTTGGGTTCTACCTTCGTGTATTTGCGCTTCCTCAGCTCATCGACAAACGATCCAGTACAGATCAACAGTCTCTGATCCTTTGCTAACTCCTCCTATGAATACATAATGTAATAAGTATGAACATAAAAGGTGTGTTAGATAAAAGCAAGTATGAAAATAAAAGGTGTCGTCGATAAAAGCAATTCACACCTTGAGTTTGTTAAAGCAATCTTCTTCCAAGAATCGAGGGCAACAAGTTCGTGCAAATTTTCCCGTCAAGCAACAACGATAGAAGTAGTTGCTGCATGCGATTATAATTTTTACCACAATTAGGATTCAACACACAAATAAATACCTTTCAAAACGGTGATCTTGTCATTATGTAGATTTAGAAAAGACTTATCATATGAATCCATTATCACCTGTCCCGTAGATGAGAATGCTCCGCTGTAGAGTTGAGACATCGAACCACATAGCTGTCCAAGGTCATCAAAAGACATGAACTCCATTCTTCTCAAGGCATCCGAATTTAATGAATAGTGCATGCATGTCTAATACATTGACTAGGTTTGCTGTTAGTCAAGCCTTTTTTTGAAGTGCACAGTAAGAAAAATTTGTAGTATATTGATATTTCTCCAACAATGAGGGTTCAAATTCAAGCCTATACGGATGATACTATGAAGCACTAACTTGTATATGTTATCTTCTTTTTGGATTAGCTTAAGTTGACCCCGGCATACTCCAGCACAAAACCACAGGACAAGGCGATTGGTCACAAGGAACGCAAATAATCTAGTAATGATGCTTGCTTGTAACAAAAGTCTCCCAACAGTTGCAAACCTACAAAATTTTCAGGGATCAGTCAGCTCCAGAAAAAACTGAAGAGACAGGAATTAAAGTTTTGAATTATTGGGATTATATATAAATATACCAGAGCTCCTTTTGCTTCTCCAAAGAGGGAGCATTGACCAAGCTTTCTATCCAATGCTCCTGTAAAAATTTGGACATGTTAAGAAATCAAGATAAAGGTTTGGGAGGATTTACATAGGAAATAGAAACCACCAGTCACCTGGCGCATCACCCTTGCAAGAAACTTCACAGCTCGAATCAAGCGTCCCATTCCTCCTGTACAGTTTCAATATGAATCAGTAATTGTGTGCTGGACCATTATCCCCCCCAAAAAGCATTTACTTTAAACATCATATAAGAGACCCAACCAATATCTAACAAAAGTATTTTCTTACTTCACTGAAGAACTTCATAGATCTCACATACTTAAAATAAAATTCTTAGGTTTAAAATATATGTGAACATGAGGAAGTGGTGAAGAGCTTGTGCTTTGTTGTGCTGAACAAACTGGTATAAGTAGAATCTTAAAAAAAGGTAAGTATTCAAATATAGGTGTTGGGAGTTACCATGATAGTAGAGACCATTTTTGAAGTAATAAGCCTTGGTGTGCCTGAGGAAATGTTGAAACCATTAGTAGTGAAGAACTATTATCTTATCTACTGCCTGTGGAAGGAATAAAAGAAGAAGAAGAAGATAAATTACCAAAAGTTAGAAGCTCCTTGACTTAAAAATGGTGCCAGCTCTGTGTCTAGCAGCTTTCCAAACTTGGGGTGAATTCCCTCACCAAACATAGACCACACATCTGCAAATGGCAACCTAACAAGAAATTTGACAGTCTATTAGCAAATACACAAAGATTTCAATTTCTGAGTGATCTAGGAATATCTATAGCATCATGATTTACCTCAGAATAGCTACCCTTTTGAGTTCAAGAAGGTAGCTTTGAGCAGGGTTGATATCAACAGAAACCACCAAACCAGCTCCCTGTAGAGAGAGCATTTGCAATTTCTAAATACTAGTTCATGTTCTGCATCTACTGTATACACACAGATACATACACATATGCATACATACACATACTTGCGTATGTATATACACATATATACCTACACCATAGGGTTATATATATATACATGTGTGTGCGTGTGTGTCACACCTGATTAATGAGATCGAGGGCATTGCAGCCTCCTGAAGTCAATGTGAGGACAGTATCATGAGGTTGAACTTCCAAGACACCTTCATCTACTCGAGGATCTTCCCATGACAAGGAATAGAGGAAAGTAGGGGGGAATTGAGCTGGCCTTCGAGCATCAAATTCATCAGAGGCTCGAGCAGGGAACCGAGATAAATCCGTTCCTAAAAGATGGAATAAATCTCACAATGACAAAAGTGTTTTTTCTTCTCGACCAATAATCGGCAAAGAAGAACAAGGTAAGAGAAATGAGAGATTCTTCACACACTTGGATAGTCATGGCGATGTCCGATCCAGACATAGAAAGGAGCCTCCACAATAGGAAGATACGCTAAGTGCTCAGAACCATTATATTCGAATGCTAGGAAGAAATAGAGGAAGAAGAAAATGAATGAGACCCACCACCAAAGATAAACTGTCTTGTTAGTAGAAAAGAAACTAGATTAACTTTAACTATCGCTCACCTGCTTCGAGCTTATGCTCGAGGTATTGCCTTCTTTCTGGACCCACATCATAACCAGTGTAATCAAATGCTGCCCTCCATAGCCATCGGCAAACATAGGAATGCTGCCTATTTTGCAGATCATACTTCAAAGAAGTGAAGTAATCCACAACTCCAACGAATCCATCCTTGGAAAGCATGGAAATGGTGCTATCAATGACATACATAAAGTCTCGGATTCCTGAAAACATAAAAATAAAAAAAAACTTATTTTAGACCCTCAATGATGGATAATTTTGCTATGATTATAGTGCTTCTACATGTCCTTCCCTTATGTGCAAAAGCAAATGCACATAAAAGAATTTAGCTACAATGAATCATATGAAGCTTATTAGACTCATAACCAAGGTAAATTAATTATGTAATGCTCACAAACCTAACCCAGGTTAATTAATTCTATTAACACAGACATACTTGAGAGCGAGTAGGAGAAAGTGACAAGAGTCACCGGGGAGCCCGAACGAAAATCTGAAGGATGGCTATCGACTTTCTCAACATTACTCCACCGGGTTCTCTCTGTGCTTATGAATTTCTTATTTGAGTTATTCGTCTTCTTGACAAAGCAATTGACGATGTAGATCTTGGAGAAGCAAGAGATGTCCATGAATTGGGACATTGCGAGCACATTTTTCTCGGACCCATCTCCATAGTCCACCCAAACAGATCCGGGCCCGCAGTTCCTCTTCAGGCGAGCAGCACAAGCTGCGAAGAGACAGTCGGATGCGAGCAAGGACTTCTGAGCTGAAAACAAGAAGAAAAGATATCAATGTCATTAGAGATCCATCTCTATCTCTCTTTATCCCTCCAGGCATAGTGTAAGTAGTGGGATTCATTCTTTTTCCCCCTAACTAAATTCATAGTAAAGAGAAAACAAGAAAGACTCCATCTCTAAAGATATCATCCAGGCTCGATCTTTGAGTTCCGGAATCTTTAAGCTCCTGAAGTGAAAAAGAGCAGTACATTGCTATACACTAAGAACAAGTGGAAGCAGGAATTGATCTCCCCAAAGGAAACGCAGGAATTAAACAAAGGCTTGATCCGTGAAGAGAGCACAGAAGAAACAGAGAATTAACTTACAGCGTTTATGGCTGGAGAACATATTGCTTGGATTGGGGTTAAAAAGTTGTAGCAGAGAAGAGCGCCCCTTTCTCTGCTACAACTCCTTTCTTCTACAACTACCACTTCTTCTTCTTCTTCTTCTTCTTCTAAGAATGAGATTGCAGGGTGCAGAGCTAAGCCGAAGCTGAGCTGAACTAAACTCAACGAATGCTGAGCTTCAGAATCAGCTCTGTCGATCGGCGAGTGGAGTATTTTTTTGGCTATGGCGACCTTCTTATATAAAAAAAAAGAAATTAGAAGAAAGCAATAGCAGACAAACGAAAGAAGAAAGGAGAAAGAAAAGGGAAAGCAGAAAAAGCAGAGAGAGACAGAGACAAGAGAAAACCGCTTTCCTGACTGAAACCGCTTCTGTCTTGGAGGGGAAATGTAGTTTAGTTTAGTTGAGACTGGGAGACATAGAGATAGAAAAAAACCGCTTTCCAAGTGGACGTATGGAAAGCGGTTTTGCGTTTGCGTTTTGCTTTTGCTTTTTCCCCTCTTTTCAATATAATAATTAATAAAGTAAATAATAATAATAATAATAATTAAAGAACGGCTTCCTGACGCCACGGAGAATATCCACCTCTTTATTCAATTAAAATTAATTAACAAGATAAAGCACGATGCTACTACTACTACTCCCCAAGCAAAAATAAAAAGATTTGAGATTGGAAAAAAGAAAAAAGAAAAAGATCCCAACTTTTTCTTTTTCTGTTTGCTTTTGCTTTTAATTCTGATTTCTTTTTGAGTTTTTTATATTATTATTTTACAAATAAATTAGGGTTTTTATTTTTATTTTTTAGTTTTAGTTTTTAGGGGCTGAAAGGGTATCTTGGAGAAGATTCCATCGTCAAGATGCGGAATCCAACGTTTTTGGATTCGAACCAATTCCCATCATTTGGCCTCCTCTTCACAGCATATCTCCCATAATATACCCAACTATACAAACCAACAAACAATAATAATGATGAGACTCTCGCTCTCTGTCCCATCCATTGCCTCCTTAGGGCCACACGGCCCTTCGCCACAAAAAAGCACCATAAATGAAATGGCACTAGAAGCACGAGCTCAATCAGACACACACTCATCCCATTATCACTACTATTCGTATAAGGCACACACACTCTTACACC
Source organism: Azolla caroliniana (assembly GCF_043228905.1). Taxonomy (NCBI): domain Eukaryota; kingdom Viridiplantae; phylum Streptophyta; class Polypodiopsida; order Salviniales; family Salviniaceae; genus Azolla; species Azolla caroliniana. The sequence continues at coordinate 4,597,175 of NW_028230447.1, forward strand.
ACATGTACACACACCATACCCCCCCCCCCCCTTCCTCCCCTCCCTCACACTCACACCCAATCTCTTGATTCCCAATCCATCAGATTGACCAGCTTGCTGCTATATGTTCGATCCTTCATCTCCAGAAGCTCCCCCCACTCTTTATGGTGCTCGACTGCCAGGATCCTTTGCAGTTTGTGTCCTCTTCGGAATTTCGAGGGATTGTGTAGGACACTGCTTCTTTGGGTTGAGTTTGCAATTGATTCTTTTGACATTCGTCGAGAGTATGCAATGAAAATGTTTTGCTCTGTTTTTGAGCTTTTGGTGAATCGTGTGATGAAAACGACATCGGTCAATAATCAAACACGGTGGGGATAACTTCTATTTCTTGATGATATTGTGTTATTCTTACAAATTTTGGATGATATGCAACACTTACTTGATGTATTAGAAACATTTTATCGAATTAGGGAGCTAATTCGTCATGTGGACAAAATAAAATGATGGTAATAAAGGCAATACAACCAAGACACTACCCCACATACAAGGCAGAACCAATACAAGTGGTGCAAACCTTCAAATATCTTGGTATTAATGTTCCATAGACAAATAGGTGGAATGTATGTTACGAGTCTAAACTTCAAGCAGGTTGGAATAAGCATTACATGTTTGAGAATCAAGGCAACCATAGTGATAATAGAGTATGGGAAATGAGATTGATGTTATTCAATGCTATTGAGTGGAAGTGTGGGGTGGCATTATCTCACTTAGTACATGGAATGAAATAGACAAAATCCAAAAGTTGTTCTTACATAGACAATCGGTTGTAAAATCCTCAACATTGTACCTTGTCATGCTAATAGAAATAAGTGATCCGTTCATAGAAGTAGCCACTCAAAGAGTATACAAGTATAAAGCAAAAGCCAAAAATATGCTTCATTGTATATTGCCCAAACTTACTTGGAACATAGGATGCAAGTTACAGAAAACTAAAAAGAGAAAAATCTTCTCAGGTATGAAGTGTGTTATCATTGAGGAAAGATTAGTGGAGCATGATGCTAAAATGTCAAAATTGGAATATTACATTGAAGACAAGGTAAAAACTCCAAAATGTATCCAATCACATCTTACTATCCCCATAAGACTTGGCTATCAAAGGGCCTTAACACTTCGTCGAATTCATAGTGGGGAATGTTGTTACAAGTCAAGATGACAAAGATGTTAAATTTGTACTTATCAACCAGTCTCAGTCCTTGTCCATGAGCCGATACCCATGAATCTACCCCTCCTTACCAATCCTAGGATAGACTCTAAGAAGGTTCCACACCTCCTTAACATTTTCCCCTGTTTTTACCACAATTACATTACACACCCCACCCAACCCCCTTATTTTTTCTTTAGCTTTCCACCCTTACAGAATCCCTATTTCCTTGAGTCTAAAGCCTATGTTTTCTCTCTTTTCCGTCGCCCTCATGTTCTCCATGTTGTGGGGCTCTCTTTCCGTTGTCGCGGTAATCCGTGAGTACGTGTCGAAAAGGGGCGGGACCACGGGGGTCTTGGACTAGGGAGTAGGAGAAGGGAGAGAAGCTTGGGAGTTCAACCGAGAAGGAAGAGAAAACAACGTGACCATCAATGAGGAAGAAATGGTGCAGGTCTATCTAAGAAGGCTAGCGTCTAGATTCAGATCATTCCAAATGGTGGTTTGCACGAGAGAGATATAAGTCGTCCTTCTTCAAGTTGTAGTCAATGCTTCTTGTTGAAGAAAATCATGCGTGTGCATCGACAAGCACGCACGCACGGAGGCGGATCAGCCCCATGGTCATGTAGGACGAGGAAGGTCGGCAGGCAATGGAGGCGGCCGATAGGAGCCGAACTAAAGGCATAATAGAAATGCCAACAACAGTTCCAGACCCTAGACGAGTAAGGGGAGTCAAGGCGGCACTGAAAACTGGCAAGGGAAGACCGCGACGAACTACTAGTACTATGGGTGAAAGGGCCACACATAGAGCGAGTGCTGGAAGAACGCGCCCATTTGGACCGAGCCTGATCGAGTCAGGGAGACGCAGATAGGCATCAAAGTTTGCACTACATTGAAGGCTCAAGGCAAACTGGAACAGGCCCAACCTTCATGATGAAGCACAAAGCCAACTCGATGGCGACGAGCACCTCGAAATCAAAGTAGGTATGATATGTGGATTCTGGCGCATTGAACCATGTCATGATGAACCATGAATAATGGTTCTCTTATCTCGAGAAGCCAGAACAGTCGGGGGTCGTCGAAACCAGTGATGACACCCCTCATCCCATATAGCACATAGGAGATGTCCCTCTGAGCCATATCAGCCAGAGAGGAATAATGAGGAACTTCCTGCACTTCTTGACGATCACCAAGAACCTGGTGTCAGTCAGAGAGATCATCGACCAGGGGATGCAAGTTACGTTCACTCACCTAGGGTGCTTCATCGAAGAAGAAGGTCGAATTATTGTGCAAGGGCACCGAGAAGGGAGGATGTTTATCCTCGAGATGAACACTATCAACACCCCTATGTTCATCAGAGGGTGGAAGGTCGAATCAGATATCAACCTGTGGCACAAGCAGATCAGCCACGTGAACTTCCCACGGTCTCATGAGATGTAGACAAAGAACATCACTTTCGACTTGCCGAAATTCAATGGTCGGAGGGGCTAAGTCTGCGAAGCCTGTCAGCTTAGGAAGCAACACCGACTTCTATTCCCCAACGAGCAGAATCAGAGCCGAAATAAGCTCGATTTGATCCATTCAGATGTGTGGGGATCGGTGTAGAACATGAGCATCGGTGGTAGTCGTTTCTTTGTAAGCTTCATCAATGACTACACTTAGCATACTTGGGCATCCCTGATCAAGAAGAAGAGTGAAGTCTTGTCTTGTTTCTTGAAGGTGAAGATCCTTGCCAAACGAGAGACTGGTCGAAAGATCAAATGCCTCAGGACCAATGGCGGAAAAAAGTACTTTTCCGATCAGTTCTTAAGCTATCTATAGAAGGAGGGAATTCAATACAAATTCTCCTAGACTTACATGCCAGAGCAGAATGGGGTGGCTGATCAGAAGAATCGAACCATTGAGGAAGCGGCAAGGGCAATGCTTCAGGAGAAGCATATGTCGAAGTTTTACTGAGACAAAGTGGTCAGGATGGCTGTTTACTTGTAGAATCAGACATCTGCAAATGGAGGAGTGTCTCCACATGAGCTGTACTTTGGGAAGAAGCCGAATCTAGCACACTTGAGGGTATTCCAAAGCATGGCATACGTGCATGTGTTGAAGGAGAAGCAGAGGAAGCTGGACAACAAAGCCAAGAAATGTATCTTGGTTGGCTACTTGGATGAACAAAAGGGTTATAAATGCTATATAACCCTCGAACGAAACAATTTCGAGTTAGTCGAGATGTTGTATTTGATGAGTCAGCTTTTGTGGTACTTGCCTCCATCTCTGACCCCCATTAACTCCATTCCAAATTCTGAGGATGAGGCAAGTGATGCAGAGATGCCCTGGGATGAAGAAGAAATTTGGAACTCTAGAGGAGAGTCTGATCTCATTTCGGCTAAGTGGACCAAATGAGGAGCTAAGCTGGAATGGCTAGCCGAATGAAGAATCAGCGAGTAGTGGAGACTCGGTTGTGCAATCCCTGCACCAAAAGTCAAGGAGACGACTTTCGTGCAATGAGAAGGGGAAAATGAAGATGTCGGAATACGGTGTCGTGTAACTACGCGTACGTGTAAGGAACGAAGGTAGGACCGTAGGGGTCCTGGACCAAGGTGTGTGTGATAAGGGGAAAGGTGAAACAACGAGTGCGTGTCGAGCAAGCGTTGTATGCCAGCAAGCACAGAACTCGACCGCAAGCGTTGGATGCCGGCTAGCATAGAGCTTGACCGGCTCAATCGAGATTAGATCGATGCTAGAGACAATTAGAAAAGGAAGAAACCCTCAATCAATTAAGAACGGATTACAACCGGCTCGCCGGTAACCAAGCCACTACTCAATTGACAACACACACACACACACACCAAATACGAGATACAACGTGGAGCCTCTGTCGGGAGCACCCGGGCTTCCCACATGAATAGGGGCGTCCGACAAAAGAACTCCTGCAGAGAACACCGATACAAAACGAGCGCTCGGTCCCCAGCCCGACAACACTCCGTTCTCCCCAAAAACGCGATATAATCTGAGCCCTCTCTACCAACTTTTATAGGTCCCCAAGGGAGGATTCATCACATCCTGTAATTACCTCATCTTTATTCTCTATCACTTCGGACAAAGATTCGTTTTGATTTGTTAATGTATTTAATGTGTCTATATCAAAGTTTGTCCACATCACGCCGACCTATTCTTAGACTATGTGCAAATAATTTACAACCGTGTGCATCCGTGTATGTTGTGGTTCATGCGCTCCGGTCTTCTTTTCTGCTCGTAGCTAGTTTCCCTTACGACAACGACACAAAGGCCGACGCATCGGACCAGAGTGAATCCAATGCGGCCAGGAGCGAAGATGGACATCCGGAAATGAGGTCGTAGTCGGCCAAGAGGGCCATGAAATCGGTGAATCAGAGGTTGCACCGATCCACCTGCCAAAATAACCTCGTAATACAATATGGGTACAATGAATATATGGTGCACCACTATGCGTATATGGCGAAGGTGGCAGAAGTGCCAAAGCCGGCGAGCTACATAGAGACGACGAAGGACGCAAAGTTGGCAAGCCGCTATGGAGGAAGAGATGCGCGCATTGGCGGAGAATGAGGTATGAGACTTGGTTGATGCCCCCAAGGGAGTGAAGCCGATCGGATGCCGGTGGGTGTACAAAGTGAAATACAATGTTGATGTCTACGTCAGCCGGTACAAGGCCCGATTGTGTTTTAAAAACCATGGGGTTGACACATGAATGTCTTTCCTTGATCTCTATATCGATTTTTTCATGGCGGCTCCTCGAGGCTCAACCATGTATGTGTCATGAATAGTTTATACACGAAAAAAATGTTAACACTAAACTATGTTTCTGTGCCCACGTATTTGGTTTCGGCTCTATGAGGACCTCGAAGTGCACTTAGACCTAAAGTCTAGACATGTATTATAGTCATATGTATCAACAATGTTGTATGGTCTTGGTCATATTTGAACTCAAGACCTCGAGAACAAATGCATTAAACACTTGAGCTAACCAAATAGGTTGCTCGTGTTGAATGTTTAACATTTTATGTGTATAAGAAATATGTGAGGCATTTGCCGATATATGTTTTTTTAAAAGAAACATATATGTCTAGAGTCCTTATTTCCCTCTTGTTTACCACAAACTATGTTGGTACGTTACCTAACCTCAAGTCTCATGATTACGATGGCATACGCCAAAGTGCAACCTAATGGTCAAGCCAAATGAGCCCTCTTTTCGTAGTAGGCCCACGTGGCCCATCACATGGTTACGTCATTACGAATGTCTTTCGTAAGAATGATCTCATGGTGGCATCGTATCCATATGTTGAGAATCAAGCTCAACTTGGTCTAGTGTGTGAACTCACCTTGAGAGTGAATAAACACTCCAACGGTGTCGCGTTGTTACGCGCGTGCGTGGAGAACAAGGCGGGACCACTGGGGTCTTGGACCGAGGAATAGGTGAGGAAAGAGAGAGAGAGAGAGAGACGCTCACTCACGTATAGACAAAGAAGCGCACGAGGACGCGGCACAACAACACAGGAGACACGAGTTGAGAACACTAGAGTATGTATGTAAATATAGGCATGTATTTGTATGTATGCAGACGACTCAAACGGTTACAGCCGATCAGGTCGGCGAGGTGGATGCCAACGCCTGATCACCCACGCACACAGGAGAGCAAGATGGAGATTCTGCCGGAAGCACACGGGCGTTCCACGGAGCAGAATCAGCCTCCTGAGAACCTGTGCAAAAGAAAGCTATGGAGAACGACAGAGAAGAAGAGCTCGGTCCCAGTCCGACAGCACTTCGTTCCTTCTAGCGCGCGCTATCTTCTCTCCCCCGTCTCCCTCTCTTTTATAGCTCAAGGAGGGAGGTCGTTTCACCCGTTTACATCACATTAATTCTCTGTCCTTTCAGACAGAGATACTCCTCGATTTCCCCTATAGAATATTGCTACCTAGGATTTATCCTTTGTGCCTACCTATCTACTATACGACAAGGGATGTGCCCACGTGTAAGGGCCGGTTCACACACACTATACACGGTTTGCGCCTGGGGACGGTTTTCTTCACGACAACGGTCAAGAGTCACCATTAAGTCACCTCTTTGTATTCTAGCATTTAGTATGAGTCATAGAATCATATTCTATGACACATAACTTATGAGCTTTCACATTCCCCATGCTCCATGAGTCTCGTAGTTAATGAAGAGAGAGGGTGACTACATAAAGCACCCTCCTCCCACCTTGTATAATGTTTTTAAGTCTTTCTCCTTTGTTAATATACTCAACCTTGCGTATACTTTGTGTGTGTCTCTCTCTCTATCTCATACACACACACACACACACACACAGTTCACACCTATTCCGCTTCACAAGAATCCATCTCTTGATTCTTTACACCATATAATGAGGGAGGGATGTTGGATATGTGTGTCCTAGGAGCGACCTCACATGAAGTGGGTCAACCCCTACATTATCAACATCATTGTGGCTATAAGCATTTCATTACATAACGAAATCGAAGTGACCAACGGGGATGTCAAAAGAAAAATTGTTGAAAAAAGGATGGTGACTACGCCATTCTCACAAAAATGTGAGGACGGCCACCAAGATCCTTTCCCCGAATATACACATACAATATAGAAATCACATAATAACTAATATACACATGTGTATATTTATCACATATATATGATCAAATACGTATACATGTGACCGCATACGCATATAAAAAAAAATCATAATATCAAATAGCCAACAATGATGTAATCAAGATACGTAATCAAGGCATATAGCCTCTACGCACACAAAACATCCAAAAATAAGGGTTAATCATAATACGAAATTGAGGTATTGACCTCTTACGCATACGACACTAAACACATATCATTTACATAGAAATCGAGGTATTGACCTCATACGCATATGTAACATTTGCATGTGAACGTAATATGCAATTGAGGTATTAACCTCGTATGCATACGACATGAATCACATATCAAATATATATCAAATGAGGTATAGATCTCATACACATATGAATATGTTTCATACAATCAATCCATTACCACTACAACATCATTGAATCAATAAAGAAAAAACATATTGACTATACATGATTAGATTGGGAGAAGAAAGAATAGAAAAAAAACAAGAAAGAGTTACCGAAGTTCGTTTGTCGATAGCTATCTGGATCAAGGTCGACCGCACGTCGATTGATCACCATCCATCAAGAAGACAAAAACCAACAAAAGAAACATTAGAAACAATAGCTCTGATACCAACTATTAGAGTGATGTTCTAATGTAAGCATATGATAAGGAAAAAATATATATGAAATAAGAAAGGAGGGAGAGAAAGAAGGGTGTTGATCCACTCGACCACCCCCGAGTGAAGGGATCGAGATGGACTCGAGCCTCGATCAGCGTCCCATACCACCGTTGTGGCATCGAGTTGTACCTGGTGTTGGCATGCTCGCTACGAGAGTTGACCCACCACAAGAACAGAGTCTCGACGTCTAGTCAAGAGATGATGAAATGAGGGTAGCTAGGCCTCATATTTATAGTGATACCCAAGGCCCCCAGGCAAGTTCACACTTGGCCTAATGGGTTGTCTCAATCCCGAGGATTAAAAGTAATCCTCCCCTTCTTTACACTCTTGTTTAACCCTCACACTTATCCACGTGTATAGAATACTACGTGTATAGAATACTACGGTCGTGCTAATTGTCTCCGAAGGTTTTGAAACCAAATAATGAATTGTGGAATAGTCTGATGGGCTTCTTGTTGAGAGACAAGCTCAACATTCGGTGCGAAGTACGTAGCGTAACCCAGTGCGTAGACTGGGTGCGTGAAAAAGTACGCACAATAGGGCCGCATCGGTGTGAAAACCGAAGAGGCTGTTAGAGCGTTATTCCTCGTAAGGGAATAATTTTGGGAGTTTTTGTAGTCGGCTCATTTATGAGCATTCAAGTACTATCAGTACTTGTGTTAGCCCGATTGTCAGGGCTTGTATATAAGGTGCTCACTGAGCATGAAGTATGTATAGAACAGAGTCATTATTTTTGAATATGATCTTTCTGTTGTTTGCTCTCCATCTCCATCTCCATCTCTGCGTTTTCTGTGTTTTACCGAATTGTCTTATTCCTCCGAACTGTGTACTCTGTGTTTACACACACGCTTCTGCACAACTTATTACTTTACATGGTATCAAAGCGTGAGGGTTGAAGTCCTCTGCAGCTGACAAGAAAAGTTAATGACGAAATAGAGTTGAAGTTGTTCGTGTTCGGAGAAGAAAAAGATAGTACTATGGACAGAGGAATGGGAAGCTCACTTCCGTTTGAAAAGCTTGACAGAAGCAACTACGCATCTTGGTCTTACAAGATGCACCAGTACCTGCTCGGCCATGGCTACTGGAGTTATGTCAAAGGGGCAAACGATGTGGCACCCGACTCGACACACCGGGACTATCCGGCTTGGGAATAGGCGGCAAGCAGAGTGTTGTACTGCTTCGCGTCCTGTGTGAGCGATCAGCTTTTGAGCTATATTCAGGATGCCAAGACGTCGAAGGACGCATGGGCGAATCTCAAAAGGATTTTTGCCACCAGCACAACGGCTAGAACGCTGCAGCTTAGACAGGAGCTCAACAATGTACGACAAAGAGATATGTCGGTGGCTGATTACACCACCAAGATCAAAGAAATCTGCGACTCTCTCACCTCTGTCAACGTGAACGTCGAGGAAGATGAAATGGTACAGGTTTTTCTTGGTGGTTTGGCGTCAAAGTTCGGACTTTTCCGAACGACAGTTTGCACGAGGGAGATTACGCCTTCATTTTTCGAGCTTCAGTCAATGTTGCTCGTAGAAGAAAACCACGCGGGTGCGTTGACGAGTGTGCACGCCGATGGCAAGATGCTTTACATGGAGGATGATAGGCCCCGTGGTTGTGGTGGACGAGGCGGATTGGCACGCAATGGAGGCGGCCGAAAAGAGCAGAATGTATGACATAATCGAGATGCCGGAAGCAATTCCGATCCCTTCGCAAGCAGGGGGAGTCATGGCGGCGCCGGAAGACGACAAAAGAAGACAACGCTAGATTGCTGGTACTGTGGCAAGAAAGGCCACAAGGAGAGCGAGTGCTGGAAGAAACAAGCTAACTTGGACAAAGTTGGACCAAGCGGAAGAGACGCAGGAAGGTGTCAAAGATCGCACTACGTTGAGGGCTCCGAACGAGCCGGAAATGGAATGGTTCTTGTACTTGGAGAAACCGGAATCACAAGGAGTGGTCGAAACAGGGGACGACACTCCGCATACCATCGAACATGTCGGCGAAGTTCCTCTCAACCATGTCGGGCAGAAAGGGAAACTCATGAACGTGTTGCACATTTCGACAATAATGAAGAACCTTGTGTCGGTCAGTCAGATCGTCGACCAGGGAATGTAGGTTCGATTCATGCATCTCAGTTGCTTCATAGAAGAGCAAGGCAAAGTAATCGGGCAAGGGCGTCGTGAAGGGAGGATGTTTATCCTCGACACTAATCAAGCTGGAATTGCGTTGTACACGAAAGGACAAAAGGTCGAATCGGATATCGACCTGTGGCACAAGCGGTTTGGCCACGTAAATTTCCCATGGCTTCGTGAAATGCAGACGAAGAACATTGTTTTCGGGTTGCCGAAATTTCGTGGCCGGAATGGCCAAGTCTGTGAAGCCTGTTAGATGGGAAAACAACACCGACTTCCATTCCCTAATGAGCATAATCGTAGTCCAAGTCCGTTGGATTTGATCCATTCGGATGTGTGGGGTCCGACACAGAACGTGAGTCTCGGTGGAAGCTGTTACTTTGTAACCTTCATCGACAACTTCACTCGACACATGTGGGCATGCATGATTGAGAAGAAGAGCGAAGTCTTCACATGTTTCATGAAGGTGAAGAGCCTTGCGGAAAGGGAAACGGGGCATAAGATCAAATGCCTACGGTCTGATGGCGGGAAGGAGTACTTCTCCGACTAGTTCACAAGTTATCTACAGAAGGAGGGAATTCGGCGCAAATTCTCATGTAGATACACACCGTAGTAGAACGGTGCGGCCGTGCGGAAGAATCGGACGATTGAAGAAGCGGCCAGGGCAATGCTTGAAGAGAAGCATATGCCGAAATTCTATTGGGCTGAAGCCGTGAAGACAGTTGTCTACATGCAGAATCAGACTTTTGCTAATGGAGGAGTGTTGGCACATGAGCTGTATTTCGGGAAGAAGCCGAACTTGGCACACTTGAGGATCTTCGGTAGCATTGCATATGTGCATGTGCCGAAGGAAAAGAGGAGGAAGCTGGACGCCAAAGCCGAAAAGTGCATCTTAGTCGGCTATCCAGACGAATAGAAGGGGTATAAATGTTATAACCCCCGAACAAAGGAAGTACGCGTAAGTCGAGAGGTCGTGTTCGACAAGTCCGCTTCGTGGTACTTGCCTTCACCTCCAACTCCTCATGACTCCATTCCAAATTCTGAGGACGATGTTCGCGAGGCCGAAATGCCTCAGCACGATGAAGAAATTGGAGCTCTGAGAGAGAGTCCGATCTCATTTTGGCTAAGCGGGCCGAATGAGGGGTTGGGCCGAGATGACCAACCAGATGATGAGACGGTGAGTAATGGAGACTCGGCTGTGATGTCCCCGTGTAAAGAACCGTGGAGACGGTTTATGTGCAAGGAGAAGGGGAAGAAGAAGACGTTGGAATACGATTTCGGTAGTGCTGAGTCAGTTCGAAGCGAATCTGACCTTGAGCCAATCGAGAAGGAACCTCCACGGAAGAGGTCAAAATTGACCGAAAAGGTCACGAAATCGGGTAATCACGAATTACGCCGATCTACCCGCCAGAAGAACCCCGTAAAGAGGTACATGTATAATGAGTACATGGTGCACTATTACGCGTACATGACGCGAGTGGCGGAAGTGCGTGAGCCGGAGAGCTACGCAGAAGCGGCGAAAGACGCAAACTGGCGTGCCGCAATGGAGGAAGAGATGCACGCATTGGCGGAAAATGAAACCTGTGACCTGGTTGACGCACTGAAAGGTGTGAAGCTGATCGGATGTAACTGGGTGTACAAGGTTAAGTACAACACCGATGACTCGATCAACTGATACAAGGCCCGTTTAGTAGTGAAAGGCTACGCGCAGAAGCACAACGTGGACTATGACGAGACCTTCGCGCCTATCGCGAAGATGACGACCGTCCATGTTTTGCTCGCGGCTGTTGCGGCGAAGGGGTGGCATTTACATCAGATGGATGTAAAGAACGCGTTCCTGCAAGGTGATCTTGAGGAGCAGGTGTTGGTATAGACCCCCGAATTTCTATCCGAACAAAACACCTCAGTAGTTTGCCAATTGAAGAAATCCTTATATGGACTAAAGCAAGCCCTGCAAGCTTGGAATGCAAAGATTACGCAACAGTTGCATAGGATGGGGTTTGCGCCGTCGAAATCAGACTCTTCTCTATTTGTTCGGCAAGGTCAATATGGACCGGTCAACCTGCTATTGTATGTTGATGATTTAGTCATCGCGGGTGCCGATCTAGAAGAAATCCGCCGTGTAAAGTCTCAACTTGTGGCATCATTCGAAATGAAGGATCTCGGAGACTTTCATTACTTCCTCGGCATCGAAGTGATCTGCAACCCCGAAGGCATATTCATTAGTCAACGTCATTACCCATTGAATATGCTCTTCAAGTTCGGGATGGAAAATTGTAAGTCCATCTTGACCCCTCTGGACAGAAACGTAAAGCTTCGCTGAGATTCGGGAAAGGCGTGCGATCCGACAAGGTGTCGTGGAGAAAACCGTACCTAGGCGGAATCAGAGAATGATGTGCGTGAACCGACCCTTACACGCTGGCACAAGTTTTGTTGTAATGTACGTGGAGTGTGCAAAGGCGAAGCTACATGCGGTGAGGGAGAGGAACAAAAGCTGGTTCGATTGGACGCACCGGCTGCGGCCAAAGAAGGTCGAGGAAGGCGATTGGGTGTTGGTGTATGACAACAGCCTTGAAACCAACACAAGGTAAACTGCAAATTCACGAGGAGGTGGTTCGGGCCCTACGCCGTAACGAGCTCGAACGACAACGGGACGTATCATCTTGTAGAGCTCGACAGGACGCGACAACGGGACGTATCATCTTCCGACAAGAAACAAAGGGAGATTCGGGAACCGACCCAGCCGGAAGACGAGAGGAGAGAAAGGAAGACGGTTCTATGGGATCCTCACACCGATCCGGAGACACCGGCAGTTCAAGCCGACCTGGCAACGTGAGACCAAGTGAGAAGGATGGTGGCGGCAGGAAACGGGAACCGGCGATGCGGGAAGAGCGGACTGGGAGCCAGCAAACCGGGAGTCGGCGAGGCCGGAGTTGACAAAGGCCAAAACCTTATTGGCCAATTACAATTTCGAAGGAAAGCCGATGAGGGGTAAGGAGGTGTTAGGATCTCGGTCCCTCCGGATGGGATACGAAGGCCCAACATCGGAAGACCCGGTGAGAACTGGATGACGAGTACCTAGCAACGGAAGACTCGGTGAGAACCGGATGTGGAGTACCCGACAACCGAATGATGCAGACCCGGTGAGCACCGGATGACGAGTACCCGGGAAGGAAGATCCGGTGAGAACCGGATGCTGCAGGCTCCGAACCGGTGGTAGCAGAGCAAGACGAAAGTGTCTAAGCGGGCTACTACGGGGTGCTCCTCGGACAGAGGAAACTGCGTATCTGAAGGAACGAGAAGCGTGCATACGGTCGAAAGAAGGGCCAACGGGGAAGCACGTGCACTACAGGATTGTAGTGAATGACCTATTGACGGGTCGAACGAGCCTACGGAGAAGGAATCGGAGCAGACGGTTCGGACCGGCAAGGCCAACACGGCAATTGGAATGCGGGTTACGGAAGACTAGTTCCTCACCTGCCGGAATCTCTCACCCTTCTCCAGATTTGGCACGTACCGATGGACGTGCAATTTGGTCGGGGTGGATGTCATTAAGATTCGGGGCTACAATGAGAAACCAAGAGATATTGGAGGAATCGGCTGAGTGCATCACGTGCACTTACCCTTGTATAAACATGTGAATAATAGGGATGCCTTTATGGCGCCGAGTAGGAGTTAAGTCGGGACAGAGAATCCCATGTAAATCGGGATTTATCCCACATTGTAACGCATCCCTCTCCTTGTTCTATAAAAGGAAGGGAGGGTCCCTTGTAGAGGGGTTGCCCATTTTGAGTTAGGAGGGTATACCATTAGGTCCAAGGTATGATAATTCTTCTTCTTCTTCTTCTTCTTCTTCTTCTACTTCTTCTTCGTCATCGTGTGGGTTGAGAGTTCGTGTCTGTTCAGGGTTTAGTCCGGTTAGGAGCGCGTATGTCTAAAGGAGTTTAGGCTTCTACCATGTCTCCTATGCAAGACCCCGCTCGGCGCCACGAGCCCGAGAGCTCCCCGATCGGCAGCTTGGCAGCGGACTGCTTTTGGAACCTAACCTACCTTTGTCCGGCTCGAGCCAAAGTTGTATCTTGCTATTGTATTTATATATATATAAGGTTGTGCATATTTATGTCTTTGTTGGTGTCGGGTGCGTTTCTTTCCCTTTGTTCCCTGTACATAAGAGGTGTGCGTGTGTTGAGCCGGTGTTGCACGCATGGTCTCTCTCACTCTCTCCCTCTCTCGTGTTCGGTAGCCTCTAATACGCTTTCGGAATCACTTCAGTTTGCGCCACAATTGGTGCAGCTGGGACCGGAGAGAGTCGGCTTCTCAACATCCATCTCATCCTCGTCCGAGATCTCCGTGGTCTTGCCCCTTTCGGCACGTACTCGTGGATTACCGCGACACCGGTACAAGACTCGGTTCAGACCAAAGAAGAACGATGCCGGTAATCCTAGCATACCAGACAAAACGAAGCTGGCTGGTTACCGGCTAGGCACAGAGATTGAGAGATCAACGGACTTGCGGAAGGTCCTCGAAGAACGGATCCTCGACAACAAGGTGGAGCTGTCATTGAGAGAAGTGCTCGGAATCATGAAGAGGGAGTTCCACGATTCCATCATGGACTTGGTAAAGCATAAACGGTTATCGACGGAGCTAGAACCAGAGAAGCCCGTGGAGGTGCGGACGACGCACCTAGAGGACGAGACCTTGGAGGATGAGTTGGCGGAGAGCCACTACTCGAAGTTGCACTAGGCAAGAGCTACTACGGACACCTTGGTCCGGATCGGGAATGTCCAGGAGCCGGTGGTAGCATTGATAGACTAGGGCTTCGAAATAAACCGGATGTCCATGGACTTCTACAAAAAGGGAAAATGGCCGATCAACACCAAGCACGGGTGGAAAATGCAACGGCTACACGCACTATGGAGGAGCTACACGGAGCCTGCCCGAATGTGCGCGTGAAGATCAGTGACGTAAAAATAGACTAGCACTTCTTCGTGCAGGAAACATCCTCACACTCGGTTATTCATGGCGAACCTTACATTACGGTAGCCCGTATGGAGACCAAGGTGTTGGACAATGGTTTGGGGTACGCAAGGGTAAAAAGCCAAGATAGACATCACTCCGTCTAGTTGTTGACACTACGACCGAACCACAAGCGCAACTGAGAGACCCTCGGCAACGACGGCCGAGGGGATTTTTAGAGAGGGCTATCAAGGCGTGGGGCCGCGATAGTCCGAACACTACGGAGGAACCCCACACGTGTACCATAGGCAGAAAATTTTGGTTCTCCGATAACAAAGGTTGTACGATAGACGGCATCGGCGTCCTAGAAAGAAGAAGGGTCGAGGAGCATCTCAGGGTGTGCAGAGCCCTCAGCCCCGATGAAGCGATTAGCGGAGCCGTGGAGGCGGTCTCTTTTGACGACACCCTAGGAGAGATAGGAAAGGTGTTTGATGAAGGCCTCCGTGAAGACTGAGTGATTCCAGTTAGTTCCTTGGAAATGTACGAAGTCATTGCCGACTTCGGGGAGAAGGTCGGGTCGGGTCGGACGGCCTACGTAGACACGAGGTACAAGACTCCGGACTAGAAGGTGAGGCCAGGGGCAGTGAAGAACGGATAAAGGGGGTCGGGTTGAGCCAAGTTTGCGGAATCCGGCTGACATAGGGCACCGGTTCACCAATATAACACTACGGGAGCTGAAGATCGGTGAGGGTGGCTTTCTACTACCGGCGGGGGATCGGTTTCGGAGGATGCTCAGGAGGCACGGGAAGGCCTTCGCATTCTCGCCGGAGGAGATCGGGTGTGTTGACTCCATGATCGTGGAACCAATGGTTATCTTCAAGGTACCGCATGTGTCGTGGAACCTGAAGCCGATTTTGGTACCTAGAGCTCACATCCCGAAGTTGATGGAGCTGCTGAAGCAGAAGGTGGAGATGGGCATCCTTGAGCCATCGAGGATCCCGTATTCGAATCGGTAGTTTACGGCGCCGAAGAAGAACGACACATTGCGCTTCGTTCAGGACCTGCAACCGGCCAATAAGGTGACCATTCGAAACGCAAGAATTGGGCCGACCATTGACTAGTTCGTGGAGGCCTTCACAGGATGGTTGATCTATTGAGTTGGCGACTTGTACTCAGGATATGACCAATTCCAACTAGTCGTAGAGAGTAGGGATATTACGACAATGCGGACTCCTCTCGGTTTGGTGCGGATGTGTACCCTACCGCAAGGAGGGACCAACTCGGTGGTGCACATGGTGAACGCAATGAACAAGGTGCTAAGCGACTGCATCCCAGACATCACCATGCCATTCTTGGACGACATCTCGATCAAGGGATGTCTGGTGGAAGATAAGGATGATTCGGTCAGGCCATATGGATGCCGGAGGTTCGTGGTGTATCACATCGACAATTGCGAGAAGATGCTACAAAGGCTCGAGGGTGCGCGGCTCACCTTCTCTGGGGAGAAGTCGGCTTTTGGGCAGTCCGAAATCTTGGTGGTTGGGTACTTGTGCAGGCCTTACGGCCGGAAACTGTCTCCGACGAAGGTGGAAGCCATCTCCGTAATAAAAGAAGAATGCAAGTCGGTTACGGAGGTCCAAAGGTTCCTGGGCACGTGTGCATTCTACCACATCTGGATTTCGCACTACGCACACGTCGCGGAACCAGTCTACGGGTTGTTCAAGAAGGGGCGTAAGTTCGAATGTAGTGAACAACATGCGGAGTCGGTCTAAAGGTTGAAGGAAGCGCTAACCATGGCACCGACACTCTAGAAAGTGGTTTATGAAAAGGGAGTCCCGATTTATGTGACCGTGGATACGAGTCCGACCGGGATCGTATGGGTGGTCAACCAAGAGGACGAGAACGGGACAATGTTTCCCTTCCGGTTCAGAGCGAAGCTACTAAGCGAGCGGCAACGAGGATACGCCCAGGTTAAGCATGAACTCTGGGGTATCATTTCGACAGTCAAGTCCAACAAAGACTATCTACTCTTGATAAAGGTATTAATCGAGACAGACTGCCTACTGATCCTTGGTATAGCTTCCGAATCTGCGACATTGGACCTGGCAATGCTCAGGTGGATCCCGTACATTAAGTCCTTGAATCTGGATATATGACATATCTCAGGATAATGCCATGGCGGACATGGTTTCAAGAGCACGGTTCGATGACGAGGACGATATGGTTTCTGAGGACAAGGCAGTCTGTGTGGACTTCTTCGGGTCGGCTCGCAGAGCGCCACGGGAGGGGAGCACTCCGGCACTTAACGAATTTAATGAGGACAAGTATAACGGGGAGTGGCTCCAGATCAAAAGGTTCCTAAGAACGTTGGCACCAGACCCCGCTCCTAAAGGGGTTTAGCCTTCTACCCTGTCTCCTGTGCAAGACCCCGCTTGGTGCGACGAGCCCGAGAGCTCCCCGATCGATGGTTTGGCAGCGGAGTGTTGTTGTAACCTAACCTACCTTGGTCCGGCTCGAAGCCGGAGTTGTATCTTGCTCTTGTATTTATATATATAAAAGGTTGTGCATATTTGTGTCTTGGTTGGTGTCGGGTGCGTTTCTTTCCCTTTGTTTCCTGTACATAAGAGGCGTGTGTTGAGTCGGTGTTGCGCGCATGGTCTCTCTCACTCTCTCCCTCTCTCGTGTTCGGTAACTGCCGGTACCCATCCGGAATCGCTTCAATTTGCGCCACAACTGGTGTAGCCAGGACCGGATAGAGTCAGCTTCTCGACATCCATCTCGTCCTCGTTCGAGATCTCCGTGGTCCCGCCCCTTTCGGCACGTACTCGCGGATTACCGCGACACCGATACAAGACTCGATTCGGACCAAAGAAGAACGATTCGAGTAATCCCAACATACCAGACAAAACAAAGCTGGCTGGTTATCGGCTGGGCATGGAGGTTGAGAGATCAACGGACTTGCAGAAGGTCCTCGGAGAATGGACCCTCGATAGCAAGGTGGAGCAATCCTTGAGAGAAGTGCTCGGAATCATGAAGAGGGAGTTCCACGATTCCATCGTGGACTTGATAAAGCATAAACGGCTATTGACGGAGCCGGAACCAGAGAAGCCTGTGGACGTTTGGATGACGCATCTAGAGGACGAGGCCTTGGAGGATAAGTTGGCGGAGAGCCACTACTCGAATTTGCACTGGGCAAGAACTACTACCGACACCCCGATCCAGATCGGGAATGTCTAGGAGCTGGTGGTAGCATTGATAAACTAGGGCTCCGAAATAAACCTGATGTCCATGGACTTCTAAAACAAGGGAAAATGGTTGATCAACACCAGGCACGGGTGGAAAATGCGCGCAACTACACGCGCTATAGAGGAGCTGCACAGAGCGTGCCCGAATGTGCGTGTGAATATCGGGGACGTCAAAATAGACCAACACTTCTTCGTGCAGGAAACATCCTCACACCCGGTTATCCAGGGCGAACCTTACATTATGATAGCCCGTTTGGAAACCAAGGTGCTGGACAACGGTTCGGCGTACGCAAGGGTAAAAAACCAAGATGGACGTCACTCCGTCCAGTTCTTGACAGTACGACCGCACCACAAGTGCAACTGAGAGACCCTCGGCAGCGATGACCGAGGGGATTTTTAGAGAGGGCTATCAAGGCGTGGCGCCGCGATAGTCCGGACACCCCGGAGGAACCCCACACGTGTACCGTAGGTAGAAAATTTTGGTTCTGCAACAACGGAGTTTGTACGATAGCCGGCATCGGTGGCCAGGAAAGAAGAAGGATCGAGGAGTATCTCAGGGTCTGTTGAGCCCTCAGCCCCAATAAAGAGATTAGCGGAGCCGTGGAGGCAGTCTCTTTCGACTACACCGTGGGAGAAATAGGGAAGGTGTTGGATGAAGGCCTCGGTGAAGACAGGGTGAATCCAGTTAGTTCCTTGGAAATGTATGAAGTCATTGCCGACTTCGGGGAGAAGGTCGGGTCGGCCCAGACAGCCTACGTAGACACCAGGTACAAGACTCTGGACCAGAAGGTGAGGCCAGTGGCGGCTCCCTTGCCGGAGGGCAGCGAGGAATGGATGAAGGGGGTCGGGTCGAGCCAAGTTTGAGAAATCTGGCTGAGATAGGGCACCGGTTCACCAATATAACGCTACGGGAGCTAAAGATCTGTGGGGGTGGCTTTCTACTGCCGGCGGAGGACCGGTTTCGGAGGATACTCAGGAGGCACGGGAAGGCCTTCGCATTCTTGCCGGAGGAGATCGGGTGTGTTGACTCCATGATCGTGGAACCAATGGTTATCTTCAAGGTACCGCATGTGTCGTGGAACCTGAAGCCGATTTTGGTACCTAGAGCTCACATCCCGAAGTTGATGGAGCTGCTGAAGCAGAAGGTGGAGATGGGCATCCACGAGCCGTCGAGGACCCCGTATTCGAATCGGTAGTTTACGGTGCCGAAGAAGAACGACACATTGCGCTTCGTTCAGGACTTGCAGCCGGCCAATAAGGCGACCATTCGAAACGTAAGAATTGGGCCGACCATTGACTAGTTCGTGGAGGCCTTCGCAGGAAGGTCGATCTATTCAGTTGGCGATTTGTACTCAGGATACGACCAATTCCAACTTGCCGTAGAGAGCAGGGATATTACGACAATGCGGACTCCTCTCGATTTGGTGCGGAAGGGACCAACTAGGTGGTGCACATGGTGAACGCAATGAACAAGGTGCTAAGGGACTGCATCCCAGACATCACCATGCCATTCTTGGACGACATCCCGATCAAGGGTTGTCTGGTGGAAGATAAGGATGATTCGGTCAGGCCATATGGATGCCGGAGGTTCGTGGTGCATCACATCGATGATTGCGAGAAGATGCTACAAAGGCTCGAGGGTGCGCGGCTCACCTTCTCCAAGGAGAAGTCGGCTTTTGGGTAGTCCGAAATCATGGTGGTTGGGTACCTGTGCAGGCCTTACGGCCGGAAACCGTCTCCGACGAAGGTGGAAGCCATCTCCGTAATAAAAGAAGAATGGAAGTCAGTTACGGAGGTCCAGAGGTTCCTGGGCGCGTGTGCATTCTACCACATCTGGATTTCGCACTACGCACACCTCTCGGAACTAGTCTACGGGTTGTTGAAGAAGGGGGCGTAAGTTCGAATGGAGCAAACAACACGTGGAGTCAGTCTAAAGGTTGAAGGAAGCGCTATCCGTGGCACCAGCACTCTAGACAGTGGTTTACGAAAAGGGGTCCCCGATTTATGTGATCGTGGATATGAGTCCGACCGGGATCGGATGGGTGGTCAACCAGGAAGATGAGAACAACATGAGGTTTCCCATCCGGTTCAGAGTGAAGTTACTAAGCGAGCGACAACGAGGATACACCTAGGTTAAGCATGAACTCTGGGGTATCTTTTTGGCAGTCAAGGCCAACAAAGAATATCTACTCTTGACAGAGGTAATAATCGAGACGAACTGCCTATTGATCCTCGGTATGGTTTCTGAATGTTCGACGTTGGACCTGGCAATGCTCAGGTGGATCGCGTACACTAAGTCCCTGAATCTGCTGATACGACATATCTCCGGAATGGATAATGCCATGGTTGACAGACTTTCGAGAGCACTGTTCGATGACGAGGACGACATGGTTTCTGAGGACAAGGAAGTCCGCGTGGACTTCTTCGGGTCGGCTCGCATAACAGTATGGGAGGGGAGCACTCCGGCACTTAACGAATTTAATGAGGACAAGTACAACCGGGAGTGGCTCCAGATCAGAAGGTTCCTGAGAACATTGATGCCAGACGCGGCATGGACGAAGGACGAGGCAAGCTGGATTCGGAAGAAGGCATACCGATTTTTCCTATAGAACGGGAGAATATGGAGGCTCCCGAAGAAGCGAAACAGCGTCCCGCTCTGTGTTGTAGTGGGAGGGGAGGAGCAGAGGGCGTTGCTATCGGCGTACCACGAGAGCCCTTGGGCCGGGCACCACGGGACATGGGCCACATTTGAAAAGTTGAAGGAGAAGTATTGGTGGCCAAGAATGTACCGGGACATGCATCAGTTCGTGAAGACTTGTGAGAGCTACTAGATGTATTCTGTGAACCAACACCAAGACGAGCTCCACCCGACCTACCCGTCGACAGTCCATTTCAAGTGGATGGTAGACTTTGTGACGATGCCGATGGGGGTAGGGCAGATGCGGTAACTCGTGCTTGCACGAGAAGACGTAATGAACTAAGTGGAGGGTCGTGCACTGCAAAACAAGAAGATTGCGGTTGTGTGCTAGTTTCTTATCGACGAGGTGATATGCCAGTACGGGTGCATAGGGAAGATCGTGGCTAACCGGGGAGATCAGGATGCGCAGGAAGCCGAAGAACTGTTCAGATTGTTAGGGTTTTAACTCTCCCTCACTACGGTGTACAATCCAGAGGCAAACGGACAATCATGAAGGCGTCAGTACGGACCTGCGAAGGACAAATCGGGAACTGGCCACGACTCCTACCTTACGTTGTCGTGGAGAAAACCGTCCTTAGGCAGAATTGAAGAATATCGGGAGAATCGGTGGTGTGCACCATGTGCACTTACCCTTGTAAAAACGTGTGAATAATAGGAGTTAAGTAGGGACAGAGGATCCCATGTAAATCGGGATTTATCCCACATTGTAACGCATCTCTCTCCTTGTTCTATAAAAGGAAGGGAACGCCCCTTGTGAAGGGGTTGCCCATTTTGAGTTAGGAAGGTATACCGTTAGGTTTAGTATTCCGTTTATCTTTTCTTCTTCTTCTTCTTCTTCCCCTTCGTGTTTGTTTAGGGTTTGCTTCCGCTCGGCCTCTTGTGCAAGACCCCACTCTGCGCGACGAGCCCGAGAGCTCCCCGACGGCGGCTTGGCAATAGGAGTTAAGTAGGGACAGAGGATCCCATGTAAATCGGGATTTATCCCACATTGTAACGCATCTCTCTCCTTGTTCTATAAAAGGAAGGGAACGCCCCTTGTGAAGGGGTTGCCCATTTTGAGTTAGGAAGGTATACCGTTAGGTTTAGTATTCCGTTTATCTTTTCTTCTTCTTCTTCTTCTTCCCCTTCGTGTTTGTTTAGGGTTTGCTTCCGCTCGGCCTCTTGTGCAAGACCCCACTCTGCGCGACGAGCCCGAGAGCTCCCCGACGGCGGCTTGGCGGCAGACTGCTGTTGTAACGTAACCTACCTTGGTCCGGCTCGAAGCCGGGGATGTATTCTTTCCCTTGTAATATACATATTTGCATCTGTCTGTGCATATCGGTGTATTTGGTGGTGTCGGAAGCACAACCCCTTGCTTCCTGTGCATAAGATTCGATGTCGCGCGCACGCTGTCCCTCTCCTTTGTCTCTCTCTCTCGTGTTCGGTTGCCTCTGGAGCGCATCCAGAGTCGGTTTCTCGGCACCCCCCCCCTTTTTTCCTTAGTCCGAGACCCCTATGGTCCCGCCCTTCTCCACGCACGCGCGTAACAACGCGACATATTTGGTTAACCAGACGTGAAGGGCAGCAAGGGAGGATGGAGCTGGAAGAAGACGACTTCGCGCAACTTTTTGTTGAAGAGGTGAGGAAGTTTGGACGAGCAATGACAAGACGAGAGACGGCGCAGCAAGCAGTTGAGCGAGTGGTCGAAAGAGTCGGCCATTTTAACGGTGACAAAGTCCCATCTTACTTGGAAGCCTACAATGCGAAAATGGAGGAGCGAGACGTAGAAGAGGCATTGAGGCTAGAGTTCTTCTATCGGGTTGTCGTCGTCCGTATGCACGCGGAAGTGAAGGAGCTCCGAGAAGCTCATAGTTCGTGGGAGGCCTTCGAAGAGGCGCTCCTGCAGGCATATGGAGGACGTCGGAAGAGCCGGGGACGACACGACTTCGACCAGTGGGTTGCATCGGCGAAAACCCACTGGGGTGCAATGAAGGCATTCCGAGAGTTCGAGCGGCGGCTTGCTCGGCTCCCAGAGCGGGAACAAGGTTTGGTGGGTGCAGACAAAGTCCTGTTGTTCGTCAGGTCGATCAACCGGGCAGAACGGGCGGTCATCGGGATTGAGCTCGAAGACGAAGACGGAGCGAATGGACGTACGGAGGACTAGTTGAAGGTCGGCAAGGTATGCCAACGGCTAGATGACGAGCGAGCCGAGAAGGCTAAGAGGAAGGCGCGCGACGGTGTGCAATCACAGCGGGAAGAGGCCGAACGGCAAAGAGCGTCGACAAGGGTCGGCATCGGGGCCAGGATTGCGGAGGCGTACGCAGCTCTTGAGGCAATGCTCGAGGAAGAGGAAAGATCAAGGTCGCGAGCTGAGACCGAGGAGACGAGCTTGCCCCACGAGATGACAGAAGGTCAGTACCATGGTACCACGGGAGAGGGTGCGAAACAAAACGCCCTCTCGACTTTCGGAGATAGAACGGCCGAGGACGAGGCCAAGACACCGATCGCGGAATCGGAATGTTGGGATAGGCGGTTTCGGGCACGTCAGCCCGAAACTCCGGACATTGGAGAAGCAAGCCTAGGCGGGGCTTGCGTGATCGGTAAGAAGACGACCACCGACCGCGAGGAGCCGGTGGCTGCGGATAAGGGCATAAATAGGACAAACGATTCTACGTGTCTTCCCACACTTGCTCCCGAGACGATGGCAGTCGGGCCCGAGTGCCCACATGAGTCCCAAGAGGAGGAAGGTGGCGGCGAGAAACCGAGAATCACCAGCGAGACGATACGGGGAAGGAGCAGACAAGAGCCCTCGGAACTGATTCCGGAGAACTCGACATTCGGGCCCTTACGCCCATGTGAGACCGAGGAGATGGATGACGGTATCGAGGAGTCCTGGCACGATGCCAACGAAGTTGGATGGGAAATGGCTCACAAGAAGGTCGACGAAGAGACCATGAAACGATCCGACCGGGGACCGACCCGTGTGGCACTCCGATTCGGGTGGGGCGCAATCCGGTCGTGGATTATTCGACGGGGGCCAGAATCGGCATGAAGGTGCCGATACGGAAGAGGGTGCGGAACGAGCCACCCTCTTTAAGATGGGGAGAAAGACCGACCGAGCGAAGGTCGAGAATCGGGAAGAAGATGATCAAGGGTTCAGAACAAGTCCGGTTGGATCGGCATCGAAGCCGAAACTCCGGACATTGGAGAATCAAGCCTAGGCGGGGCTTGGTTGATCACAAAGCGGATGCTTTCCACTGACACCACTAAAAGGGTCGGTGGCCCCGGAGGATTCGCCGAAAGACGTTGCGAAATTGGTTACCCCACATCTTGTCCGGAGACTTCGGCAGTTCGGCCGACATGGCAACGTGAGACCGAAAGAGATGGAAGATGGAGGCGGGAGCATAGCGAGGAGAGTGATGACGAGTCTAGGAGAAGTCCAAGGGATGAAGCGGAGAATGAAGACCGGTCCTCTGGAGATCCTCACACCGATCCGGCTGTCGGCCCGAGTGCTGGCGTGAGTCCTATAGGAGAGACCGGTGGCGACAGGAGAATGGAACCCGGCAATCTAGGTAATGACGGACAAGCCCGGACGAGAACCGGACGGAGCGGACTTCCGGACAACCGATCCGGAAGAGGGGAGAGAGCAGGCCTACGAAGAGGCCAGGAACACGGTACGTCGGTACCACGGGAGAGGGTGTGGAGCGAGCCACCCTCTTGAGTTGCGGACAAAGACGACCCGGGATAAGGGTTTGGGATACAACAAGCCCAAGGAGGATCCTTCACACCGGTTCCAGAGACTCTGGGAGTCGGCCTGAGACCCGACGTGAGACCTAGAGTGACGATCGGTGGCGGCGACGGAACGAAGGCAAAGAACTGCGGATGGGCGGTCTACGGAGATCCTCACACAGAACCGGCTGTCGGCCCAAGTGCCGGCGTGAGTCCTATAGGAGAGATCAGTGTTGACAAGTGAACGCGACCAGCCGAGGAGGCCGACACGGAGGTTGGGAAGACGACAAGCGGTGCTGCAGCGACCTTACACACACCGGTTCTAGACACTCCGGAAACCGGTAACGAGGTCTGGCGTGAGACCTAGAGGGAAGAACGGTGGCAACGACAAGGCGGGCAACCAAAGACCGAGACGGCAAGTCCCACGGAGATCCTCACACCGATTCAGTGGATGGCCTAAGTGCCGGCGTGAGTCCTATAGGAAAGGACGGTGGCGGCTGGTGATTGTGATCGGACGGCGAAAAGCAGAGCGAAAGAAGGTATGAGGCCGGAGAAGCGGCCGCGAACCGAATACGGGCCGGACCGATAGGGCCGGAAAGACAAAGATCGGACGCGCTTGATACACAAGTCGGTGACCCAACAAAACGGAGGCCCGAGAAGGATCCTTCACACATGCCCGGAGACCCCGGTTGTTCGGCCAACGTGGCAACGTGAGACCAAGGGTAATGGAAGGTGGCGGAAAGGGGACAAAGGTGGTGACGGTAGAGTCACCGACCAACCAAGCAGTTACGAGAAAGAAGGAGGTTGTGTGGACCAGGACGCGGCAAGGGTGATCTTCTAGTGAGCTATTGGGGACACCCAGTTAAGGAGCGGTGTGCCGAGCCGAAAAAGGGGCACACCCGAAAGAAGAACAGAAGACATGCGTGTGGCCATTGAGGGCCAAAGCAAGCACGTGTGCGGGATAGTGTTCGGTACAGACAGTGCCGGACAAGGAGGGCGGACGACGGTGTCGTGAAGAAAACCGTCCCTAAGCGGAATCGGCGCACCGAGGCGTGGGAACCGGTTCTTCACACGCGCACGCTCCAAGTTGTACATAGAATCGAATTAGGAGGATAATCGGAGGAACGGGCCCTAACACGAGTAAAGACAATGACTGCGCGAACAGTCTTTTCGATCACGCGCGAACGGTACGAGTCGGCGGCGTAACTACGCGGATGCGTGCAGAACGGAGCGGATCCCTGTTCGAAAGGGACAGGGAATAAAGCTGACGTGACGGCCTGCTCGTCGGCCTATAAAAGGGGCAGGAAAGAGCTGTTGCGATTATCTCGCGCAGAGAGGACGAAGTGCTGTCGGACCGTTTCTGGACGCTTCTCTCTCTCTCTGTTCCTTCCTTCCTGAGCTCCATAGCTTTTCTGTGCAGGGTTCCGAGGAGGCTCGCGCTGTTTCGAGGAACGCCCGAGTGCTTCCGGCAGCACCTCCGACCTGCTCCCCTTTGTGCGTCGAAGCGAACAGGCATCGGCATCTGTTCGCCGGCCTGTTCGGTTGTAACCAACCTGCGCCCCATCGAGGGTTGTAGTCGTGCTAGCCATTTTGTTAATATACATATTTAGTCATTCGCATCTGTCTGTGTCGGTGTCTGTCGCGTTCTCCGTGCTGAAGGGCCGTGTCCCTGCGTATCCCCGGTCCTGCGTAGCCGGTTCTCTCTCTTTCTCCTCCCTTGCTTGCTCTTTGGTTCGAGACCCCCGCGGTCCCGCCTCGTTTTCACACGCACTTGCGTAATATCTCGACATCTTTGGTGAACCCGACGTGAAAGAGGCGGCAGAAGAGCAGAAGATGAGGGGGTCGGATCTTGCAGAGGCCATGGCTTCGGCCGTGGATCGGATTGTAAACACGCGCGAGGGCGCCGGTGCCCTCGACAGAGCTATTGAGGCGGTCGTCGGCACGATCGGCCGGTTCGATGGGAAGGATGCCACGAAGTATTTGGCGGCCTACGGTGCAGAGATGCTGATGCGGGACATTCCGGAAGAAAGGCGTCTTGCCGGATTTCCCCGAGTGGCGATGCCGAGCATCCATGCGGAGGTGCTCGAGGTGCGGGCGGAGAGCCGTACCTGGGAGGAGTTCGAAGGTCGGCTCCTAGAGAAATACGGGCTGGACGACGCGCTCCGGCTTTCGAAGCGAAGGTTCATGGAATGGGTGGAGTCCCCGGGGAAGGGAAGAAACGCGTCAGCGCTCCTCCGGGAGTTCGAGGAAAACTTTGCGCGCCTTTCGGCGCTCGACCGAACCATTCTGGACACGAGCCGGGTCTTGCTGTTTGTCAAGTCGGTCGACGAGCGGGATCGGGAGCAAGTGGGCCTCTTGCTGGAAACCGAAGACGGGCTCACTACCGACTGGGCGGCTGTCAAGAAAGTCTGTGGCCGTTTCGACAAACGGCGAGAATGGGCGGATAACGGGGCAACCGGGTCGGGCTCAGTCGCAGCGAGGAAGCTCGAACCGGCGCCACAGGTGCGAAAGGAAGAGACCCGGGAGTGGTCGGAAACCGGTTCGGCTTCGACCGGTGTAGTCAGAGGCTCGACCGGAGGAGCGGCGTTGGAGGAATTGACGAGGGCGATAAAGGACCTCCAAATCGCGCAAGCCCGAAGGGAAGGTGGCGAACCGGCTCGTGACCGACGGCCGGCGGCAGGAAACACGTGCATGTGGTGCGATGAAGTTGGCCACATTCGGAAGGACTGCGGCGACTTCGCGGAGGCGCTGAGGGACAGGGTGGTGTACCTGTGGGAAGGTCGGGTGCATGCCAGCGACACCCGAAGGGCCCTGAGCCGAAATGACGGGCGAGGTGGTATGAAAAGGTTGATGGAAGAGGCGGCGGCCCGACATGCGGAAACCGTCCACTACTCGGCGTCGGCCGGCATTCGAGTCGGGGGCGGCGAGGCCCGAAGGGAAAGCAAAGCCGGATTCTGGCCGACGATGCTGGAAGGCCTTGCCGGTGCAAGGCTTAAAGGGGAGGAATCGGACCGTGCGGAGAAACGGGTACGGGAGATGACCGGGTGGAGCGACCCTGTCGAGGAAAAGACGGGCTTCGTGGAAGCCGCTTGCCAGAACTACGAGGCTCTGGTAGAAGAGAAGCGGGTGGGGAAACCCGGGACGACCGGGCCCTCACAACGATACGATACCCGGTCCGGGCCACGGCGGGACGAAACCAGCGGGGCCGGTACACAAGATAAACCCCAGAAGGGCGGGTACCGTCTGGGGACGGAGATAGAAAGGACCACGGACTTACGAAAGGTCCTGGAGGAACGGATCCTCGACAGCAAGGTGGAGCTGTCGTTACGAGAGGTGCTGGGAATCGCCAAGAAGGAGTTCCACGACTCCATCGTGGACTTGGTGAAACGGAAGAGGCTGTCAACGGAGACAGAACCGGAAAGACCGGTGGAAGTGCGAACGACGCACCTAGACGACATGGCGCTGGAAGATGAGTGGGCGGAAAGCCACTATTCGAGACCACACTGGGCCCGAGCGACCACGGAAACCCCGGTGAAGATCGGCGACGTCCAGGAACCGGTGATAGCTTTGGTGGACCACGGATCGGAGATCAATTTGATGTCCATGGACTTCTATAAGAGGGGCAAATGGCCGATCAACACCAAGCACGGGTGGAAAATAAGGGCAGCAACGCGCGCCACCGAGGAACTGCACGGGGCCTGCCCGAATGTGCGAGTCAAGATCGGCGACGTCGAGATTGACCAGCACTTCTTCGTGCAGGAGACGTCTTCGCATCCGGTCATACTGGGAGAGCCGTACATCACGGCGGCGCGAATGGAGACCAAGGTGCTGGACAATGGTTCGGCTTATGCGAGGGTCAAAAGCCAAGACGGGCGCCATTCGGTCCAGTTTCTGACGGTACGGCCGAACCACGAACGTAACCGCGACTCCCTCGGTTCCGAAAACCGAGAGGATTTTTAGAGAGGACTGCCAAGGCGTGGGGCCGCGACAGTCCGGATGCTCGGGAAAAACCTCACATCTGTACGATAAAACCGTGTACAACAGGTAGGGAATTTTGCTTCTCCGACAGCGGAGCATGTACGATGGTCGGCATCGCCGGCCGAGAGAAAGCAAAGACGGAGGGGAGACTTCGAGCGTGCGGAGTTCTCGGCCCTGACGAGGAAATCGACGGAGCCGTGGAGGCAGTCTCCCTCGACGACACCTTGGGAATGCTGGGGAAGGTAGTCGAAGAAGACCTTAACGAAGACCGGACGATACCGGTATGTTCCGTAGAGATGTACGAAGTCATCGCGGACTTCGGTCGAGGGTTCGAGTCGGGACCAACGGCCCGAGTTAGCACCAAGTACAAGACTGTGGACCGGAAGGTGAGGCCAGTTGCGGCACCCTTACCGGAGGGCAGCGAGTCCCGAATCAAAGGGGTTGCATCGGACCCCAGCTTACGAGATCCGGCCTGCATAGGACACACCTTCACCAACGAGACGCTCCGCGAGCTGAAGATCGGTGGGGGCGGGTTCCTACTGCCGGTGGAGGAAGACCGGTTTCGGAGAATGCTCGGAAGGCACGGGAAAGCCTTCGCATTCTCACCGGAGGAAATCGGGTGCGTAGACCCGACGATCGTAGAGCCAATGGTGATATTCACGGTACCGCATGTACCGTGGAATCTCAAGCCAATTCCGGTTCCGAGAGCTCACATCCCGAAGTTGATGGAGCTGTTGAAGCAGAAAGTTGATATGGGCATTCTCGAGCCGTCGAGCGCCCCGTACTCAAACCGATGGTTTACCGTACCAAAGAAAAACGGGTCATTACGCTTCATTCAGGACCTGCAACCGGTCAATAGGGTGACCATTCGGAACGCAGGGATCGGACCGACCGTAGACGAGTTCGCGGAGGCCTTCGCCGGAAGGTCGGTTTACTCGGTCGGTGATCTATACTCAGGGTACGACCAGTTCCAGCTAGCCGTGGAGAGCAGAGACATTACGACGATGCGAACTCCCCTCGGGCTAGTGCGGATGTGTACGCTGCCACAAGGAGGGACCAACTCGGTGGCCCACATGGTGAATGCAATGAACAAGGTGCTGAGGGACTGCGTCCCGGACATCACCATGCCGTTTCTAGACGACATCCCGATCAAGGGATGCCCGGTAGAAGAGAAGGACGAGACGATCGGGCCGGACGGATGCCGACGATTCGTGGTGACACACATTGACGACTGCGAGAAGGTGCTGCAAAGGCTAGAGGATGCGAGGCTCACCTTTTCGGGGGAGAAGTCAGCCTTCGGGCAGTCGGAAATCATGGTGGTCGGACATTTATGTGGACCATATGGCCGGAAACCGTCTCCGGCAAAGGTAGAAGCCATCTCCGCGATGAAGCCTGACTGCAGCTCGGTCACGGAAGTACGAAGATTCTTGGGAGCATGCGCCTTCTACCACATATGGATCCCGCATTACGCGCACGTCGCAGAGCCGCTGTACGGATTATTGAAGAAAGGGCGAAGATTCGAATGGCTAGACAAGCACGCGGAGTCAGTCCGGAAGCTGAAGGAGGCTCTTTCGGCAGCACCGGCGCTCCGAAAGGCTGTCTACAGGAAGGGCACCCCAGTGTACATAACGGTTGACACGAGTCCGACCGGAATCGGGTGGGTCGTCAACCAAGAAGACGGGGACGGCAATCGGTTTCCAATCCGATTCGGCGCGAAGGTCCTCAGTGAGCGGCAACGGGGATACGCCCAGGTTAAACGCGAACTCTGGGGTATCGTTTCGGCGGTGAAGGCCGACAAGGACTATCTGATCGGGACAGAGGTAATCATAGAGACGGATTGCATGCCGATTCTCGGCATGGTTTCCGGATGCGCGACGCCGGACCTGGCAATGCTCAGGTGGATAGCGTACATCAAGTCCCTGGACCCGGAAATACGACACATTTCCGGGAAAGACAACGCCATGGCCGACATGCTTTCAAGGGCGAGATTCGATGACGAGGGCGCCATGGTTTCGGAGGACGAGGAGGTCGGCGTGGACTTCTTCGAGGCAGCATACGTAACAACCGGCGGGCCGAGCACTCCGGCGCTTAACGACTTCGACGCGAGCAAGTACGACGGGGAGTGGCTGCAGATCGGCGGGTTCTTGAGGACAATGGCGCCGGATGCGTCGTGGACGAAAGACGAGGCCAACCGGATACGGAAGAAAGCTTACCGATTCTTTCTACGGGATGGATACTTGTGGAAGCACCCGAAGAAGAGGAACGGCGTCCCGCTCCGGGTGGTGGCAATGAAGGAAGATCAGGAGGAACTGCTAGCGGCCTGCCACGACAGCCCTTGGGCTGGACACCGTGGGACATGGGCTACGTTTGAGAAACTGAAGGGGAAGTATTGGTGGCCGGGGCAGTACCAGGACGTGCATCGGTTCGTGGCAACTTGCGAGAGCTGTCAGACGCACTCCATAGTCCGACACCGGGACGAGCTTCACCCTACGTACCCTCCGACCATCCACTTCAAATGGATGGTAGATCTCGTGACGATGCCAATGGGGGTAGGACAGATGCGTTACCTGGTCCTAGCACGGGAGGATCTGACGAACCAGGTGGAAGGACGAGCCCTCCCGAACAAAACAACCGCGGCCGTATGTCGGTTCCTAATCGAGGACGTGATATGCCGGTACGGGTGCGTCGGGAAGATCGTGGCGGATCGAGGGGAGTTGGACACCGAAGAAGCCGCGGAGCTGTTCGACCGGCTCGGAGTTAAGCTCTCGCTCACCACTGCGTACAATCTGGAGGCGAATGGGAAGGTGGAGCGTGGTCACGGGCCGATAGTCAAGGCGTTGGTTCGGGCATGCGGAGGCCGAGTCAGTAACTGGCCGCGGCTGCTACCTTATGCTTTGTGGGCAGACCGGACCACGCACAGTTCGGTAACCGGGTACATGCCGACGGAGCTCATGTTCGGCCAGAAGCCGATCATGCCGATTGAACGGACGATCTCCTCGTGGGCAACGGTCGACTGGAGGGACGAGATGAGCCGGGAGGAGTTGTTGGCCGCGCGCATACGACAGCTCGAGCGGAGACCGGAGGACGTGGAACTGGCTGCGGAGAAGCTCCGGGTGGCGAGGAAAAAGAACAAAGCCAGGTTCGACCGAACGCACCGGCTCCGACCGAAGAAAATCGAAGAAGGTGACTGGGTGCTCGTCTACGACAGCAGCCTCGACAACCAGCACCGAGCTACACGGAAGTTCGCACGAAGGTGGTTCGGGCCGTACGTGGTACGGAGCGCCAATGACAACGGGACATATCACCTGGCGGAACTCGACGGCACGAGAATGGCGATACCGGTTGCAGGGAAGCGGATCAAAGCGTTCAAGAAGCGACACGACGACGAGCCCGACCCGGCTCTCCTGGTCAGCAGTGACGAACGATCCGGAAACGAGGAAGAACCGACGGGCGAGGAATGAAGACGGGCCGGTATTCTCTGTCCCAACTCTCTTGGCGCATACCGGAGGATGCGCGGTTAGGTGGGGGCGGATGTCGTGAAGAAAACCGTCCCTAAGCGGAATCGGCGCACCGAGGCGTGGGAACCGGTTCTTCACACGCGCACGCTCCAAGTTGTACATAGAATCGAATTAGGAGGATAATCGGAGGAACGGGCCCTAACACGAGTAAAGACAATGACTGCGCGAACAGTCTTTTCGATCACGCGCGCGAACGGTACGAGTCGGCGGCGTAACTACGCGGATGCGTGCAGAACGGAGCGGATCCCTGTTCGAAAGGGACAGGGAATAAAGCTGACGTGACGGCCTGCTCGTCGGCCTATAAAAGGGGCAGGAAAGAGCTGTTGCGATTATCTCGCGCAGAGAGGACGAAGTGCTGTCGGACCGTTTCTGGACGCTTCTCTCTCTCTCTCTGTTCCTTCCTTCCTGAGCTCCATAGCTTTTCTGTGCAGGGTTCCGAGGAGGCTCGCGCTGTTTCGAGGAACGCCCGAGTGCTTCCGGCAGCACCTCCGACCTGCTCCCCTTTGTGCGTCGAAGCGAACAGGCATCGGCATCTGTTCGCCGGCCTGTTCGGTTGTAACCAACCTGCGCCCCATCGAGGGTTGTAGTCGTGCTAGCCATTTTGTTAATATACATATTTAGTCATTCGCATCTGTCTGTGTCGGTGTCTGTCGCGTTCTCCGTGCTGAAGGGCCGTGTCCCTGCGTATCCCCGGTCCTGCGTAGCCGGTTCTCTCTCTTTCTCCTCCCTTGCTTGCTCTTTGGTTCGAGACCCCCGCGGTCCCGCCTCGTTTTCACACGCACTTGCGTAATATCTCGACAACGGCGCATGGCGGTGCCGGGAACAAAAACACGCACGCGCAAAGACGGAGTACGTGGGATGGAGACCGGAAACAAGATTGAGGTCCGAAAGAGGATCCTCCACACCTGCTTCGGAGATCTCAACAGTTCGGAAGGAGTGGCAATGACTGGCATAGCGTACCAGACCCAAGACAACAAGTTAGTGGGGGCAAGGGGACGACGGCAAGCGGAAGGCTCCAAACCGGTAGCAGCAGCGCGGGACGAAAATGGCCAAGCGGGCTACCACGGGGTGTTCCTCGGACGCGGAGGACACCGGTACGCGGAGAGCGGAGCGTGCATACGGCCAAGGGAAGGGCCAACGGTGAGGCACACGTACTATGGGGTCGAAGTGAACGACCTATTGGCGGGATGAATGAGCCTCCGGAGAGGCAAGTGGCATGAGGATGAACTGGATCTGGGCAACATGGATAGTGAGGACGACCGGTTCGGAGCAATCGGTGACCCGGAGGACGAAGGGTAAGTGTGGGCCGGTCTTCTCCGGCAAGAGTCTATTTTGGCGCATACCGGTGGATGTGCGGTTAGGTGGGGGCGGATGTCTTGGAGAAAACCGTCCCTACGCGGAATCGAAGAATATCGGGGGAATCGGTGGTGTGCACCATGTGCACTTACCCTTGTAAAAACGTGTGAATAATAGGAGTTAAGTAGGGACAGAGAATCCCATGTAAATCGGGATTTATCCCACATTGTAACGCATCTCTCTCCTTGTTCTATAAAAGGAAGGGAGTGCCCCTTGTGAAGGGGTTGCCCATTTTGAGTTAGGAGGGTATACCGTTAGGTTTAGTATTCCGTTTATCTTTTCTTCTTCTTCTTCTTCCCCTTCGTGTTTTCTTAGGGTTTGCTTCTGCTTGGCCTCTTGTGCAAGACCCTGCTCTGCGCGACGAGCCCGAGAGCTCCCCGACGGCGGCTTGGCGGCAGACTACTGTTGTAACGTAACCTACCTTGGTCCGGCTCGAAGCCGGGGATGTATTCTTTCCCTTGTAATATACATATTTGCGTCTGTCTGTGCATATCGGTGTATTTGGTGGTGTCGGAAACACAACCCCTTGCTTCCTGTGCATAAGAGTCGGTGTCGCGTGCACGCTGTCCCTCTCCTTTGTCTCTCTCTCTCTCTCTCGCGTTCGGTTGCCTCCGAAGCGCGTCCGTAGTCGGTTTCTCGGCACCCCCCATTCGAGACCCCTGTGGTCCCACCCTTCTACACACACGTGCGTAACAACGCGACAATGTGTTATGGACAGACCGAACTATGCACAATTCGGTAACCGGGTTCATGCCAGTAGAGCTGATGTACGGGCAAAAGTCGATCATGCCAATGGCGCGGACGATTTCCTCATGGACAATGATGGAATGGAGAGACGAGATGAGCCGGGAAGAGCTGTTGGCAGCGCGGATTCGCCAGCTCGAGCGAAGACTGAAGGACCTGGACTGGGTGAAGGCGAAGCTGCACGAGGCAAGGGTGAAGAATAAAAGCTGGTTCGATAGGACGCACCGGCTATGACCGAAGACGATCGAGGAAGGCGACTAGGTGCTGGTTTACAACATCAGCTCGACAATCAGCGCAAAGCGATGCGTAAGTTCGTGAGGAGATGGTTCGGGCCCTATGCCGTAACGAGCGCAAACAACAAGGGCACCTACCATCTCGCGGAGCTCGACGGAACATGGATAACGGTACTGGTGGCGGGGAAGAGGATCAAGGTGTTCAAGAAGCGGCACGAAGACGAGCCGGACTTGGAGAGAGCGGACGATGATTAGAGAGCGACGGTTGACCACGGACCGGTTTTCTCTCGGTATTTGTCTCTTTTCGGCGCATAGCGGTGGATGTGTGGTTTGGTTGGGGTGGATGTTGTGAAGAAAACCGGTCGTGGGAGGAATCAGGAGTCTAAGCGCATGAACTAGTGCTACACGGATCAACATTTAAATTGATTAACTTTGTGCATAGTTAGGGATAGGTCGGTGTGATGTAGGCGGATTAAATTGAATAGGTTAGCAAGTCGATGCGTATCTCTGTCCGAAGGGACAGAGAATAAAGATGATGTAATTGGATGTGACAGCTCTCCCTCGCCCACTTATAAAAGGTGCGAGAGAAAGACTAAAAGATATTGTGTTTTGGGAGGAGGAATTGTTGTTGGACTAGGAACCGAGCACCAATCTCTGTTTTTCTTTGTATCAATCCTTGTTATAGTCTCTATTTGGTTGTAATCGATTCTTCCTAAGTGTAATTTCTGTCTATCTTTGGTGTGTTGTCGAGTCCTTGTCTGAACTAGCAAGTGTTGTGCTTGCCAGTACCCGGCGTCCGCCGTTCTATCTCTTTCTTTTCTCTTTTCCTTCTATCTTCAAACACTCCTCGGTCCAAGGCCCCCGAGGTCCCACCTTAGTTTCCTATGCGCACGTGCGACAACATGACAACGTCCAATACAGTGACCGACGAGACGATTATGACCGGGACCAGAGCGAGAGAAGTCGCGACTATAACGGCGCTTGTTATGATCGAGATTACTCCCTGGCTATAATTGGAGAAGAAAGGATCAACGGGGAGACTATGAAGACCGGCATCGGCAAGGATACCGGAACAACTGACGCTATAATAAAAAACGGAACGCTCGGAAAGAGGATGGTCGGGAACCGGCAAAGAATTACCAACGAGAGTCGGATAGAAGCATAATTAGTGCTCAAACGGAACAAAGAAGAACAGAGGAGCCTAACCGAGCAGTATCTGGATTTCAACTGGGTAACATGCAAAAAGAAGAGTCTAGCAATACACGGAAGGCGTATTGCAACTATTGCTGCTAGGAGGGACACTACAACAACCAATGTCCGGTAAAGAGTATTGAAAAATGACCGGAAGTCAACATGGTGGTCTTGGAAGTGGCGGACATCTAGCAAGTCA
Organism: Azolla caroliniana; assembly: GCF_043228905.1. NCBI lineage: Eukaryota > Viridiplantae > Streptophyta > Polypodiopsida > Salviniales > Salviniaceae > Azolla > Azolla caroliniana. Next base: position 4,632,626 of record NW_028230447.1, read on the forward strand.
CCACTAGATCGAAGGGAAAGATGGGTGAATGGGAGGCTCAGGAAGCTATCCGCAAACAAGCTATTGAATGGATTGAAAAGGCAAACGAACGGAATGTCACCGAATGAAGGAGCAAAGGAACGCATTGGAGGAACCTACAGAGACAACGCAACAGGAGAACCCCACGTCGTAGGCATTACAGGAATGCCAGATCATGCTACCATTGGGTCGGTTACTGCAATTGGTGCCCCGATTCACCGATGGCTTAAAATTGGCATTGGCCCCACCAAGCCCCACACCAACTCCGACGTTCTTTTCAAATCTAGAGGAAGGGTCGGTAGGGGTGGATACCAGCAGTCCTGCAATCACCACCATTATCAAAGGACAGGAAGTACCGGGGACGATCGTCAATGGCGGATCGGGAGTAAACGTAATAAGCCTCCGAACATGCAACACTCTTGGAATCCAAGAATGGGAACCATGCCCGTTCTGGCTCCAGATGGCGGACACTAGCTTAGTACAACCGGCCGGATTGATCCGGGATTTGGAGGTGACAATTGGAGGCCATGCCTTCCGGATTTCTGCCATCGTCCTCCAGTTGAACACACAAGGAGCATATCCACTATTGCTGGGACGACCATGGTTATGGACCGCCCACATCAAACAAAACTGGAAGAAGAACAACATTACGTTCCGAAGGGGGAAAACTAAGGTAAGAGTACCCATGCACCCTCAAGTGGGCCCAGGCAAGGAAGTAACACTGTTATCAAAAGCGTGAACATGCTGGAAGGGCTTGCCGATGAGGAGGTAGATCGCTACCTTGATGAAAACCCAAGGATAGTTCCTCTATTCAAAGTGGACGTTATAGAGGCTGTCTCCCCATATATTGTGCAACAGGAGGATGCCAGTGAGGAGCCGGATAGGGACACGATCCGAGAACTCCGACAAGCACAAGAGGGCCTAGAGTGGGAGATGGCGGTATCACAACGGGTGAAAGCATCACAATTGGAAGAAGTGAATTTGGGAACCGACGAAGAAACAAGATCGATGCATGTGGCGAAAGAAATGCCACCGAAGGAGAAATCGGCAATGGTCACATTATTGAAAGAATTCCGGGACGTATTTGCGTGGTCATATGAAGACATGGAGGGACTGGACCCGCATTATATCAGCACCAAATTCATTAAAGCAAGGATGCGAAACCGGTAGCGCAGAGACGTTATCAGATGAATCCGAATTACGCGGCTAAAGTAAAAGAAGAGATCGACAAGTTGCTGCGGGTTGGGTTCATCCAGCCGGTGAAGAAAGCCACCTGGCTAAGCCTGATTATGGTGGTACCAAAGAAGAACGGAAAGATCCGGGTCTATGTGGATTACCGAAAATTAAATGTTGCCACTGTCACCGATGCATTTCCGCTCCCATTCACGGATGGAGTCTTGGATGCGGTAGCAGGCCACGAGGTGTATAGCTTCCTCAATGGATTCAGCAGGTATAACCAAATGAGGATGCACCCTGACGATCAGGAGAAAACAACATTCGTCACCGAATGGGGAGTCTTTGTAGCGGTCGTGATGATGTTCGGACTGAAGACGGCACCAGCAATGTTCCAACGAATCATCATGGAAATTTTTGGGGAATTTATTCCAACGTTAATGCAGGTGTTCTTGGATGACTTTGCGGTGTACAACAGGAAAGGAGAACATCTTGACCATCTCCAGTTATGCTTGGAGAAATGCAAAGTTTACCGGCTACTTGCTGGAACGGAAATTCTCATTCCACGTGGATCATTCGGCATTACTGTACTTGGTCTCTAAGGCATCGCTAACCGGCAAACTAGCACGATGGGAACTACTTCTATAGGAGTTCGAATTCGAGATTTACCACAGACCAGGAGTACAACATGCAATGGCGGATTACTTGAGCCGGTTAGAATCCTGAGAGGCAGGCGTCGGCGTCAAAACCGACCTTCCAGATGCGCAGCTATTTAGAATAACAAAGGAGAATATAGTGGACGGGACGGTTGCCGAGGAGGAGAAATGGCCGACGAACATGCATAAGTTTTTAAGTACCGGATTGACCCCGGAAGAACTGAACTGGGACGAAGAGCGGTTCGGAGCGACGAAAAGGAGACAATTTTACGGGAAGCTCACTGTGGAGTCGTTAGAGGACATTATGCTAGACACGCAACGGCAAGGAAGATATGGCAAAGTGGATTGTGGTGGCCTATTGTAGAGAATATGCGGAATAATGCTCAGTCACAACCGAGTCTTCGATTACTTCGTTGAGAATTACAAACACAGAAATGGGAATGTGGAGATAGATGCACGTATACACAGAAAACACTGAAAGAGAGTACACAGTATGTTTACGTGGAAAACCCTAAGCGGGAAAAAACCACAGTAGCCCACAAGCTTCAAACTATCACTATGTCTAAGAGGAATACAACAGGGGAACACAGAGGCAACGACCTCGTGCTCACAATCTTCACTTGACGGTGGTTACAGCAGAGACTCTCTCTCTCTCTCTCTCTCTCTCCCTCTCTCTCTCCCTCTCTCTCTCCCTCTGCTATGCTCTGTACAGTGGTTACACCAAAAATAACCAACTCTCTCTATCATACTATTTGCCCTAGGTCATATTTATACTAATATGACTTTCAGGTTATTTACAAACATAGCCACAATGGGCGAACAGAAACATATTTACATATATGTCCCTTCATCTAGTGAGAGGTTCTCACCGGGCCTACGTCATCCGGTTCTCACTGGGCCTTCATCATCCCATCCAGAGGGACCGAAATCCTAACAAACTCCCCCTTCACTTCGGCATGGGATGCCTCGTCAATCCAATTCGCTTTCGGCATGCGTCCAGCTTGTCGGGTGTCAGCACCTTGGTCAGCATATCCGACTCTTCCACTCGCTCCCGGATCCAGTGGTACCTCCGTTGGATGTGCTTCATCCTGGAATGATACGCCGCGTTCTTCGCAAGGTGGATGTCACTTTGACTATCGCAATAGAGCCGGTATTCCTCTTGTTAGATCCCTAGCTCTCTGATGAAGTCCTTCATCCATAATATTTCCTTGCCTGCTTCCACGGCTGCCATGTACTTTGCCTCTGTGGTTGACAACGCAACCGTCTTCTGCAGCCTCGACTGCCACGAAACAGCTCCCCCTGCATATGTCATAACATATCCCGATGTTGACCGGCTAGTATCCGCATCAGCCGACATATCTGAATCGGTGAAACCGTCAAGTTGGGGTTTACCAGAGCCAAATCGGAGACACATACTTGAGGTGCCCTTCAAGTATCGAAGTATCCATTTTACCGCATTCCAGTGCTCCTTGCCGGGATTGCTCATAAACCGGCTCACCACTCCGACTGCATATCCGATATCCGGTCAGGTACACACCATTGCGTACATTAAGCTCCCAACGGCAGATGCATATGGTATCTTCATCATATCTGCCTTCTCTACCTTTGTCTTCGGGCTTTGCTTACCGGATAACCTGCAGTTTGCCGGAAGTGTCGATCCAACCGGTTTCGCATTTGACATGTCAAACCGCTGAAGCACCTTTGTCACGTACTTCTCCTGTGACAGCCACAATTGCTTCGTTGGCCGGTCCCGGATGATATGCATCCCCAGCATCTGTCTTGCCGGACCCAAGTCTTTCATTGAGAAAGTCTGGTTCAGGGCCTTCTTCAGCATCTGTATCTTGACTTGGTCTCATCCGACAATCAACATGTCGTCCACGTACAAAAGGAATATCAAGAAGTCTCCACCTTCAAACTTCTTCACAAATACGCAGTGATCGGCCTGCGTCTTGTGGTACCCTTGATCGGTCATGAAGGAGTCGAACTTCCGGTACCATTGCTGGGGAGCCTGCTTCAAACCATAGAGGCTCTTCTTCAACCGGCAAACCAGGTGCTCCTTCCCTTTCTTCACAAATCCCTTCGGTTGTTGCATGTAGATCTCCTCTTTGAGGTCGCCGTGGAGGAATGTCGTCTCCACGTCTAGTTGCTCTACCTCGAGGTCCATGCTTGCCGCTATGCTCAGCACCGTCCGAATGGAAGTCATCTTTACTACCGGGGCAAATATCTCGTGAAGTCCACGCCCTTCTTCTACTGGAACCCCTACACCACGATCCTGGCTTTGTACCTTGGGGGGTTTCCAGCATCTCCCAGTTTCAACTTGTACACCCACTTATTCCGGAGTGCCCGCTTTCCTTTCGGCAACTCCACCAGTTCATACGTGTGGTTCTCATGCAGGGAATCCATCTCGTCCTACATGGCACTCAACCACTTGTAGCTATGGATGTCATCCTTCGCTTCTTCGAACCTTTCCGGCTCCCCCTCATCGGTTAGCAACACGCGCTCTGCATCCGGAAATCTCTGGGGGGCTCTTCTCTCTCTGAGAGGATATCTCCGTATTTGGTTTTCGGCAACAGGCTCCTCTCTTTGTTTTTCATCCGAATCCGATTTGGGGTCTTGGCCGGTTCCGATTTCAGCTTCCTCTTCTTCTTCTTATGCCGGTTCGGTATCCTCACCGTAACCGGCCGGTTCTTCGAGTGTCAACCGGATCTTAGCCGGGTAGGTCCGAATCTCATCAAACCGATCCTTACTGGTCGACTCAGAGTTCATTATCTTCTTCTCCGACTCCCAGTCAGCAAGGGTCTTGTCCTCCATGAAGATAATATCTCAACTCCAGAAAACCTTCTTGTCGACCGGATCCCACACTCGGTAGCTGAACTCATCATCACCGTATCCGAGGAATATGCAAGGCCGGGATTTTGGATCCAACTTAACTCTCTAGTCCTTTGCAACATGCACGTAAGCGAGACACCCAAATACCTTCAGGTGCCGGTAAGACACTTCTTTACCGGTCCATACTCTCTGTGGCATGTCTCCATCCAAGGGCACTAAGGGTGATTTGTTTATCACATACATCGTTGTCAACAGCACCTGAACCCAAAATTTCTTGGGTAGCTTAGCATGTGCTAGCATGCTCTGGACCCTCTCCATTATGGTTTGGTTCATCCTCTCGGCCAGCCCGTTTAGTTCTGACATCTTCGGCATGGTAAATTCGAGTCGGATTCCCTTCGAGCGGCAATACTCCTCGAACTGCCCCCGGTATTCTCCTCCGTTGTCCGCTCGAACCACCTTCAACTTCCAGCCGGTTTCTCTTTCCACTCTCATGTGGAGCTCCTTGAAGATGGATAACACCTGATCCTTCGTCTTCAATGGTGTGGCCCACATCTTCCGGCTGTGGTCGTCTATGAACATCACGAAGTATTGCAATCCGGCATGTGACTTCGTGTCCACTTGACACACATCGGTATGCACCAGCTCCATTGGTGCATTACGTCGCATCGGTGGCATTGAGCGGAAGGAGGTCCGGTTTTGCTTACCGGCCAAGTAGTCGGTGCACTTCTCAAGATGCACGTCTTTCACCGGAATGAGGTTGTCATCGGCAAGCCTCTTCATCTCCTTCTTGCTCATGTGACACAGTCTCTTGTGCCATAGCTCACCGGCAGTGTCGGATGCAACGTTCACTTCTTCCAGGCATAACCGGGCATTCATCAGGTACAGTGTGTTGACTTTTCAGGCCCTAGCCACTATTAGGCTCCCTTTACTGAACTTCATTACTCCGTTCTGGATGCTACCCGTGTAGCCTTCATCAACTAGCCGACCGACTGTTATTAGGTTCAGTCGAACCTCCAGAACGTGTCGAACATCCTTAAGCAGCAACTTGCATCCAGTTGGTGTTGTCAACCACACGTCTCCAATGCCAACCATTCGGCATGTACCTTCATTCCCCATCCGGACACAGCCATGATCACCGGTTGTGTAGGATGAGAAACATTTCCGGTCCGGGGTCAGGTGGAACGACGCTCCAGAATTGACAACCCACGTTGTCTCGTCACCGACAAGGTTCAACTCACTCTCCTCGGTGATGAACATCAACTCCGCTTTACTTGCCGCGATTGCCGTCATTCCCTTTCGGTCCAGTCCTCTCCGGTCTTTGTCGTTCCGGTCCGGTGACAGCTTCGAATCGGTATTGTCGGTTTCCTTGTCTTTCCGGAAATGCCGACAATTCTTCTGGAAGTGTTCCGGCTTGCCGCAATAGAAGCAAGTAGGCCTCCCCCTTGACTTTGACCATGTCTCCGACTTTTCCCAATTCTGGGGACTACGGTTCATTTGTCTTCCGTGTTCCGATTCGGTAAGGAGCGCTTTGGAGTCGGAGATCACCTCTTTGTCTGTCCGACGCGCCTCCTCATCTAGCAAGCTCGACTTGACTCTAGCTAGGGATAGATGTTTACCTTCCAGCCCGGCGTTGCCGAAAGTGACAACTAACGTCTCCCAGCTATTTGGGAGGGAACCGAGCAGGAGTAATGCTAGTACCTCATCAGCGAGAGGTACTTCCAATGATGTTGCCTAGTGAATCAGCCCCTGGAAGGCATTCATGTGCTCCTCCATACTGGAGCCATCTTGGTACCGGAGCCTCACTAGCTTCCGAAATACCGAAACCCGATTTATAGCATTTTTGTTCTGAAACATAATGTTGATCTTCTCCCAGAGCTCATGAGCCTTGCTCTCTTCATTGAAGTTGTTCTACAGGCTCATGTCGATGAAGCACCGTATGTACGGCGTTGTCTTCATGTGCATCACCTCCCATATCCTGGCATCGATCTTGTCCAGTCTCTTGTCCCCGAACTGAACCGGCAGCCAAAGATCTTTAACCACGAGCATGTCCCTCATCTTCGACTTCCACACTGAGTAGTTGGAGTCGGTGAGCTTGAACATGCCTCCCAACGAATCTTCCATTTTTCTATGTCGTTTCGCTCTTATACCAGTTTGTAGAGAATATGCAGAATAATGCTCGGCCACAACCGAGCCTTCGATTACTTCATTGAGAATTACAAACACAAAAATGGGAATGTGGAGATAGATGCACGTATACACAGAAAATACTGAAAGAGAGTACACAGTATGTTTACGTGGAAAACCCTAAACGGGAAAAAATGACGGGAGTGCACAAGCTCCAAACTATCACTATTTCTAACAGGAATACAACAGGGGAACACAGAGGCAACGACCTCGTGCTCACAATCTTCACCTGGCTGCGGTTACAACAGAGACTCTCTCTCTCTCTCTCTCTCTCTCTCTCTCTCTCTCTCTCTCTTTCCCTCTGCTATGCTCTGTACAGTGGTTACACCAAAAATAACCAACTCTCTCTATCATACTATTTGCCCTAGGTCATATTTATACTATTATGACTTTCGGGCTATTTACAAACATAGCCACAATGGGCGAACAGAAACATATTTACATATATGTCCCTTCATCTAGTGAGAGGTTCTCACCGGGCCTGCGTCATCCGGTTCCCACTGGGTCTTCCTTACCGGGTATTCATCATCCGGTTCTCACTGGGTCTGCGTCATCCGGTTCTCACCGGGCCTTCATCATCCGGTTCTCACCAGGCCTTCATCATCCCATCCGGAGGGACCGAAATCCTAACACCTAAAACACTTAAGGACTCGATTCGGTATGCAAAGGAATGCGACTTATGTCAATGGATGGGCCAACCAACAGAACAAGCAAGGATGCCACACCAACCGGTGTTACCACTGGAGCTGTTTCAAAAATGGGGATTGGACTTCGTCGGACCTTTCAAACCTCCGGCAATGTGGAGCGGGAACTGGTATATCATTGTAGCAACAGACTACTATACCAAATGGGTGGAAGCAAAGGCACTCCGGGATAATAGCGCGGCCTCAACGGCCAAGTTCCTATACGAGTACATTTGGTGCCAATATGGATGCCCGATAGAACTGATCAGTGATCGAGGACATTTCCTCGGTCAAGTAGTAGAGAGCTTAACGACATTTTATGCGGTCATACACAAGCGGAGTACACCTTATTATCCGAAAGCCAACGGATTGGCCAAATCCACCAACAAGACCTTGCAGAACATCCTCCGGAAAATAGTCAATGAAAACCACACCGACTAGGACATGAAGCTGCAGAGTGCATTGTGGGCTTACCAAACTGCGTACAAAACAAGTATCCGGACAACACCATTCCAGTTAGCTTTCAGATTAGAAGTGGTCATGCCGATAGAGTTTCAAATTCCGAGTTTGCGGATTCAAGTACAGGAAAGGTTAAGTGAGAAGGAATCGGAAAAAATCCGACTAGCGACATTGTGTGAATTAGAAGAACACCGAATAGCTAGCATTATGCAGTTGGAACTCGAGCAACGACGACAGAAAGTGTTCATCGACTAGCACCAGAAAGGGAACGAGAAAATGTTCAGAATCGGCAAGCCGGTATTAGTAATTCAGACCCGGATGAGCAAAATGCCGAGGAAGCTACAGTTCCAGTGGAGCGGACCGTACTGGATAACACGAGAGTTTAAAGGCTCGTATAAGCTAGGAACGTTGACCGGCGAAGTCGTGGAAAAGTGGGTAAACGATTTCCGACTAAAACCATATTACGGACAAATGCCGCAGAACCCATTCAAACAACCGGATGCCAAAGCAGAAATCGAGAACGGCAAGCGGATAACCGGCAACCAAGAGGAACATACAACGGATCCGGTGTTGCCGGATACAAGGGTTTGGAATACCACGCATGTGAAAAAAAAAAACCATCATGCAAGGGCAAGGAGTACAAACGTGGAGTAAAGCCATCATGCAGGCAGAAAAAAAAAGAGAAAAATGAAGGCCATTAAAAAATGAACAGACACCTCGAAACAATGTGACGTCAACCATTTAAAGCACACCACGCGTCACACAACCACTACTAAAGCACACGACGTGCATGCGAGGGAATCGAGAAAAGGCGGCAAAGATGGGAACACAGCCTCTGCATAACAGAGTCTCTTTGTTATGTTATCGAGTAGAAATTAGGGGAAGATTGGTTGAAATCAACTAGAGAAATTAGTGGTCAAGTAACTAGAGGAATTAGTGGTCAAGTAGCTAGAGAAATTGGTGGTGAAGTAGTTGAGTCCATGGGTATTTAAGTAGGTTGTGTGCATAGAGAAGGGCAGGCTGGTTTTTGGGAAATTAGGGGGATACCCCCAATGTAATACCTTCTCTTTAATATAGAAAATACTCTTTCTTCTTATTGAACTGAATATGTACTCGACCGACAACATACCTACTCGACCGGCCACACCCTCAGGCAGGAAATTTCTGAAAATATGTTGAATAATAGAAGGAGAATGGATAGGGAACCACGCCCTCTTCGACAAAGGGGAAATATGGAAATTGTGGATGAATTTGAATCAAGAGAAATATTAGAGCATGGTATTGACCAAATGGAACAACCAAGAGGGCAAACCTCACATGATTTGGAAGAAGCGGCGGGGATCGAATTCGGATCTCTCCATGAAGCGTTGGAAATAGAAGGGCAAGAGTCATGAGAAGAGACAACTAGAAGACTCGTGGAGACGGATGTTGGCCACAACCAAGCCCCACCGAAGGATCGATTAGAAATTTTAGTAGATCTCCTTCTCAGAAATACAAATAGGGGCATAGAAGGGGGAAGCGGAAGGTTCACACCAATCAAACCTCGGACGCATTCAGGCGAACGAAAATCACTAGTCTTGAATAGGTGGGTTCATGAGGTAGAACACTTTCTTCGGCAAAGTGGTATATCTCAAGACCAATGGACCATATCTGCAACAAACTTTTTAGAAGGGACGACCTTAAATTGGTATCTGGCTGGAGAGAACACATATCAGTTCATGGGATGGCAAGCCTTCACAACTTGAATGCAGCACATATTTTATCCCACCAAATGAAACAACTCGTTTGATGGATGAATGGAGGAAATTAAGGCAAGGAGAGGGGAGTTTGTCGACATATGTCGACCAGTATAGACAACTCATGCTTCAACTCCCGCATTTTCATGAAGTGACTAAAATTCATGGTTTTTTGTTTGGTTTAAGATCCAAAATTAGGATGGAGATTGAAAAGCAACAACCGATGAATTTGGAGATGGCGGTTCAACTAGCTGAACGAATTGGTGATTTTGAGGAGCTTCAACAACCATTTCGAGCCATGAAATCGTCCATCAACTTCCCTATGAGACGCGATTTTAGTACTCAAGGGCAAAGATTCTTCAACAGATCACCTGCTATGTCCCAAGATAATTGGGGGGGTAGTAATGGAGCACGGAAAATCATGGCATCCACATCAAATGGGGAAAGGCTCCCAAATCTTCGAAGGGGTTGTTTTGAATGTGGCGGTCCACACTTAGCATCTAAATGTCCCCGAAGGAAATCACCAAAAGTCATTGTGGCCCAAGCCAATGTTAGGGATCTTGATGAGGGATTGGACAACAACAACTATGAACCTCTTGACATTCTTGATGAGGTGAAGGATGGGTTAATGGAGGTCGCGGCAAGGGCAGCAAAGGTAAAACCCCTTTGTTTTGTTGTGGGTATCTCTCACATTGATCATTTGTACTTGGCATCCAAGATCAACGGCCATGCTTGCAATGCTATGATTGATAGTGGAGAACCACATAACTTTATCAATCCCGAGTGCGTCACTAAATTTGGATTGAAACTGTTGAGAATCAAGCTCAACTTGGTCTAGTGTGTGAACTCACCTTGAGAATGAAGAGACACTCCAACGGTCAAGAGTCACCATTATGTCACCACTTTGTATTCTAGCATTTAGTATGAGTCATAGTGTTGGGATTACGGTCCCTCCGGATGGGATGGTCGGATGTCCGGGAATCGGGAATGAAGACCCGAATGAGGAGTACCCGGTATCGGAGCCGGATGATGAAGAACCGGTTCCGGAGCCGGATGATGAAGACCCGGTTCCGGATCCGGATGATGAAGACCCCGGCTACGGAGCCGGATGATGAAGACCCCGGCTACGGAGCCGGATGACGAATGTACCCGGAGAGAGATCCGGATGCGGGGACATATTTGTGAATATGTTTGCCAAGGGCCCTTGAGGCTATATTTGTAAATAGCCCGAAAGTCATATGTGTATAAATATGACTTAGGGCAAACAGTTTTGGTGGTTGTTGCTCATTTTTCTGTTTTCCACTTAGAGGGAGCGAAGTGAGAGCAGCAGAGAGTGAGAGAGAGAGAGAAAGGAAGAGGTCGACGCCTCTGTGTAATACCGCCGCCTGTGGCGAGGACAGCGAGCTCAAGGTTGTCGCCCTGCAGCTCGCCATTGTCCATTCCCTGCGTATAGTGATAGTTGGAGTCTTGCACTCCCGTGGTTTTTCCCGTCTAGGGTTTTCCACGCTAAACCCTGTGCATTCAAGTCTCTCTCTGTGTTATCGATTTTCTGCTGCATTGATTCGTGTTTCCTCGGTTGTGGTCGAGAGGTGAAGAAATTGAAAGCGTCAATTCCTAACAATCTGGTATCAGAGCGACTGCAGTGCAGAAAATGGAAGGCGGCAGCAGCGGGCAGCCGGGGATGATGGTGCTGAATGCGCAGAACTACGCCGACTGGAAGATAAAGATGGAGGATCTGCTCATTGTTCGGGACCTGTATGAACCGATCGACAGGTCGGAAATACCCAAGGGGGTACTTGAGACGGAATGGAGGCTTCTGAACCGGAAAGCCGTTGCAACCATTCGGCAATACGTCGACGTGAGCGTTCTACAACATGTGGCGAACGACACCAACGCATATGAGATGTGGCAGAAGCTGTCGGGCCTCTACGAGAGGAAGAATACGTTGAACCGGACCTCCCTGATGAGGAAGATAGTGAACCTCAAGTACCGGGACGGCGAGAGTATGGTGGAACACGTAAGCACGTTCATGGGATTCGTGAACCAACTTGCGGCGATCAAGTTCCCGTTGGAGGATGCAATGCAAGCCATCATCCTGATGTGTACATTGCCGGCAAGCTGGGAGAACTTGGTGGTGACTCTCAGCACCTCCTGCACCGAAGATAACTTGTCCTTACAAACGGTAAAGACAAGCATTTTGAACGAAGAAGCGCGTCGGAGAGATAAAGAACCGGCCTCCGATCCGAAGATGCTGCTTACCGAATCGGATCGGGGAAGACAACGGAACCGGAGTCCGCAAAGACGGGAGAAGTCGGGGACCCGGTCGCAGTCAAGAGGAAGGCCCACATGCTTCCACTGTGGGAAGCCGGGGCACTTCCGAAAGAATTGTCGGCATTACCGAAAAGACAACGGAGCCGACGACACCGATTTGAAGAAGTCTTCGGAACGGAACGGTGCTTACCGGGGAGCCACGGACCGGAATGGTTCGGATCGGCGAGAGCAGGACCAGAAAGGAACGACGGCACTCGTGGCAAGTGAAGAGGAGATCATGCTCATCACCGAAGAAGGTGAACTAAACATTGCCGGCGATGAGACTACCTGGGTGGTCGATTCCGGAGCGTCGTTCCACCTGACCCTGGAAAGAAGATACTTCTCATCCTACACAGTCGGTGAGCATGGCTGTGTTCGGATGGGAAATGAAGGTACGTGCCGGATTGTCGGCATAGGAGACGTGTGGTTGACAACCTCGACCGGATGCAAAATGTTGCTGAAGGATGTCCGACACGTTCCGGAGGTTCGATTGAACCTGATTTCGGCCGGGAGGCTAGACGATGAAGGCTACACAGGTAGCATCCGGAACGGCGTAATGAAGTTCAGCAAGGGGAGCCTGATAGTGGCTCGGGCCCGGAAAGTCAACACACTGTACCTTATGAGTGCCTGGTTGTGTCCGGAGGAGTTGAACGTGGCAGCCGACACTGCCGGTGAGCTGTGGCACAAGAGACTGTGTCACATGAGTGAGAAGGGGATGAAGAGGCTTGCAGAAGACAACCTTATTCCAGTGAAGCATGTGCAACCTTATTCGTGACATTCATTGATGACCACAGCCGGAAGCTGTGGACGGCACCGTTGAAGACAAAGGACCAAGTGTTGTGCGTCTTCAAAGAACTCCACGCGAGAGTGGAAAGGGAATCCGGCAAGAAGCTGAAAGCGATACGAGCAGATAACGGAGGGGAATACCGGGGGCAGTTCGAGGAGTATTGTCGCTCGAAGGGAATCCGGCTCAAGTTTACTGTGCCGAAGACGCCGAATCTGAACGGGCTGGCCGAGAGGATGAACCGGACCATAATGGAGAGGGTCCGGAGTATGCTGGCGCATGCGAAATTACCCAAGGGGTTTTGGGCTGAGGCAATGTCGACGGCGACATACGTGATAAACAGATCACCCTCAGTACCTTTGGACGGAGACACGCCGCAGAGAGTGTGGACCGGTAGGGAAGTATCCTACCGGCATCTGAAGGTGTTCGGGTGTCTCGCATATGTGCATGTGGCAAAGGACCGGAGAGGAAAGCTAGATCCAAAGACCCGGCCATGCATATTCCTCGGTTACGGCGATGACGAGTTCGGCTACCGAGTATGGGACCCGGTCGACAAAAAGATATTCCGGAGTCGTGATATCATCTTCATGGAGGACAAGACACTCGCCGACTGGGAGTCGGAGAAGAAGATGAAGAGCTCCAAGTCGACCGGTGAGGATCAACTCTACAAGGAGCAGTCCCGACCGGCAAGGGACCGGTTAGCACTCGAGGATCCGGCCGAAGACGGTGAAGAAACAGAACCGGCCGAGGAAGATGAAACTGATCCCGGAACCGGCCCCGATCCTGAAATGGATTCGGATGAAGAGGAAACGGAGGAGCCGGTTACCGAAGCTCCGGAACGGAGATATCCTCTAAGAGAGAGAAGGGCCCCCCGGAGATTTCCGGAACCAGAGCACGTGCTGCTAACCGACGAAGGGGAGCCGGAGAGTTTTCAAGAAGCAAAGCTTGACACCCATAGCCGCAGGTGGTTAAGTGCCATGCAGGAGGAGATGGATTCCCTGCATGAGAACCACACATATGAATTTGTGGAGTTGCCGAAAGGAAAGCGGGCACTTCGAAACAAGTGGGGGTTCAAGCTGAAACCGGGAGATGCCGGAAACCCCCCGAGATACAAAGCCAGGATCGTGGTGAAGGGGTTCCAGCAGAAGAAGGGCGTCGACTTCGACGAGATATTTGCCCCGGTAGTGAAGATGACCTCCATCCGGACGGTGCTAAGCATAGCGGCAAGCATGGACCTCGAGGTAGAACAGATGGACGTGAAGACGGCATTCCTTCACGGTGACCTCGAAGAAGAGATCTACATGCAGCAACCGGAAGGATTCGAGAAGAAAGGGAAGGAGCACCTGGTATGCCGGTTGAAGAAGAGCCTTTACGGACTGAAGCAGGCTCCCCGGCAATGGTACCGGAAGTTCGACTCTTTCATGACCGACGAAGGGTACCACAAAACGCAGTCCGATCAGTGCGTGTTTGTGAAGAAGTTCGAAGGAGGAGACACTCTAATACTCCTCCTGTACGTGGACGACATGTTGATCGTCGGACGGGACCAGGTCAAGATACGGATGCTGAAGAAAGCGCTTCACCGAACCTTCTCAATGAAGGACCTGGGTCCGGCGAGGCAAATACTAGGGATGCACATCATCCGGGACCGGAAGAAGAAGCAGTTGTGGCTGTCACAGGAGAAGTACGTGACAAAGGTGCTTCACCGGTTCAACATGTCGGAAGCAAGACCGGTCGGGTCAACCCTCCCGGCAAACTGCAAGTTGTCCAGCAAGCAAAGCCCCAAGACAAAGGCTGAGAAGGAGGACATGATGAAAGTACCATATGCCTCTGCCGTCGGAAGCTTGATGTACGCAATGGTGTGTACAAGACCAGACATAGGATATGCAGTCGGAGTGGTGAGCCGGTACATGAGCAATCCCGGCAAAGAGCACTGGAACGCGGCCAAGTGGATACTCCGATACCTGAAGGGCACGGCAAACGTGTGCCTCCGATTCGGCTCCGGTAAGCCCGAACTCGACAGCTTTACCGATTCGGATATGTCGGCTGATGCAGATACCAGCCGGTCCACATCAGGGTATGTGATGACGTATGCAGGGGGAGCTGTTTCGTGGCAGTCGAGGCTGCAGAAGACGGTTGCATTGTCAACCACGGAGGCGGAGTAAATGGCGGCTGTTGAAGCCGGCAAGGAAATGATATGGATGAAGGACTTCATTAGAGAGCTCGGTATCCGGCAGGAGGAGTACCGACTCTACTGCGACAGTCAGAGTGCCATCCACCTTGCGAAGAACGCGGCCTATCACTCCCGGACGAAGCACATCCAGCGAAGATATCACTGGATCCGGGAAAGGATAGAAGACCAGGAGTTCGTGCTGACGAAGATCCACACGGACGAGAACGGGTCAGACATGCTGACCAAAGTGCTCACACCCGACAAGCTGGAAGCGTGCCGGAAGAGGGTCGGACTGGAAAGACATCCCATGCCGAAGTGAAGGGGGAGTTTGTTGGGATTACGGTCCCTCCGGATGGGATGGTCGGATGTCCGGTAATCGGGAATGAAGACCCGAATGAGGAGTACCCGGTATCGGAGCCGGATGATGAAGAACCGGTTCCGGAGCCGGATGATGAAGACCCGGTTCCGGATCCGGATGATGAAGACCCCGGCTACGGAGCCGGATGATGAAGACCCCGGCTACGGAGCCGGATGACGAATGTACCCGGAGAGAGATCCGGATGCGGGGACATATTTGTGAATATGTTTGCCAAGGGCCCTTGAGGCTATATTTGTAAATAGCCCGAAAGTCATATGTGTATAAATATGACTTAGGGCAAACAGTTTTGGTGGTTGTTGCTCATTTTTCTGTTTTCCACTTAGAGGGAGCGAAGTGAGAGCAGCAGAGAGTGAGAGAGAGAGAGAAAGGAAGAGGTCGACGCCTCTGTGTAATACCGCCGCCTGTGGCAAGGACAGCGAGCTCAAGGTTGTCGCCCTGCAGCTCGCCATTGTACATTCCCTGCGTATAGTGATAGTTGGAGTCTTGCACTCCCGTGGTTTTTCCCGTCTAGGGTTTTCCACGCTAAACCCTGTGCATTCGAGTCTCTCTCTGTGTTATCGATTTTCTGCTGCATTGATTCGTGTTTCCTCGGTTGTGGTCGAGAGGTGAAGAAATTGAAAGCGTCAATTCCTAACACATAGAATCATATTCTATGACACATAATTTATGAGCTTTCACATTCCCCATGCTCCATGAGTCTTGTAGTTAATGAAGAGAGAGGGTGACTACATAAAGCACCCTCCTCCCACCTTGTAAAACGTTGGGTCTTTCTCCTTTGTGAATATACTTTAACCTTGCGTATACTCTCTCTCTCTCTCTCTCTCTCTCTCTCTCTCTCTCTCTCTCACACACACACACACACACACACATAACTCACATCTCTTCCGCTTCACAAGAATCCATCTCTTGATTCTTTACATGGTATCAGACCGAGGTTGGTAGCTCGATCTAGCCCATTCGCCTCATCGTGATCGTGTGTTGTGCTCCACGCCGACGACCAAGAACTGGCTCATCGCTATTGTAGCTTTGCTACATAGCTCGCATTCGAAGAGAGAAGAACAAGAAGAAGAATCGACATAATGAATACTCAAATGGGGAACGCTCTCCCTACCGAGAAGTTGGATCAAAACAACTTCGCATCTTGGGAGTACAAGATGCACCAATACCTTGTCGGACAAGGCTATTGGAGCTACATCAAAGGAGCGCATGAAGACCAACCCGCCGAAGCGGCTCCCAGATACGCGACATGGGAGCAAGCCGCAAGCCGCGTGATGTATTGCTTGGTGACATGTGTTCATCACCACATGCTCGGTTACATTCGAGAAGCCAAGACGCCTAAGGAAGCGTGGGAAAATCTACGAAAGATTTTCGCCGCCAACACGACCGCGAGGAAGCTTCAACTCCGCCAAGAGTTGAACAACATTCAACAAAGGGACGTGTCCATCACGACATACACCTTGAAGATCAAGAAGATTTGCGACTCGCTCGGCTCAATAAGCGTAATGTTGGAAACAGCGCTCGGCCACAACCGAGGAATAGGATCAACTCACAGAAAACGGGAAAATACAAAGTGCACGAGGACAATAGAGAGAAGAGTACGCAGGATGTTTTACGTGGAAAACCCTAAATGGGAAAAAACCACGGGAGTCCTCAAGCTCCAACTATCACTATACACAGAGATGTACAATGGTGAAGCTACAAGGCAACAACCTTGAGCTCACTGTCTTCGCCACAGGCGGCGGCAGTACACAGAGGCAACGACCTCTTTGTCTCTCTCTCTCTCTCTCTCTCGCGGCTGCTCACTTTTCTCTCTCTCAGCTGAAAACATAAAAATGAGCAACAACATCAAACTGTTTGCCCTAAGTCATATTTATACACATATGACTTTCGGGCTATTTACAAATATAGCCTCAAGGGCCCTTGGCAAACATATTCACAAATATGTCCCCGCATCCGGATCTCTCTCCGGGTACATACGTCATCTGGCTCCGTAACCGGGGTCTTCAGCATCCGGCTCCGTAACCGGGGTCTTCATCATCCGGATCCGTAGCCGGGTACCCTTCATCCGGCTTCATGCCGGGTACTCTTCATCACCCGGTTCCGTAACAGCCTCCGGGCTTGCCGTCATTCATCTCCGGACATCCCATCCGGAGGGACCGAAATCCCAACAAACTCCCCCTTCACTTCGGCATGGGATGTCTCTCCAACCCGATCCTCTTCCGGCATGCTTCCAGCTTGTCGGGTGTGAGCACCTTAGTCAGCATATCCGACCCGTTCTCGTCCGTGTGGATCTTCGTCAGCACGAACTCCTTGTCTTCTATCCTTTCCCGGATCCAGTGGTATCTACGCTGGATGTGTTTCGTCCGGGAATGGTAGGCCTCGTTCTTCGCAAGGTGGATGGCACTCTGACTATCGCAGTAGAGTCGGTACTCCTCCTGCCGGATACCGAGCTCTCTAATGAAGTCCTTCATCCATATTACTTCCTTGCCGGCTTCAATAGCCGCCATGTACTCCGCCTCCGTGGTTGACAACGCAACCGTCTTCTGCAACCTCGACTGCCACGAAACGGCTCCCCCTGCATATGTCATTACATACCCTGATGTAGACCGGCTGGTATCCGCATCAGCCGACATGTCCGAATCGGTAAATCCATCGAGTTCGGGCTTACCGGAGCCGAATCGGAGGCACACGCTTGCCGTGCCCTTCAGGTATCGGAGTATCCACTTGACCGCGTTCCAGTGCTCCTTGCCGGGATTGCTCATGTACCGGCTCACCACTCCGACTGCATATCCTATGTCTGGTCTTGTACACACCATTGCGTACATCAAGCTTCCTACGGCAGAGGCATATGGTATCTTCATCATATCCTCCTTTTCAACCTTTGTCTTGGGACTTTGCTTGCCGGATAACTTGCAGTTTACCGGGAGGGTCGATCCGACCAGTCTTGCTTCCGACATGTTGAACCGTTGAAGCACCTTTGTCACGTACTTCTCCTGTGACACCCACAACTGCTTCTTCTTCCGGTCCCGTATGATGTGCATCCCTAGTATTTGCCTCGCCGGACCCAGGTCCTTCATTGAGAAGGTTCGGTGAAGAGCTTTCTTCAGCATCCGTATCTTGCCCTGGTCCCGTCCGACGATCAACATGTCGTCCACGTACAGGAGGAGTATTAGAGAGTCTCCTCCTTCGAACTTCTTCACAAACACGCAGTGATCGGACTGCGTTTTGTGGTACCCTTCGTCGGTCATGAAGGAGTCGAACTTCCGGTACCATTGTCGGTGAGCCTGCTTCAGTCCGCAAAGGCTCTTCTTCAACCGGCATACCAGGTGCTCCTTCCCTTTCTTCTCGAATCCTTCCGGTTGCTGCATGTAGATCTCTTCTTCGAGGTCACCGTGAAGGAATGCCATCTTCACGTCCATCTGTTCTACCTCGAGGTCCATGCTTGCCGCTATGCTCAGCACCGTCCGGATGGAGGTCATCTTCACTACCGGGGCAAATATCTCGTCGAAGTCGACGCCCTTCTTCTGCTGGAACCCCTTCACTACGATCCTGGCTTTGTATCTCGGGGGGTTTCCGGCATCTCCCGGTTTCAGCTTGAACACCCACTTGTTTCGAAGTGCCCGCTTACCTTTCGGCAACTCCACAAGTTCATATGTGTGGTTCTCATGCAGGGAATCCATCTCCTCCTGCATGGCACTCAACCACCTGCGGCTATGGGTGTCAAGCTTTGCTTCTTCAAAACTTTCCGGCTCCCCCTCGTCGGTTAGCAGCACGTGCTCTGGTTCCGGAAATCTCCGGGGGGCCCTTCTCTCTCTTAGAGGATATCTCCGTTCCGGAGCTTCGGTAACCGGCTCCTCCGTTTCCTCTTCATCCGAATCCATTTCGGGATCGGGGCCGGTTCCGGTATCAGTTTCATCTTCCTCGGCCGGTTCTGTTTCTTCACCGTCTTTGGCCGGATCCTCGAGTGCTAACCGGTCTCTTGCCGGTCGGGACTGCTCTTCGTAGAGTTGATCCTCACCGGTTGACTTGGAGCTCTTCATCTTCTTCTCCGACTCCCAGTCGGCGAGTGTCTTGTCCTCCATGAAGATGATATCTCCACTCCTGAATATCTTCTTGTCGACCGGGTCCCATACTCGGTAGCCGAACTCGTCGTCGCCGTAACCGAGGAATATGCATGGCCGGGTCTTTGGATCTAACTTTCCTCTCCGGTCCTTTGCCACATGCACGTATGCGAGACACCCGAACACCTTCAGATGCCGGTAGGACACTTCCTTACCAGTCCACACTCTCTGGGGCGTGTCTCCGTCCAAAGGCACTGAGGGTGATCTATTCATCACATACGTCGCCGTCGACATTGCCTCAGCCCAAAATCCCTTGGGTAATTTCGCATGCGCCAGCATACTCCGGACCCTCTCCATTATGGTCCGGTTCATCCTCTCGGCCAGCCCGTTCAGTTCCGGCGTCTTCGGCACAGTAAACTCGAGCCGGATTCCCTTCGAGCGACAGTACTCCTGGAACTGCCCCCGGTATTCCCCTCCGTTATCCGCTCGTATCGCCTTCAGCTTCTTGCCGGATTCCCTTTCCACTCTCGCGTGAAGCTCTTTGAAGACGCACAACACTTGGTCCTTTGTCTTCAACGGTGCCGTCCACAGCTTCCGGTTGTGGTCATCAATGAATGTCACGAAGTATTGGGCTCCGCCATGTGACTTCGTTTCTACTTGACACACGTCAGTGTGCACCAGCTCCAATGGTGCGCTACGTCTCGTCGGTGGCCTTGAGTGGAAGGAGGTCCGGTTTTGCTTACCGGCCAGGCAGTCGGTGCACTTCTCCAGGTGCACATGCTTCACTGGAATAAGATTGTCTTCTGCAAGCCTCTTCATCCCCTTCTCACTCATGTTGCACAGTCTCTTGTGCCACAGCTCACCGGCAGTGTCGGCAGCCACGTTCAGCTCCTCCGGACATAGCCGGGAATTCATCAGGTACAGAGTGTTGATCTTCCGGGCCCGAGCCACTATCAGGCTCCCCTTGCTGAACTTCATGACACCGTTCCGGATGCTACCCGTGTAGCCTTCATCGTCTAGCCTCCCGACCGAAATCAGGTTCAATCGAACCTTCGGAACGTGTCGGACATCCTTCAGCAGCATCTTGCATCCGGTTGATGTCATCAGCCACACGTCTCCTATGCCGGCAATCCGGCATGTACCTTCATTTCCCATCCGGACACAGCCGTGCTCACCGGTTGTGTAGGATGAGAAGTATTTCTTCTCCGGGGTCAGGTGGAACGACGCTCCGGAATCGACCACCCAGGTCATTTCTACACCGGCAAGGTTCAGCTCCCTCTCTTCGGTAATGAGCATTATCTCTTCTTCACTTGCCGCGAGTGCCGTCGTTCCTTTCCGGTCCTGCCCTCGCCGATCCGGACCTCTTCGGTCCGTGGCTCCCCGGTATGCACCGTTTCTCTCCGGTGACTTCTTCGAATCGGTGTCGTCGGCTCCGTTGTCCTTTCGGTAATGCCGACAATTCTTCCGGAAGTGCCCCGGCTTCCCACAGTGGAAGCATGTGGGCCTTCCTCTTGACTGCGACCGGGTCCCCGACTTCTCCCGTCTTTGCGGACTCCGGTTCCATTGTCTTCCCCGATCCGATTCGGTAAGCAGCGCCTTCGAGTCGGAGGCCGGTTCTTTATCTCTCCGACGCGCTTCTTCGTTCAAAATGCTTGTCTTTACCGTTTGTAGAGACAAGTTATCTTCGGTGCAGGAGGTGCTGAGAGTCACCACCAAGTTCTCCCAGCTTTCCGGCAATGTACACATCAGAATGATGGCTTGCATTGCATCCTCCAACGGGAACTTGATCGCCGCAAGCTGGTTCACGAATCCCATGAACGTGCTCACGTGTTCCACCATATTCTCGCCGTCCCGGTACTTGAGGTTCACTATCTTCCTCATCAGGGAGGTCCGGTTCAACGCATTCTTCCTCTCGTAGAGGCCCGACAGCTTCTTCCACATCTCATATGCGTTGGTGTCGTTCGCCACATGTTGTAGGACGCTTACATCGACATATTGCCGGATCGTCGCTACGGCTTTCCGGTTCAGGAGCTTCCACTCCGACTCTATTACTCCCTTGGGTATCTCGGCATTGTCGATCGGTTCGTACAGGTCTCGGACGATGAGAAGGTCTTCCATCTTTATCTTCCAGTCGGCGTAGTTCTGTGAGTTCAACACCATCATGCCCGGAGGCCCACTACCGCCGCCTTCCATTTTCTGTGTTACCGTCGCTCTGATACCAGTTTGTTGGAAACAGCGCTCGGCCACAACCGAGGAATAGGATCAACTCACAGAAAACGGGAAAATACAAAGTGCACGAGGACAATTGAGAGAAGAGTACGCAGGATGTTTTACGTGGAAAACCCTAAATGGGAAAAAACCACGGGAGTCCTCAAGCTCCAACTA
The DNA here is from genome assembly GCF_043228905.1 of Azolla caroliniana. Taxonomy (NCBI): domain Eukaryota; kingdom Viridiplantae; phylum Streptophyta; class Polypodiopsida; order Salviniales; family Salviniaceae; genus Azolla; species Azolla caroliniana. Next base: position 4,654,453 of record NW_028230447.1, read on the forward strand.
TCACTATACACAGAGATGTACAATGATGAAGCTACAAGGCAACAACCTTGAGCTCACTGTCTTCGCCACAGGCGGCGGCAGTACACAGAGGCAACGACCTCTTTGTCTCTCTCTCTCTCTCTCTCTCGCGGCTGCTCACTTTTCTCTCTCTCAGCTGAAAACATAAAAATGAGCAACAACATCAAACTGTTTGCCCTAAGTCATATTTATACACATATGACTTTCGGGCTATTTACAAATATAGCCTCAAGGGCCCTTGGCAAACATATTCACAAATATGTCCCCGCATCCGGATCTCTCTCCGGGTACATACGTCATCTGGCTCCGTAACCGGGGTCTTCAGCATCCGGCTCCGTAACCGGGGTCTTCATCATCCGGATCCGTAGCCGGGTACCCTTCATCCGGCTTCATGCCGGGTACTCTTCATCACCCGGTTCCGTAACAGCCTCCGGGCTTGCCATCATTCATCTCCGGACATCCCATCCGGAGGGACCGAAATCCCAACACGTAAGTATAGATGATGATGAGATGGTGCAAATATGCCTCGGCGGCCTCGCACCACGGTTCGACGCTATGCGAACCGCCGTTCTAGCACGGGAGAAATCTCCCTCCTTCTTCGAGCTCCAATCAATGCTATTGGTCAAAGAAAACCACGTGCGTACAAGGAGCAATGAGTCGGAAGGCCACATGCTCTACACGCACTCTAATGGAGGAAGAGGACGCGGACGAGCGAGAGGCCGATTCGGCCAAGGACAAGGCAGACGAGGTCCAACCTACAACAACAACTCCCAATTTCGGCCGCAAAACGGAGGCCAACGAGGAACCTTTGCAAGAAGGGGGAGCTTCCACTCCAGCTGGAGCCGTCAAAACGCAACCGAATGCGGATATTGCGGAAAGCTCGGCCACCACGAAGAAGAGTGCCGAAAGAAGATGCGTGAATCAGCTTCCACAAGCCGACAACTCACGAATTACGCACACAACTCCAACTATGAAGATCGTGGCGGAATGTATGCGCACAACTCCGACCGTGGTGGAATGTTCATGATGAAACATAGAGCAAACTCTATGTCGGCCGCTACCTCAACTAGTGCCTCCGGTCCGGAAGACGTATGGTTCGTCGATTCCGGTGCCTCGAACCATATAACATCGCATCAAGAATGGTTTCGAGAACTTCGAGAGCCGGACCAACCCAGCTATGTCGAAACCGGAGACGACATTACGCACCCGATTCAGCACATTGGCAATGTTCCGTTCGGAAAAGAAGGTAAGCAAAATTACATTAAAAATGTCTTGCATGTACCGACCATTACGAAGAATTTGGTCTCTGTCGGCCAAATTTTAGAGCAAGGGATGCAAGTTCGATTTAATCAAGACAGTTGCTTCATCAAAAAAGAGGGCCGACTCATCGCACGCGGTGGAAGAGAGGGTCAGATGTTCATTCTCGATTCGCACGAGATGAAATCCGCCATGTTCGCGAAAAGCACGAAAGCCGAATCCGACATAGAGCTATGGCATAAGCGAATCGGCCACATCAATCTCAACAAACTCAAAGCAATGAAATCAAAAGGAGTCGCCATCGGATTCCCGACATTCAAAGAGAAGGAGATTGAAGGTGTATGTGAAGTGTGCCAATTCGGCAAGCAACACCGACTCCTATTTCCGAAGGAGCGGAATGTGAGCAAAGGCGTACTCGAAGTAATTCATTCCGATGTATGGGGTCCAGCTCAAATGGCGACATTCGGCGGATGCCGATATTACGTGCTCTTCATCGACAACTTTTGTAGGCACACTTGGATCTACCCGATGCGGCAAAAGAGCGAAGTGTTCGGACACTTCCAAAATTTCAAGAATGAAGTCGAGAAAGCCACGGGCCGACATGTACGATGCCTTCGATCGGATGGCAGCAAGGAGTACTTCTCGGACGATTTCACAACGTATCTCCGAAAGGAAGGAATTCGGCAAGAATTCACTTGCCAACACACTTCGCAACAAAACGGAGTAGCCGAGCGCAAAAATCGGCACATCCTCGAAGGAGCGCGGGCCATGATGAACGAGAAGCATATGCCCAAGTCATATAGGGCTGAAGCGGCAAATACGGCCGTCTACCTAATGAAATGGTGCACAACATCCGGCGTGCACGAGGTCACTCCACACGAAAGATTCTTCGGAAAGAAGCCGAACCTATCACATGTTTGGATATTCGGCTCCATTGCGTACGTGCACATCCCCGACGAGAAGCGTCAAAAGCTCGACCCAAAGTCAGAGAAATGTATCCTCGTAGGATACTCATTGGAGCAAAAGGGGTACAAGTGCTACAACCCCTCAACTCGAAAATCTCGGGTAAGTCGAGACGTCGTCTTTGACGAGTCTGCATCCTGGTACGCACCAGAGACAACTTTGACTCCGACCCCGCTCGACCCGGAATCCACCGAACAAGAGATAGAGGATGAAGATCACCTTATGCGCATGTTCGAAGAAAGTCTGATCGCGACCCGACTGAGCGGACCACAAGAGCCTTTGAGCGATCAAAGCACATCACGGCCTAGCCCGAAGATGGACAAAGGCAAGGCAAAAATGGCGGAATATGAAGACGATCGCTTCGACGACGATGAATCAATCGACAGTGAGTTCGGCGGCTTCGATGTACCAATCGGAGCTAAGAAAGCCCTCATCTCCGCAAATGAAAAGCTCCGCCAATCCACCCGTGAAAAGAACCCTGTAAGCCGATTCGGCTACAACGAGTGTATGGCGTACCATTACGCCTTTATGATGAAGGTAGCGACAGTACGGGAGCCGGAAACCTTTTCAAAAGCTGCGAAGGACCCGCGATGGATCGAAGCAATGAACGAGGAGATGCATGCACTACGGAAGAACGAGACGTGGGATCTCGTTCCCACCTCACCACACAAAAAGGCGATCAGATGCAAATGGATCTACAAGGTGAAGTATAACGTCGATGGCTCCGTCAACCGCTACAAAGCTCAACTCGTAGCGAAAGGATATGCTCAAATGCATGGCGTCGACTACGAAGAGACCTTTGCCCCGGTGGCAAAGATGACAACGGTGCGGACCGTAATTACAATTGCCGCGGCGAAAGGGTGGCACCTCCATCAAATGGACATCAAGAACGCCTTTCTACAAGGCAAATTAGAAGAGGTGTACATGATCCAACCACCCGGCTTCAACTCGAGCACTCATCCAAAAGCCGTATGCCAACTCAAGAAGCCACTCTACGGCCTCAAGCAAGCACCGCATGCTTGGCATTCGAAGATAACGCAATATCTTCATCAAATCGGCTTCCGTATGTCAAAATCAGACAACTCCCTCTACATACGAAGCGATTCCACAAGTCCGATCGTCATCATCTTATATGTGGATGACCTAGTCATTGGAGGTGAGCATCTCGTCGAAATCAATAAAGTCAAATCCCTCCTTTCTGACAAGTTCGAGATGACGGACATGAAGGAGCTCCACTACTTCCTCGGCATCGAGGTAATTCGGACTACGGCCGGAATCATGATCTCTCAACGGCACTACATCCTCAACTTGTTATACAAGTTCGGGATGGCTGAGTGCAAATCCGTGGCAACCCCGCTCAATCGTAATCTCAAACTAGATGCGAACTCCGGCACCAAAGCGTGTGAGCCGACTCAGTATCGACAACTCATCGGGAGTCTCATCTACCTCACGATCACACGACCCGATCTCAGTTATCCGGTCGGTCTCCTTAGCCAGTTCATGCAAACACCGTGTGATACTCACTTGGATTGCGCTAAGCGAGTTCTACACTACGTGAGCGGCACAATGGATTGCGGCATCCTCTACAAGACCGCGATGCCAATACGACTCGAGGGGTACACAGACGCCGATTGGGCCGGCTACAAAGCCGATAGAAGATCAACCTCCGGATTTGTTTTCTCCCTCGGCAGCGGAGCAATATCCTGGAGTAGCAAGAAGCAGTCCACCGTTGCCCTTTCGAGTACGGAGGCGGAATACAGGGGTGCAGTCGTAGCTGCGTGTGCAGCCGTATGGCTCAAGAGGATTTTGAAGGATCTGAGCGTAACCGTCAAGGATCTGACTTCCCTTTACTACGACAACATGAGCAGTATCTATCTGGCTCGGAACCCGGTGTTCCACGCACGGACAAAGCACATCGAAGTGCACTATCACTTCATCTGAGAGCGCGTTCTAGCTGGCGATGTCGACCTACAACACATTAGCACCAATCTTCAAACGGCTGACATCTTCACTAAAGCCTTAGGAGCCGACAAGCTATGGCAATTCATGACCAATCTCGGATTGACGATCCCTGACCTACCAAGCTTGAGGGGGAGTACTGAAGACACTACGCAATAACGCGTAGATTCCGCAACCACGCACTACGCAATAACGTGTGGATTCCACAACCACGCAACAAAGCCGTGAAGAAAGATGCAAGCCGAAGCATAGACTTCGCAACTACGCACGCAAGCCGAAGCACATACTTCGTAACTACGCACAACGCAAGCTAGAGCACGTATTCCGCAACTCTGCATACATGCGAGTCGACACGAGTCGACGTGGACTCCAGAACGCGAGTTGAAGCGGATTTCGGATACCGTTTGAAACCGACCCGACTTGAGCTTGAGGGGGCGTGTTGAGAATCAAGTTCAACTTGGTCTAGTGTGTGAACTCACCTTGAGAGTGAAGAGACACTCCAACGGTCAAGAGTCACCATTATGTCACCACTTTGTATTCTAGCATTTAGTATGAGTCATAGAACCATAGTCTATGACACATAACTTATGAGCTTTCACATTCCCCATGGTCCATGAGTCTTGTAGTTAATGAAGAGAGAGGGTGACTACATAAAGCACCCTCCTCCCACCTTGTAAAACGTTGGGTCTTTCTCCTTTGTGAATATACTTTAACCTTGCGTATTCTCTCTCTCTCTCTCTCTCTCTCTCTCTCTCTCTCTCTCTCTCTCTCTCTCTCTCTCTCTCTCTCTCTCTCTCTCTCTCTCTCACACACACACACACACACACACATAACTCACATCTCTTCCGCTTCACAAGAATCCATCTCTTGATTCTTTACAGAAACCTATGCCATTAAAGGACATATCCATAAGCTTTGTGCAAGGCTCAACCAATGTTGGATTCCTGGCGTTGGATATTCCTATGGAAGCGGAAGCATGGAAAGGAAAGGTAAATTTTCTAGTAGTTCCAATGATAGGATTTGATGTCATATTAGGATTGGATTGGGCAGATAAGTATCTTATTGCACATTTCGGAAGGAGAATAGACAAAGTATTATTGGACAATTTGGATGGACACAATGGGGTGGTGGTAAGTCTTCATCGCCCAACAAATAAGCAAGTGGAATCAAGTAAGCAATCCAGTCCTCCTTTAGCATTATGTAGCGCCAAAGTGGCTAATCGTTCACTTAAAAAAGGAGGGCAATTATTTTTATGTACAACCATTGTCCACCATCAAGCAAATACAACATTGGAAGGACACAAAGGTAATCTAGTAATTCAACACCTAATAACTGAATTTAATGATGTGCTAACAACCAGGTTACCTCCTGGACTACCCCCTAAAAGAGCCATTGATCACAAAATCAACATACTACCGGGAAGCACACCACCAGCTAAAGCTCCATACAAGTTGAATGCAACTCAATTAGCAGAATTAAAGAAGTAATTGATCGAGTAGGAGACATATGGTTTCATCCACCTGAGCAATTCGCCATACGAGGCACCCATTATATTTGTTGCAAAAAGGATGGAACAATGCGAATGTGTATGAACTATTGAGCACTCAACAAGATAACAATCAAAGGTAAATATCCATTGCCAGTCATTGACAATTTACAGATCAATTGACAGGGGCACAATTTTTTACTCGCATCGACTTGAGGTCGGGATACCACCAAATCTGAGTTGTTGAAGGTGACATTGAGAAAACAACTTTTCAGACAAGGTATGGTAGTTATGAATGGCTGATTATGAGTTTTGGGCTCATCGGTGCACTAGGAACATTTAGCCGCTTGGGCAATGATCTATTTCATGCTTTTCTTGATGAGTTTTTCATCGTATACATAGATGATTTGCTCATCTATAGCAAAACATTGGAAGAGCACGTGTTACATGTTAAGAAGGTGTTACATATACTGCGAGAAAACAAATTGTATGCTAACCCCAACAAATGTGAGTTTGCAGTACAAGATATTAACTTCTTAGGTTTCCAGGTAGGGAAACATGGCCTTCGCATGGATACAAGCAAGGTGGATGTTGTACGAAGATGGCCAATCCCAACTAAAACCATAGAAGTCCAACAATTTGTAGGTTTCGTGCAATATGTGCGTAAATTCATCAAGCATTTTAGTGCAATTGCAGCCCCCCTAACTAACCTAACTAAAGCTAAAACAGGTTTTAAATGGACAGCACTAGAACAAGATGCTTTCGAAAAACTCAAAGAAGCAGTGTGTTCACAACTAGTGCTTAAGTTACCAGATTTTACTAAACCATTTGAAATCCATACAGATGCTTCTGATGTGGCTTATGGTGTTGTGTTGATACAGGATGGACATCCGGTTGCTTGTGAATCCAAGAAATTTTCAGATATTGAAGTTAGGTGGCCTACTCATGAAAAAGAAATGCTTGTCATCGTTTATGTCTTATGCAAATGGCATCATTATGTCCAAGATAAATTTACTAAAGTATTCACAGATAACATATCCTTGCAGTATTTTTAGTCCCAACCGAAGTTGTCCCCTAAACAAGCTCATTGGCAAGATTTTTTGGCAAAATTTGATTTTTGCATCAACCATAAAAGTGGTGCTCTTAATACTATGCCAGATGTTTTAAGTCGAATGCCTCATGCTTGTACCATTTTGGTAATCTCTGATTCTTCTTTGCTACAAGACATTCGAACAACTCAACAACATGATCCTTACACGCAACAATTGATTTCCGATATGGAAATGCAACGTGCGGCCCATGGGTCACTCAGAATGCAACAAGGTCTATTAATGGTACATGGTAAGTGGTTTGTACCTAATATAAGGGAAATTAAGGCACTGATTTTGCAAGAAGCACATGATTGTAAGATGGCAGGGCATGGTGGTATTCATCGGAAACTCACCAACATCCGCCAACATTTTTTCTGGCCCCATATGGAGTTCGATGTAAAAGACTGCGTCCAATCCTGTGTGACATGCCAACAAGTCAAAGCTCGGCGTGGACAACCATTTGGATTACTACAATCTATGGCAATACCCGCTCAACCATGGGATGTGGTGAGTATGGATTTCACAGTGGACTTGCCCATGTCAAGAGGTTATAATGCAACCATGGTGGTCATCAACTATTTCTCTAAACAAGCTCACTTTGTACCAACAAAACCACCCCTCACAGCTCTCCAGGTAGCCAAATTGTTCTTCAAACATATCTTTAGATATCATGGCATGCCTGCGGCTATCGTATCAAATAGGGATCCGTGTTTTACTAGTCGATTTTGGCAAGAACTATTCAAATTGTTGGACACACAACTTTGAATGTCTTCGACGGCTCATCCCCAAATTGATGGCCAAACGGAAAGGGTAAATCAGAGTCTTGAATACTACATTCATTGTTATGTGCAAGCAGATCAAAAAGATTGGGTGGATCATATCGATATGCTGGAATTTTGTTATAACTCCTCTAAACATTCTACCACTGGGTTTTCTCCTTTTGAATTAGCTACAGGGAAGCAAGTCTTACTCCATTGGCTTTGGTCTCTCATGTTGTTCAAGATAAAATTAAAGAGCCCGATGTCGTTCTTTTTCTAGTAGATTGGCAAGCAACAATGCGGGTTGCACAACAAGGATTACAACAATCAAAGGAAAGAATGGTTCAGGCAGCTAACAAAAAACGTCAACACATCTAATTTTTCAAAGGCGACTTGGTCCTCGTTAGTGCCGTTCATTGGCCTTTACCTGGAGAACTCTCACCTAAATTTAACCATCATTATTATGGGCCATATGAAGTGCTACAAAGTTTTAATGGAGTCACTTACAAGCTCAAATTACCTAGTTTTGTCAAGGTTGTTGGGATATCGGTCCCTCCGGATGGGATGTCCGGAGATGAATGACGGCAAGCCCGGTTACGGTTACGGAACCGGATGAAGATACAGGTCCGATGAGCGCACTCTCCGGATGATGAAGAATACCCGGTATGAAGCCGGATGAAGAGTACCCGGATACGGATCCGGATGATGAAGTACCCGGATACGGATCCGGATGAAGAATGTACCCGGAAAGAGATCCGGATGCGGGGACATATTTATAAATATGTTTGCCAAGAGCCCTTGAGGCTATATGTGTAAATAGTCCGAAAGTCATATGTGTATAAATATGACTTAGGGCAAACAGTTTTATGTTGCTGCTCATTTTCTGTTTTTCACTTAGAGGGAGCGAAGTGAGAGCAGCCGAGAGAGAGAGAGAGAGTGAGAGAAACGAGGAGGTCGTTGCCTCTGTGTATTACCGCCGCCTGTGGTGAGGACAACGAGCTCAAGGTCGTCGCCTTGCAGCTCGCCATTGTATACTTCTCTGTATAGTGTTGGTTTGGAGTCTTGTACTCCCGTGGTTTTTTTTTCGTTTAGGGTTTTTCCACGTTAATACCTGTGTTATCGTGTCTCTCTCTGTGTTTCCTATTTTTTCTACTGCATTGATTCGAGATTTCTCGGTTGTGGCCGAACGGTGAAGAAGAATCGGAGCGTTGATTCGCAACAAAGTGGTATCAGAGCGACGGCAGTGCAGAAAATGGAAGGCGGCAGCAGCGGGCAGCCGGGGATGATGGTGCTGAATGCGCAGAACTACGCCGACTGGAAGATCAAGATGGAGGATCTTCTAATTGTTCGGGACCTGTACGAACCGATTGACAGGTCGGAAATACCGAAGGGGGTACTTGAGACGGAATGGAGGCTTCTGAACCGGAAAGCCGTTGCAACCATTCGGCAATATGTCGATGTAAGTGTTCTGCAACATGTGGCGAACGACACCAACGCATACGAGATGTGGCGGAAGCTGTCGGGCCTCTACGAGAGGAAGAATGCGTTGAACCGGACCTCCCTGATGAGGAAGATAGTGAACCTCAAGTACCGGGACGGCGAGAGTATGGTGGAACACGTAAGCACGTTCATGGGATTCGTGAACCAGCTTGCGGCAATCAAGTTCCCGCTGGAGGATGCAATGCAAGCCATCATTCTGATGTGTACATTGCCGGAAAGTTGGGAGAACTTGGTGGTGACTCTCAGCACCTCCTGCACCGAAGATAACTTGTCTTTACAAACGGTAAAGACAAGTATTTTGAACGAAGAAGCGCGTCGGAGAGATAAAGAACCGGCCTCCGACTCGAAGGCGCTGCTTACCGAATCGGAACGGGGAAGACAATGGAACCGGAGTCCGCAAAGACGGGAGAAGTCGGGGACCCGGTCGCAGTCAAGAGGAAGGCCCACATGCTTCCACTGTGGGAAGCCGGGGCACTTCCGGAAGAATTGTCGGCATTACCGAAAGGACAACGGAGCCGACGACACCGATTCGAAGAAGTCACCGGAGAGAAACGGTGCATACCGGGGAGCCACGGACCGGAGAGGTCCGGATCGGCGAGGGCAGGACCGGAAAGGAACGACGGCACTCGCGGCAAGTGAAGAGGAGATCATGCTCATTACCGAAGAGTGGGAGCTGAACCTTGCCGGAGAAGAGATGACCTGGGTGGTCGATTCCGGAGCGTCGTTCCACCTGACCCTGGAGAAGAAATACTTCTCATCCTACACAGCCGGTGAGCATGGCTGTGTCCGGATGGGAAATGAAGGTACGTGCCGGATTGCCGGCATCGGAGACGTGTGGTTGACAACCCCGACCGGATGCAAAATGCTGCTGAAGGATGTCCGACACGTTCCGGAGGTTCGATTGAACCTGATTTCGGCCGGGAGGCTAGACGATGAAGGCTACACAGGTAGCATCCGGAACGGCGTAATGAAGTTCAGCAAGGGGAGCCTGATAGTGGCTCGGGCCCGGAAAGACAACACATTGTACCTGATGAATGCCCGGTTATGTCCGGAAGAGCTGAATGTGGCAGCCGACACTGCCGGTGAGCTATGGCACAAGAGACTGTGCCACATGAGCGAGAAGGGGATGAAGAGGCTTGCAGAAGACAACCTCATCCCAGTGAAGCATGTGCACCTGGAGAAGTGCACTGATTGCCTGGCCGGTAAGCAGAACCGAACCTCCTTCCACTCAAGGCCACCGACGAGACGTAGTGCACCATTGGAGTTGGTGCACACTGACGTGTGTCAAGTAGAAACGAAGTCACATGGCGGAGCCCAGTACTTCGTGACATTCATCGATGACCACAGCCGGAAGCTGTGGACGGCACCGTTGAAGACAAAGGACCAAGTATTGTCCGTCTTCAAAGAACTCCACGCGAGAGTGGAAAGGGAATCCGGCAAGAAGCTGAAAGCGATACGAGCGGATAACGGAGGGGAATACCGGGGGCAGTTCCAGGAGTACTGTCGCTCGAAGGGAATCCGGCTCGAGTTTACTGTGCCGAAGACGCCGGAACTAAACGGGCTGGCCGAGAGGATGAACCGGACCATAATGGAGAGGGTCCGGAGTATGCTGGCGCATGCGAAATTACCCAAGGGATTTTGGGCTGAGGCAATGTCGACGGCGACATATGTGATAAACAGATCACCCTCAGTACCTTTGGACGGAGACACGCCGCAGAGAGTGTGGACCGGTAAGGAAGTGTCCTACCGGCATCTGAAGGTGTTCGGGTGTCTCGCATACGTGCATGTGGCAAAGGACCGGAGAGGAAAGCTAGATCCAAAGACCCGGCCATGCATATTCCTCGGTTACGGCGACGACGAGTTCGGCTACCGAGTATGGGACCCGGTCGACAAGAAGATATTCAGGAGTGGAGATATCATCTTCATGGAGGACAAGACACTCGCCGACTGGGAGTCGGAGAAGAAGATGAAGAGCTCCAAGTCGACCGGTGAGGATCAACTCTACGAGGAGCAGTCCCGACCGGCAAGGGACCGGTTAGCACTCGAGGATCCGGCCGAAGACGGTGAAGAAACAGAACCGGCCGAGGAAGATGAAATTGATACCGGAACCGGCCCCGATCCCGAAATGGATTCGGATGAAGAGGAAACGGAGGAGCCGGTTACCGAAGCTCCGGAACGGAGATATCCTCTAAGAGAGAGGAGGGCCCCCCGGAGATTTCCGGAACCAGAGCACGTGCTGCTAACCGACGAGGGGGAGCCAGAGAGCTTTGAAGAAGCAAAGCATGACACCCATAGCCGCAGGTGGTTAAGTGCCATGCAGGAGGAGATGGATTCCCTGCATGAGAACCACACATATGAACTTGTGAAGTTGCCGAAAGGAAAGCGGGCACTTCGAAACAAGTGGGTGTTTAAGCTGAAACCGGGAGATGCCGGAAACCCCCCGAGATACAAAGCCAGGATCGTGGTGAAGGGGTTTCAGCAGAAGAAGGGCGTCGACTTCGACGAGATATTTGCCCCGGTAGTGAAGATGACCTCCATCCGGACGGTGCTGAGCATAGCGGCAAGCATGGACCTCGAGGTAGAACAGATGGACGTGAAGACGGCATTCCTTCACGGTGACCTCGAAGAAGAGATCTACATGCAGCAACCGGAAGGATTCGAGAAGAAAGGGAAGGAGCACCTGGTATGCCGGTTGAAGAAGAGCCTTTACGGACTGAAGCAGGCTCCCCGGCAGTGGTACCGGAAGTTCGACTCCTTCATGACCGACGAAGGGTACCACAAGACGCAGTCCGATCACTGCGTGTTTGTGAAGAAGTTCGACGGAGGAGACTCTCTAATACTCCTCCTATACGTGGACGACATGTTGATCGTCGGACGGGACCAGGTCAAGATACGGATGCTGAAGAAGGCTCTTCACCGAACCTTCTCAATGAAGGACCTGGGTCCGGCGAGGCAAATACTAGGGATGCACATCATCCGGGACCGGAAGAAGAAGCAGTTGTGGCTATCACAGGAGAAGTACGTGACAAAGGTGCTTCAACGTTTCAACATGTCGGAAGCAAGACCAGTCGGGTCGACTCTCCCGGCAAACTGCAAGCTGTCCAGCAAGCAAAGTCCCAAGACAAAGGCTGAGAAGGAGGACATGATGAAAGTACCATATGCCTCTGCCGTCGGGAGCTTGATGTACGCAATGGTGTGTACAAGACCGGACATAGGATATGCAGTCGGAGTGGTGAGCCGGTACATGAGCAATCCCGGCAAAGAGCACTGGAACGCGGTCAAGTGGATACTCCGATACCTAAAGGGTACTGCAAACGTGTGCCTCCGATTCGGCTCCGGTAAGCCCGAACTTGACGGCTTTACCGATTCGGATATGTCGGCTGATGCAGATACCAGCCGGTCCACATCAGGGTATGTGATGACGTATGCAGGGGGAGCTGTTTCGTGGCAGTCGAGGCTGCAGAAGACGGTTGCGTTGTCAACCACGGAGGCGGAGTACATGGCGGCTGTTGAAGCCGGCAAGGAAATAATATGGATGAAGGACTTCATTAGAGAGCTCGGTATCCGACAGGAGGAGTATCGACTCTACTGCGACAGTCAGAGTGCCATCCACCTTGCGAAGAACGCGGCCTATCACTCCCGGACGAAGCACATCCAGCGAAGATATCACTGGATCCGGGAAAGGATAGAAGATCAGGAGTTCGTGCTGACGAAGATCCACACGGACGAGAACGGGTCGGATATGCTGACCAAGGTACTTACACCCGACAAGCTGGAAGCATGCCGAAAGAGGATCGGATTGGAGAGACATCCCATGCCGAAGTGAAGGGGGAGTTTGTTGGGATATCGGTCCCTCCGGATGGGATGTCCGGAGATGAATGACGGCAAGCCCGGTTACGGTTACGGAACCGGATGAAGATACAGGTCCGATGAGCGCACTCTCCGGATGATGAAGAATACCCGGTATGAAGCCGGATGAAGAGTACCCGGATACGGATCCGGATGATGAAGTACCCGGATACGGATCCGGATGAAGAATGTACCCGGAAAGAGATCCGGATGCGGGGACATATTTATAAATATGTTTGCCAAGAGCCCTTGAGGCTATATGTGTAAATAGTCCGAAAGTCATATGTGTATAAATATGACTTAGGGCAAACAGTTTTATGTTGCTGCTCATTTTCTGTTTTTCACTTAGAGGGAGCGAAGTGAGAGCAGCCGAGAGAGAGAGAGAGAGTGAGAGAAACGAGGAGGTCGTTGCCTCTGTGTATTACCGCCGCCTGTGGTGAGGACAACGAGCTCAAGGTCGTCGCCTTGCAGCTCGCCATTGTATACTTCTCTGTATAGTGTTGGTTTGGAGTCTTGTACTCCCGTGGTTTTTTTTTCGTTTACGGTTTTTCCACGTTAATACCTGTGTTATCGTGTCTCTCTCTGTGTTTCCTATTTTTTCTACTGCATTGATTCGAGATTTCTCGGTTGTGGCCGAACGGTGAAGAAGAATCGGAGCGTTGATTCGCAACAAAGGTGCATGATACATTTCATGTAAGTTTGCTTAAGAGATTTCATGCAGATAAACATTGGAGTCAGAGGACTAACCTAAGTGAGGAAGCTGAAAAACCTGAAGCAATCTTAAAACAACAAATGCGCAATGGAAACACGCAATTTTTTATCAAGTGGAAAGGGTGGCCACTTTCGGAAGCCACATGGATCTCTGAAGAAAGTTTGTTTCGTTCGGATCCCTCATTCTTGTTCAGGTACCCTAGCTCTAATTAGTGCTACAATGGCAAGGTTTTAGACACTGCCTACTGTATTAGTATGGTAAGACCACCTTTTCCATTGTCCTTCATTCCTTTTTTCTTTTATTTAGTTATGGACTTAGCCAGTCATGTTATTGTACTAGTGTTTTAGTTTCAGGGCGAAACTCTTCATCTCGTGGGAGAGTGTTATGTTATGGAGTAGTTAGAAGTAGAGAAATTAGGGGAAGATTGGTTGGGATCAACTAGAGAAATTAGTGGTCAAGTAACTAGAGGAATTAGTGGTCAAGTAGCTAGAGAAATTGGCGGTGAAGTAGTTGAGTCCATGGGTATTTAAGTAGGTTGTGTGGATAGAGAAGGGCAGGCTGGTGTTTGGGAAATTAGGGGGATACCCCCAATGTAATACCTTCTCTTTAATATAGAAAATACTCTTCCTTCTTATTGAACTGAATACCCCTTATCTAGAATTCTTTCTCTCTCTTTCCAGTGCTTTGTAATACTCTCTCATTTCGCGAATATGGAGCACTTAGCACACAGAGGCGGATACATGTGATTAGGCGAACACAAGAAGCTACCATAGGCACACCAAAGCTCCCCACCACCACCGAAACAAAGGACACGTTGGAGCCCATGGCACTTTCCGAGACTGCCAAGAAATGGTTCACTCAACATGGCTTGGAGGGCTTCCTACAGATAGCAGAGGCACCTCCGCACGAAGAAGCAGAAAAGGTCACGAAGAAGATCGACCTAGAAGTAATCACGGAGGAGGCCATCCCCGCCTTAATCGGATTGCCGGAGGGAGAGATCTACTCCATTGAGAATCCTTCCCCAGAGACGTTGACGAAGTTCTTCGGAGTGTACTCCCTGGCCAGCAAAGCGTACCAGACACAGAGCAGAGACAACGCCTTGTTCCAAGAAGTAGCTCATATCCTCCACAAGTATGGGTTCGTGCACCCCCGACCCCCAGCAATGCCAAAGAACAAAGCCGGATTCATCATCGCCACATACGAAGGGGTAAAGGTGGATTGTCTGTTAATCATCGTTGATTGTTTGCAAGCGGTCATACAATCGGTGGTAGACGGCAAGAAGGTGTGGATAGTAGTGGCTTAATGGCTCACTCTCCTGGTACCGCCGGTGCCGACATTAATGGCAAAGAAGCGGGGCCGAATGGCCAATACGACGCCAAACAAGCCCTCGAAGCAGCAACAACTCCTTGTCAAGCACACTCCAAGTTGGACAGAGGGAGGTTCATCGCAAAAAGAAAAGGAGCAGCCTATCGTAAGCAGCAAGTAGAGACAGAGCAACCAGTTAGACCTCTTTAAATCAAATTGCGCAGGCAAGAGCAAGAGCCGCCTAACTTGGCTCAAGGGATAAACATGGGAACCCAAGAGGAGGAGGCAGAAGAAGAACCCGTCGACACTCTCCTACATCGCCAAAGGAGAAGCGACGCGGAGCAGAAGGGGGACGAATCGGGTCCGGTAAAGGACAGCTCACCAACACCCCACTGCGAGGGACTAGAGCCAAGGAAGGAAACTGAGCTTGTTCGGCCAGTAACGGTAATAGAAGTGAAAAGAATGGCGTGCGGAAGCAATATAGGAAACCGAACAACAGAAAATGCAAGTTTAATGGAAAGCTTAGGTTTGCACAGTACACATGGGAGAGAAAGAGAGAGAAAGAGTAAACACCATAACTTTTTCAAAATAATACTCAATCTGTACATCGTGTGTGTTCAATGAACACTTTTATACAAGTCCTTTTCGGACTGACAGAAGTACTGACAGTACTTCAATACTCATTAAGGATCCCCTACACTAACTCCCAAATATATTCCTTGCTGAATATCTTTCCGATGGCCTCCCAGTTTTTGCACCGATCCGGCCTTCCTACGCACCAGTCTGTGTACCGGTTTCCAACCAATCCGGCCTAACCGATCGGTCCCAACCAATCCGGTCCTCGGCTTGCTTAGCCGATCCGACCGATGTTGAGCTTGTCTCTCAACACTCCCCCTCAAGCTCAATTTGAGGCTCTTCCGGATCTTCCGGATCACCACTCCGGTTCCTCCTGGCTCCATGCCTCGCTCGCGCTCCTCGGCCTGTTCGACTCCGCGCGCTTTGACCCTTCCGGTCGGCTTGTCTGCTCCCACGGCCCTTCACATCTCCCTTGTTGTCGCAGTGTTGGCACTTCTCCTGCTGCCTTCTTTTCCGCTTGGCCCTCGGTTGATTCAGTGTATCTGAATCAAACATCCGAACCAACTTAGCTACCTCCGATCGGTTTCCGCTCTCGTCCGAGTTGGTTGTCTCCAACTCGTCTTCGGTCTTCTTGCCCTTGACGGCATCATCTCCCCCATGCTTGGTTGGCTTCGGCTCTTTCTTTCGGTTGCTCCCCTTATGTCCACTTTCAGACTCTTCTGGGGATCCGCCCTCGGCTTCTTCATCTCACTCGGCGTCGTGGTCTTCTCTCCCCCTTCCGTGGTCATTCGGGACATCTCTCCCCCTCAAGTTCGGCACATCGAGGTGACGCAACCCAAGCGCACCCGAGAATTGCCGCAACTTCTCCAGACCAAGAGGCTTGGTGAAGATGTCGGTAGTTTGCCGATCCGTCGGAACATACTGAAGTTTGACTTCACCAGAAAGGACACGCTCACAGAAAAAATGGTAGTGCACCTCAATGTGCTTGGTCCGTGCATGGAAAATGGGGTTCTTCGCGAGCTGGATGTTGCTAAGGTTATTGCAGTAGATCGTCGTCGGATCGGACACCTCCTCTTGCAGGTCCTTAAGTAGCCGCTTCAACCATATGGCTTCGCATTGCGCACACTAAACGTGCTCCTCGGTAGGTCGCGCCATGAATTGACTGATCACCCCGACCAGATAACTGAGATCACCTCGTCGGGTCGCATACCTTTCCGGAATTGGGGCGAAGCTTGACGGTTCTATCCAGAGGAGTCAAGACGGACTTACAGTCGGCCATCCCGAATTTGAAGAGCATACTCAGCACATAATGGCGTTGGCTGATCAATATGCCTTCGGGGGTACGGATCACTTCGATCCCGAGGAAGTAATGAAGATCCCCCAGATCCTTCATATCAAACGATGCCGCAAGCAGGAGCTTCACGCAGTCGATTTCACCTAGGCCGGCGTCGGTGATGACCAAGTCATCAACATATAGTAAAATACTGACCGGACTGAGTCGACCTTTCCGGATGAATAGGGAAGAGTCTGATTTTGACGTTGCAAAGCCCATCCGACGTAGTTGCTGCGTGATCTTTGCGTTCCAGGCACGCGGGGCTTGCTTCAGTTCGTAAAGGGACTTCTTCAATCGGCACACTGCCGACGTGTTTGTTCCGGAGTGAAATCCAGGGGGCTGTACCATGTACACCTGTTCCTCAAGTTCACCTTGCAGGAACGCATTCTTTACATCCATCTAATGTAAGTGCCACCCCTTTGCCGCAGCTACCGCGGGCAAAACACGGACGGTCGTCATCTTCGCGACGGGCGCAAACGTCTCATCGTAGTCGATGTCGTGTTTCTGCGCGTAGTCTTTTGCCACTAACCGTGTTTCTGCGTCAACCACGTCCCAGGTCTCGTTTTCCGCCAATGCGTGCATCTCTTCCTCCATCCCGGCACGCCAATTCGCGTCCTTAGCCGCTTCTGCGTAGCTCTCCGACTCACGCACTTCCGCTACACGGGTCATGTACACATAATGAAGCGCCATGTACTCATTGTATCAAAACCGCACAACTGGGTTCTTCTGGCGGGTAGATCGGCGTAATCAGTCATTAGCCGATATTGAGCTCTTCTCGGCCGACGCGGACTTCACTCTTGAAGACCCGTCACCGCTTCCCTCGGAGTCGGACTCGCGTCGGTCGGACTCGTTCCTTTCCGTCTCAGAATCCAACACCTTCTTCTTCCCTTTCTCTTTGCGCGTAAGCCGTCTTCTCGGCTTCCTGCGCAGGGAATGCATGGCCGAGTCTCCACTACTCGCCGGCTCTTCATCGGACTGGTCGAACCGACTCAATCGTCCACTGGGTCCACTTAACCGAAACGAAATCGGACTCTCTTTGCGGGTCTCGATTTCAGGCTCATCCGGACGCATCTCGGTCTCGCTGACCTCATCGTCAGAGCTCAGATTGGAGTTGAGATCCGGAGTCGGAGGCAAGTACCAGGACGCGGACTCATCAAACACAACGTCGCGGCTCACGCGTGCTTGTTTGGTGCGCGGGTTATAACACTTATAACCCTTCTGCTCGTTCGAGTAACCGACCAAGATACATTTCTCAGCCTTTGCGTCCAGCTTCCTCCGTTTCTCCTTCGGCACATGTACATACACAATGCTACCGAAAACTCGTAAGTGTCGCAAGTTCAGCTTCGTTCCGAAATATAGCTCGTGCGTCGACACTTTTTCTCCTATCTGATTATGGATGTATACCGCGGTTCGTACCACCTCGGCCCAATAGAACTTGGGCAAGCTCTTTTCTTCTAGCATTGCCCGTGCCACTTCCACAATCGACCGATTCTTCCTCTCGGCCACGCCGTTTTGCTCCGGCGTGTATCTACAACTGAATTCGCGCTGAATTCCCATCTGTTGCAGATAACCGTTGAATTGACCGGAAAAGTACTCTTTTCCACCATCCGACCGCAGGCACTTGATCTTTCATCCTGGTTCCGTTTCCATGAAACCTTTAAGGTCCCAGAAGCAGTTGAAGACTTCACTCTTCTTATCGATAAGGTAGATCCATGTGTGTCGTGTGTAGTCGTCGATGAAGGAGACGAAATATCGGATCCCGCCAAGACTAACGTTTTGTGCCGGCCCCCACACATCGGAGTGTATCAAGTCAAGCTTCTTGTGGCTCCGGTTACACTCGTTGGGGAAAGGAAGTCGATGTTGCTTCCCAAGCTGGCAGGCTTCACAAATTTGTGCCTTCCGGCCACTAAATTTGGGCAATCCGAACACCACTTGTTTCAATTGCAGGTCTTGAAGCCGTTGGTAGTTGACGTGGCCTATCTACTTGTGCCATAAGTCGATGTCCGACTCGACTTTTTGTCCCTTCATGAACATTGTGGTGCCACAGTCAGTAGAGTCGAGGATGAACATCCTCCCATCTCTGCGCCCTTGGGCAATAACACGGCCTTCTTCCTCAATGAAGCACCTGAGGTGTGTAAACCGGACCTCCATCCCTTGGTCGACAATCTATCCGACCGACACCAAGTTCTTCGTGATTGTCGAGATGTATAACACGTTCATGAGTTTCCCTTTCTACCCGACATGGCTCAGAGGAACTTCTCTGACATTCGCGATCGGATGCGGAGTGTCGTCTCCGGTTGCGATTACTCCCAGTTGCATCGGTTTTTCTAGGTACAAGAACCACTCCTTATGGCTCGTCCTGTGATTTGACGCGCTGGAGTCGACGTACCACACCTCATCCGATTTCAGGGTGGTCTGCTTCATTGAGTTTGCTTCGTGTCTTGTCACGAAGGCAGACCCTTTTCCGGCTTTTCCGGATCCTTCGGTGTAGTGCGATCGCTACCGGTTTCCTTTGTCGGTATGTCCGGAACCAGATCCGGAACCGGTCCTCTCCGACTCGGTGCACTTTTTCCAGCACTCGCTCTCCCTGTGGCCTTTCCTACCATAGTACCAGCATTCTGTGGTGGGTTTCCCTTGCCGATTCTCATTGCCTCAACTTCCCCTGTTTCCGGAGGGTCCGAAATTGTTGTCGCCATCATTTCGGTGCCTCCTTCCTTGATCTCGTCGGCTGTCTCCATTGCGCACTGACTCGCCTCGTCCTCCACGTCCACGGGGCCTATCTCCCTCCCTGTACAGCATCTTGTTGTCGGTGTGCATGCTCGTTGACGCACCCGTGTGGTCCTCCTCTACCACGAGCATCGTTGTAAGTCGAAAAAGGACGGCGTATTCTCCCAGGTACACACAACAATTCGGAACGCCCCCGAACTTCGACGCCAAACCCCCGAGACAGACCTGGACCATCTCGCTTTCCTCGATGTTCACATCGATGGAAGCTAAGGAGTCGCATATGTCCTTGATCTTTGAGGTATAGTCAGCCACCGACAAATCGCGTTGTTGTAGGTTGCTCAACTCCTGTCGGAGCTGAAGCTTCCTGGCTGTGGTGCTCGTGGCGAAGATCTTCTTCATATTTTCCCACGCACCCTTCGGTGTTTTTGCATCCCGAACGTAGCTTAATAGTTGTTCACCCACAGAAGATGTGAAACAGTACAGCACTCTGCTCGTCGATTGTCCCCACGCCAGGAAGTCTCTGTGTGTCGATTTGGGTGCCGTGTCATTCGCTCCTTTGACATAGCTCCAATAACCGTGCCCAAGCAGGTACTGGTGCATCTTGTAGGACCAAGATGAGTAGTTGGTTCTATCGAGCTTCTCCGTCGGAAGTGAGCTAGCCATTCCTCTGTCCATCGGTTTTCTTGTTCTTCTTCGTTGGTTTTTCCTTCAAGCAAAGTCAGCTGCAGAGGTTCTCAACTCTCGCGCTCTGATACCATGAAAAGAATGGTGTGCGGAAGCAATATAGGAAACCGAACAACAAAAAACGCAGGTTTAATGGAAAGCTTAGGTGTGCACAGTACGCACAAGAGAGACAAAGAGAGAAAGAGTAAACACCAGAACTTTTTCAAAATAATACTGAATTTGTACATCGTGTGTGTTCAATGAACACTTTTATACAAGTCCTTTTCGGACTGACAAAAGTACTAACAGTACTTCAATGCTCATTAAGGAGCCCCTACACTAACTCCCAAATATATTCCTTGCGGAATATCTTTCCGATGGCCTCCCGGTTTCTGCACCAATCCGGCCTTCCTATGCACCGGTCTGCGTACCGGTTTCCAACCGATCCAGCCTAACCGATCGGTCCCAACCAATCCGGTCCTCGGCTTGCTCAGTCGATCCGGCCAATGTTGAGCTTGTCTCTCAACAAGAAGTACCAATCTCACCAGGTCGATGGGCATAGCAAGAGAAGGAGTTGCCACTAGAGACAACAATACAACAAGGGTTTGTGGTGAGAGCAGAGCCAACACCACAACCGCAACCGGCAAGGCAACAAGGCACTACCAGTCAATGGTTGCGATGGATTGGAGTGCAGGTGGCTGGGGTTATAAGCCAAATTGAAGCGGAAGAGAGAGCACAACAGGATCAGTTGTTTGCCACAACCAAAGAACTCGAGAAGGCCCGGTCAAGGATCCAGAGCATGGAGGAAGAAGTAGAGAAGGCCAAAGCAGACGCGCTGACAGGACTAGAACTGGTGGCACCGGTAACTGAAGTGCATCGTATAAAACAGGCAACCGCGGGCCTAATAAAGAAGATAAAGGGGGAAAAGCAGGTTGCAGAGGACAAGTCCAAGATGGGGCTCAGCCGGATCCGCGTCATTGTGCTAGCATGGAATGAAAGGACAAAGAGTATGATTGGTGAAAGCTCAATGCAATGGTGGTCAAAATGGGCACAACAAGCAGCGGAATTACAGACATTGCGAGCGGATGCGGAAATCCGGAGAAAGGATGGTGACAACTTCTACAAGATGGATGTGGAGAGCATTGTAATCATACGGGAGGAGTTGTCGGACGATTTCTTGTCCCTGGTAGGGGAACAATTGGCGGTTGTAAGGCGGCTGGTAGAACAACTGGATGATGACCAGCTTGGTACTCAACTCCAGTTCGAGCGATACGAACGGGAGTGAAGACGACAGATAGCATCGCAAATGTCAGCGGCAATTAACATCAGTGATGGAGAGCAATCTCCAGAGCAACCACCGAATGTAGCCGGGACCGGAGGAGGCTAGCCAAACGAAGCCCGAGTAGAACAGCCGGAAGAAGTCAGACCGGAGGAGCCAGACAAAGCCCCAGTGCAGCAGTAGGAGGAGCCAAGGATGGAGAACCTAGAGCTAGAAGCGCCGAGACCAGTAGAACCGGAAACGAATAGAGCCGGAGAGGAAGAGCAGACCGGAGACCAACAACAACAACAACTACTACTACAACTGGAGGAGCAACAGCAGCAGCCGATGGAGCAACTACCCGATGAACTGTTGGAACCCCTTTTCCAGAGTATTCTGGACATTTTGGATGAATGAAGGGGCTAACCGTGGGTTCAACGTACAATATATTGTCCCACGAGCATGCCATGTGCTAGCCGGTTAGGACAGAGTATGAATGGGGAGCCAGTTTTGGGAGTTCTAATTAGATAAATTATGATCATTATAAGATCGGACGGATGGATCCGGAATCGGTATGCCAATCTGGATCTGGACCGGTCCATAGTTGATTGCAAGTTGGCACCGATTTGTAACAAAGTTGGATACCTATAAAAGGATCCGGAGACGATGTAATTAACAACGAAGTGAGTTTCCCAAAAGCTCAGCCAACGATGCCTCATCATCCATAGTTATCTGGACTTGTTGCTTGTGAGACTTTTGTTGCAAATTCCGGCGGTGACGTCGGACGTGTCCATAATTATTGCAATAAAAAAACTTCGGGCGCCCTTGTCCATCGTGATTGGGAAGGTTGCGACGAGCCTGCAGTTGCATGTTTTGGACATCAATGTCCATGGGGGCCACACCTTGGTATTGGGCGTGCAAATCGGTCGGTGATGGATGGGGCCACCGTGGTTGGGAGTCAAATAACGTACAAGCTTCGATGCATTGGGCAATGAGGATGAAATCATTGAATGTCTTGGGACCTTTGTCCCGGGCGTGGCGAGTGATGTCATGGCGCAAATGGGGCCATAAGAAGAAAAGCTACACATGCTCGGGCATGGTAGGGTCGACACAAACGAGTTGATTGAGGCGAACACCAAATTGGCCGACAGGTTCATGTGTTTACTGGTGCAACATTTCGAGTTGTTGTAACGCCGTTTGGGCCAAATTTTGATGGGTGAAGTTTTGCACGAGGAGATCCCGGAGGATCACCCAATTCTCTATCATGTAGCTTGATTGTTGGATGTACCAGGTGGCGGTGACATTTTCGAGCAGGGTATGAACTTCCAAAACTTTGCGCTCGTTAGCCATCGATGGTAACTGAAGATCATCTCAAAGTGGTCCAACATTTTCGAGCAGGGTATGAACTTCCAAAACTTTACACTCGTCAGCCATCGATTGTAACTGGAGATCATCTCAAAGTGAGGGGGAAGAGTTGATGGGGCAAGACATAAAAGTGGTGTGAGAAGGTGAGAGTGCCTAAGGTGAAGGTGTAGTGAGCTTGCATGCGAGAGAGGTAAAGATGTGTGAAGAATAATGTGGAATATTGCTCGGCCACAACGGAGTCTTGAATTACAAAAATGGGAAGTAGAGAGTACACAGAATATTTACATGGAAAACCCTAATAGGGAAAAACCACAAGACCTCACGGACTCCAACTATCACTATATGAGAGGAAATACAAAGTGGAGACAAAGGCAACAACCTCGTGCTCGCAATCTTCGCCTGGTGGCGGTTACAATAGAAAGTGCTCGTAGCTACTATCTTGCTCTCTCTCTCTCTATATATATATATATAACAGTTATCTCTACAACAATATGACAACCCTCTCTGCACGTATATAAAGTGATTTCCCTAAGTCATATTTATACTTGTATGAACTTAGGGCTATTTACAAATATAGCCTCAATAGGCTTACTCAAAAGACATACTTACAAATATGTCTTCTCTTCCGGTTCTCACCGGGTCTCCTCCGGTTTCCGGATCTCTTCTGGTTCTCATCGGGTCCATCCGATTCGGTTTTTGGATCTCTTCTGGTTCTCACCGGGTCCTCTTAATTCATAACCGGATCCCATCTGGAGGGACTGATTTCCCAACAATCTCCCCCTTCACTCTGGCATGGAATGTCTCATCAGCCCGATCCGCTTTCGACACACATCCAACTTGTCGGTTGTCAACACCTTGGTCAGCATATCCGACCCGTTCTCCTCCGTGTAGATCTTCATCAGCACGAACTCTTGATCTTCTACTCTCTCCCAGATCCAATGGCACCTCCACTGGATATGTTTCGTCCGGGAATGGTAGGCCGCATTCTTTGCAAGGTGGATGGCACTTTGATTGTCGTAGTAGAGCCAATATTCCTCTTGTTGGATCCCTAACTCTCCGATGAAGTCCTTCATCCAGATTATCTCCTTGCCGGCTTCCATAGTTGCCATGTACTCTGCCTCCGTGGTTGACAACGCAACCATCTTTTGAAGCCTCGACTGCCACGAAACAGCTCCCCCTGCATAAGTCATGACATATCCAGATGTAGACCGGTTGGTATCCGCATCAGCCGACATATCCGAATCTGTGAAACCATCAAGTTGGGGTATTCCGGAGCAAAACCAGAGGCACATACTCGAGGTGCCTTTTAGATACCGGAGTATCCACTTGACTGTGTTCCAGTGCTCTCTTCCGAGATTGCTCATGAACCGGCTCACCACTCCGACCGCATATCCAATATCCGATCGGGTACATACCATCACATACATCAAGCTTCCGACGGCAGAGGCATATGGAATCTTCATCATATCCGTCTTCTCCGCCTTTGTCCTCGGGCTTTGTTTTCCGAATAGCTTGTAGTTTGCCGGAAGTGTCGATCCGACCGGTTTCACCTCTGATGTGTTGAACCGTTGAAGCACCTTTGTCATGTACTTCTCGTGTGACAACCACAACAGCTTCTTCGACTAGTGCCGGATGATGTGCATTCCCAATATCTATCTTACCAAACCCAAGTCTTTCATTGAGAAGGTCCGGTTCAAAGCTTTCTTTAGCATCTGAATCTTGCCTTGGTCTCATCCGACGATCAGCATATCATCCACATATAGGAGAAGTATCAGGAAATCTCCTACGTCAAATTTCTTCACAAACACGCAATGATCGGCCTGCATCTTCTGGTACCCTGGGTCAGTCATGAAGGAGTCGACCTTCCGGTACCATTGCCAGGGAGCTTGCTTTAGTCCGTATAAGCTCTTCTTCAGTCAGCACACTAGGTGCTCCTTCCCTTTCTTCTCAAATCCTTCCGATTGATGCATGTAGATCTCTTCTTCGAGGTCGCCATGTAGGAATGTCGTCTTGACATCCAGTTGCTCTACCTCGAGGTCCATGCTTGTCGCTATGGTCAATACCATCCGGATGGATGTCATCTTAACTACCGGGGCAAAAATCTCATCGAAGTCAACTCCCTTCTTCTGCAGGAAACCCTTCACTACAATTCGGGCTTTGTATCTCAGCGGGTTTCCGGCATCTCCCAGTTTCATCTTGTACACCCACTTGTTCCGGAGTGCTCCCTTTCGGCTACTCCGTCAGTTCATATGTGTGGTTCTCATGCAGGGAATCCATCTCGTCTTGCAGGGCACTCAATCACTTGCGGTTGTGGGTGTCTCTCTTTGCTTCTTCGAAGCTTTCTAGCTCCCCCTCATCAATTAGCAACACAGGCTCTACATCCGGTAATCTCCGGGGGGCTCTTCTCTCTTGAAGAGGATATCTCCGTCCCTGGTTTCTGACCACCGGTTCCGCCGTTTGTTCCTCATCCTCATCCGATTCGAGATCTTGTCCAGTTCCAGTGTCTTCTTTTTCTTCTTCTTCATCTTCGGTCAGTTTGGTTTCTTGTCCGTATCCGGCCGGTTAGTCGAGTGTCATCTGGTTACCAACTACCATCCGGTTTTCAACTGGGTAGGTCCTTGTGTCCGCAAGCCGGTTTTCATTGGATGATCCGGAGTTCATCATCTTCTTTTCTGACTCCCAGTCGGCAATGGTCATGTCTTCCATGAAGACTCTGTGCCGACTCTGCAACACTTTCTTGTCGACCAGATCCCACACCCGGTAACCGAACTCATCATCACCATATCAAAGGAATATGCATGGCCTGGACTTCGGATCCAACTTTGCTCTCTTATCCTTTGCAACATGCACATATGCGAGACATCCGAACACCTTCAAATGCCAATAAGACACGTCATTACCGGTCCATACTCTTTGCGGTGTGTCTCCGTCCAAGGGTGTTGAGGGTGATATGTTTATCACATATGTCGTCATCCCAAAATGTCTTGGGTGGCTTTGCATGTGCCAGCATGCTCCAGACTCTCTCCATCACGGTTCGGTTCATCCATTTAGCCAGTCCGTTCAATTCCGGCGTCTTCGGCACGGTAAACTCGAGCCGATTCCCTTCGACTGGCAATACTCCTCAAACTACCCCCGGTATTCTCCTCCGTTGTCTACTTGAACCACCTTTAACTTCCAGCCGGTTTCTCTTTCCACTGTCGTGTGGAGCTCCTTGAAGACGGATAGCACCTGATCCTTCGTCTTCAACGGTGACACCCACAGCTTTTGGTTGTGGACGTCTATAAACGTCACGAAGTACTGCGGTCCGGCATGTGACTTCGTGTCCACTTGACACACATCGGTATACACCAGCTCTAGTGGTGCATTCCGTCTCATCGGTGGTCATGACCAGAAGGAGGTTCGGTTTTGCTTGCTAGCCAAGCAATCGGTGCACTTCTCAGGATGCACATCTTTCACCTCCGGAATAAGGTTGACTTCGGGAAGTCTCTTCATCCCCTTCTGACTCATGTGACACAGTCTCTTGTGCCATAGCTCACCGGCAGTGTCGAATGCAACATTCACTTCTTCCCGGCATATCCGGGCATGTATCAAGTATAATGTGTTGACCTTTTGGGCTCGAGCTACTATTAGGCTCCCTTTGCTGAACTTCATAACTCCGTTTCGGATGCTACCCATGTAGCCTTCATCATCTAGCCGACCGGCTGATATCAGGTTCAGTCGAACCTCCGGAACGTGTCGGACATCCTTCAGTAGCAACTTGCATCCAGTTGATGTTGTCAACAACACATCTCCTATGCCGACTATTCGGCATGTACCTTCATTCCCCATCCGGACACAACCATGATCTCCGGCTGTGTAGGATGAGAAGCATCTCTGGTCCGGTGTCAGGTGGAACGACGCTCCGGAATCGACAACCCACATTGTCTCGTCGTTGACAAGGTTTAACTCATTCTCCTCGGTAATGAGCATCAGTTCTTCTTCACTTGTCACGATTGACAACGTTCCCTTCCGATCCGAGCCTTTCCGGTCCGAACCCTTCTTCGAATCGGCACTGTCGGTTCCTTTCTCTTTCCGAAAATGCCAACAGTTCTTCTAAAAGTGCCCCAACTTCCCACAATAGAAGCAAGTAGGCCTCCCCCTTAACTTTCACCTCGTCCCCGATTTGTCCCGGTTTTGGGGACTCTTGATACCGGCCTCTTCCCCGGTTGTGGTCATCTTCCATGACCAAGGCCTTCGGATCGGTTCCGGACTCCCGGTCCTTCCGGCGAGCTTCTTCATCTAGCAAGCTTGACTTGACTCTTGCTAGGGACAACTGTTTTCCTTCCGGCCCAGCATTGCCCAACGTGACAATTAGCGTCTCCCAACTATCCGGGAGGGAACCGAGCAGGAGTAACGCGAGTACCTCATCAACAAGAGGTACATCCAACAAGGTTGCTTAGTGGATCAGTCCCTGGAAGGCATTCATGTGTTTTGTCATACTAGAGTCGTCCCGGTACCGGAGCCTCACTAGCTTCCGGAATACCGAAACCCGATTAACAGCATTCTGGTTATGGAACATGATGTCGATCTACTCCCAGAGTTCATGAGCCTTGCTCTCTTCATTGAAGTTGTTGTACAGGCTCATGTCGATGAAGCACCAGATATATGTCATAGTCTTCATTAACAATAGGCAACGGTTTGGTTTGAAACGAACCGAACTGCGAAACCACAGTTTAACGGCTTAACGGTTTGGCTCAGTTCGGTTCTGTTTCAGTTCGGTTGCATCATAAAAAAACCGTGGTTTAAACGGTTAAACGGTTTTTTTTCTTTCTTTTTAAAAAAATTAAAAATTAAAAAAAAATTCTAAAAAAAATCTAAAATTGTTTTTAAACAATCTTTTCGTTTTTAGACCTTATTTTCACATTTTAGGAACATCGTAAAAAAAAATTTAATGAAATATTATAAATTTTAAAAATTTAAAAATTTGACCTATGTTGAAAACCGAAACCGAACCACGAAATCACGGTTTTTACAGTTTAATGGTTTAACGGTTTGAAAAATGTTTATCGGTTCAGTTTTGCGGTTCGGTTCGGTTTGGTTCAAGTTTCAAAAATTTTGTCTGGTCTCTTGTCCCCGACCTAAACCGGAAACCAAAGATCTTTAACCATCAGCATATCCCTCATCTTCGACATCCACACTTAGTAGTTGGAGCCGGTGAGCTTGAATATGCCACCGAAGGATTCTTCCATTTCCTGTGTTGTTCGCTCTGATACCAGATTGTGAAGAATAGCGCGGAATATTGCTCGGCCACAACCAAGTCTTGAATCACAAAAATAGGAAGTAGAGAGTACACAAAATATTTACGTGGAAAACCCTAATAGGGAAAAACCACAGGAGCCCACGAACTCCAACTATCACTATATGAGAGGAAATACAAAGTGGAGACACAGAGGCAACGACCTCGTGCTCGTGATCTTCGCCTGATGGTGGTTACAACAAAAAGTGCTCGTAGCTACTATCTTGCTCTCTCTCTATATATATACAACAATTATCTCTACAACAATATGACAACCCTCTCTGCACGTATATAAAGTGATTGCCCTAAGTCATATTTATACTTTTATGAACTTAGGGCTATTTACAAATATAGCCTCAATAGGCTTACTCAAAAGACATACTTACAAATATGTCTTCTCTTCCGATTCTGACCGGGTATCCTCCGATTTCAAGATCTCTTCCGGTTCTCACCGGATCCTCTTCATTCATAATCGGATCCCATCCGGAGGGACCGATTTCCCAACAAAATGTTGGTGATCGCCAGAAAGGACTTGGATGGAAAGAGCGGTGGATATGGGGAGACCTAATTGGTGAACTAAGGTGGTGCTAATGGAAGAGATACTACTACTAGAGTTTAACAAAATGGTGTGGGTGCAGTGATTAATGTTGGCAAGAGCGGTGCATACCTTCGAACTGGAAGACGTGGACGCTTGGATGTGGAGGACTGGCTCTTCCATCAGCACCCTGGAAGTGAGTTTCCCGGAAGCTAAGCCAACGATGCCACATCAGCCATAGTTATCTAGACTTGTTACTTCTGAGACTATTGTTGCAATTTCGGTAGTGACGTCGGACATGTCCATAATTGTTGCAATAGAAACACTTCGGGCGCCCTTGGCCATTGCGATTGGGAAGGTTGCAGTGAGCCTGCAATTGCATGTTTTGGACATCAATGTCCATGGGGGCCACACCTTGGTATTGGGCACGCAAGTCAGTCGATGATGGATGGGGCCACCATTGTTGGGAGTCAGATAACGTACAAGCGTACAAGCTTTGATGCGTTGGGCAATGAGGATGGCATCGTTGAATGTCTTGGGACCTTGGTCCCGAGCGCAATGAGTGATGTCATGGCGCAAACGGGGCCTTAAGAAGAAAAGCTTCACATGCTCAGGCATGGTAGGGTCGCCACGATAGAGGACTTGATTAAGGCAAACACCAAATTGGCCAACAGGTTCGTATGCTTGTTGCTACAAAGTTTCAAGTTGTTGTAACACCGTTTGGGCCGAATTTTGATGGGCGAAGTTTTGCAGGAGGAGATCCCGGAGGATCACCCAGTTCTCTATCATGTAGTTGATTGTTGGACGTACCAGGTGGCAACGACATTTTCGAACAGGGTATGAACTTCCAAAGCTTTGCGCTCGTCAGCCAACAATGGTAACTAGAGATCATCTCAAAGTGGTCCAACATTTTCGAGCAGGGTACAAACTTCCAAAACTTTGTGCTCGTCAGCCATTGATGGTAATTGGAGATCATCTCAAAGTGAGGGGGAAGAGTTGGTGGGGCAAGACATAAAAGTGGTGTGAGAAGGTGAGAGTGCCTAAGGTGAAGGTGTAGTGGGCTTGCGTGCAAGAGTGGTAAAGATGTTGGTGATCGCCAAAAAGGACTTGGATGGAAGGAGCAGTGGATGTGGGGAGACCTAATTGGTGAACTATGGCGGTGCTAATGGAAGAGATACTACTACCAGAGTCTAACAAGATGGTGTGGGTGCAGTAATTAATGGGGGCGAGAGCGGTGCATACCTGCCAACTGGAAGAGGCGGGCGCTTGGTTGTGGAGGGTTGGCTCTTCCATCAGCACCCCAAAAGTGAGTTTCCCGAAATCTCAGCCAACAATGCCACATCATCCATAGTTATCTGGACTTCTGCTTGTGATACTTTTGTTGCAATTTCCGGCAATGACATCGGACGTGTCCATAATTGTTGCAATAAAATCACTTCCAACGCCCTTGGCCATCGCGATTGCGAAGGTTGCGGAGAGCCTGCAGTTGCATGTTTTGGACATCAATGTCCATGGGGGCCACGCCTTGGTATTGGGTGCGCAAGTCAGTCGATGATGGATGGGGCCAATGTAGTTGGTAGTTAGATAACATACAACTTCGATGGTTTAGGCAATGAGGATGGCATCATTGAATGTCTTGGGACCTTGGTCCCAAGCGCGGCGAGTGATGTTAGGGCGCAAACGGGGCCATAAAAGATGGTAAGGTCAGCACAAACGAGGTGTTGATTGAGGCAAACACCAAATTGGCCGACTGGTTCGTGTGCTTGCTGCTGCAATGTTTCAAGTTGTTGTAACGCCGTTTGGGCCGAATTTTGATGGGCGAAGTTTTGCATGAGGAGATTCCAGAGGATCACCCAATTTTGTGTCACGTTGCTTGATTGTTGGACGTTTCAGGTGGCGGCAACATTTTCGAGTAGGGTACAAACTTCCAAAGCTTTGCGCTCGCCAATCATCGATGGTAACTGGAGATCATCTCAAAGTGGTTCAATCAAGCTAAGACATCCTCGGAAGGACTTTGGACGGACCTTGGAATCTAGCCGATCGTGAGTGCAGTCATTGTTAGCGGAGAGCAAGGAGAGCATAGCTTGCTTTGTATGGTTGATTTGAAGCATGGCGTTGGAGAGGAGTTGGAGGAGTTGCTTCATTTGGAAAGCGGGGTGGTCATTCGTGAGGGTGCGAGAACTCGGGCTCCATCGAGGTGTCGGCGTTTTAGGCGACGGGAGGGAATTGGGATGTCATGAACAATGCGGTAATATGACTTAAATCGAACCCCGCTTCTCCACCAATTATGTGAAATGCACATAAAAGGAAACCAAACCAGCTTGCCTAGCTTCTTACTTATCATTCAATTTATATAAGATACAAAGGTACCCATTTTGCGCCGGCCTAACTACATGCGTCTCAAAAGGGTGTGCTAAAGGGTGGACTAAAACCAGTGGGGTGCTAAAAGGGTGGTGTGTTAAGAGGCGTGCACTCACATGAAAGGGACACCACAATATTTTTTGTTAGATGGAGAATAAAGGTAGACTGAGGTTCCGAGTTTTGGGTTCCAAACAAACAACTTACAAAATTCATAGGAACAAGATTAGAACCAATCTCATATTCCATGATAATGGATGGTTGAAGAACAGAGCAACTAGGAATGGTGAAAAACATGGCATTAACATCCAATAGGACTTGGCAAGGAATATTTAAAGACATCTTACCTAGTGTTATGTAAAGGCGGGCACATATGACCCATACCTAATGTCCCTTCCTAGAAGAACACCCTGATTAATATGAAATATCAACAAAACTGGCCTAAAAAATCGAAATTGATGAAAAGAAGAGAAAAGGCAAAGAAAGAATGACCTGGAAGATAATCCTTGAACATTACATACAAGCCATCCTCTGATGGGAATTTTCATTCACTCACGTTTTCCAATCTATTTGCCCTTAACTTTTAACGTTGATATAAGGGACCAAGGCAACTGATCTATTTACAATTGGTAGTCGTTCTCAGATATTATCAGATGAATACTACAAATAAACTATACTTGGGCATCATGATATCAGTTTCCCGCTTGAAATAACAAGACAAAGCGCTTGAGTAACCAATCTACCATAGAAGTGTTGCTAATATACTTTACTGCGAAAACAATTGTGGGAGCCAGCCAACAGAATTGAGAAAAAAACACTAGTTCTATCAAAAGATCAATTTCATAATCAATAAGGAAGAAGAAGAGATGATAGTTTAGCAAAACCAATACTAGAAAATACTAATAAGGTTACCGAACATAACCTCAAGTAATTTGCAACCAAAGGAATCTACGTTTCATTTACCTAAACCGCCTCTTACTGCATAATATTTGTGGCTAATCTAAAAAGAGCCGAGGAAAAACACATAGCTACCAATAATTTTTAACACACAAGGTTTTCCACACGATCACATCAATTTTTGAGCAATATGTCCGATGTAAATAAAGCCAATCATATACTTGAGGTAAAATTTCAGTAAAAATGAGCTTCCAAGGTCTATGTAGTAGTAGAGGACAATACAACCTTTCAATGACGTTCAGTCTTCCGGTCACCATATACTACCACTTCTACACTGGATTCATCTTTCCAAGTTTCAACTTGACATAGTGTTTGAAGAGATCTTTAGCTGAGAGAATAGAAATGGTGGCAAGGAGTATGACAGAGAACAATGACAGTGCAATACAGATCATCAGAAGATTGCAAAATTTTCCAAACGAGCTGCATTTCTCATCCCAACCACTTTTATCACTTCCATATTTGGTCAAATAAAACACTTCTGTAGCAGCCGAGGCAGCAGACATCAACAAGTAAGCAAGAGCCTGCATTAATTACCAGCAACATTTAATCAGAAAGTGTTCACAAACATTCCATTATCACAATTTATTATCATTGATGTCTAAGATAATACAAATCCTATTGATTTAAGATATTTATCTTCTTATGTGGTTCACCAACACAAGATACTTAAATTCAACCAAAATCCCATGCTAACTACAAAACAGCCACTAAGCCCTACACTCTTCTCTAGATTGATATCATAAGGCATTATTGGATTGAGAGACAAGGTTCTACCTGATCCAGAACGAAAACAATCCAAGTGAATATTCTGTTTCCACGCATCCGTGTCACAATATCTGAGGCAGAGGATAAGGCTACCAGAAAAGAGTACCCTGCCACAACACCATTGGCATATAGAAGAAAGCTGCAAAGACGTAAACCACATATATTCAGCACGGATCAGCTAATGAGTATTAGAAGAATAATCATAAAATAAGAACTTCCCAATCAAGATAAACTTATCAAAAATAATGATGAGGACGTGAGAATTGGAGTCAAAAGAATTTGCGTACAATTAACGTTTCTACATGAAAAAGGAAATAAAACAAAGATATTGAAAATGATAAGTGCACTCATTGCGGATCAAACTATAGATTCAAGGGCAAAATAAGGAAGAAACTAACAGAGTCAGATAATGAGTATTAGAAGAATCATCATAAAATAAGACCTTCCCAATCAAGATAAACTCATCAAACATAATGACGAGGATGTGAGAATTGGAGTCAAAAAAATTTGCATACAATTAACGTTTCTACATAAAAAAGGAAATAAAAGAAAGATATTGAAAAAGACAAATGCACTCATTGCGGATCGAACTATAGATTCAAGGGCAAAACAAGGAAGAAACTAACAGCTTAACAAAATAAAATGCTAGGAACCTTGGTATTCTAATTAAATGTCCAAAAAATGTGCGAGAGCAACGCATACAGGAAGAAACCCAGAGCATAAGGAGACAACTAATCAAATGTACCACTCAGAATAACGCTTAGTGTATTCACAGAAATACAATCAGAACATTAATGTAATTTTAAATATTTCACCAGAGATAAACCCTTACGGAAAATATGTCCCCAACTTAAGACTGCAAAAAACTGTGATATAGAACATAGCACGAAGCAATGACACTACCTAATATCCAACTAAGAGAAGTATGCCTTGAAGAGGTAGTTTACATGAACGGAAAAAGAAAGAACATTTAATGAAGCACGGTATACTTAACTGCGAAAAACAGAACTCCAAAGAAAACGCATAAAGAAAAAGAAACTAAATGGCAGAAATGCTCCTGACTAGAAAATCGAGCAAAGAACGCAAGTCTGGTTCTCAACATGGAACGACTGATGCAGGCATAAGGGTAGACGTATGGGAGAAGAAGAATAGACTTCAAAGAATACAGATAGCAGAATGTTTGCACAAGGAACAAACAAGGAAACCAAAATATATAATAAGATGGCTGGTGCAGTCAAACAGCGTAAAGTAATGTAGGCCCAAACTTCAGAACCTAAAGGACGCAGGGAATTTGATTAAGAGAGAAAGGAAACAAAAAATATACCAAAATGATGCAGACAATCTGATGAAGAGAGCAGGAAACAAATGATGCACTGAAACACACAATCATACTTCTTTGGAAGCGAAAGGAAAAGAGGGAGAAAGTGATGCAACTCGAAGAACTGCAGACTAGAGAAAGAATATTTCAGCAAACAAGAGGAGCTGTGAAAATCATTTGAAACGTGTAGAGGTGACGGAAAAAAGAGAGGATTAGTGGAACGACAACAGATCAATAGAAGTAACGATAATACGCAACAGGCAGACAAATAAGAGTAAGGTGGAAGACGCAAACGAATGGAGCAAAAAATAGAGAGCTTACACGAGACCAGCGACGTAAGAATACTCGATACGTATGGGGGTGAGATGTCCTGCTGCCAGTTGATAGGAGGTCTGTTGACTTCTGGCAAGAAGAACAAGCGACACAGTAGACACTACAGAGATTATGCAGCGGAGGAACGCATCTACGGCACTTCCTTTCTCACTATTGGCAGCCATGTTCACGAGCTAGTATTAGCTTCTCTGTGCTTTCTTCTGCTGCTCTCTCTCCTCTCTTTCTCTCTCTGAGCCTTCTCCTTTTCAACGACTATTTCTCTACTGGATTGCCGTAGCTTTATTCACTGGTTACAGCTGCTTCCTTCTTTCTAATATTGCTCCTTTTTAAAAAACGTTAATCCTCCTTACGATCCCGCTGTTTCTCCTTACACTTCGTATGCCTCCTCTCTACGTTTCCTCCGTTTCTTCTTCTGTTTCTCCTCCTCCTCCTCCTCCTCCTCCTCCTCCTTCTGTAGCTGCCGTTCTTTTTTCCCCTCCTTCTTCTTCTGCTTATTTAGCTGCCGTTCTTTCTCCACCAATTTGTTCTTCTTCTTCTTTCCGCCGCTGCTCCTCCGATACTGAATACCAAAGACTTGTTCAGGCTATGTCTGCCGTCTCGGCAGATAACTCCCTCAACGCTCCGTTTCCGAAGGACTTTCTGAGCAGCTGCTGCTGCTGCTGCTGCTGCTACGTTCGAATCGCTGGTGCGTGCGACACAGCAAGAGGCAAGGGGGGGAGTAGATTTCTGCAGGCAGAGCAGGAGAGAAGGAGGTAGGTTAGGTCAAGCAGAAGCAGGTAGCAATGGAGAGCGAGCAGGAGCAGGAAATAGATGTACGGGACTGCAAAACTGCAGAAGTATAAATGCAAGGAATAATGGCGGCAGGAGGAGGTGTGAGTGTGTGTGTGAGTGGGTGTGTGTGTATGTGTGTGTGTGTGTGTGTGTGTGTGTGTACATATGTATGGCTGTGGGTGTGTGTGTGTATGAGTGTGTGTGTGTGTGTGTGTGTGTGTGTGTGTGTGTGTGTGTGTGTGTGTGTGTGTACATATGTATGACTGTGGGTGTGGGTGTGGGTGTGTGGGTGTTAGGTCGAGAGAGTGAGAGGTGAGTGGGTGGCGGCATTAAATGAGGAGGTGAGGGTGAGGGTGAGGGTGGGCCCCAATCAATCAATCAATCAAATCCATCCCATACTTCTTCTTCTTCTTCTTCTTCTTCTTCTTCCATCCAATCGCCAAAAATACAAAGAAAAAAACTCTCCCAATTTTAAATGCTCTCCTGTTGAACCTTAAGTCTCTCTCTCTCTCTCTCTCTCTCTCTCTTGCTCTCTCTCTCTCTCTCTCTCTCTCTCTCTCTCAGCTTTAAGTTCTATTTTTATTTTTATTTTTATTTTTATTTTTATTTTGATGACGGGGTAGACACCCTATTTTATTGTAGACCGGGCCAAATTCTGGCCTTAGAAGACGTTAATTTACATTTCTTTCTTTCTCTCTCTCTCTCTCTCTATTTATTCATTTCATTTTTACTTTATGTACATATAATATATATATATATGTACATACATGCATACATACATTCCACCAATATGTGCATTAGATAGCCCTTCTCCTCTTTCTCGTTCTAGGCTGGTTCATGCCACATTCCTTCGAAACGGCGAAGAATCATCGCCCCACACCTCCGCACACGCACACACACACACACACACATACTGCATGACAACAACCACATCAACGTTAACATTAATTTTCGGTTTCGGTCTCATCTGCCCGTATTTGACCTCAGCCAACTATTAATAAACTCCATCTATGAGTGAGAGACACAAAGAGAAAGAGAGAGAGAAAGAAAGAGAGTGTAAGAGTCAATGAATTTCTCTCGCAATCACATTGTGTGTGCAATCTCGATAGCGACATTCATTAATATAAGTTCTTCAACTTTGTCGAGAGTCACTACTCACTGTCTACAAGAGAGAGAGAGAGAGAGAGAGAGATACTTTTAACGTCCATAGAGAGGCTGATATTGACCCATGGGAACTAAGTACAAAAGTTTTCTTGATGTGAGTCTCCTTCCTAAGAGAGTGAGCAAGTCCATGAATTTCTCTCAATGTCACGATCTCCACACTTGATAGTGACATTTACTAGTAAAGTTCTCGAACATTGAGCGTCGCTACTCACTTTTCAACATGTATTGTTATGTTTATCTACTTATGAAGACAATCATCAAGTTTGTTTCTTTTTCTCTCTCTCGGTAGTAAAAAAAAGTAGGAGTGAGCAATAGCTTGGCTCAAGCATGATTCGAACCATTAAACCGTTTTTTAACAGTTTGGCGGTTCAATTAGACTCAATTCAAGCTTGAGCCTCCTTGACCGGTTTAACCTAGGTTTGGCAAGGCTCAAGCCAAACCAAACCATTTAGGGTCAAACCAGTTCAGGCTTAAACGGTTTTGGTGAAACCGATTATTAAACCGGTTCAATTCAAGTTTGAAAACTCTCAAACCGGTTTGGCCTTGACCGGTTAACCCAAAACCGAACCCTTGCCGATTATTAGTAACAAAAACACACAATTATATGTAAAACCCACTAGTAAAACTTCTTAGTCTTCTCTTCCTACTTAGGCAAAGGGACATCCTGTAAAGCCATTAGAAAACCTAAATATGGACTTGAGGAAATAATCCCCACTTGCCCCAACATCCAAAAATTCCTCATGAGAATGCCTTTCAATTTCTTCACATAGGCTTTCACCCCAGTTTTACCATCAAACATGAAAGCATTGCACATATTCCAATTGTGCTCCAATCCCCAATATCGTAAAATTTGGAACAAGATATCTAGCTCTTCATTTGGACCATTTTGAACATACTGAGCAAAAATCCATTGTTGAGACCTCAAATAACAATGTGATAAAACAAGCCAAATCTCTAATAAGTACTTCAAAATGATATGCGTTATAGGGCATTTAATTAACCTATCTTATGTGTGTTGTCCTATATTGCAATGGTACATAAGAAACACGTACTCTACCCTAGTCTTCGTCTATGTAAGGCCGAACTTAGTGGGATCCCACCAATCAAAACCCTCCATAAATACCTTGCATGAAATGGCTAATGGGAATGTCGAGGACTAGTCGTTCCTTATGCTCAACGCTCGACCACAACCGAGCTTAGAATCATACACAGAAAACGGGAAGTAAATGCACGACACAAAGGAGAGAAAAGGTACACAAGATGTTTACGTGGAAAACCCAAACTAAGGGAAAAACCACGGCAGCCCACAGGCTGCAAACTATCACTATGTTGGAATGTACAAACAGTGAGTTCACGGAGGCAACGACCTCATGCTCACGATCTTCGCCACAGGCGGCGGTTACAACAGAGGCAACGACCTCTTTCTCTCTCTCTCTCTCTCTCTCTCTCTCTCTCTCTCTCTCTCTCTCTCTCTCTCTGTACACTGTTACACACTCTAATCTCGTGCAAAACAGGAATGACAACAACAGTAACTAAAAGTTTGCCCTAAGTCATATTTATACTAATATGACTTTTCGGCTATTTACAAATATAGCCACGATGGACTCTCAGAAACATATTTACGAATATGTCTCTTCATCCGGTTCTCACCGGGTCTGCACCATCCGGCTCTCCGTAGCCGGGTACTCCTCATCCGGATCTCACCGAGTCTGCACCATCCGGTTCTCGCCGGGTCTGCGTCATTCGGCTCTCCGTAGCCGGGTACTCCTCATCTGGTTTCGGCCTCGGCCGAGTTTGTTCATCGGCACTGTTCTTCTCTCTTCCCATCTGGAGGGACCTGTCTCCCAACAGGGAATGCCAATCACATTGCAATATTGGCCACCACATACATCCTATACCTTCTCTATTTTAGGTGATAGCAAAGATGATGATGCTACTACTTGATGATACAATATATTTGTAGTGACATAGGATAAAGCAAGGGAGATATAATATAACAAATGTTGTAGCTCAATTGATAGAGGCTCATGTTCTTAGTGGAGATGAGGGTTCGAGACCATAGGAGATAAGTTGGATGGATGTTATGATCGGCTTTTATTAGCACCGAAAAGAAGTGCATGCTAAATAAAAACACACCCATTATTTTAATTTGCAAGAGAGAGCCCCTCAAACTCTATAAAAGGGAGAGGGGAGCTCATTTGGAGGATATTCTTTGCGTTATGGTATAAATGTTGGAATTTTTCCACTTCGAGAAGGGGACCGATTACATTGCATGTCAATTGTTGAAGGGAGCACAAAATGATTGAGAACACTACACTGACTTCGAGGCACCATTACCAATGGTAGTGGTTGTAGTCTTGGTAGTTCACTTGACTTGGCCTCACATTTTGGAAGGTGTTGCAATATAGATTTTGTTATTCTTCACTGATTCTCCTCCATCTCCTCTTAAAACTTTAGAGGTTTCTGTTGAGAATTGTTGAGAGTCGAACTCAACCTAGTGCAACGTGTGAACACA
Organism: Azolla caroliniana; assembly: GCF_043228905.1. NCBI lineage: Eukaryota > Viridiplantae > Streptophyta > Polypodiopsida > Salviniales > Salviniaceae > Azolla > Azolla caroliniana. The sequence goes on from NW_028230447.1 coordinate 4,693,264, forward strand.
CCCTTTGAGAATTTATTATCACTCAAAGGTCAAGAGTCATATTACTACTCTCTACACATTAACTATGTGTCATAGAATCATATTCTATGGCACATAACTAATGAGTTCCATATTCCCTATGACTATGAGTCTTTACATTCTCCAAGAGAGAGTAGTTGTTGTAGTGAGTTAATGAAGAGAGAGGGTGACCTTATATAAAGCACCATTTGCCTACTTCATATAGTGTAGGTTGTGACTCCTTGTAATGCCACATTTTGTAATTGGTATTCTCCTTGTGAATATACACCTTCTTGAGTACTTCATTTCTTCTTTTATCTATCTTGTGTTTTCTCTTCTCTCCTCTCTTTTCTCTCACACACATAACACACATCTCTCCCGCTGCACAAGAATCATATATGATTCTTTACATGATATCAAAATGGTTTGGTAGCTCAATCTAGCCCATCCGTGTGTGTTGTGCTCTATGTTGATGTTCAAGAAGAACCGGCTCATCGCTATCGTAGTGCGACTACATAGCTCGTGTTTGAGAGAGAAGGAAAAGAAGAAAGAAAGCTTCATCAACAATGAGTACTCAAATGAGGAGCGCTCTCCCTAGCGAGAAGTTGGATCGAAACAACTTTGCATCTTGGGAGTACAAGATGCACCAATACCTTGTCGGTCAAGGATATTGGAGCTACATCAAAGGAGCACAAGAAAATCGACCCGACTCGAAAAACGCTGACTACTCAACATGGGAGCAAGCAGTAATCCAAGTGATGTATTGTTTGGCGACATGTGTTCATGACCACATGCTCGGCTACATTCGAGAAGCCGAGACGCCGAAGGAAGCATGGGAGAATCTCAAGAAGATTTTTGCCGCTAACACAACGGCACGAAAGCTTCAACTCCACCAAGAGTTGAACAACATCTAACAAAGGGATATGTCCATCACAAGCTACACCTTGAAGATCAAGGAGCTTTGTGATTCGCTTGGCTCAATAAGCGTCAATGTGGATGATGATGAGATGGTGCAAATATGCCTCGGTGGCCTTGCACCACTGTTCGGCGCGATGAGGACTGTCGTACTAGCACGGGAGAATCCTCCCTCTTTCTTTGATCTTCAATCCATGTTGTTGGTCGAAGAAAACCATGTTCAAACAAGGAACAACGCCTTGGAAGGCCACATGCTCTACACATTCGAATGGAGGAAGAGGACACGAACAAGCAAGAGGTCGATTTGGCCAAGGACGAGGCGGACGAGGCCCGACTTACGAAAACAACTCGCAATTTCGGCAACAAGACGGAAGCCATCGAGGAACCTTCGGAAGAAGGTGGAGCTTCCATTCCGGTCCGAGCCAACAAACCTCGATCGAATGCGGATATTGCGGCAAAATTGGCTACCACGAAGAAGAGTGCCGAAAGAAGAAGCACAAGTTTGCTTCCACAAGCCGACAACTCACCAATTATGCCACCAACTCCGACTATGACGATCGTGATGGAATGTTCGTGATGAGACATAGAGCAAATTCTTTGTCGGCTTCTACTTCGAATAGTGCCTCTAGTTAGGAAGACGTATGGTTCGTCGACTCTGGTGCCTCGAACCATATGTCGTCTCATCAAGAATGGTTTCGAGAACTTCAAGAGCCGGACCGACCCGGTTATGTTGAAACCGGAGATGACACTACTCATTCGATTCAGCACATCGACAATGTTCCATTCGGCAAAGAAGGTAACCAAACTTATATTAAGAATGCCTTGCATGTACCAACCATTATGAAGAATTTGGTCTCTGTTGGCCAAATTGTTGAGCAAGGGATGCAAGTTCGATTTAATCAAGGCGATTGCTTTATCGAGAAAGAGGGTCGACTCATCGCTCACGAATGAAGAGAGGGCCGAATGTTCATTCTCGACTTGCACGAGATGAAATCGGCCATGTTTGCAAAAGGCACCAAAGCCAACACTGACATAGAGTTGTGGCATAAGCGGATTGGCCACATCAACCTCCAAAAGCTCAAGGCAACGCAATCGAAAGGAGTCGTCATCGGATTCCCGACCTTCAAAGAGAAAGAGATTGAAGGCGTATGTGCAACATGCGAATTCGGCAAGCAACATTGGCACCCGTTTTCGAAGGAGAGGAATGTGAGCAAAGGCATACTCGACGTAATTCATTCCGATGTATGGGGACCGGCCCAGACGGCTACATTCGGCGGATGTCGATACTACATGGCCTTCATCGTTGACTTCCCTAGGCACACATGGATCTACCCTATGCAGCAAAAGAGCGAAGTGTTCAGACACTTCCAAAAATTCAAGAGTGGAGTAAAAAAGGAAACAGGTCGACATGTACGATGTCTTCGGTTCGATGGAGGGAAAGAGTACTTCTTTGACGAATTTTTGGCTTTTCTTCGGAAAGAAGGATTTCGATGAAAGTTTTCGTGTCGACATACGCCACCACAGAACGGAGTAGCCAAACAAAAGAATTGGGACATCCTCGAAGTAGCACATGCCATGCTTAACGAGAAGCACATGCTGAAATCGTATTGGACAGAAGCTGTCAACACAGCCGTCAACCTGATGAACCAATGTACAACATCTAGCATGCATGAGGTTACCCTGCACGAGAAGTTATTCGGAAAGAAGCCGGATCTATCACATGTTCGGATATCAGCTCCATTGCATACATGCACATCCCCGACGAGAAGCAACAAAAGCTCGACCCGAAGTTGGAGAAATGTATCTTCGTAGGATACTCACTAGACCAAAAGGGGTACAAGTGCTATAACCCCTCGACTCAAAAGGTTCGTGTGAGTCGAGATGTAGTCTTCGACGAATCGACATCATGGTACGAACCCGAGTGGACTCCTCCCAAATCATTTCTAGTCAACTCGGAATCCGCCGAACAAGAGATAGAAATGGAGATCGACTCGAACACATGTTTGAAGAAATCCAATTACGACAAGGCTTAGTGGGCCACAAGAGCCCCCGAGCAACCAAAGCACATCTCGGCCTAGTCCGAAAATGGACAAAGGCAAGGCAAAAATGCCAGAATATGAAGGCGATCACTTTGACGACAACAAATCGAATCACTCCCTCGATAGTGAGTTCGATGGCTTCGATGTACCTATCATGAGGACACCTGGCGTAAAGAAAGCCATTGCCACGGCAAACGAAAAACTCCATCGCTCCACCTGTGAGAATAATCATGTTAGTCGATTCGGCTACAACGATTATATGGAATACCACTATGACTTTATGATGAAGGTGACGACAGTTCGAGAATCAGAAATTTTTTCGGAAGTAGCCAAGGATCCACGATGGGTCGAAGCAGTGAACGAGGAGATGCGGGCACTATGCAAGAACGAGACATGGAATCTTGTTCCCCACTCACCGCACAAGAAGGCAATCGGTTGCAGATGGATTTACAAGGTGAAGTATAAACCGCTACAAAGCTCGACTCATAGCGAAAGGATACGCACAAACACATGGAGTCAACTATGAAGAGACCTTTGCCCCGGTGGCAACAATGACGATTGTGCGGACCGTAATTGCACTTGCAGCGGCGAAAGGGTGGCACCTCCATCAAATGCATGTAAAGAACGCCTTTCTTCAAGGCGAATTAGAAGAGGAGGTGTACATGGTACAACCACCCGGCTTCGAATCGAACATCCATTCGAAAGCAGTCTGCCGATTGAAGAAGCCACTCTACGACCATAAGCAAGCACCGCGTGCTTCGCATTCGAAGATTACACAATATTTTCATCGAATTGGCTTTTGAATGTCAAAATCTTACAACTCCCTCTACGTACGAAACGACTTTGAAATCCTGATTGTCATCATTCTATATGTGGATGATTTGGTCATTGTGTCAAGACAAAGAGAGAGAGAGAGAGAGAGAGAGAGAGAGAGAGAGAGAGAGAGAGAGAGAGAGAGAGAATTATAGTGCTAAGACAAAGAAAGAGAGAGAATTGAAAGGGAAATACTATATTGCAGAGTAAAACAGATTACAAGGAGTAGGCAACAGAGTGCTATAGAATGGCATTGAACCAATTTAGTTTAGGGATGATTGATAGATTCCTATTTATAAGTAATATAGAGCACTCTAGAATATTCTAGGTCATCCTAGAATGTAGAGTAATCTAGAAGGTTTCTAGAGTATTCTAGAAGGTTCTAGTGTATAGAACACTCTAGAATATTCTAGGTCATTCTTGAATGTAGAGTAATATAGAATATTCCAATGATATTAGATTATATATTCTAAAAAATACATATAAGAATATTAATACAATGGTTAAGGATTTGACATGCGTAGAACAAGGTTGTGGGTTCAAATCCTTTTGAGGTATGATGTGAGTGTCATCATGATCCACATTGGAGGTGAGCATCTAGTTGACATTAACAAGGTCAAGTTGGCCCGGAATTTAACTTGCAATAAGGTTCCAAAAGGGATACATGAAACATCGGATAAAGACGCATGTGCGGAGGGAGGCCAAGACGAAATGCAACATCACTTATCTTACTAGTGATCATGTAAGGGCCAAAACGTTGGTGATCCAATTTATTGCAAGGCCTAGTGGTCTTGATGTTATGTTGGAGAAGCCATACATGATCCCCAATGCAGAACGTTTTGGAGGAGTATAGACGATGACAATCCACAAGCCTCTTGTGTGTAACTTGAGCATCATGCAAATTGTGGAGAATGCTAGAGTGAATTTCTTGGAGGCGACTAAGACGATCCTCAACGGCAGGGTTGGTAGGAATGTCTGGATGCACATTCATCATCCATAGAGGATGATAACCCGTATTTGCAAAAAATGGGGAATATCCTATAGAAGAATGGGCTGAGTTGTTGTAGGCAAATTCATCCAAGTGCAAAAAATCAACCCAGTCATCTTGTTGATAGTTGATGAAACAACAAAGATATTGCTCCAAAGTCTGGTTGGTACGCTCAGTGTGGCCATTAGTCTCAGGATGATAGCCCAAAGAAAGCTTAACCGAAATGCGAAGAAGTTTGAACATGTGCTTCCAAAACTTTGAGATGAATTGTGGACCACGATCACTAATAATATCATTTGGCAAACCATGATGCCTAAATACCTCTCGCATAACGAGATCGACCACCTCTTGACTAGTAATAGACTTCGTACATGGCAAGAAATGTGCCACTTTGGTAAGTCAATCAACCATTGTGAGAATTGCATCAAAACCTTTTGAAACTGGGAGATCGGTAATGAAATCCAAGGATATAGACTTCCACGGATTTTCCGAAATGGGAAGTGGTTATAGTAAGCCATAGGATCGGTGTCGAGGACTGTTTGATCGACAACACGTATCACAGTTGCGAACATACTCCTCAACAAAATGACGAAGGTGAGGCCACCAATAGTGTCGGAAATTAATTCTAGAGTTTTGCGAACTCCAAAATGACCAACCATTGGTGAGTCATGGCAATGTTGTAAAACTTGTAGTCGTGGGGGACCATCAGGAACATACAATAGGTTTTGTCGAAATAGAAAACCACCATGCCAATGGAATTGATGATAGTCATTACGAGGGCTTTTTGACTGTGAGCAGGAAGCATGATCCGGGACAATATGATCCAAAACATCCTTGGCGAATTCATTAGTGGCCATATGATCTCGAATGGAATCAAGAAGAGTGGAATCTTCAAGAGTTGTTATGGCATTAACTACCATTAATCGTAGGCGATTAGGACCCAAAATGATTTGTTTTTGATGCTTGAATGCAGGTTCCCCTGGACGAAGTTCCATATAAGAGCGCCGAGAAAGAGCATTTTCTTTGCCTTGCTGCATCCTAGGGCGATATATGATGACAAAGTCGAAGTGAGTCAAAAATTGCGCCCATCGGGCTTGTCGCCGACTCAAGACTCGAGCATTTTGGAAATATGTTAGGTTCTTATGATCTTTGTAAACAATGATCTGTTGAGAAGAACCTTCTAGAAAATGTCACCATTGTTGAAAAGAATCCACAATTGCAAGAAGTTCTTTGTCATGGATCTCGTAGTTGATCTTTGCAGCTTCAAACTTTCGGGAATGAAAGGCGACAAGGTGTAGTTGTCCATCATTTCCAGTCTGTGACAGGATACTCCCTAGTGGAAAATCGGATGCATCGACTTCAAGGATGAAGCACTTTGTTGGGTCAACATGTGCTAAGATAGGTGTCGTTGTAAACGCTCGTTTTAAGCTCTCGAATGTCTTGGTTGCATCAGAACTCCATATAAATGACCGATTTTTGTGTGTGAGTTGAGTGAGTTGAAGCACGACCTTGGAATAATCTTTAATAAATTTTCGATAAAAATTTGCAAACCCGAGAAAGCATTGCACATCACGCATTGAAAGGGGCGTCTACCACTCTAAAATTGCTTGCACCTTCATGGGGTCCATAGCAATACCATCAAATGATACAACATACCCCAAAAATTCCACTTGATTTTGGCCGAAACTACACTTTTCTAACTTTGCGTAGAGACCATATTCTCGGAGTCGACGTAGTACCTGACGAACATGTTCGTCATGCTCCTCTTGGGTCTTCGAGTAGATTAAAATATTATCTAGGTAAATTATAGTGAAGATATCAAGAAAATCTCAAAAAATTCATTCGCCATATGTAGGAAAACTGCAGGTGCATTCGTGAGACCGAATGGCATCATAGTATACTCAAAATGTCCATAGTGAGTGTGAAAAGCAGTCTTCCGTTCATCCCTCGGACGAATCCAGACTAGATTATATGCATCGCGAAGGTCCAACTTCGTGAAATATTTTGCTCCACTGAGACATTCCAAAAGATTCGGGATTAACGGTAGAGCATATCTATTCCGGATAGTCACTTTGTTTAGCCCTTGATAATCCATGACCAACCGAAGAGTCCCATTCTTTTTCTTAACGAAGAAGATAGGTGCACCAACAGGGGATCTAGAATGCCGAATGAATCCGTTTGCCAGATTCTCATCGATATATTCCCGCAAAGTCTCTAGCTCTATAGGGGAGAGATTATAAATTGGGCCCCATGGAGGTTCTTTCCCTGGTTGTAAGTCAATAGGGCAGTCGTATGGCCGATGCTCTGGAAATGTATTGGCCTTCACCTTATCAAAGACGTTGGAGAACTCTTCGTATTTCTCGAGTAGTTTAATGTCTGCTTCATGTAAAGTGGATGATGGAGTTGCTACTATTACGAAGACGAACATTGGCCTCATTCCCCCCTTCCTCACGTAATTGTCATAGAGAGATGGTCGATAACTAAGGGGATCTAGTATCACATGTCAGAGATTTGAGGGATGCACGGTTTGTGCTTTTTTCCTGGGTCTCCTCAATTGTTCTTTTTATCCAATCAATCTTCGGGTTATGGAGTTCAAACCAAGGGAGACCTAGAACTATTGGGTGTTCTGGACTGCGAATAATGTTGAAAGAGATTATGCTTGCCAAATCACCAAGAACTATCCGCATTGGCTTAGACTCCTCGACTATATCTCCTGATGCTATGGGACGGCCATCAATGACTCCTACGACTATTGGGCTTGGGAGTTTATTCAAGAGGATCTTTTGTGACAATGCAAATTCATGATCCATGAAACAAGAGTTGGCTCCAGAATCTAGGAGGGCAGAGGCTAGGACTTGATGACATGTAGATGTGATAAGCTTGACTTGTGCAGAAAAAACTCTACTCACTTGATTTGATGAAATGGAACGACGACTAGGGACTAACTCTACATAGTTAGGATGGTCCAACCAAATGGCTCCTATTTTGGCCGGACTTATTCGTTTAACACATCCTCTAATTGGCTCAAGACATCAAATATATTCTCATGGCATGGACTATGAGGCTTACTTATGTTATTAGAAGTAACAATGGAACTCAAAGTAGAGTTGTCATGTGCACTTACTTGGTATACTTGACGTCTAGGTTTATGTGGACAATTTACGGCTATATGTCCTGGACCGCCACAATACAGGAATAAGTGATGCGCTCGACGTCGTTGTTTCTCAGCATCTGATAAAGGCCCACGACGTTGTGTTGACTCTATTTCCATCGGAGTTGGGTCATCCCTTTGAATGGGTCGGGAAACTTGTGGAGGTGTTGCGACTACGGAAGTGTAAGTTTGTTCTGGTTGGCGGCATAACATTTGTTGGCGCTCAAAATGTCGCTCAAATAGGTGATTATCACATTGCACAACTTGACTAATGGCCTTTGTTAGTGACTTCGGATATTCAGGGAAGTAAGAAGAAGATCTTTGACATCATTACACAAACCTTGATGGAATTGATCCATTAAGGCCGCCTCATCCCAAGGGATATCGCATGCTAAGAGATGGAAATCAGCTGTGTAAGCCGACCCGGGATGATCTCCTTGTCAGAGCCTTCAAATCTTGTTTATCGCTATCCTAGTGCCATCGGTGTCTTCGGAACTAGCTTGAAACTCCTTAACAAATGCCTCGAAATCCTCCAACAAGGGTGATTCCTTCTCGAGAAGTGGTGCGAACCATGTTAATGTTGTACCGCATAGCAAAGTTACCACTAATCCCACATGAGCAACGTCAGTTGGATACAGATTGGGATGTAGCTGAATAACCAGATGAACTTGATTCAAAAAGCCTCGAAATAAAGACCTCGTACCATCAAACTTGGCAGGGAGGCTAATCTTTGGTTCTCTAGGGGAGTTTTGAGCCCCTGAAGCTTGTTCTCGTAATGATAATATAGTCGCCTCGAGTTAGTGAACCCGTTGTGATAACTCTTCATACTGTTAAGCTTTTTTGGTGCTCACTTGCTGTAGGTCCCCAAGTAGCCTTTGATTTTCATGCTCTAATGCCACAAATTTATTCGTGAGCATGTCGAGCTCAGAAAGAACATGCATATACTCCTGTTTGCTCACAGACTCCATAACTTACGAAGGGAGAGGAGAAGGAAGAAGAGAACTAGTTAGGGTTTGTGGAAGAGGAAGAAATGAAAATTGGTTTAAACTGTCAAGAGAGAGAGAGAGAGAGAGAGAGAGAGAGAGAGAGAGAGAGAGAGAGAGTATATTGCTAAGACAAAGAAAGAGAGAGAATTGAAAGGGAAATACTATATTGCAAAGTAAAATGGATAACAAGGAGTACGCAACAAAGTGCTATAGAATGGCGTTGAACCAATTTAGTTTTGGGATGATTGATAGATCCCTATTTCTAAGTAATATAGAGCACTCTAGAATATTCTAGGTCATCCTAGAATGTAGAGTAATCTAGAAGGTTTCTAGAGCATTCTAGAAGGTTCTAGTGTATAGAACACTCTAGAATATTCTAGGACATTCTTGAATGTAGAGTAATATAGAATATTCCTATGATATTAGATTATATATTCTAAAAACTATACATATAAGAATATTAATACAATGGTTAAAGAATTGACATGCGTAGAACAAAATCGTGGGTTCAAATCCTTTTGAGGCATGATGTGAGTGTCATCATGATCCACATTAGAGGTGAGCATCTAGTTGACATTAACAAGGTCAAGTTCCTCCTCTTTAACAAATTCGAGATGACAGACATGAAGGAGCTCCATTACTTCCTTGGCATCAAGGTAATTCAGACTCCAGACGACATTATGATCTCTCAACAACACTACATCCTCAACTTGTTATACAAGTTCGGGATGACTGAGTGCAAATCTGTGGCAACCCCTCTCGATCGAAACTTCAGACTAGAGGTTGACTCTGGCACAGACGAGTGCGAGTGGACTCAGTATCGACAACTGATCAGGAGTCTCATCTATCTCACGATCACTTGACCCGACCTCAGCTATCCGGTCGGTCTCCTTAGCCAATTCATGCATACTCCACAAGATATCCATTTGGATTGTGCTAAGTGAGGTTTACGATATGTGAGCGGCACAATGCATTGTGGTATTCTCTACGAATTGGCCACACCAATTCGTCTTGAAGGGTACACAGATGCTGACTGGGCCGGCTACAGAACCGATTGACGTTCGACCTCCGGATTTGTCTTCTCGCTTGGCAACGGAGCAATATCTTGGAGTAGTAAAAATCAGCTTACCGTCACACTTTTTAGCATGGAGGCCGAATACAGGGGCGCAAACGTGGCTGCATGTGAAGTTGTATAGCTCAAGAGGATTTTAAAGGATTTGGGCATTCCCATCAAGGATCTAGTTCCCCTCTACTGCGACAACATGAGCAATATCTATATGGCTTGGAACTTGGTGTTCCACACACGCATAAAGCATATCAAAGTGCACTATCACTTCATTCGAGAACGCGCTTAGGCCGGAGATGTCGACCATCAACACATCAACATGAATCTTCAGAAAACCGACATCTTCACCAAGGCCCTAGGAGTCGACAAGATTCGACAATTCATGTCAGACCTTGGATTGACGACCCTGACTTGCTAAGCTTGAGGGGGAGTACAAGAGAGAACCAGATACCGTTCGAATCGGGTACAAGCCGAAGTGGACACCGGAGATCGTCCGAACCAGATACCAACCAAAGTGGACATCAACCAAAAGGAACCGACCTGATTTGAGCTTGAGGGGTCGTGTTGAGAATCAAGCTCAACCTAGTGCAACGTGTGAACACACCCTTTGAGAATCTATGATCACTCAAAGGTCAAGAGTCACACCACTACTCTCAACACATTAACTATGTGTCATAGAATCATATTCTATGACACATAACTAATGAATTCCATATTCCTTATGACAATGAGTCTTACACCAAGTCATCGAATGGGCAGGAATGCAGAATCGCAAGAATTAGCGAAGTAAAAATTAAACAGTCAAATGGCAACACAATTGTCCTACACCAAGTTCGGCATGTACCCGCACTGAAAAGCAGTTTGGTCTCCATCGACATGTTAGCCGAAGATGGGTACCGAATGACTCTCAGAGAGTCAACGTGGATGATCAGCCGTGGAAACCTGAAAATTGGAAATGGACACAAGTACAACAACTTGTATCCAATGATGGCAATCAATCCAAAAGGGGCCGTGAACGTAGCTGAAAGGACGGACCCGAACCTATGGCATGGTCAGCTAGGCCACATGTCTCAAGTCGGTCTAGATCGGTTGATGGTGATTGGCTATATCCCGAAACTCCCAGTAAAGACGGACTTCTGTGAGCATTGTTGCTATGGAAAACAGACCTGACGTCCGCAATCTCTCCATTAGGAAACAATACGACAACCCATAGAGCTCGTGCACACTGATATATGTGGGTTGATGTTTGAGAGATCACTAGGAGGCTCCTAGTACTTCATTACATTTGTAGATGATTGTATACGCAAAGTCTAGGCCTATTTGATTAGTTTGAAAGACAAAGCACTCAAGGTCTTCACTCAGTGGATAACTAAAGTGGAGAACCGGTCAAGATACAAAGTGAAGACACTCTGATCCAACAATGGAGGAGAATACACCTCCCAAGCCTTCAAACAATACCTGTCTGACAAAGGGATCCGACATCAAAAGACCGTTCCATACACACCCATGCAAAATGGAGTGGCAGAACGGATCAACATAACTATCCAGGAGAGGGTGATGGCAATGCTCCAACAAGCTGAACTGAAGCTGGAGTTTTGGGCCGAAGCATTGCAGACGACAGTATATCTGATTAATCTGTCGCCGTCAAAAGCAATCAGGCTCGATGCACCACATGCACTATGGTCAGGCAAACAACCAACCTACGATAGGCTCTGCATCCTTCAAGAACCCCAACATTTTGAGGATGTGTCATCTGTTGAGAGATCAAGCTCAACTAGAGTTAGTTATTTAGTCAACCATGTAACTTCGTAGTTACCTAGATAGAATCTAGTTAGAAGTGTTAACTAACGCCTTAAATAGGACCTTGTACTTAAGTGGGATATTGTAGATCCTCCACTCCTAAGTACATTTAATATAGGACTTACACCATTGTACCTATATTATCCTCACACATGTGCACCCTTGCACATGAAATCTATATATACCTCATTGTGGGTATTTTTGTATTTGATGATGATGATGATGATAATGCTAATTTAATATAGTTACTCATCCCCCATATTGTGTTGTTCATAAGTGTATCTTCCTCTCTCTCTTCCTCTCACACACATACACACATATCACTTAATCTTCCACATATCAACTAATCACATAATTAGGTACTAATTAACCCTTGCTTAATTACTTACGTAATTCTTAACAGTCATCATATGTTGAGCCTGTGAATTTTCAGGAAACAATTAATACTTTACTACAAGATTTCGGCTCTGAAATCCTAAAAATGTGTGACAATTTCGCTCTAAACCACAACATTGATGATATAGTTAAGAGAACAGTCACGGAACTTAGAGATAAAACAAGAGAACAAAATAGATATGAAAACCCTAATATTAGAGATATAGACATTACAATGTATGAAGGGGAAAAAGAAAATGATAACGAAATGTTTTATGACAATCCCTCGTACATTGCTCCCGTAGAAGCCGAGATAGATAACACTAAAAATTCTGTCCCCCATACTATTAACCTAAATAAAAATTCTAATCCCACACCCAACCCCAAAAAGAATCTAAACTTTACCCTAAACCCTAACCCAGAACCCTAGTCTAACCCACACGCTAACTTTAATTCCAAAAATACTACTAACCCTTTTCCTAACTCTCACCCTAACCCAAACCACCGCTCCAATAATAACTCCAAACAAGCACAATGTCCTCGTCACCGAGCATCTAATCTCCTTATCACCTGCAACACCACAACTAATGAGGTTAAACAAGAATTTAAACCTTATCCCAACTTTGGCCGGCCTCAAGTTCTTTTCCATAACCTACACTTTGCTAATAATGAACCACGCCATTACCATTCACCACAAGCATATGCAACGATAGGCCTTGGTCATCTCCCCGCTCATACAAGTCCTCCGGCTCCTAACATCGTCCCCGAGCTCCATCCACCATACTATCATTTCTGCACGTGCCAAACATTTCAAGGCAACAATTTCGACACTTTGTTACGGATCATAGCCATCAACAAAACTTCCTGCTGCTGCCGCCACCGCCCCTTCTTCGTCGTACACATGGTACGCCCTACAATAATTGGACATCACAAAAATGTTAGCCACCCCACACTATTCAACAACAGACCGTGGTTGATCGCGGCCTCTTTCATCAATCGTGCCCCCCCCCCCCCCCCCCCCCCCAATTGTAAACGAGTATGGGATTGTGTTGGACAACCATCCCGTGCACCCTTCCCCCTCCCTACATGTCGCGCTGTTTGGGACTGCGCAAGGCAGCCCCCAGACATTTGCGTCGCCCCTCCTTCCAACCCCTCATCCATGCCCACAACAACCTCAGTTTCACGTTTTTAGAACCCTAATTACTCCCCTTTCTCTGTTCCCTCCTCACATCCCCCTTTCTCTTCATATGGAGGCAACCTCTATGAACAAACACCTCCTCCCCTCCCCTCCCCTCCCCTCTCCCTCTCACTTATTTCCATATCTCATCCATGCCCCTACATTACTTCTTGAAACTCTAACTCATGCCCCCCCCTATTTTGCCCCTAATTCACATACTCCCCCTCCCCCTCCTTTTTCTAAGTTTCATTTGCCCCCCCCACCTTTTCTTACCCCATTTGTTGAAACCTCCCCCTCTAACTCATACTCTACCCCTCACTCGTATCTTAATAAAACCCCTTCTTATTATCCCCTCTCTAATATAAAAACCCCCTTCACCAACCACACCACCCCTCCCTCCTATCCTAATCATAAACATTATAGAAATACACAACACCCCACTAATCCTCCCCCTACCACACACCATAGGAACCCACCTTCTAGCCGACCAAAAAACGACTAGCACGACGTGCTAAGTGTGTTAACAAACACTTTAGATACGTCGTGCATCCTTGTAGACGCCTATTTGATCTTCTTAGTAGGACCACCTCCACCTTAGACACTTTTATGTGGCTAGGTAATACAAATACATCTTTCCCCTTCCGCCCATGCCAGAAAAAATCCAATAGTAATAGACTATGATTTTTATTTTTTGGAAACCGCTTAATGATACCCTTCGAATAGATAGTAAAATTCACAATTTATCTAAACACCCCCTCACAATAAATGAAACACAATTGCTAAGCTTAAGACTCAAATACATTCCACCATCCTCTCTACCTTCCACAAATACTATCCTTAAAGAATTTGCTAGTTTAAGTAGATCTTTACGTTTAACACATTTCTTTAGAGACATGGACTCACCCCCCCTTAATCCATTTAAACTACCAAATCCTAACTGGAATCCGCCATCTCAATATCCCCCTCTTGAAAATATTATTAAAAAACATGAAACCCTCCTTTTGTCTAAACTCCAACAACCTAAACCCAAACCCGTTAGGACACCACTTCACCTTTGCACAACCCTTAAGAGCCTTAGGAATAACAAGCAAATTATCCTTCTTTCGTCTGATAAGAACATGGGAGTATGTGTTCTAGACAAAGATACCTATTATGAAAAAGCCATAAACCACCTCTCGGATACCACCACCTATAGAAAAGTAACCCATTTTCCGTTAGAAGAACTCTTGTATCGCCTTAATAGTATAGTGCAAAAAAATCTAGTAACACTTTCCTTTATTGAAGCTAATTACATACTCCATAAAACCCTAAAGGGATATCAAGTATCTAATATTTACTTTCTCCGTAAACTCCATAAAACACCCATTGGCTTTAGACCCATTTGTTCTTATAATAACTCGATATTCGAGCAAACCTCAAAATGGCTACATTTTCAACTTTTACCTATCCTAATACTCCAAAAACAATACCTAAAAGATTCACACTCCCTCATCCAGAGTTAGGACTCGAGGCACTTCGCCATATCATCTCCCCCCATTTTTCCTTAGCCAAGACTAATCTTATCTATACCCTTAGCGCTCTAACCCTAGAGTATCACTACCTAACCTTCGATAATCAAGTATACCAACAAATCAAAGGAACAACCATGGGTAGCAACTTCTCAGTTGTCTATGCATGCCTTTTCTTATCACACTTAGAAAACTCACAAACCACACCCCATCTCTTCTATTTTACTAGGTACACAGATGATGCCTTCGGGGTTTGGACAGGTATGAAACCCCAAACTCTTAGACTACCTCAATTTCTATAGTCTTATGACCAATAACTCTATTAAACTTATGATCCATACTTCCTCCACTAGTCTCCCTTTCTTGGATATTTGGATCAATCTAGAGAACTCTAAGTTCTCTTTCAATTGTTTCCAAAAACCATTAAATTCCTATCAATATCTTCCCTTCTCTTCAGACCATCCCATACATGTTAAACAAAATTTTATTTCTAACGAATTAAAATGCTACCTAGTTAGAGAACGCACACCTATAGGGTACCTAGAAATGAAAAAACGTTTCTTCCTGAGACTCATTAGCCGAGGTTACCCACCCCATTTCAGCTTAAAGCCCTTAAAAAACATCCTTTCTCCCTTAGGAATACTCTCATCCATAAGCATAAAAACAAATATTCCCTTACACCTACCATATTCAAGCTTAGGTACTCTAAAAACACCCTTAAATTAGGCATCCACTTGTTTTTACAAGACTTACACACCGGCCTTAGCCTAGATCCCCAACTAAGAGACATCCCTAAGCCTTTTATATGTTGGACCAAGTCAAAATCACTCTATTCTTATCTAGTCAAAACAAAATATATTAGATCCCCAAATCCCCATTAAAACATCACACATATTATTGCTCTCTATCTATTAGAACTAAATATACTAGATCCCCAAATCATCCCTTCCCATCAAACTCATTAGGCTATCCCTTTTTACATTCACTACCTCCCTACCTCCCACATCCTCCTTTATACACATTCAAAACCCCTCTCTCCCTTTCATCCATCCCCACCACTCCCCTTCTCTCTTCTTTCCTCTTCCCTTATATAAGCCTCTCACATTTTTTGTATATGGTCTTTCGCACTGATGAGCTCATATAGAACGAAACATGTTTGCCAAAAGACCTTTTCTTACATAAATTGAAATTTGAATTCTCTCTCTCTCTCTCTCTCTCTTTTCTCCTCCCCTACTATTCTCTTTTATACTATTCTTTAGGTACCATACTATTTAACCTAACTATTCAACTGCCAAAGGCTATACACTCACACTCCTTGCTTAGGCCATAAGGCCAACAACTACTAAAGATTCGACATATCACATGGAGGTTCATTCCCCGGAGATAGGAACCCACAATGGATTTGCATCGACAATGTTCGGGCAACCATCTTATTAGAGATATGCCCTAATGTAAGCATATGATAAGGATAAACGATAGATCTAGATAGAAAGGAGAGAGAGAAAGAAGGGTGCCGATCCACCCGACCACCCCTGAGCGAAGGGATCAAGACGGACTTGAGCCTCGATGGGCGTCCCATACCACCGCTATGGTGTTGAGTCGTACCTGGTGCTGGCGCGCTCGCTACAAGAGTTGACCCACCACAAGAACAGAGTCTCGATGTCGTCAAAAGATGATGAAATGAGGGTAACTAGGCCTCTTATTTATAGCGATACCCAAGGCCCCTAGGCAAGTTCACACTTGGCCTAATGGATTGTCTCAATCACGAGGATTAAAAGTAATCCTCCCCTTCTGTACACTCTCGTTTAACCCTCACACTTATCCACGTGTATAGAATACTACGGTAAATTCTCACCACGGGATATTATATGGTCATGCCTGTAACACGTCTAGTGAAGAGTTCCCTAAGCCCACGGTAATGACGTCTGCAGCGATGGCATCGGCTACACCGACCCCTATCAAGCG
The DNA here is from genome assembly GCF_043228905.1 of Azolla caroliniana. Taxonomy (NCBI): domain Eukaryota; kingdom Viridiplantae; phylum Streptophyta; class Polypodiopsida; order Salviniales; family Salviniaceae; genus Azolla; species Azolla caroliniana. Next base: position 4,710,044 of record NW_028230447.1, read on the forward strand.
TAATAGGGTGAATAAAAGACCACAAAGGCGCGCTTGAGATTATATTCTCTCTCCCTCACTCATCAACTCCACTCCTGATACTAAGGTTTCCAATACTAAGGTATCATCTTCTAATACATCATTTTGCTCGAAATACATAGAAGAATATAAAACTAAAGTATTCGCCGAATTTAAACAACTCTTCAAAAGAAAAAAACAAGCCAAAAATACCCATAGTACGATGTTGAACTTATACAGTTATGAATTAACAGCTAATAGTCTTAGAATTCATCCCCCCAAACTAAAGATAGATCATGAAGAAATTAACAATAGCATGCATAAGGACTTTCTAACCCTCACTGATCAATATAATAAAGATCTAACATGTAGACTTACTAGTGCACTCCTATACTAAAACCCTAGATAATTTCCCTAATACTGGAGGATTGGAGGGGTAAGGGATTCCCCTCACAAGCTATTACAAGGGGCATTTCGGGAATCAAACTTGAGACCTCTCGCACCCGAAGCGAGAATCATACCACTAGACTAAATGCCCTTACAAGGAAGGGATTTATCCATCGTCTTGCGGTAGAAAGGTAATTCAGCTTGATCCGCCATGATAAAAACCTCAACTTTATTTTCTTCTTCTCCTACTCACTGATTATCAACCAACAGATTAAGAATTGAATCATTCATTGATTGAAAATAAGAAGGGTAAGGGCTTCTTTACTACAAAAAGTTTTGGTGGATTGGAGGGGTAAGGGATACCCCTCACAAACTATTACAAGGGGCATTTCTGGAATCTAACTCGAGACCTCTCGTGCCCAAATCGAGAATCATACCACCTTACAAGGACGAGATTTTGGAGGATTGGACGGGTAAGGGATACCCCTCGCAAACTATTAGAAGCGGCATTTCTAGAATCGAACTCTAGACCGCTCGCACCCGAAGCAAGAATCATACCACTACATTAAATGTCCTTACAAGGAAGAGGTTTTGGAGGATAGTACAGGTAAGGGATACCCCTCACATTTTGGAGGATTGGAGGGGTAAGGGATACCCCTCACAAACTAATTGAACTCGAGACCGAAGCGAGAATCGTATCACTACACCAAATACCCTTACAGGGGATACCTCACAAGGCAATTTTTTTGGAGGATTGAACAAGGCGCATTTCGAGAATCAAACTCAAGACCACTCGCACCCGAAGCGAGAATCATACCACTAGACCAAATGCCCTGAGAAGGGAAGATATTTTGGAGGATTGAATGAGAGGCATTTCCAGAATCGAACTCGAGACCTTTCGCACCTGAAGCGAGAATCATACCACTAGACCAAAGGGAAGATGTTTTGGAGGATTGAACAAGGGGCATTTCGAGAATTGAATTCGAGACCACTCGCACTCGAAGCGAGAATCATACCACTAGACCAAATGCCCTGAAAAGGGGAAATATTTTGGAGGATTGAATAAGGGGCATTTCGAGAATCGAACTCGAGACCTCTCGCACCCGAAGCGAGAATCATACCACTAGACCAAATGCCCTTACAAGGAAAGATTTTTTGGAGGATTGAATAAGCGACATTTCGAGAATCCAACTCAAGACCTTTGACACCTGAAGCGAGAATCATACCACTAGACAAAAAGCCACAAGGAAGAAATTTTGGATTATTGAACAAGGGGCATTTCAAGAGACCTCTAGCATGCTCAAGCGAGAACCATACCACTAGACAAAAAGCCACAAGGAACAAATTTTGGATTATTGAACAAGGGGTATTTCAAGAATAGAACTCGAGACCTCTCACACTCGAAGCGAGAATCATACCACTAGACCAAATGCCCTTACAAGGGAAGATTTTTTGGAGGATTGAACAAGGGGCGTTTCGGGAATCGAACTTGAGACCTCTCGCGCTTGAAGCGAGAATCATACCATTAAACTAAATGTCCTTACAAGGAAGATATTTTGGAGGTGTTAAAAATTAGGTAAGTAATTATGCAAGGGTTAATTAGTACCTAATTATGTGATGATTTGATAAGCGGAAGATTAAGTGATATGTGTGTGTATGGGTGTGAGAGGAAGAGAGAGAGAGAGATACACTTATGAACAACACAAGATGGGGGATGAGTAACTATATTAAATTAGCATTATCATCATCAAATACAAAAATACCCACAATGAGGTATATATACATCTCATGTGCAAAGGTCCACATGTGTGAGTAGAATATAGGTACTAAGGTGTAAGTCCTATATTAAATGTACTTAGGAGTGGAGGATATAGAATATCCCACTTAAGTACAAAGTCCTATGTAAGGCGTTATAGTCAACACTCCTAACTAGATTCTATCTAGGTAACTATGAAGTTACAAGGGGCCCGTAACATACTCCCCCTCTTTAAAACATTGCACTCTTGCAATGGAAAGTTAGGGAAGTTAGTTCTGAAAGAATATTCGCGTTCCCATGTGGCATCTTTTATTGATTTATCTATCCATTTTATTTTAAATTCTCGGATTTCTTTAGTACGTAATTTTTTTGTTTTAACATCGAGAATTCTTTTTGGTACATGTGGTTTAGAAGATAATTCTTTTTGGTACATGAGTTTCAATTGTAACTATATTGTCGCTAGAACCTAGAAGTTCTTTTAGACGATTCACATGAAAAACTGGATGAATTTAAACACCATTGGGAAGAGCGAGACGATAGGCTGATGACCTAATGCATTTGAGGACTGTAAAAGGTCCACAAAACCGTGGGGCTAACTTAGCCCACTTACCCTTAGACAATGTCTTAGAATTGTGAGGTACATGTAAAAATACCTTCTGTCTAGGGTTGAATACACGAGGTTGCCTATGATGATCGACATAAAGACACACTCTATCTTGAGCTGTTTTTATATTATCTCATGCAATATGCAACATATCTTGCATATCCCGAAGAAAGTTTTGCGTACTTCCCAACTCATCATCATGTATATTAACATCAATCGGGGCTCGTGGCTGAAAATCATACATCAACATAAAAGGACTATATCCTGTCGACTTATGCTTGGAGCTGTTATAAGCAAACTCCAAAATTGGGAGATAACGTTGTCGTGAGGAAAACCGTCCCCAGGCGCAAACCGTGTGTAGCGTGTGTGAACCGGCCCTTACACGTGGGCACACCCCTTGTTGTATAGTAGATAGGTAGGTACAAAAGTCAAATCCTAGGTGGCAATATTCTATAGGGAGAATCAAGGAGTATCTCTAATGTATACGGGTGAAAACGGTCTCCCTCCTTGAGATATAAAATAGAGGGAGACGGGGGGGAGAGAGGGGGTATCGCGGGGAAGAGGGGACGAAGTGCTGTCGGACTGGGACCGAGCCCTTCTTTGTCATTCTCCATAGCTTTCCTTTGCGTAGGTTCTCGAGAGGCTGATTCTGCTCCGTGGAACGCCCGTGTGCTTCCGGCAGAATCTCCATCTTTCTCCCCTACGCGCATGGGTGATAAGGTGTCGGTATCCGTCTAGCCGACCTGATCGGTTGTAGCCGTCCGCGTCGTCTGCATACATATATTTATATACATACACTGGTGTTCTTATACTCTATTCCCCGTTCAACTTGTGTCTCCTGTGTTGTTGGGGCGTGTTCCCGTGCGCTTCTCTGTCTATACGTGTGTGAGCGTGTCTCTCTCTCTCTCTCCCTTTTCTCACCTATTCCTCGGTCCAAGACCCCAGTGGTCCCGCCTTGTTCCCCACGCACGCGCGTAATAACGTGACATCATTTGGTGAACCCAACGTGAAAAGGCGGCAGAGGAGTAGAAGATGAGGGGGTCGGATCTCGTAGAAGCCATGGCTTCGGCTGTGGACCGTATAGTGAGCGCGCGCGAAGGCACCGGCGCCCTTGATAGGGTTATCGAGGCTGTTGTCGGTACGATCGGCCGGTTTAGTGGGAAGGATGCCACGAGCTACTTGGCGTCCTACCGGGCTGAGATGGTAATGAGGGACATTCCGGAAGAGAGGCATCTAGCCGGATTCCCTCGAGTGGCGATGCCGGGCATCCATACGGAGGTGCTCGAGGTATGGGCAGAGAGCCGGACCTGGGAGGAGTTCGAAGGTCGGCTCCTCGAAAAATACGGGCTTGAAGATGCGCTTCGACTTTCGAAGCGGGACTTCATGGAGTGGGTGGAGACCCCCGACAAAGGAAGGAACGCGTCGGTGCTCCTCCGGGAGTTTGAGGAACGCTTCGCGCGCCTCTCGGTGCTTGACCGGACCATTCTGGACACAAGTCGTGTCCTATTGTTTGTTAAGTCAGTTCACGAGTGGGATCGGGAGCAAGTAGGCCTCCTATTGGAGACTGATGATGGGCTGATGGCCGACTGGGCTGTGGTGAAGAGGGTCTGTGGCCGTTTCGACAAATGCCGGGAATGGGTTGACAAAGGATCGACATGGGCGGGCTCTGTCACAGCAAGGAAGCTCGAGCCAACACCACCAACGCGAAGGGAAGAGACCTAAGATTGGCTCGAGACCGGATCGACTTCGACCGGCATGGTCAAGGGCTCGCCCGGGGGAGCAGCTCTGGAGGAACTGACGCGGATGGTAAAAGATCTCCAGATTGCCCAGGCACGGAGGGACGGTGGCGAACAGGCCCGTGACCGACGACCTCTGGTTGGAAACAGGTGCATGTGGTGTGATGCAGTTGGCCACATCCGGAAGGACTGCGGGGACTTCGCCGAGGTGATGAGAAGCAACGTGGTGTACCTATGGAACGGTCGGGTGCACGCCAACGAGACCCGAAGGCCCTTGGACTTGAATGTCGGGCGAGGAGGTATGAAAAGGCTGATGGAGGAGGCGGCGGCTCGTCACGCGGAGACCGTCCACTATTCGGCGTCGGCTGGTATTCGGGTCGGAGGTGGCGAGGCCCCGAAGACGAACAATGCCGGGTTCTGGCCGACTATGCTAGAAGGCCTTGCCGGCGCACGACTAAGGAAAGAAGAGGCGGACCGTGCGGAAAAACGGGTCTGGGAGGTAACCGGGTGGAGTGACCCGGTGGAAGAAAAGACGGGCTTCGTCGAAGCCGCTTGTCAAAACTACGAGGCTTTGGTGGAGGACAAGCGGGTAGGGAAAACCGGAGGGGCCGGGCCCTCGCAACGATACGAAACCCAATTCGGGCAAAGGCGGAATGAGGCCGGTGTAATCGGCGCCCAGGATAATCCCAAGAAGGGCGGGTACCGGTTGGGTACCGGAGAAGCCGGTGGAGGTGCCGACGACGCACATAGAGGACATGGCGCTGGAAGACGAGTTGGCGAAGATTCACTATTCGAGGCCACACTGGGCTAGAGCGACCACGGAGACCCCCGTGAAGATCGGAGATGTTCATGAGCCGGTGGTGGCGTTGGTGGACCACGGTTCAGAAATCAATTTGATGTCCATGGACTTCTACAAGAAGGGGAAATGGCCGATCAACACCAAGCACGGGTGGAAAATACGGGCAGCGACGCGTGCCACCGAAGAACTGCATGGAGCCTGCCCGAATGTACGAGTAAAGATCGGCGATGTCGAGATTGACCAGCACTTCTTCGTGCAGGAGACGTCCTCACATCCGGTTATACTAGGAGAACCGTACATCACGGCAGCACGGATGGAGACCAAGGTGCTGGACAATGGCTCGGCCTATGCAAGGGTCAAGAGCCAGGATGGGCGCCACTCGGTCCAGTTCCTGACTGTGAGACCGAACCATGACCGGAACCGCGAGACCCTTGGGGGCGAAAACCGAGAGGATTTTTAGAGAGGGCTATCAAGGCGTGGGGCCGCGATAGTCCGGACACTCCGGGAAAACCCCACAAGTGTACGATAGCGAAGAAGACCTGTACTATAAGTAGGAAATTTTGGTTCTCCGACAACGGAGGGTGTACGATAGTCGACGTCGTTGGCCGGAAGAAGAGAAGGGCGGAGGAGCGACTTCGGGCATGTGATATCCTCGGCCCTGGAGAGGAAATCAACGGAGCCGTGGAGGCGGTCTCATTCGACGATACCTTGGGGGAGCTACGAAAGGTAGTCGGAGGAGTCCTTAAAGAGGACCGGACGATTCCGGTATGTTCGGAAAGGATGTACGAAGTCATCGCGAACTTCAGTAGAGGGCTCGAGTCGGATCGGACGGCCCGGGTGGACACGAAGTACAAGACGGTGGACCGGAAGGTGAGGCCAGTCGTGGCACCCTTGCCGGAGGGCAACGAGGGGCGGATAAAAGGGGTTGCGTCGGACCCAAGTTTACGGAATCTGGCCGACATAGGTTACCGGTTCACCGACATAACGCTACGGGAGCTCAAGGTCGGTGGGGGTGGCTTCCTACTGCCGGCGGAGGAGGATCGGTTTCGGAGAATTCTCGGGAGGCACGGGAAGGCTTTCGCATTCTCACCGGAGGAGATCGGGTGCGTAGACCCGACAGTTGTCGAACCGATGGTGATCTTCACGGTACCGCATGTACCGTGGAATCTCAAGCCGATTCCGGTGCCAAGAGCTCACATCTTGAAGTTGATGGAGCTCCTAAAGCAAAAGGTGGAGATGGGCATCCTCGAACCGTCGAGTGCCCCATACTCGAATCGGTGGTTTACCGTGCCGAAGAAGGACGGCACGCTGCGCTTTATTCAAGACTTGCAGCCAGTCAACAAGGTGACCATTCGAAACGCAGGAATCGGATCGACAATAGACGAGTTCGTGGAGGCCTTCGCCGAAAGGTCGATTTACTCGGTCGGTGATCTCTACTCGGGGTACGATCAGTTCCAGCTAGCCATAGAGAGCAGAGACATCACGACAATGCGAACTCCTCTCGGCCTAGTATGGATGTGTACCCTACCGCAAGGAGGGACGAACTCAGTGGCTCACATGGTGAACACAATGAACAAGGTGCTGAGGGATTGTATTCCGGACATCACCATGCCGTTTTTGGACGACATCCCGATCAAGGGATGCCCGGTGAAGGAAAGGGACGAGAGGATCGGAGCAGACGGGTGCCGGAAATTCGTGGTGACGCACATCGATGACTGCGAAAGGGTGCTGCAGAGGTTAGAGGGCGTGAGGCTCACCTTCTCCGGGGGAAAATCGGCCTTCGGGCAATCAGAGATCATGGTCGTCGGACACCTATGCGGGTCGTACGGCCGGAAACCGTCTCCGGCTAAGGTAGAAGCCATCTCTGCGATGAAGCCCGACTGTAGCTCGATCACGGAGGTTCGGAGGTTCTTGGGAGCATGCGCGTTCTACCACATATGGATCCCGTATTACGCCCACGTCGCGGAGCCGTTATACGGGTTGCGGCTCCGGCGCTCCGAAAGGCTGTCTACGGAAAGAGCACTCCAATTTACGTAACGGTAGACACGAGTCCGACTAGGATCGGATGGGTCGTCAACCAAGAGGACGAGGACGACATGCGTTTCCCGATCTGGTTCGGCACGAAGGTCCTCAGCGAGCGACAACGAGGATACGCCCAGGTTAAACGCGAGCTCTGGGGTATCGTTTCGGCGGTAAAGGCCGATAAAGACTACCTGATCGGGACAGAGGTAATTATCGAGACGGACTGCCTACTGATTCTTGGCATGGTTTCTGGATGCGCGACGCCGGACCTGACAATGCTCAGGTGGATAGCGTACATCAAGTCCCTGAATCCGGAAATACGACACATTTCCGGGAAAGGTAATGCCATGGCCGACATGCTTTCAAGGGTGAGGTTTGAAAATGAGGGCGGCATGGTTTCGGAGGACGAGGAAGTCGGCGTGGACTTCTTCGAGGCGGCTTACGTAACAACCGGCAGGGAATGCTCTCCAACGCTTAACGATTTCGATGAGAGCAAGTACAACGGGATGTGGCCGCAGATCGGCGGGTTCCTGAAAACAATGACACCGGACGCGGCATGGACAAGGGATGAGGCCAACCGGATTCGGAAGAAAGCATACCAATTCTTCCTCCGGGACGGGTACATATGGAAGCACCCGAAGAAAAGGAACGACATCCCGCTCCGAGTGGTGGCGAAGAAGGAGGAACAGGAGGATTTGTTGGCGGCGTACCACGATAGTCCTTGGGCTGGACACCGTGAAACGTGGGCCATGTTCGAAAAGCTAAAGGGGAAGTACCGGTGGCCGGGACTATACCGGGACGTGCATCGGTTCGTGACGACTTGCGAAAGCTATTAGGTGCACTCCATGATCCGACACCGGGACGAGCTTCACCCGACCTACCCTCCGACCGTCCACTTCAAGTGGATGGTGGATTTGGTAACGATGCCAATGGGGGTAGGACAGATGCGGTATCTGGTGCTGGCTCGGGAGGATCTAACGAACCAGGTTGAAGGCCGAGCCCTGCAGAACAAGACGACTGCAGTCGTGTGCCAGTTTTTGATTGAGGACGTGATATGTCGATACAGGTGCGTAGGGAAGATCGTGGCTGACCGTGGTGAGTTGGACGTAGAAGAGGCCGAAGAGCTGTTCGACCGACTAGGAGTCAATCTTTCGCTCACCACAACGTACAATCCGGAGGCGAACGGGAAGGTAGAGCGCGGACACGGGCCGATTGTCAAAGCACTAGTACGGGCGTGCAGAGGCCAAGTCGAGAACTAGCCATGACTACTACCTTATGCCTTGTGGGCGGACCGGACTACGCACACTTCGGTAACCGGGTACATACCGGCAGAGCTTATGTTCAGACAGAAGCCGATCATGCCAACAGAGCGAACGATCTCCTCGTGGGCCACGGTGGACTGGGGGGATGAGATGATCCGGGAGGAACTGTTGGGGCGCGGATTCGACAGCTCGAGTGGAGGCCGGAGGACGTAGAGCGAGCCGCGGAGAAACTTCGGGTAGCGAGGATAAGGAACAAAGCCCGGTTCGACTGAACACACTGGCTCCGGCCAAGGAAGATCGAGGAAGGCGACTGGCTGCTAGTCTACGACAGTAGCCTCGACAATCAGCACAGGGCCACGTGGAAGTTTGCGAGGAGGTGGTTCGGGCCTTACGTAGTAACAGGCGCCAACGACAATGGGACGTACCATCTCGCGGAGCTCGACGGTACGAGAATGGCGATACCGGTAGCGGGGAAGAGGATCAAAGCGTTCAAGAAACGACACGACGGTGAGCCGGAGCTAGGGGGCATGGACAGCAACGACGAGCAACCCGAGGTGGAGGACGAACTGGTAAACGAGGAATAAAAGCAAGGACCGGTTTTCTCCAGTAGGAACCCAATTTTGGTGCATACCGGTGGATGTGCGGTTAGGTGGGGGCGGATGTCGTGAGGAAAACCGTCCCCAGGCGCAAACCGTGTGTAGCGTGTGTGAACCGGCCCTTACACGTGGGCATGCCTCCTATTGTATAGTAGATAGGTAGGCACAAAAGTCAAATCCTAGGTGGCAATATTCTATAGGGAGAATCGAGGAGTATCTCTGACCGAAAGGATAGAGAATTAATGTGATGTATACGGGTGAAAACGGTCTCCCTCCTTGAGATATAAAGGAGAGGGAGACGGGGGGGGGAGAGAGGGGGTATCGCGCGCAAGAGGGGATGAAGTGCTGTCGGATTGGGACCAAGCCCTTCTCTGTCATTCTCCATAGCTTTCCTTTGCGCAGGTTCTCGAGAGGCTAATTCTACTCCATGGAACGCCCGTGTGCTTCCGGCATAATCTCCATCTTTCTCCCTTGTGCGCGAGGGTGATTAGGCGTCGGTATCCATGTAGCCGACCTGATCAGTTGTAGCCGTCCGCGTTGTCTGCATACATATATTTATATACATACACTGGTGTTCTTATACTCTATTCCCCGTTCAACTCGTGTCTCCTGTGTTGTTGAGGCGTGTTCCCGTGCGCTTCTCTGTCTATACGTGTGTGAGCGTGTCTCTCTCTCTCTCCCTTTTCTCACCTATTCCTCGGTCCAAGACCCCAGTGGTCCCGCCTTGTTCCCCACGCACGCGCGTAATAACGTGACAACGTTTCCATTTTGTTGGTTTTGCACCAAAGTATGCTCAAAGCATGTCCTGAATAATTGGATTTACTCGTTTTGTTTGTCCATCGGATTGAGGATGATCCGTGGAGCTCATGCTCAATGTAGTTTCTAACTTCTTGAAGACTTGCGTCCAGAAGTCACTAGTAAACTTTGGATCTTGATCACTCACGATATCCATCGGTAACCCATCAAAATGAAATAACTAGTCAACGATATCCATCGGTAAATCACTTTGGTGAGCCAATTCAGGAGTTGTTACCGTGGTTTTAGTTGCAATAAATATGACCATTTTAGTTAGTCTATCAACCACAACCTAGATAGCATCATGGCCTTTTTGAGTGCAAGGAAGGCTAACAATAAAATCCATTGATATAATTTCCCAGTTATTATTGGGAATGTCCAAGGGATGTAAAAGTCTTGCGACTTTAAGTTGCTCGGCTTTGTTAACCTGACATTGGTGACATTTAGTCACATAGCTATGTATGTTAGGGCGCATCTTAGGCCAATAGAATTGAGTGGAGATTAGAACGAGTGTACGATGTATTCCAAGGTGCCCTGCAAAGGGTGCATCATGGCATTAAAAAAGAATTCTCTTTTTGACCTCAGGCAAATTTGGAACACAAACCTTCCCATTACGGTAGAGCAGACTGTTAGCAATGTGGAAGTATTCCTTCGAGGATGTGGTGGTGTCTGTTCCAGACTCAATTCTTGCCTAGTATTTTGCAAAATAACTGTCATCATGATACTTTCCTTGAAGGTGATCATAAAGATATGATGTTATTTCAGTGAAGCTAAGTATGTTAACTTCACGGATGCGACTTAGTGCATCGACGACAGTGTTCATGGAACCTTGACGATATCGTATGGAAAAATCAAAGTCCTGGATGAGATCAACCCATCGTGCCTTACAACCTTTCAGGTCTTGTTGGTCACAAAAATATTTCAAGGACTCGTGGTCCATAGTTACCACAAAGCGATTTCCATAAAGATAATGGCGCCATGTTTTGAGTGCATGTATAACTGCAAATAATTCCTTTTCTTGAACGGTATACCGACACTGAGCCGAATCAAGTTTCTTACTCTCGAATGCTATTGGTTTACCATCTTGATATAAGACAACACCTATAACATAATCGCTTGCATCGGTTTCAACCTCAAAAGGTTTTGAAGGATCGGGTAAAAGAAGTGAAGGAGCCTTGCACACCAGGTCCTTGAGTTCCTTAAAGGAGAGATCTAGTGTAGCATTCCACAGAATAGGTTTTGTAGACTTATGCGTTTGACCTTTTAGAAGATTAGTAAACGACGTTGTCAATTGGGAGTGATTACGAAGGGGTTTTCGCAAAAACCCAACAAAACCAAGGAATGATCGAACTTCTCGAATATTCCGAAGAGTGGGCAAAAGCTTGATTTTCTCGATGCAAGAAGGATCAATTTCAACTCCTCGTTCGGTTATGAGATGTCCAAGATAAGTAATTGATTTCTTGAAAAACTCACATTTTGAGATCTTCGCATAAAACTGTTTGTCACGCAATGTTTGTAAAACAAAGCGGACATGTTTAGCATGTTCTTGTAATGTACGACTATAAACTAAAATATCATCCAAGAAAATAACGACAAATTTTCCAAGTTGTTCTCGGAAAATGTCATTCATTTCTTGTTGAAATGTAACCGGAGCATTGGTCAAACCAAAAGGCATAACCAAAAACTCATAATGGCCATAGCGCGTACGAAATGCTGATTTAGGAACATCGTCCTCACTTATACGAATTTGATGGTAGCTAGTACAGAGATCAAGTTTCGTAAAATACCGAGCTCCTTGGAGACGGTCAATTAGATCATCAGCCCTGGGCAATGGATACAAATTCTTGATCGTCACTTTATTCAAGCGTTGGTAATTAATACACATACGCCATGTGCCCTCTTTCTTTTTAACCAAGAGAACTGGTGCACCCCATGGAGATTTACTATAACGTATATAACCCATTCATAAATAGTCCTTGAGTTTCTTAGATACCTCATCCTCTTCGGATCGACTTAAGCGATAAAGAGGTATACTTATTGGTGCAACGCCAGGTACAATATCTATACGATGGTCTATATTACGTTTAGGAGGTAATCCATCTGGTAGTTCACTCGGAAAAAGATTTCATCAAGTTGTTGTTGTTCAAAATATGTTAATTGAACCGAGACATTATCGATATTGTAAACGTGAATGTTAGGATCAAGTACACAATAAAATAGGGTAGAACAAGACAACTCAGATATTGATGGAGAGGAAACAATCGAGAGGGATTGTTTTTTTACACGTTGAATAAAATGAGTACAATCGTTCAGTACAAATGTTATGGAATGATGAACCCAATCAATAGATAAATAAGAGTTTTTATTATAGAACTAGGGATAACCCAATATTACATCAGTGGTACAAAGATTCATTACATGGAAGTCTATTTCCTCTATATAAGTATCAATAGAAATTCCTAATGAATGAATCGCCCCGTTGATGTATTGTACTCTTCCATTAGCCAAGTGCACCACATAGGTGTGATCACTTACGGTGGGTTGGATTCCCCATATTTGAACCAAACGATCATTCACAAAGTTGTTTGAGCTTCCCGAATCAAACAAAAATTGTACGGGAGATCCATTGATATACCCGTTTGCACGTAGTAAATCATTGGGACCCAATACATAGTGAGGGAAAGAACATTGACAATTACTTAAATGATGTGTATAGACCTGAAGGACATTAGGAATCTGACCTTTATGGTCTGCAGCTTTAGCTTTGCTGGCGTGCTCTTTCCGTAGGAGCTTTCGACATTGCTCTTTTGTATGACCCTTCTTTTTGCAGAATACGCAAAAAGGATGTTGTCGCTTACAATCGTGATCCATGAATTTCCCCAAAACTGTGACAAAATCTATCTAGGTATCTAGCAATTTCCCCAAAGTTCGGAGCCCACACCACCAGGCGGTGGTCTTACCGCCTAGTTCTCGGCTGACATATGCAATCTTTGTACTATCTAGCGTGGGATAGAGCTCAAAATGAGACTCCCATCAGCCCAGCCACGTGCAGATTGCTTCTTCGATTCTTTCCTTTTTTTTCTCCCATAAATGGCTTAACGACAAACGATGGTTCACCCTGTCACTCATCAGGTCTGTTAGTCTCACGTTGTAAACTAATGACACGTGCCTTGAGAGCACTTTGAGATTGCCAAAGTTCGGTCATCTGTTGAGCGGTGAAACTAAGGTATTGGGTTATTTGTGAAAAATACATCTCAATGGACATTTGTCCAGGAGGATTTCCTTGAGTTCCTTCCACTTGAGCGGATGACATCGGGTCGTTATTTTGAGCCATTGAATGATTATTTCTGGCAAAGAAATAGGATAAGGCCAGACAAATAGTCATAACATCATGTCGTGATGTAAACATATCATGGGCAAACATTAATTGATATCGTGACCTCACGTCAATACCCCTCTAAACGTATGAGATGAGGTTCAAGATCAGGTTATTATGGTAACACAAATGTGTTTTAAAAACCATGGGGGTGACAAATAAATGTCTTTCCCTAATCTCTATGTCGATTTTTTCATGGCGGCTCCCCGAGGCTCAACCATGTATGTTCGTGTCATGAATAGTTTATACATGAAAAAAATGTTAACAATAAACTATGTTTTGGTGCTCACATATGTGGTTTGGGCTCTTTAAGAGCTATTAAGGGGACCCCGAAGTGCACTTAGACCTCAAGTCTAAACATGTGTTATAGTCATATGTATCAACGATGTTGTATGGTCTTGGTCATATTTGAACTCGAGACCTCAAGAACAAATACATTAAACACTTCAGCTAACCAATTAGGTTGCTCTTTTTGAATGTTTAATGTTTCATGCGTATAAGAGATATGCAAGGCATTTGCCCATATATGTTTTTTTAAAAGAAACATATATGTCAAGAGTCCTTATTTCCCCCTCGTTTACCACAAACTTTGTTGGTACGTTACCTAACCTCAAGTCTCGTAATTACGATAGCATACGCCAAAGTGCAACCTAATAATGGTCAAGCCAAATGAGCCCTCTTTTCGTAGTAGGCCCACGTGGCCCATCACATGGTTACGTCATTACGAATGCCTTTTGTAGAATGATCTCATGGTGGCATCGTATCCATGTAATGAGGGAGGAATGTTGGATACATGTGTTGTTGAGAGACAAGCTCAACATCGGCCGGATCGACTGAGCAAGTCGAGGACCGATCGGTTAGGCCGGATCGGTTGGAAACCGGTATGCAGACAGGTGTCATGGACACACCAAGCGTAGACTAAGACGGAGCATGCATGAACACGAACATGAACACGAATGGGAAAGAAACTAAATAATAGAGACAATGATGAGGAGAAACTAAAAAATAGAGACAATGAAGTGATGTTGATGATGGTACGGTGACGATGGTAACTCTAGAAGCAAGGGCGATGACGGAGACAGGTGATGCTTCTAGTTGGAAGGTGAACAAACTGTCATGGACTAAGACGGAGCACGGATGATGAGGCTACGACGGAGCAATGACGAAATGACATAAGAGCATAAAGATAAAGATGAAGATTAAGGAGACAAGATTAGGCGAAATGAGAATACTAGATTGATATGTCCATGACTGGCGTTGTTCACCTTGAATTCCTTCAAGGTGAACTCAACTATTTATACTAAGTGGCATGCATACCTGTTGCACGCATGTGATACAATCGAGCATGTAGGCACTAGGTACGCATGCATGTGCCAAGTGTTAATAATACAAGGGAGAAATTATGCACATGATGCTAGCTAAAACCTACAATGAGAAAGTATATACATGATTATATGCTGATATGTGGTTAACACATAACACTCGATTATAACATGGTCATGTCAAGAGTTCGAATCTTGACAACCGGTGCGTAGGAAGGACGGATTGGTGCGGAAATCGGGAGGCCATCGGGAAGATATTCCGCAAGGAATATATTTGGGAGTTAGTGTAGGGGATCCTTATGAGCATTGAAGTACTGTCAGTACTTCTGTCAGTCCGAAAAGGACTTGTATAAAAGTGTTCATTGAACACACACGATGTACAGATCGAGTATTATTTTTGAATTAAGTTCTTGTGTTTACTCTCTCTCTGTCTCTCCTGTGCGTACTATGCAAACCTAAGTTTTCCATTAAACCTGCGTTTTCTGTTGTTCGGTTTCCTATATTGCTTCCGCACGCCATTCTTTTCGTGGTATCAGAGCGCGAGGGTTGAGAACCTCTGCAATCAACTTTGCTTGAAGGAAAAAAAAAAAATACAACGAAGAAGAACAAGAAAACAGATGGACAGAGGAATGGCTAGCTCGCTTCCGACGGAGAAGCTCGACAGAACCAACTACGCATGTTGGTCCTACAAGATGCACCAGTACCTACTCGGACACGGTTATTGGAGCTATGTCGATAGAGCAAATGACACAGCACCCGATTCGACACACAAAGACTTCTTGGCGTGGGAACAATCGGCGAGCAGAGTGTTGTACTGTTTCACGTCTTGTGTGGTCGAACAGCTATTAAGCTACGTTTGGGATGCAAAAACGCCGAAGGGTGCATGGGAAAATCTGAAGAAGATCTTCGCCGCGAGCACCACAGCCAGGAAGGTTCAGCTTCGACAGGAGTTGAGCAACCTACGACAACGCGATTTGTCGATGGCTGACTATACCTCAAAGATCAAGGACATATGCGACTCCTTAGCTTCCATCGATGTGAACATCGAGGAAAGCGAGATGGTCCAGGTCTGTCTCGGGGGTTTGGCGTCAAAGTTCGGAGCGTTCCGAATTGCTGTGTGTACAGGGGAGAATACGCCATCGTTTTTTGACTTACAGTCGATGCTCCTTATAGAGGAGAACCACGCAGGTGCGTCAACAAACATGCATGCCGACAACAAGATGTTGTACATGGAGGGAGAGAGGCCCCGTGGTCATGGCGGACGAGGCGAGTCGGTACGCAATGGAGGCGGCCGACGGGATCAAGGAAGAAGGCACCGAAGTGATGCCGACAGCAATTCTGGACCCTCCGGAAACAGGGGGAGTCGAGGCGACGAGAACCGGCAAGGGAAATCCGCCACGGAATGCTGGTACTGTGGCAAGAAAGGCCATAGGGAGAGCGAGTGCAAGAAAAAGCGCACCGATTCAGAGAGAACCGGGTCCGGAACAGGTTCTGGACAGACCGACAAAGGAAATCGACAACGATCGCACTATGCCGAAGGATCTGGAGAAGCCGGAAAAGGGTCAGTCTTCGTGACGAGACACGAAGCAAACTCAATGAAGAAGATCACCCCGAAGTTGGAGGAGGTGTGGTACGTCGACTCTGGCGCATCAAACCACATGCGTGCCATGAGGAGTGGTTCTCATACCTTGAGAAACCGACGCAACCAGGAGTAGTCGCAATCGGAGACGACACTCCGCATCCAATCGCGAATGTCGGTGAAGTTCCCTTGAGCTATGTCGGGCAGAAAGGGAAACTTATGAACGTGTTACACGTCCCGACAATCACGAAGAATCTGGTGTCGGTCGGGCAGATCGTCAACCAGGGGATGCAGGTTCAGTTTACACACCTCGGGTGCTTCATTGAGGAAGAAGGCCGTGTTATTGTGCAAGGGCCCAGAGATGGGAGGATGTTCATCCTCGACTCTACTGACGGTGGCATTGCAATGTTCGCGAAGGGACAAAAAGTTGAGTCAGACATCGACTTATGGCACAAACGGATAGGCCACGTCAACTATCAGCGGCTTCAGGACCTGCAATCGAAACAAGTGGTGTTCGGATTGCCCAAATTTAGTGGCCGGAAGGCACAAATTTGTGAAGCCTGCCAACTTGGGAGGCAACACCAACTTCCCTTCCCCAACGAGCGTAACCGGAGCCGGAACAAGCTTGACTTGATACACTCCGATGTGTGGGGGCCGGCACAAAATGTTAGTCTTGGCGGGAGCCGATATTTCGTCTCCTTCATCGACGACTACACGTGGCACACGTGGATCTACCTCATTGAGAGGAAGAGCAAAGTCTTCAACTATTTCCGGGACCTCAAAGGGTTCGTGGAAATGGAAACAGGAAGGAAGATCAAGTGCCTGCGGTCGGATGGCGGAAAAGAATACTTTTCCGGTTAATTCAACGATTATCTACAACAGACAGGAATTCGGCGCGAATTCAGTTGTAGATACACGCCGGAGCAAAACGGCATGGCCGAGAGAAAAATCGGTCGATTGTGGAAGCGGCGTGGGCAATGCTAGAAGAAAAGAGCTTGCCCAAGTTCTATTGGGCCGAGGCAGTACGAACCGCTGTCGTGACGTGGCCCGCCTAGAAGCGTAGCGTTGCGCACACAAAGGATAACATGAAAGTGAGGAAGGAATCACTAGGATTATGGACGGAAGAGACGAAAGAGTAGAGATGGAGTGAATAGAGATCAATAAGATATGACAAAATAGGATTTTTAAGGAATATAAGATAAGACAAGATAAGATATAAAATAATATATGAGAAAGTGTATGAAATTTATAATCATTTTCATGAAAGAGTTACAAAATGATTGTACACGTCGTTGAACCTCCGAACTTTGTCTTGCAAGGTAATCGCTCTTCTCTTTCTTGATCGTAGACCACTACAATCTTCACTTCAATATTTTGATGAAAATAAGGCTCGAACCGCCTCCCTCTTGTTGAGAGTTGACCACCACGACCGCCAAGCTAGAGCTCCACCTTTATCTTAAACTTCTTCCTTTCTTTCTCCATTTTATGGTATCTCTTATGTAATATATATTTGATTGATATCTCATACACCTTCCCTTTTGATCTTCTCTTTCACCATTTAAATAGGTGCCCCCATGCATATGATGCATTGGAGGGTACAAGTCATGCATGTGATGCATGATAAACATCTCGCTCATTTGAGCTTTTATGTATGAAACAATATATGCAATAACAATAAACATGAAAATATGATCTCAAAGAGAAAGGGCCTAGCCTAATGGTAGGTGTGTTGACTTTGGTGTATGAGGTTGTGGGTTTGAGTCTCAAAATGCTATTGAATACAACATATAACTTTATTTTTATATCATGAAGCAAATCCTTTATGTAATATAAAGTATATATAAAGTATGCTTTATTTTATGTATATTACTAGTATAGAGTAAATGGTAAGATTTGAGAGTCATAGGGTGGGGTTATTGGTTCAAGTCCTCTCTTGTTCGTGTAATATAATATATTTATCTATATATATATATATATAATTTTTCTTTACATATATATCTAATATTATCATGTGCTGTTAATATTATCTTTATATATAAAACATTATCAAATGTTATTTTAGTTACGTATTTATCTTATTGTAGATTTTTAATGTGAAGCTTTCGTACTTCACGACATTGCGGTATACATCTAGAACCGGATCGGAGACAAAGTGTCGGCGCATGAGCTATATTTCGGAACGAAGCCGAACTTGCGACACTTACGAGTTTTCGGTAGCATTGCGTATGTGCATGTGCCGAAGGAGAAACGGAGGAAGCTGGACGCAAAGGTCGAGAAATGTATCTTGGTCGATTACTCGGACGAGCAGAAGGGTTATAAGTGTTATAACCCGCGCACCAAACAAGCGCGTGTGAGCTGCGAAGTTGTGTTTGACGAGTCCGCATCTTGGTACTTGCCTTCGACTCCAGACCTCACCTCCAATCCGAGTTCTGACGATGAGGTCAGCGAGGCCGAGATGCCTCCGGATGAGCCGGAAATCGGGACCCGTGAAGAGAGTCCGATTTTGTTTTGGTTAAGTGGACCGAATGAACGACTACGTCGGTTCGACTAGTCCGATCAAGAGCCGGCAAGTAGTGGAGACTCTGTCATGCATTCCCCACGCAAGAAGCTGAGGAGACGGCTTACGCGCAAAGAGAAAGGGAAGAAGAACGTGCCGGATTACGGCATGGATAGGAACGAGTCAGACCGACGCAAGTCCGACTCCGAGGGCAGCGGTGACGGGTCTTCAAGAGCGAAGTCCGCGTCGGCCGAGAAGACCTCGACATCAACTAATGACCGATTACGCCGATCTACCTGCCAGAAGAACCCAGTTGTGCGGTTCGGATACAACGAGTACATGGCGCATCATTATGTGAACATGACCCGTGTAGCGGAAGTGCGTGAGCCGGATAGCTACGCAGAAGCGGCTAAGGACGCGAATTGGCACGCTGTCGTGAAGGATTTGCTTCACGATATAAAAATAAATTTAAATATTGAATTCAATAATATTTCAAACACTTGAACCTACAACCTTATAAGCCAAGCACAATGTATATACCACTAGGGTAGGCTATTTGTTTTTAGAAATGTTGTCAACAATGTGCTTCACTATATAAGAATAAACTTAAATATTGTATTAAGTAAAATTGAGGGACTTGAACCCTCAACCTTGTATATCAAGCACAAAGCATACACCACTAAGCTAGATTATTTGTTTTAGGGTTATATCCATCATAATACTTATCACAATATATGGGAGCTCAAATGAGCATGATGGCTATCATGCATCACATGCAATGCATGTGCGCCAAATGGCGATCATGCATCAGATGTAACTCATGCATTACATGCATGCCATTACCATATGCATGGAAATACTTATAAAAAGAGGGGATAGGAAAACAAAAGGGAATCAATCAAGGGAGAGAGGAAAAATAATACAATCAAGTAAAGAAGACTAGCTCATTGGGTGGAGAACCTCTCGTTTCGAAGTTGAGGTCGTGGGTTCAAATCAAGGGTCGGTAGAGAATGTGTTCAGTTTGCGATCAAGGATTGTAAAGTTGGTAAAATATTGTCTTTCTAATATACATCATGTTTATATCAAATACTCTTGCTTCTTGATTCATACTTTGTCTCAATCTTCCTTATTAAATCATATTTTGTCTCTATCTTGCTTCTTGAATCATATATTGTCTCTATCTTCTATCTATTCTCATCTCTCTCTCTCACACACATTACTTGAAACTCTTCTTCTTGCTACTCTTAACCTTTCTAACATCACCATACAAGCCTTATTAAAATTTAAGTTCCTTCAACTCCCCTTAACCTTCGTCCTTGCGACTTCGCCGCACGAACCACAACTACCCCGACAGCGCCGCGATGGAGGAAGAGATGCATGCATTGGCGGTAAACGAGACCTGGGATCTGGTTGACACACCGAAGGGTGTGAAGCCGATCGAATGTAGGTGGGTGTACAAGTTCAAGTACAACACCGATGGCTCGGTCAACCGATACAAGGCCCGGTTAATGGCAAAAGGCTACGCGTAGAAACACGGCATCAACTACGATGAGACGTTTGCGCCGGTCGCGAAGATGACGACCCTTCGTGTTTTGCTTGCGGTAGTCGCGGCAAAGGGGTGGCACTTACATCAGATGGATGTAAAGAATGCATTCCTACAAGGTGAGCTTGAGGAACAGGTGTACATGGTACAACCCCCCGGGTTTCACTGCGGAACGAACACGTCGGCAGTGTGTTGATTGAAGAAGTCCCTTTACGGACTAAAGCAAGCCCTGCGTGCCTGGAACACGAAGATCACGCAGCAACTACATCGGATGGGCTTTGCAACGTCAAAATCGAACTCTTCCCTGTTCATCCGGAAAGGTCGACTTTGTCCGGTTAGTATTTTACTATATGTTGATGACTTGGTCATCACCGGCGCCAACCTAGATGAAATCGACCGCGTGAAGCTCCAGTTTGCGGCATCATTCGACATGAAGGATCTGGGTGACCTCCATTACTTCCTCAGGATCGAAGTGATCCACACCTCCGAAGGCATACTGATCAGCCAACGTTATTACGCGCTGAATATGCTCTTCAAATTCGGGATGGTAGACTGTAAGTCTATCTCGACTCCTCTGGATAGAACCGTCAATCTTCGCCCCAATTCCGAAAAGGTATGTGACCCGACGAGGTTCCGACAAATTGTCGGAAGCCTTATCTACTTGACAATCACCTGACCCGATCTCAGTTATCCGGTCGGTGTGATCAGTCAGTTCATGGCGCGACCTACCGAGGAGCACCTTCAGTGTGCGCAACGCGTACTGCGGTACGTAAGCGGCACTAAGGACCGGGGACTACTATATCAGACAGGTACAACCTCGCCGTTGGTCGGCTACACCGATGTTGATTGGGCTGGCAACGCCGCCGATCGCCAATCCACATCTGGATACGCATTCTCTCTTGGGAGTGCTGCGATTGCGTGGAGCAATAAGAAGTAGCCGACAGTTGCACTGTCGATCACTGAAGCTGAGTATAGAGGAGCGGCTGTCGCGACATGCGAAGCCATATGGTTGAAGCGGCTACTTAAGGACCTGCAAGAGGAGGTGTCCGATCCGACGACGATCTACAACGATAACCTCAGCAGCATCCAACTCGCGAAGAACCCCGTTTTCCACGCATGGACCAAGCACATTGAGGTACACTACCATTTTGTCCGTGAGCGTGTCCTTTCTGGTGAAGTCGAACTTCAGTATGTTCCGACGGATCGGCAAACTGCCGACATCTTCACCAAGCCCCTTGGTTTGGACAAGTTGCGGCAATTCTCGGGTGCGCTTGGGTTGCGTCACCTCGACGTGCCAAACTTGAGGGGGAGAACAGTCTCGAAAGACCGAGCAAGAGAGCAGGAAGGGAGCGGAAGAGGCCGCGACACCGAGTCGAATGACGAATTCGACTTCGGATCAGCTGACAAAGCCGAGGGCGGATCTGCGGAAGAGTCCAAAAGCAGACATAAGGGGCAACCAAAAGATAGAGCCGAAGCCAACCAAGCATGGGGGAGATGACGCCGTCAAGGGTGAGAAGACCGAAGATGAGTTAGAGACAGCCAACTCGGATGAGAGCGAAAACCTATCAGAGGTAGCCGAGTCGGTTCAGATGTTTGATTCGGATACACTAAATCAACCGAGGGCCAAGCGGAAAAGAAGGCAGTAGGAGAAGCGCCAACACCGCGACAACAAGGGAGCTATGAAGGGCCGTGGGAGCAGACAAGCCGACCGGAAGGGTCGAAGTGCGCGGAGTTGAACATGTCGAGGAGCGCAAGCGAGGCGTGGAGCCAGGAGGAACTGGAGCGGTGATCCGGAAGATCCCGAAGAGCCTCAAGTTGAGCTTGAGGGGGAGTGTTGAGAGACAAGCTCAACATCGGCCGGATCGGTTGAGCAAGTCGAGGACCGGATCGGTTGGGATCGATCGGTTAGTCCGGATCGGTTGGAAACCGGTACGCATACCGATACGTAGGAAGGCCGGATCGGTGTGTGGAAACTGGGAGGCCATCGGAAAGATATTCCGCAAGGAATATATTTGGGAGTTAGTGTAGGGGCTCCTTATGAGCATTGAAGTACAGTCAGTACTTCTGTCAGTCCAAAAAGGACTTGTATAAAAGTGTTCATTGAACACACACGATGTACAGATCGAGTATTATTTTTGAATTAAGTTCTTGTGTTTACTCTCTCTCTGTCTCTCCCGTGCGTACTATGCAAACCTAAGCTTTCCATTAAACCTGTGTTTTCTGTTGTTCGGTTTTCCTATATTGCTTCTGCACGCCATTCTTTTCATGTGTCATAGAGTGACCTCACATCAAGTGGGTCAAGCCCTACGTTCTCAACACAATTGTGGCTAAGATTGTTTCATTATGTAATGAAATCGAACTCACCAACGGGGATGTCAACAATAAAAATTTGTTGAAAAAGGGAGGGTGATAACGCCATTCTCACAAAAATGTGAGGACGGCCACCAAGATCCTTTCCCTGAAAAGGAAAACATTCGATATTGAAATCATGTAATAACCTATATACACATATGTATATTATCACATATATACAATCAAATACGTATACATGTGACCACATATGCATATATAAAAGAAATCATCATATAAAATAGCCAAAAATGATGTAATCGAGATACGTAATCGAGGGATATTACCTCTATGCACACGAAACATCTAAAAATAAGGGTTAATCGTGTTGCAAAATGTGGAATATTGCTCGGTCACAACCGAGTCTTAGATCATTTTGTTTCGAATCGAAAAACACCGAGAATGGGAATGGAGGATAAATACACATATATGCACACACGCTGTAAACAAGAGTGTACACAAGATGTTAACGTGGAAAACCCTAAGAGGGGAAAACCACGGGAGCCCACAGACTCCGAACTACCACTGTCAAAAGAATACAATAGGGGCAAAGAGGCAACGACCTCATGCTCACACTCTTCGCCTGGCGGCGGTTACAACAGAGAATCGCGTTGTATCTCTCTCTCTCCCTATACAATAGTGTTAAGTAATTAGGTAATTAACTAGGGTTAATTAGAGACTAATTATATGGTTACGTTAAGCAGCGGAAGTTTAATATGATATGCGCGTGAGAGTGTGTGAGAGGAAGAGAGAGAGAGGAAGTTACACTTGAACACAAAGATAAATGGGGGATGATTGACTATATTGAAAAGTGTCATCAACTACAAAAATACCCACAATGAGGTATATATACAACCCATGTGCAAAGGTGCACATGTGTGGGTAGAACATAGGTACTTATGTGTAAGTCCTATATTAAATGTACTAAGGAGTGGAGGATCTAGAATATCCCACTTAAGTACAAGGTCCTATTTAAGGCTTAAGGTCAACACATTAACTAGATTCGATCTAGGTAACTACTAAGTTACATGTGTTGACTAACTAGATTAAACTAGCTGAGCTGGATATCTCAACAAGTAGTTACAACAACAACAACAAAGAATGACCAACCCACATAAGTGTTTGCCCTAGGTCATATTTATACTAATATGACATTAGGACTATTTACAAATATAGCCCTAATGGGCCCTCAGAAACATATTTACCTATATGTCCCTTCATCCAGTGAGAGGTTCTCACCGGGCCTGCATCATCCGGTTCTCACTGGGTCTTCCTTGCCGGGTACTCATCATCCGGTTCTCACTGGGTCTTCCTTGCCGGGTACTCATCATCCGGTTCTCACCGGGTCTTCCTTGCCGGGTACTCATATCCCATCCGGAGGGACCGAAATCCTAATAAATTGTAATACGCAATTGAGGTATTGACCTCATATGCATACGACACCAAACGCATATCATTTGCATACAAATCAAGGTAATGACCTCATACGCAAATATAACATATGTTTGTGAACATAATACGTAATTGAGGTATTAACCTCGTACGCATACGACACTAATCACATATTAAATATATGTCAAATTAGGTATTGACCTCGTGCACATATGTAAACGTTTTATATAACCAATTAATTACCACTACAACATCATTGAATTAATGAAAAAAATTACATATAGACTATATACATGATTAGATGGGATTAGAAAAAAAAGAAAAAAAGCGAGGAAAGAGTTACTGAAGTTCTTTGTTGATCGTTGTCTGGATCAAGGCCCACCGCCCATCGATCGATCACCATCAATCAAGAACACCAAGAAAACAAAAGAAACATTAGAACATGAGCTCGGATACCAACTATTAGAGATATGCCCTAATGTAAGCATATGATAAGGATAAATGATAGATCTAGATAGAAAGGAGAGAGAGAAAGACGGGTGCAGATCCACCTGCTCACCTCCGAGCAAAGGGATCGAGACGGACTCGAGCCTCGATCGGCGTCTAATACCATCGTCGTAGCGTCGAGTCGTACCTGGTGCTGGCGCGATCACTACAAGAGTTGACCCACCACAAGAACAGAGTCTCGACGTAGTCAAAAGATGATGAAATGAGGGTAGCTAGGCCTCTTATTTATAGCGATACCCAAAGCCCCCAGGCAAGTTCACACTTGGCCTAATGGGTTGTCTCAATCCCGATGATTAAAGGTAATCCTCCCCTTCTTTACCCTCTCGTTTAACCCTCACACTTATCCACGTGTATAGAATACTACGGTAAATTCTCACCACGGGATATTATATGGTCATGCCCGTAACACGTCTAGTGAAGAGTTCCCTAAGCCCACGATAATGACGTCTGCAGCGATGGCATCGGCTACACCGACCCCTATCAAGCGTAATAGTGTGAATAAAAGATAACAAAAGCACGCTCGAGATTATATTCTCTCTCCCTCACTCATCAACTCCACTCTTGATACTAAGGTTTCCAATACTAAGGTATCATCTCTTCAAAAGAAAAAAAGAAAAAAAGAAGCCAAAAATACCCATAGTAGGATGTTGAACTTATACTGTCATGAATTACCACTAGACTAAATGCCCTTACAAGGAAGAGATTTATCCATCATTTTGTGGTAGAAAGGTAATTCAGCTTGATCCGCCATGATAAAAACCTCAACTTTATTTTCTTCTTCTCCTACTCACTGATTATCAACCAACAGACTGAGAATTGAATCATTCATTGATTGAAAATAAGAAGGGTAAGGGCGTCTTTACTGGAAAAAGTTTTGGTGGATTGGAGGGGTAAGGGATACCCCTCACAAACTATTACAAGGGGCATTTCTGGAATCTAACTCGAGACCTCTCGTGCCCGAAGTGAGAATCATACCTCTAAACAAAATGCCCTTACAAGGACGAGATTTTGGAGGATTGGACGGGTAAGGGATACCCCTCACAAACTATTACAAGGGGCATTTCTAGAATCGAACTCCAGACCTCTCACGCCCGAAGTGAGAATCATACCGTTAGACTAAATACCCCTCACCTTCCTTTCACAAGAATGAATATTTTGACAATTGAAGGGGTACTATTACAAGGGGCATTTCAAGAATTGAAATTGAGACCTCTCACACCCGAAGCGAGAATCATACAACTAGACCAAATGCCCTTACAAGGGAAGATTTTTTGGAGGATTGAAGAAGGGGCATTTTGGGAATCGAACTCGAGACCTCTCACGCCCAAATCAACAATCATACCAGTAAACTAAATGTTCTTACAAGGAAACAATTTGGGAGGATTGGAGGGGTAAGGGATACCCCTCATAAACTATTCCAAAGATTTTGGAGGAATGGAGGGGTAAGGGATACCCCTCACAAACTATTACAAGGGGCATTTCTAGAATCGAACTCGAGACCTCTCACGCCTGAAGCAAGAATCATACCACTAAACAAAATGCCCTTACAAGGAAGAGATTTTGGAGGATTGAAGGGGTAAGGGATACCCCCCACGAACTATTACAATGGGCATTTCTAGAATCTAACTCAAGACCTCTCGCACCCGAAGCGAGAATCATACCACTAAACTAAATGCACGAACTATTACAATGGACATTTCTAGAATCTAACTCAAGACCTCTCGCACCCGAAGTGAGAATCATACCACTAAACTAAATGTCCTTACAAGGAAGAGACTATGGAGGATTGGACAAGGATACCCCTCACATTTTCGAGAATTGGAGGGGTAATGGATACACCTCAAAAACTATTACAAGGGGCATTTCTAGAATCGAACTCAAGACCTCTCGCGCTCGAAGTGAGAACCGTACTACTACACCAAATGCCCGTATAGGGGATACCCCTCACAAGGAATTTTTTTTGGAGGATTGAACATGGCGCATTTCGAGAATCATTCTCGAGACCACGCGCACCCGAAGCGAGAATCATACCACTAGACCAAATGCCCTGAGAAGGGAAGATTTTTTGGAGGATTGAACAAGGGGCATTTCGAGAATCGAACTCGATACCCCTCGCACCCGAAGCGAGAATCCCACTAGACCAAATGCCCTTACAAGGGAAGATTTTTTGGAGGATTGAACAAGGGGCATTTCGAGAAGCGAGAATCATACCACTAGACCAAATGCCCTAAAAAGAGAAGATATTTTGGAGGATTGAACAAGGGGCATTTCAAGAATAGAACTCAAGACCTCTCACACCCGAAGCGAGAATCATACCACTAGACCAAATGCCCTAAAAAGAGAAGATATTTTGGAGGATTGAATAAGGGGCATTTCGAGAATCGAACTCGAGACCTCTCGCACCCGAAGCGAGAATCATACCACTAGACCAAATGCCCTTACAAGGGAAGATTTTTTGGAGGATTGAATAAGTGGCATTTCGAGAATCCAACTCAAGACCTCTGACACCTGAAGCGAAAATCATACCACTAGACAAAAAGCCACAAGGAACAAATTTTGGATTATTGAACAAGGGGCATTTCAAGAATAGAACTCGAGACCTCTAGCACCCGAAGCGAGAATCATACCACTACACCAAATGCCCTTACAAGGGAAGATGTTTTGGAGGATTGAACAAGGGGTGTTTCGGGAATCGAACTTGAGACCTCTCGCGCCCGAAGCGAGAATCATACCACTAAACTAAATGTCCTTACAAGGAAGAGATTTTGAAGGTGTTAAAAATTAGGTAAGTAATTATGCAAGGGTTAATTAGTACTTAATTATGTGATGAGTTGATAAGTGGAAGATTAAGTGATATGTGTGTGTATATGTGTGAGAGGAAGTGAGAGAGAGAGAGATAGAGAGAGATACACTTATGAACAACACAAGATGGGGGATGAGTAACTATATTAAATTAGCATTATTATCATCAAATACAAAAATACCCACAATGAGGTATATATACATCTCATGTGCAAAGGTCCACATGTGTGAGTAGAATATAGGTACTAAGGTGTAAGTCCTATATTAAATGTACTTAGGAGTGGAGGATCTAGAATATCCCACTTAAGTACAAAGTCCTATTTAAGGCATTATAGTCAACACTCCTAACTAGATTCTATCTAGGTAACTACGAAGTTACATGGTTGACTAACTAACTAAACTAAGTTGAGCTTGATCTCTCTACAAGAGGTTTGAAGGGGTAAGGGATAACCCCTCACAAACTATTACAAGGGGCATTTCTAGAATCGAACTCCAGACCTCTCACACCCGAAGCGAGAATCATACCACTAAACTAAATGTCCTTACAGGGAAGAGATTTTGGAGGATTGGAAAGATAAGGGATACCCCTCACAAACTATTACAGAGATTTTGGAGGATTGGAGGGATATCCCTCACAAACTATTACAAGGGGCATTTCTGAAATCGAACTCAAGACCTCTCACGCCCGAAGCGAGAATCTTACCACTAGACTAAAAGATTTTGGAGGATTGGAGTGGTAAGGGATACCCATCACAAACTATTAAAAGGGGCATTTTTGGAATTGAACTCGAGACCTCTCACACCCGAAGCAAGAATCGTACCACTAGACTAAATGCCCTTCCAAGAGATGTCACTCACCTTCCTCTTACAAGAATTTAGATGCCGCTCACCTTCCTCTTACAAGGAAGAATTTTCTGACAGTTGAATGGGTACCGAAGCGACAATCATACCACTACACCAAATGATCTTACAAGGGATACCCCTCACAAGGCAAATTTTTTGGAGGATTGAACAGGGCACATTTCGAGAGTCGAACTCGAAACCTCTCGCACCCGAAGAGAGAATCATACCACTATACCAAATGCCCTCACAAGGCAAATTCTTTGGAGGATTGAACAAGGTGCATTTTGAGAATCGAACTCGACACCTCTCGCACCCGAAGCGAGAATCATACCATTAGACCAAATGCCCTGAGAAGGGAAATTTTTTTGGAGGATTGAATAAGTGGCATTTCGAGAATCGAACTGAAGACCTATCGCACCCGAAGCGAGAATCATGTACCACTAGACCAAATGCACATACAGGGGAAGATTTTTTAGAGGATATAATATGAGGCATTTCGAGAATCGAACTTGAGACCTCTCGCACTTGTAGCGATAATGTTGAGAATCAAGCTCAACTTGGTCTAGTGTGTGAACTCACCTTGAGAGTGAAGAGACACTCCAACGGTCAAGAGTCACCATTATGTCACCACTTTGTATTCTAGCATTTAGTATGGGTCATAGAATCATATTCTATGACACATAACTTATGAGCTTTCACATTCCCCATGCTCCATGAGGCTTGTAGTTAATGAAGAGAGAGGGTGACTACATAAAGCACCCTCCTCCCACCTTGTATAATGTTAAGTCTTTCTCCTTTGTCAATATACTTTTACCTTGGGTATTTCTTGTCTCTCTCTCTCACTCTCTCTCTCTCTCTCTTATACACACACATAACTCATATCTTTTCCACTTCACAAGAATCCATCTCTTGATTCTTTACAGATAATCATACCACTACACCAAATGCCCTTACATACCCATCACATAAGGAAGTATTTTGAAATATTGAAAGGGTGCTATTACAAGGGGCATTTCTAGAATCGAATTACAGACCTCTTGCACCCAAAGCAAGGATCGCACCACTAGACCAAATGCCCTTACAAGGAATACCTTCCTCACATGGAAGAATTTTTGGAGTATTGAACAAGGGGCATTTTGAGGTCTCTCGCACCTGTAGCAAGAATTGGACCACTAGAACAAATGCCCTTACAAGGGATACCCTTCTCACAAGAAAAGATTGTGGGAGGATTGATGGGGCACTATTACAAGGGGCATTTCGAGAATCAAACTTGAAACCTCTTGCACCCGATGCGAGAATCATACCACTAGACCAAATGCCCTTACAAGGGAGTTTTTTGGAGAATTGAGGGGGTACTATTACAGGGCATTTCTAGAATCAACCTCGAAACCTCTCGCATCTCCTTAGAGAGGATAACATATTGTTGGAAGGCTTTATTGAATTCGAGACCTCTCACACCCAAAGACAAAACCATACCACTAGACCAAATGTCTTTAGAGATATATCATTAGAAGGCTTGCAATAAGAGTATTGTTACAAGGGATTCGAGAATAGAAGTCGAGACTAGTCGCACCCAAAATGAGATTCATAGTAGTAGACCAAATGCCCTAAGGGGGGATAACATTGCAAGCGACATTTCGAGAATCAAAGAGGTACTATTCGAAGGGCCATTTCAACAATCGAACTAGAGATCTGTCGCACGAAAAGCAAAATCATAAGGACATTTTTTGACAATTGAAGGGGTACTATGAAGGGGCATTTGGAGAACATTAGAAAAAATGTCCTAAGAAGGAATACCATAGATCAAAGGCCCTTAAAACCTATAGCAAGAATCATACCACTAGACCAAATGCCCTTAGAAGGAGCATCGTAGATCAAATGCCCTAAGAGTGGGATACCATTACACGTGTCTTTCGGAGAATCGAAAAGGTACTATTACAAGGGGCATTTTGAGAATTGGACACGCGATCTCACTGCACCAAATGATGTTACAAGGGTTAAAAATTGCAAGCCCCATACTGAGAATCGAATGGTACAATTACACAGACATTTCAAGAATCGAACACGAGGCCTCACTACACCAAATGCCATTAAACAAGATCACAATTAGAAGGGGCATTTCGAGAATTGAACAGGAGACCTCACTACACCAAATGCTATTAAACGGGACCACAATTACAAGGGGCATTTCGAGAATCGAACACAAGTCCTCACTACACCAAATGCCATTAGACGGGATCACAATTACAATGGGCATTTCGAGAATTGATGAAACCTCTCGCACCCAAAGCTAGAATCACACCACTACCAAGGTGAACATCACTAACAACCTAACGAAGCCTCTCCCAGATCAACGGTTCGACACACTAAGAGGATAGATAGGACTACAACAAGCAAGAGAATAGCGTGGATCCAGACAAGGATCAAAAGGTAAGTTGAAGGTCAGCGAAATGGCTAAGTCGAAGGAGTCGGACAGCCGAAAGGACAAAAGACGATCAAAGAACAAATGGAGCCAAAAATTCATCACAGAACCTTCGAGAAGCACAAGATCCAGCATATGTGAGAAGCCGACGACCTAGAGGCCGAAAATTGAATCGAACACTAGTCGATTCAAATAACTAGCCGACTTGGCTAAACTGACTATACCTTAGGTGATTCGGCTACCAGCCGATTAGCTTGTAATATACATTATAGTTTAAAGTTAAGTTGTAATTTAAGCTTACAGAGGAGATGACCCCATATCATTGTGTTATATACACATACCGTAGGTGAGGGTAGGTCACTAATATTTACATAAGTGAAGGGTATGTTCACTAATGTTAAAAAGGGGACTAATGTGATTGGATAGAAGGAATGATAGGTGCATGCACTATCATGATTTGGACAACCAATAAATGGAGAGCCTTTTAGAAAGGCACATCTATTCAAGGGGCCTAGGAAAAGGTATAAATATGAGGCTTAGCTACCCTCATAAGGACATTACGTCGGAAGACTGTTGTCTTAGACACCGATGGTGCAAGCTAGGCTTTTGTCTCGACGATCGTGTAATCTCTTCCAAGGTATTAGTCATCCTAATATCCGGTGATATGGGACATCGGTGGTAGGTTGGCTATGTCTAGATCATAGCTCAGGGGTGGTCGGGTGGAATGGGTTCTTCTATCCAATCTATTTTCCTTCTTTTACTTTAGTTTGGTCTATTGATTAGTAATAGACTCTTAACACATTGTATGTAGACAAAGTAGTCATTTTACGAGGTAGTTTGTTGGCATAAAAGGTTGATTCTGCCCAAACCTTGTATCTCTAGTGTGAATGCAGTTGAATTAACTATTTAAGTAGGCAACTATTCTTGTAAACTTATGAAAAAGAATGTCTCTTTGGGAAAAACATCTCTCTCTCTCTTTGTGCAATTGTGTAACTATCTATTTCATCTTCTTGAATCTTGACACAATGCACATCTCCTTCTTACTTGCTACTTGTGTTGTTTGCTAGACTTAATTACAAATCCTCAATCTTATTCTGTAACATCAACTACCTGCCCCACCCATTTGGTGCAATAATCTATTGCTACAATTAGATATCTATTCCTAGTTCAACTTATTGTTGTAACCTAGCTCATAGGGTCGCCTCCATTCTATATTGTAACTTTGAGTTCGAATAATACAATTACATACTGTGTGCCATACTCTGTCTCCTTGATCTTGCACTACCATGCTAACTTTGTGATCTTCTAAGCATCGATGTTGTTCTTGTTTCCGCACTGACGGTCTTAGACTCCAACATCTAGTATCAAAGCGAGAGGTTATCCAACTTGTTGTCGGCCGTCATCTATTTTCAACAACATTCTTGCCCCTACCTTCCTGAAGACCCTGAGTTCAAGATCTCATCTTGAGAAGAGAAAGACTACTGAAGATTTGCACCCTACTGAGCTAGATCACTCTTGAGGTAAGCTAGTCGGTTGTACCTTGCTTCTGTGATTGCAGCCATTTAGAGTGGAATCTCTATCAAATTGGCCTAGATCGTGCTTTACCGGGTTAGGCACTATCTACTCGTTTGTCGTAACCACTCAAAGCAAATCCAGCCCTAGGAGCAACCTCATTTGTGCTTCACTCGGCCAAA
Source organism: Azolla caroliniana (assembly GCF_043228905.1). Classification (NCBI taxonomy): domain Eukaryota; kingdom Viridiplantae; phylum Streptophyta; class Polypodiopsida; order Salviniales; family Salviniaceae; genus Azolla; species Azolla caroliniana. The sequence goes on from NW_028230447.1 coordinate 4,742,324, forward strand.
CAAAATCCGGGAAGAATAGTTTAAATATGTCCCTCCAATCATCGTAGTCACTCGAAGCAAGATTGACTTGAAAAGAGAGCACATAATCTATGATCGTCCTCAAATTTTGGTATTTGGAACCTATTTGGCATATAGTTTTGCTCAACTCGACTAAGCAATATTCGGGAAGACCAATTGGTTCTGTCCCTCCCCTTGTTGTAGCCACTTGGAGCAAACTCACCATCCAATAGTGATTCGAAACCCAATTGGCAAACTCGTGACCAAATACGGCTAGGACATATTCGGGTGAGCTAGTTGGTTGCATCCTACCATCGTTCGTACCCAACTCTGGACAAAATCTCCTAAGGCCAACACTGATGGCATCAACATCTAGCTCATCAAAAATGATTCTAAGGAAGTTCGATGGATAGAAGTTTAACTTCTAGAAGGAACAGATGCATGACTATCTAATAGTCAAGGGTCAGATCGATCCAATTGTTATGTACACATAACGTAGGTGAGTGTAGGTCACTAATATTTACATAAGTGAAGGGTATGTTCACAAATGTTAAAAAGCGCAGGATCATTAGAAAGGCACATCTATTCAAGGGGCCTAGGAAAAGGTATAAATATGAGGCTTAGCTACCCTCATAAGGACATTATGTCGGAAGACTGTTGTCTTAGACACCGATGGTGCAAGCTAGGCTTTTGTCTCGATGATCGTGTAATCTCTTACAAGGTATTAGTCATCCTAATATCCGGTGGTATGGGACATCGATGGTAGGTTGGCTATGTCTAGATCATAGCTCAAGGGTGGTCGGGTGGAATGGGTTCTTCAATCCAATCTATTTTCCTTCTTTTACTTTATTTTGGTCTATTGATTAGTAATAGACTCTTAACAATGGTATCAGAGCATTTACTAACAATTTTCTTTTGTTGTTTTGATGTTTTTTGCGTGTGAGGGATGGGGATCTAACAAGGCTCGTCATGCTCTTCACAGGATCAAAACAACATTCTTAACCCAGTATTCTTCTTTCTCGATCTCTCTTTTCTTTTTTTCTATGATGCTTTTTCCTTGGTCATATGGAAGTGGTATTACGTTTTCTTTTCTTTTCTTTCTTCTTTCTACCATGATACGATGTTAATCTACTTATGCATCGGGTCGAGCATGTTTGCACTAATCGCACACGATCAACTCATGGCCCTTTTGCATATTGCGATGTATCTCCCACTCTCCCTTCTCTTGAGCCATCTCTTATGGTAATAATTATTCTTGTGCATCGAGTCGAGCGTGTTTGCCCTAATCGCACACGCTCACCTCATGGCCCTTTTGCATATCATGTTGAGTATGACACCCTTTTCGTTATTGAGCCATCACTTGGCCGATTCTATGGGATGTTGTGGTCTTAACGAGGTGTATGTCGCCCACCTATCCCACTTTACTCTCTATTGAGCCATCACTTGGCCGATTCTAGGGATATGTGGTGGTCTTGAGGAGGTGCATGTCGACTACCTTAAGGCATGCTTAATGTTCCATACACCTAATTGATTATTATTCTAATTAATTTTTAATTACACAAATTGTCGTTTCACTTTTCAAATTGTATGATTTTCTCGTAATTGTCATTTACCCACCCACAATTAACTCTCTTTTTTCCTTTCCTTTTCATGTTTAAAGTATTTATGTGCGTTTACCTATGATGTAACGCTTCTGTGTAGACTATTTTTTCGAATGGATTGGGCATCATGCCGCTTTTTGAACAATTTTTTCCAATGTGTCATCTAGGTTTAACTCATATTATTCAGCCTTAGAACTCAAGTGAAACGACATGAGTTTCCCTATTGATGTTTTACTCATAAATTTGAGTACTACATCTTTGCACACAATACCACCACCATTTGTATCAACTTGTGGCTTATGTCACAATTGAGCAACTTACAACCATCATAGTGGGATGTATATGTGCATACCTCACACCATCCATTTATTTGTGACATTGTTATTTTTTTAGTAGGTAGCACATGGGGTTTTTTTACCCTTGTTTTCGTCACTGCTTAACTCTTATGGGTAGTGCCTTATTTTATCGTTTTTATCATAACATTTGCTTGTTACTCGCAAGACTAGAATATTACTTGCGAGTGCACTTGTTTTTTCATGTAATACACTTTCTCGACCATATCAATACATGTTGGGTTTGCATTCTAATATAAGGCTAACTAGGAAACTACATTGATGTTAGAAACATGGTTGAGCCTCGGGGAGCCGCCATGATTATTCAAGATAGAGATTCGAGATAGACATCTTAGCTATGTTTTCCCCCATGATTTTTAAAACACCATAGTGTTACCATAGTTATCGGATCTTGAATCGCATCTCATATGTCTAGAGGGGTAAAGACATGAGATGCTTTCTTGGTAAAGTTCTTCCAATTAAAATTTCAAGCATTCATTTTGCTTGTGTATTTTTTGAACCTCCTTATTTATATTGGATACCCACAGCTTGCATCATGGAACAAGTTTTGAACGCTATTGGAGTGATCTCTCCGACTGAGACCTCTCAACTCCAATCCACATCTCGCACACAAGCTGAGATCACTATTGAGCAATTGCTCACTACTACCTTGAATCAATTGGCCAAAATGAGGCAGGCCAATATGGCATTGGAAAAGAAATTTGAAGAATTGATTATTGAGTCCAAGAAAGAATGTGAACCTTCTTTCGTAGTCACGTCATTCAAGGGAGATAAGAAAGAAAGAACCGAGGAGGCCATTAGCACTTGGCTTGGTCGTTGGGAGTCTCACTTTGAGCTCCACCCCAAGCCTGATGCTGTAAAAATTGGTTATGCCGGTCGTGAGTTAGGTGGCCGAGCTGTTGCTTGGTGGCGCGGCCTAAGGACTGCAAAGAACTCACCCACAACTTGGGAAGGTTTCGTTGATGTTTTTAAGAAATAGTTCTTGCAGCCACCTCTCAAACCGAACAAGCGCAACACTTGCTCACGTTGTCGAGTAAGCCATTTACCTCTCTCGAGGATTATGTGCATCATGTTGGACCCAGATCCAAAAATCGGCACTTACGGGTGAGAAATGGTTTGTCGCTTGTGTTTTGAATGGTATTCCCAATGGGGATTACCATTGGATTGTCCATGACAAGGACCCCACAACTTTCCAGGAAGTCATCAACATTGTACTTCCAATGTTGTAATAAACTAATTAGTTTAGAATAAGTAAATAGAAAAAAAAAAAAAAAAAGACGAAAAGGTATATGAAATGAAAAGGTGCACCCCAAAATAGGGTGCACCTATAACCACCACCTCTCCTCTCTGTGTGGTCGGTTGGTTGTAGAGAGAGACAAAAACTATCATTCAATAAAGTTTTCTTCTTCCCTTTCTCTCTCTCTCTCTCTCTCTCTCTCTTTCCATTCCATATTTCCTTATTTTCCACATGGTATCAAAGCGGTGAAGGAGTCCAACCCCACCACGAATTGTGTCACGGTGTTAATAACGAACGTGTGAATTAAAGAAACGATTTTTTGACCATGTCAAACGGTGGAGTGATAGCGAATGTGGCGGAAAATGCCACCCAAGTATCTTCTCGCACTTATCACATTGAAAAATTGAATGATAAAAATTATCAACCATGGCGTATGACCATGGAAATTATATTAGAACAACATGACTTGTTAAATATCGTCAATGGAACCGACGTGTGCTCCGACATTAATGTCCCCACAAATTCACTTGACGTGCAAACATGGAAGCTGCGTGATTTAAATGCTCGCTTAGAACTTCTCCTTCATATGGAGGACACACTTAAGCAAAGTGTGAGAACTTTGACTACCTCCAAACAAATATGGGATAGATTAGAGGCTGATTACCTCCATACGGACATTACGTCCCAAGTTGCAAATTTAAAAACCTTAATAAATATGAATATGAATGAAAATGATGATGTTGACACATTTGTTAAAAATTGGAAACTTCGACTTGATGATGTGATCCTTTCAGGACTTAGCTTGCCAAGTTCCGTTCAATCCGCTCTCTTGTTAGCTGCCCTACCCCCATCATGGCAACCATTTATAAGTACAAAATCCACATCAGCCAACATTAGTGTCCCAACATTAGTGGCATCAATCTCACAAGAAAACATACTTCGTAGTGCAATAAATCAACCCTCCTCATCTCACACCGCACTTTATATCAAACATCCAAATTACAATAAAAAACCTTACAATAAACCTAGATCAACATACCAACCTAATAACTCCAAATTTTATTCACGGACCTCTAAATTTAATGATTCAAGGAATCATAACAAATCTAGGTTCCTTAGATCCTTTTGCAAAACTTGTCAAAGGAGTGGACATGAAACGAAAGATTGTTATAGGAATTCTAACAACGGGAAAAGAACATATAAAGAAGACCAATCTTACAATGCATCACATGATGACTACGATCAAAATAATGACATATGTCATAATGACCAAAATTCCGATGAGGATAATGAAGATTCTTTCATTGCCTTCATGGCCCTCACTTCATTTAACAACTCTCCCACTTCAACGTGGATTCTTGATACAGGTGCCACATGTCACCCCACCTCAAGAGTTAAATGGCTCAAAGACTATAAAGTCTTAGAACATCCTTTCCCGGTTAGATTTGGGAACAATGGGGTTGAATATGCCCTTGGACATGGAATTGCCCATCTTGAACTTTCTGATGGGAACTTCATTGAAATCAATGAAGTTTACAATATACCTAACATAGCAAAAAACTTGATATCTGTCAATAAAATCACAAATGATATTTGTCTACCCAATCCCTATCTGGAAATGTATATTTCCTAACATTTATCAATGACTTTACTCGTTTCACGATGGTCACATTTCTCAAGACAAAATGTAGTGATCAAGTCCTTGAGAAATTCAAAGCCTATCATAAACTTGCAACAAATCAACAAGATTTACCCCATAAAGTACTCCAATCAGATAATGGTAGAGAATTCAAGTCCCAAAACTTCCAAACTTATTGCCAAAACCATGGGATTCAACAACGGTTTACCATCCCATATACACCCCAACACAATTCAAGGGCTGAACAACGAAACCGGTTGTATATGGGTGCCACTCGTTGCATGCTCGTCGTTGCAAAACTTCCCCGAACATATTGGGAAGAGGTTGTTTCAACCGCTTGTTACATATTCAATAGAACATATAGTCGATCCATTAGGACAACTCCATTTTCCTTGTGGTTTGGAAAAAATCCTAATTATGAAAATCTAAGAATCTTTGGATGTTCATCATATGCACTCGTACCATTAGAAACTCGATCAAAATTAGATAATCACGCAGTTCGCACAATATTTGTTGGGTATGGTGAACCTCATGGCTATATGGGTTATCGATTATACGACCCAAAATCCAAAAGATTTATATTTAGCCGACGAGTGATATTTGATGAAGACAAACTCATATCTAATCCTCACTCACATCATGGCTATGAAAAGATACAAGACACGACTACCATGTCTAACACTGAATCCAATAAAGAAGTAATATCATCACCTACTAATTCTTGGCGGGCTCCACAAATGTCCTCGGAAATTCAACAAGTTACAATTAACCCTCCATTAATGCCCTCATCTCTAGAGGTCCACCCACAAGTCTCAGGTTCAACCAATGATTCCAACTTATTGCCTCTAATAACCAAACAATCACAACAAACTGATGTACATACTCCAATTTTAAACACTAACCCTACCCAAACTAAAAAGAGCCTTAATAAGCACCATAGCACTCATAAGGAAAAACATTTAAATGGAACACAACTAACTCACATTGATTATTCATGTTCCCATCCTATTAAAAATCTCCCTATCGCACTACGACGATCCTCACGCCTTAATGGCAAGTTGAAAACCATTGGTCACAATGATGCAAAAGTAATTAAAATAGGATGTAGAAATACTTCATATTCCACTAATAGTCAACATGTAGAACATACAAATAGTTTTGACATTGCGAAATCACCTAGTTCACTTAGTGCTACATCCACTCCAAAGAAAGTTCGTACTATTCAAGATCTTTATGATCACACAAAAAAAATAGACGCCCTTGTTGCGGACCATCAATTTGCATTTTTTACTCTTGGTTCCCCCTCAACTACATCAGACATTTCTGATGATCCCTTAACTATCAATGAGGCATTGCAAAGTCCAGATCGTAGTGAATGGCAAGCTGCCATGGCAAAAGAACTTGAATCGCTTGAGGCCAACAAAACGTGGACTCTAGTACCACTCCCAATGGGACACTCACCTATTTCATGCAAATGGGTGTTGAAGAAAAAACTAAACCCTAATGGTACTGTTGCACGTTACAAAGCCCGACTTGTCGCTCGTGGTTTTTCTCAAGTTGAAGGACTTTACTATTCTGAGACATTATCACCCGTTCTTCGCATGGCATCCTTTCGGCTCCTAATGGCTCTGGCCACCATTCTTGACCTCGCGGTACATCATTTGGATGTACAAACGGCATTTTTACATGGTGATTTACCTGAAGAAATCTACATGTCACAACCTCTTGGGTTTGAGTCATACTCTCAACCAAACTATGTGCATCGGTTACATCAATCACTTTATGGACTCAAACAATCTCCTAGGTTATGGTTTCAAAAATTTAACAATTTTATGCTCTCACATGGCTATTCTAGATTGTTATCAGAACCAAATATATACATTAGACATAATCATACATCTAATCGGTTGTTAGTGGTAGCACTATATGTGGATGACATTCCTATAGTTGGAACACCATCTGAAATTACTCAAGCAAAGCTAGAACTTTCCAAAGCATTTTCAATAACAAATTTAGGTCCCCTATCTTATTTCCTAGACATGCAAGTTACTCGTAATCATAGTATGGGCACTTTGATAATTCATCAAAATAAATTCATTAATGAGATTTTGAAATCCTTCGGAATGCTAAACATTAAACCTTGCACTACTCCCTTATCACTAACATGTAACTTACGCATATCCGATGGTCCAACCACAAAAAGAGATATTAATTTTATGCAACTATTTCCTTTTAAACAATTAATAGGAAAACTCAATCACATTAATCACTCAATCACATTTGAACTTAATAATTGTAAACATTTTATTCAATGTTCCAAACTTCCTTCTCGTTCACTTGTGTATTCTAAATCTTTAAGTGCGTATTCTAGTTCATTAATTTATTCGTGTGTAAATGATCTTGCTCTTCAATTTTATTATTTTAATATTGAGGCCACAAAATTACCATATTATGAACAACAATTACTTAACTCTAGCAAAACGTAATGTGGACCATCAAATTGAACTCATCCCCGGTGCTGCTCCTGTGAGCATTCAACCTTACCGACTTAGGCGATTAGAAGAGGATGAGATCGCTAAACAACTTAAGGAATACTTAAGTATGGGCCACATTAGGTATCGTAAATTATCTTGGGGTGTGCCAGTTCTATTAGTTAAGAAGAAGGAAGGTTCATGGTGAATGTGTATCAATTATCATCGTTTGAATAAAATGACAATTAAAAATGCATATATGTTACCTTGTGCCAGTGATTTGATTGATCGTTTGCATGGGGCCCGATATTTTACCAAAATTGACTTACAAACAGGTTATCATCATATTCGCATTGTCGATGATGATATTCCTAAAACCGTTTTTCGTACTATGGCCATTATGAGTTTTTAGTCATGCCTTTCGGGTTGACTAATGCTCCAACCACATTCCAACAATCGATGAATAGCGTTTCCCGAGATCAACTCAGTGATTTTGTTGTCGTCTTCTTGGATGATATTTTGATATATAGTCATACCTTGCAAGATCATGTTCAACATGTTCAATTTGTTTTACAAAAGTTGTGTGGCAACTCTTTCTATGCAAAACATTCAAAATGTAATTTTTTCAAAAAATCTATTGTGTATCTAGGTCATTTAATTACAAAAAAAGGCGTTGAAATTGAACCTTCTCATATTGAAAAGGTTAAACTTTGGCCCATTCCACATAATATTCGTGAACTTCGATCATTGTTAGGATTTGTTGGATTTTTACGAAAATCAATTCGTAATTATTCTAAATTGACTACGCCATTAACTGACCTTTTAAAAGGTCATCCACATAAGTCTGTCAAACCAATTTCATGGAATCAACAACTTGACAAATCATTTAAGACACTCAAAGAGCATGTGTGTGAGGCTCCAACTCTTCTTTTACCGGAACCCTTCCAAACCTTTCTCAATCGAAACCGATGTTAGTGATTATGATATTGGTGTCGTCCTTTATCAAGGCGGTCATCCTATTGCTTTTTGTTGGGAAACATGTCCCTCCGGATAGGAAGAGAAGTACCGTGTTGGTGATATCGGCCTCAGACGAAATTGAAATCGAAAATCGAAACCGTTTCGGAAGACTATAATTGTAAATAGTCTAAAATGCCCCTTGTGGGCTATACATGTAAATAGCCAGAAAGTTGCTTTTGTTTATAAGTAACTAGGGCAAACTTTAGTATAGTAGTTTATCATTATTGAAAAGTTAGAACGAGGTAGTTGCCTCTGTAACTGTGAGTGAGAGAGTGAGAGTGTAACTCTATAGCCGTTTGTCAGACAGAGAGCTCAAGGTCGTTGCCTCTGAGTTCTATATTTGTACTTCTTCTCTACTATAGTGATATGTTTTCTCAGGGTTTGTGGACCTCCGTGGTTTTTCCCAATTCGAGTTTTCCACGTAAAATATCGGTGTCTCTGTGTCTTCACGTTTTTGTTTGTGTACTATTTCTTGGTTTCTGCACACGAATACGAACGTGTAACCGGTTTTGGCCGGTCGATTCCTAACACTTTTGAAAGTACAAAGCTTGATGCTACTCAATCTTGGTATTCGGTCCAAGAGAAAGAATTGTTCGCGGTAATACATACACTAAAAACATGGAGGTATTATCTCTATGGAAATCAATGTGTGGTTACAACGAACCATCAATCCTTGAAGTATTTTTGTGACCAACCAGATCTTGTTGGTCGTAAAGGTCGTTAGGCTGACCTTATGCAAGATTTTGATTTTTCCATACGGTATCGCAAGGGTTCTATGAACACCGTTGTGGATGCTCTTAGTCACATTAAACAAGCTAACATGCTTAGCTTCACAGAAATCAAATTTGATCTTTTAGATCACCTTCGAGGGAAATACCTTGATGACTGTTATTTCTCGAAATATGAGACGAAAGCCAAATCTAGTTCAGATGTTGTTACTAGCACCCTACCCTCAAAGGCGACCTTTCATATTACAAATGTTTTGCTTTATCATAGTGGAAAGGTCTATGTTCCAGATTTACCAAATGTAAAACAGAAAATTATTCCTGAATGTTATGATGCACCATATGTTGGTCATCGTGGAATACAATGCACACTCGTTCCCATCTCGAGTACTTTTTTCTGGCCTAAGATGCGCTCTAATGTGCATAAATACGTGATTCAATGCTTACAATGTCAGATTAATAAGTCGAAATGACTTAAAGCTGTTGATCTTTTACATCCCTTAGATATTCCCAACAACAAATGGGAAAGTATCTCGATGGATTTTATTGTTAGTTTACCTCATACACAGAGGGGTCATGATGCCATTTGGGTTGTCGTTGATCGACTAACAAAATTGGCTAGATTTATTCCTACAAAAACCACGGTAACCACTCAATAATTGGCTTATCAATTTGTTGATGAGTTATTTCGTTTGTATGGATTACCTATAGATATTGTTAGTGATCGAGATTCCAAGTATACTAGTGACTTTTGGACGCAGGTCTTTAAGAAGCTAGAAACTACGATGTCATGATGTTTTCGACACATAGTGCGAAACCACCCTCAAAAGAGAATAAAATAGTAGTCCAAATAAACTAATGTTGTTAAATCAACTATAATAATAAATGAAAGGATAAAAAGTTAGAAGCGGTTTTCGAAAGTAGACAAAAGTAGAGAAAAAGATGGGAAAAGAAAAGTTAGGCGTGGATATGAAGAGCAACGTCGAGTAAAAAGCTCATAATTTCCTTGTCCAATGTCCAAATTAGAAAAGGAAATATGCATAAGAAATCTAACAAAAAGATCTTTCTAAGAATATCTTGCATGTCAGATTTGACGTTACGGAACAGAAATAGTGATAAAAAGAAACTCGACTCATATAGACAAACTTTTAGGAAAAAAAAAGAACGGAATCAAGAAATCCTAAACCTATAATAAGAGCTCATTTTAAGAATAAGGGGGGAGGGGGAAAGAACGCGGAAGCTCTACTCAATTGGAAAGCAAAAGAAGAAAGATCAACAACATCAAGAGGCATCATCAACAAAGAAACTCCTTCTATATTCCACTCTCTTCTTTTCTCCACCTCTCTTCCCCCATTCCTTATAAACAATCCTTCATATTCACATCCAAACCGTTCTAACATTATTCTTATATTATAAAAGAATCTATTATTTTGATGTAAACTAATGTTTTCTTTCATCTACTTGTCTTATGTGTAAATCTTGATTGTGTTGTGCATGTGAACTCTAATTCCTTCCAGTCCATAACCCCGGCGGCTCCGCCTCACGATCCGCACATAGTGACGGATTTTTCATGACAACGTTGAGCATGAGTTTAGTAAATCATCCTCAGTTTGATGGACAAACTGAACGAGTTAATCAAATTATTGAGGACATGCTTTGAGCTTATGTAGCAAAAACCCCTTCTAAGTGGAAGCAATACCTTCCTATCTTAGAATTTGCCTATACTAGCACTAAACATACATACACTAGATATAGTCCTTTTATGTTGATGTATGGTTGTCAGCCACGTTGTCATGAAGATTTTCGTCAATTGTGTGAAAATCACATAAAACATACGAAATCGAGTATGAATCATATAAAACAATAATAGTGAAAATACTATTTTAAATAAGTTTAATATCTTAGTACAAAAAGATAGAGGTATTCAAGAGTTTTTTAATGCACTTTACTACATAAGAAACAGACATCTAAGTCTCAAGTTATGTGGGTAGGAAGTTTGCAATGGAAAAGAGAAAGATAAAACTGTGAGATATCCCACATCGACAAGACAAATAAGGATCTCACCATATATAAGGTAGAGCAAAAGCTATTATCTTTGTGTCTATATGTGGCATATAGAGAGTTCAAGGTGACTTGAACTAAGCTAATTCATGAGTGGGTGTGGCCTAGCTACTTGTAAAAGTTTTTGGCCAACCAAAACCGGCGACAACCGACAACCGGCGACTGACCGGTGAGCGGCAAGAAACTCGGGATGCGGACTAGGCCGGACCAAACGGATGCAAATCGGATAGATCGATCGGGTTGGTTGATCGCGGGCCAACCAAAACCGGCGGCAACCGGCAACCGGCGACTGGCCGGTGAGCGGCAAGCAACTCGGGATGCGGACTGGGCCGGACCAAACGGATGCAAATCGGATAGATCAATCGGGTTGGTTGATCGCGGTGCATGGTGTCTTAAAGATATTTGGTCCAAAAGCCTAATAGTATTTTGTGCATAAAAGAAAAAGATATAAACAAGACTCGAACTTAACACCTCCAAGATATGAAGCAGTAGGCTTACCATTAAGACAAACCATTTCTTTAGGGATTATATTTTTATCATTATAGCTTTACATGTAAATTCTCATGTGTGAGAGCTTAGATGATGACATGGCAAGCATGCATTCTATGCATGTCTTGCAGCCTCACATGCACCATATGCATGGGGGCATCTATAAAAGAGTGGAGGAATCAAGCAAAAGGGGGATTTTTATCAAGAGAGCTTTGTACTTTATATCAAAATTAATATTAAGAAGAAAATTCGTTTTCCAATTGATGTATTAATCAAGAAATTAAGAGGAAGAAAATTTGTTATTCCATTTTTATCTCTCAATCTAAAGTCAAGCATTCTATCTTATCTCAAGCTCTATCTCCTTCAATCTATCTTAAATACTTTCTTGCTAAAGCTTGTGCAAACTTTGAATCCTTCCAGTCCAGAACCCCGGCGGTTCTGCCTCATGATCCGCGCGTAGTGACAGATCTTCAAAACAACGTGCCCCATTCAATGTCACGATTCATTGTGATACATTAGACAATACACACAATTTTTTGCAAGACATGAACCAAATGTTGCACATTGCCAAAGAAAATATCAAGACATGTCAAGATTGTGCTCGATTTTATGTTGATCAGGATACACGTCCTTGTACGTTTACTATTGGTGAAAAAGTTTTTTTGTGTGTCCCTACTGACTCTACGTTGTCGTAGTGTAATTCGCACACTATGTGAAAATTGCTTTTTGGTCCCTCCGGATGGGTAAGGAGGATCCGATAAGGAGAACCGAATGAAGGAGGAACCGACAAGGAGGACCCGGTAAGAACCAGATCAAGCAGAACCGACAAGAGCCGGATAAAGAAGGCCGGTGAGAGTCTCTCACCGGATGAAGAGACAAATTTGTAAATAAAAGAAAAGATTGTTACAAGCATAGAGCAGGATTCAAACCCTGTACCTCCATGTTAATAATGTAAAGCCTTACCATTACACTAACACATCATTTATGATAATAAAGTAGATGTCCCACATAGAAAGGTAAGTTCATGCTAGGATAAACTTTAGTTAGAAGAAAACGCATGATAAAAGAAAAAGCTACACATGCACATCTAGCGTGTATAAACATTATAGTCGATAAAAACGTATCAAGTTAGAAAAAGCAAGATCACTTTAGAAAAAACATGTTAGATAAAGCATATAGTCTATTGTTAGAGAAAAAGCATGGATTATTAAGACTCTCTCATCACTATATAAGGATGGGGAGCACAATGTAATAGGGGGGTGTAAAAATCCTTGGAAATTGGATATGTTTCTAAGTACTGATTAATAAAATATACTCATGGGATTCACGAGGTTTCTAATTCTCTCTCTTTCAATCTAAATTCATATTCTTATCTTAATATTGATTAATCTAATACAATATAATTGTGGGATTCACAAGTTTTTATATCTCTTTCTTATAATCTATTCATAACCAAACTCATCTCAAATTCTTCCTCCTCCTAGTCCAAAACCCCGGCAGTTCCCACCGGACTCACGCAACGATCCGGAAAGGCACAACAGCGTCATTGTCTACGGGCAAGTGCACTAAGTTAGCCCCACGATATTGTGGCCCATTTAAAATCCTTAAGCGAGTTGGGTCATCTGCTTATCACCTTGCCTTACCCCGTAACGTTGGTATTCATCTCGTTTTTCATGTCAGACGTCTAAAACTATTTTTCGGCTCTAGTGATAACACCATCACAATCCAGGATCTTGTAACGTTAGAGGATTTTTCTTACAAACCTCATGTTCCTAAACGATTGCTTGATTCTTGTACTAAACGTTTACGTTCTAAAGAGATTTGGATATTCAAGATCAAATGGATGGATAAACCTATTGATGATGCCACATGGGAACGTGAGAATACTCTTAAGGGAAAATTTCCTCACTTTATATTGCAAGAGTGCAATCTTTTGAAGTAGAGGAGTATGTTATGTACACATAACGTAGGTGAGGGTAGGTCACTAATATTTACATAAGTGAAGGGTATGTTCACTAATGTTAAAAAGGGGACAAATGTGATTGGATAGAAGGAATGATAGGTGCATGCACTATCATGATTTGGACAACCAATAAATGGAGAGCCTTTTAAAAAGGGACATCTATTCAAGGGGCCTAGGAAAAGGTATAAATATGAGGTTTAGCTACCCTCATAAAGACATTACGTCAGAAGGTTGCTAGCTTAGACACCGGTGGTGCGGCTAGGCTTTCGTCTCGACGATCGTGTTTATCTCTTCCACGGTATTAGTCATCCTAATATCCAGCGGTATGGAATGTCGGTGGTAGGTTGGTTATGTCTAGATGATAGCTCGGGGGTGGTCGGGTGGAACGGCTTCTTCTATCCAATCTATTTTATTTCTTTTACTTTAGTTTGGTCTATTGATTAGTAATAGACTCTTAACACATTGTATGTAGACAAAGTAGTCCTTTTATGAGGTAGTTTGTTGATATAAAAGGCTAACTCTGCCCAAACCTTGTATCTCTAGTGTGAATGCAGTTGAATTAACTATTTAAGTAGGCAATTGTTCTTGTAAACTTAGTTCGGCGGGAAAATGAAAAAGAATGTCTCTTTGGGCAAAACATCTCTCTCTCTCTCTCTCTCTCTCTCTCTCTCTCTCTCTCTCTCTCTCTCTCTCTCTCTCTCTCTCCTCTCTCGTTTCACTCCAGCCACCATTGTTTACATTCTATAGCTCATTGGAAAGCGCTTTCAGAGAGCTTTCTAAGAATGTTCGTTTACTGAATTCCGTTACTGTGGTGAGAAGTTATGAGCATTTTTGTCTACATCCATCTTTGTCCCACGGCTCCTCAAACGCAAGGTAGATTTTGAAGCCCTAAATCAAGTGAAAGGTACATTTTCTCTCTCCCTCTCTCTCTTCTCATAGGGTTTGGTCCTACAATGACACACACCCATAAGGCCGCCTCAAAGTTCGGGAGTATGATTAATAATGAACCGAAATCACCAACAAATGTTGATTCCAATGCAATAAACACAATGGACAAAATGCTTATGAGTCACTTGATTTCTCTTCAAGAAACCATAAACAAGCAAGGTGAAGAGATTAGGATGTTAATGAAAGAGAATGCTAAGCTCCAAACTATTGCCATTGAGAATTAAATTCTTAAGAAAGTGGTTGCAAAACTTGAAGAAGAGATTCAAGAATGTAAAAGAGCTTCTTTCGAAACTGTCAAATGAGGGCCTTAATAAGATTGAGTTAAAGGAAGCATTAAAAGAAGAAAAATTAGACACGATGAGGCGGGATGTAAGTGAGATGAAAAATATATGTACAACGAAATCATGGGTCGATGTATGTGGTGGGGATGGGGTATCAAACTGATCTAGTATGCATGTGATGCATCAAGAGAAGAATATTAAAAGCATAGATGCCCATGAATTGAAAGAGCGTGAACGAAGATGAAAGAACATTGTTATCCATGGGATTAAAGAGGAGAGTATGGAAACACCCACTTCCCTTGGAAAGGCCATTGGTGAATTTTTTAGCATGCATTATGGGATGTCGGATGTGAATGTATATGGGGCACACCGAGTTGTGAAACATGGTGTTACTCGCTCCGGAGAAAGGCCCATTGTATGCACAATGATGGATTATACAAAGCAGCGGATCATACTTGAAAATAGTTGGGTATACCTCAAAGGTACACAATGCTTTGTGAGTGAAGATCGTACTATCTCACAACAAAATGCTCGTCGTAAAGCATATGAAGAAAGATTGAAAAATAAGGTTAAGGATGTGCTTAAAGATGGAAATGTAGGCAAATAGGGGCATGTGACCTATGAGACTAAACCGCGTCTTTTACGATTATGTTTTTGGAATTGCAATGGATACCCATGGAATGCGGGATTTAGCATAGAGGAGTTCGTTGATGACTCAGATATCACACTTCTTGTTGAAACATGGGAGCATGATACTCAAAGAATTCGAGGTTTAGGAAACTATAATGTACACTCTTTGATATGGGAGAAAAATCCAAGACAAAGAAGAGGACAAGGAGGGGTGGCATGTTTGATTAAGAAAGAAATAGAGAAATATGTGTCAATCATAAAAAATGATGAACATAAATGCTACATATGGCTCAAAATAGAAACACCTAATGATTTGCCCACTTTTGTCGTTGGATGTTACATTCCTCATCAGGATTCTAACTTCTATGCTTGTTTGGATAAAGATCAACCTTTTGCAAATCTAGAAGATGATATTGCTTATTTCAAATCCAAAGGGAAAGTTATTGTCTTTGGTGACATGAATGCTTGTACAAGAAGTTTCCAACTTGATTCACAAGAATCTTTCATGCCACATATCTCAAGGATGCAAGAGGATATGCAAATGTATAGTCGATCTTCTAGCGATGAAAAAGAGTCGGACCAATTTGGGAAACTACTCCTACAAATGTGCAATAGTACCAGATTGCTTATTGCAAATAGTGTTTCCTTATGGCCCAATACTAACGGCTTTACATGTAGCAAACACAATGGAAATAGTGTGATTGACTATGTGCTACTTTCCGAAGGTATTTTGGATCGTATACATAAATTCTCACTGGGGCAATGGACACCGAAATCCAATCATAGGAATTTATGTATTGATCTCAAATGTATGCATAGGTTTGATTGCGAGAAGGTCATTGAAGATAGTAAACAAACACACTTGAGCATGAATCTTAAGTGAGCGCCCATGTATTCCAAGATGGTTGAGGATATGTTACAAATGACAAAGACACAACATGGTGCCACACTAGAATGCAAATGGGAAGCTTTTATGAATGTCATTCTCTCTTGTACAAACAAATGTTTTTCGACCAACCGCACATCATGGAAATGCACCAAGAAATGTAAGAAAAAATGGTTTGATAAAGAATGTCATAAAGCTCGAAAGTGCCTTATGGTTTTGGATGTGGTTAAGGATAAAGAAAATTACCAAAAGCATTTGCATGACTATAAAAGGCTTATTCAAAGAAAGAGACGAATATGGGAAGTTACTCAACAACTTCTCCAAACGCAAGAGAAAGCACATGCATGTGTTAAATTTTGGGGAAATCTTAAGGGGAAACGTGTTGAGAGTTATGGTGACTTAACTCTTCATGACTTGTCTATGCATTATAAGAATTTATATGAGTTATCTCTTGCCGGAAAGATGATGTGTTATGGTTCTCTTTCACATATGTCTCCCTTCTTTACAATTGAAGATATATGCATAGGACTTAAGAAATTGGTGTTGGGAGACATGTCCCTCCGGATGGGAAGGGAGAAGAACAGTGTCGACGAACAATCTCGGCCGAGGCCGATAGGCCGAGCCCGGTGTGAACCGGATGAGGAGCACCCGACTACGGAGAGCCGGATGGTGCAGGCCCGGTGTGAACCGGATGAGGAGTACCCGGCTATGGAGAGCCGGATGGTGCAGAACCGGTGAGAACCGGATGAGGAGCACCCGGCTACGGAGAGCCGGATGACGCAGACCCGGTGCAAACCGGAGGAAGAGACATATTCGTAAATATGTTTCTGAGAGCCCATCGAGGTTACATTTGTAAATAGCCGAAAAGTCATATTAGTATAAATATGACTTAGGGAAAACTTTTAGAGATAGTTGGTTGTCATTCTTGTTGGTGCAAGAATAGAGAGTGTGCGTAACTGTACAGAGAAAGAGAGAGAGAGAAAGAGGTCGTTGCCTCTGTTGTAACCGCCGCCTGTGGCGAAGATCTGTGAGCACGAGGTCGTTGCCTCAGTGAACTCACTGTTGTACATTCTTACATAGTGACAGTTTGCAGCCTGTGGGCTGCCGTGGTTTTTTCCCCTAGTTTGGGGTTTTCCACGTAAACCTCCTGTGTATTCTCTTCTTCTTTGTGTCGCGTTTTATTTCCCGTTTTCTGTGTATGAAAAGAAGCTCGGTTGTGGCCGAGCGTTGCGCATAAGGAACGTTGCAATTCCCGTCAATTGGCCTCTCAAAAGGCAAGCGATCTTCAATGTATAAAAGTTGAAATGCTCAAATGGAAGGGAAAGGAAGCACTTATATGGATATGCAATATGTTTAATGATGCATTGCAACATGGAATCCCTAAATATATGTGGAAAGAGTTTGAAAATGTCCAAAAACATTTTCTTACAAAGTTTCTACAAGTTAAGAAACAAACGCGCTACACCCTCCTCCTCCTTGAGACGGGATCGCTTCCCATTGAGATCATGGCCATAGAAAGGGTTGTTGAATACATGCTTAAGGTTCAAAAAAGCCCCTCACATCGACTTCCTAGAATTGCATAGGAAGCAAGCAAAAAGATCCAAAAGACGCATAAAAGCAAAATTTTGTGTTCCACTTGGATGCAAGATTTAGAAAAATGGTTTGGTAGATGGGATGCAAGACACTTGCATCATGATGCGTCACTAGATTCCTCTATAAATGAGGCCTTTTTGCAACGCCAATGTATCATGACATGGGACATATGTGGTGGCTCACGCTTCACACATTATACTACAAATGTTGCACCTAACTACAAAACCATATTCTTCGCGGAATGGGGAAGCCGTACACATCGATACATGTTAGAGCCCATCCCAATATCTGCCATTCGAACCATTGCTTCCATGCGACTTAGCTCGCACGCATTGAGATGTGAGACGGGGCGTTGGGGCACAAGTGATGAGAGTGGCCAACTATGCACACTTTGCCCTAAACAAGTTCGAGAGTCTGAGTATCACACTTTGATACAATGCTCTACCTTTGATCATATTCGACCATGCTTTCCACATCTCTTCGATCGAGCCCAATCCTTGCACAAATTTCTCTCACAACCACGATGTGCACTCTCGATTGCAACATTCATTGGTAAAGTTCTTGAACATCGAGAGTCGCTACTCACCTTCACACGTATCACGTGAAATGTAATATTTTTGGTCTCATAGGTCATATTTGACCTTCGAAGACGGTAATATAATCTATCTATCTATCTATCTCTCTGTAATTGTGTAACTATCTATTTCATCTTCTTGAATCTTGAGACAATGCACATCTCCTTCTTACTTGCTACTTGTGTTGTTTGCTAGACTTACTTACAAGTCCTCAATCTTATTCTGTAACATCAACTTCCATATTCAACAACCTGCTCGACCCATTTGGTGCAATAATTTGTTGCTTCAATTAGATATCTATTCCTAGTTCGAGTTGTTGCTGGCTTGAATGGGCTGACAAAATCTAAGCCACATTTTTGGAAAGGATCCAATGGTAAAATTGGTTGATGTGGCATTCTAGCCTTCTCATTCGCTTGTTCCATTTATTGGCATAAATCGCATTCTTTGCAATATTTAATGGCATCCTTTTGGATGGTCGGCCACCAAAGACCACTCTGCCATATCTTTTAGGTAGTTGCTTCTCCTGCATAATGCCCGTCTGCTATGCCACAGTGCGCCTCCTGCAACATTGCCATTACGCGTACATGAAGCGAGTGACGGAAGTGCGTGAGCCGGAGAGCTACGCAGAAGCGGCGAAAGACACGAACTGGCGTGCCGCAATGGAGGAAGAGATGCGCGCATTATTGGAGAATGAAACTTGAGACCAAGTTGATGCACCGATGGGTGTGAAGCCGATTGGATGTAGTTAGGTGTACAAGGTCAGGTACAACACCGATGGTTGGGTCAACCGATACAAGGCCAGGTTGGTAGCGAAAGGCTACGCGCAAAAGCACGGCGTGGACTATGACGAGACCTTCGCGCCTGTGGTGAAGATGACTACCGTGCGAGTCTTGCTAGCCATAGCAGCGGCAAAGTGGTGGCACTTATATCAAATGGATGTAAAGAACGCGATCCTGCAAGTCCTTCTCGTGGCTACACATGCCTCATCGCCAAATTCCATCGGCTCCCTTATGATGCAACGTGTCTTGGATCAAACAGAAATTTCGGTTGTGTACGACAAGTTGCTTCCTTTCATCCCTGTTCAAATTCTAGGGTGGCAATTTTGTGCTTAGAAAACACATCATGTCGTCCATCCACCTATCCTCAGGTACGTTGTCCATACCGGTTGATTCGGTCACTATGATACTGAACAATTGGTCATTGGGAAAATCATCCTTGACTTTGACTCCTTCCTCGCTTGATTCTAGTCGACTAAGATAGTCGGGTACGACATGCGGCACTCCTCGCCGATGGTAGATGTCGAATTCAAACTCCTATGAGAGATGCTTTCGAGACCAAGTATAGTAGTGTCGAATGCTCGATGTGAAAGGAAAACTTTCGGCCCAACAAATAATGACGATACTTATTTACACTGTACACCATTCCTAATGCCTCGTGTTTCGTAGTTGAATATTGTGTTTGGCTTTCGATAATTTCCAACTCATGTAATACACTGGTTGATACCAATTCGGCTCGTACAACTGCATCAATGCACTACCGATCGCGGCGTCTGATACGTCCACAAAAACATGGAAGTCCTTTGTCCAGTCATGAGGTTGGATGACCGGGGCCTATGTTAGCCTTACCTTCAAAGCTTGGTTGGCTTTTTCCTCTACCTCTATCCATTGGAATGACGTTTGATGGACTGCGGCGTGTAATGGCGTGGCGAAATCTGCCAAATACCTGAGCATCCGACTGTGCCATCTAATTTGTCCTAGGAATGGGCTCGGGACTTTGGTCATTGTTGGAGTTGGCACCTCTAGAATTTCCTTGACCTTGTCCGAATCAACCACAATTCCCTCCTGCCTAATATATGGCCTAATAATGTGCCACTTGTCACACCGAACACACACTTTCCCGGATTTAAACTAAGGTAGTTCATTCGGCACTTCTCCAAGCAGAGCCGAAGTTGGCTCAAATGGTCAACCCGCGTATTGTGCACGGCAAAATCATCCAAACATACTTGCATAAAGGCCAAGATGTATTACCCGAAGATTTCCATGATAATCCTTTGATTGGCCAAATGAAACTGCCTCTCAAGATCTTCTCGATTTCTTCCTTTACTTTTGTCACATAGTTTGGATTCATCCAATATCGCCTCTGCTAAACCGGTTTGGCATCCTTACTCAAATGGATTGGATGCTGGTAGAATTTCGGATCCAACCCCTTCATGTCCTCATATGATCAGGCGAATACATCTTTATATTCCGTCAATAGTTCAACCATGGTCATTTTTTCCTTCGGCACCATCTCCTTTGCAATCTGTACCAGCCTAGGTTTAGAGGTGGAACCTAAATTTACCTCTTCCAATGTAGAGGCCTTCACCCTCTAAGAGATCTCCATCTCTCATTCTAATGCCTCTTGTGCATAGCGCAATTCTTCTAGCACCTTATTGATCATCTCCCTTTCTTCATGCTCCTTTTTTGGTCGGGATGTTGCAAAGGTCATTTGTCGGCCGAGCCATTCCATGAGTTCATAGCTCATGTTGAATTGCAATATAGCGGTAAACTCTTGAGCAACCGTTGGTATGTCTAGGAACCTTAACATCGTGTCGACTAACACCATGAATGCATGTCCCTCTATCTCTTTTCCTTTAGAACCATTTGTTTGGGGTTTTATGAGCATGGACTCCCCTACATGCCCATCTACGGTCGGCTCCGGTTCAACCGTTTCTTGCTTATTGTTTGCTTCTTTGTCCACTACTTGACCGGACTCTATGCTAAGCCCTTTCCCATTTACATATGTCAGTTGTCATCACTTCATCAACCGACGCGACTTGCTTCTTCTTCTTGGTCGCTTCTTCTTGGCTGCTTCCTTCTTGGCCTCTTCTCCGACTCTGATCAATAAGTCAGCTTCAGCGGTCACTGTCTTTCTTCCCGATTCAACTCTTTGATTTGGGTCATCTGTCGTTGCTTGCTTGACCCTTGTGGTCGACTCCACTACTACCATAACAATTGCATCTAGCGTGGCTGAATCTTCTGATACGGTCGTTATTATCGATGGTTCTGTTGTGTCAGCTCTAGGAGGACTCTCCTCCTGCTGCTCCATTTGCAGCACTTCGATCATCCAACGTCTTCCAGACTACCTAGGCATCTCCTATGTTTACCCCTTGTCTGAAGTCTTCCTTGCCTCTTGTTGTGGAAGCATGAAAATAACAATATATATAACCATAAGTAAAGCTATTATATAGAGTAAGAAGAAAAGATAAAAACAACACCAGAACTATCGAGGTTTGACCAATCAGCTTACGTCCTCCAAAGCAACATGCTCTATTACGGTTGGGAGAGAAGAATACAAATTGAGGATATCAAACTAAGAGGGAGAGGAGCGTATTTATAGCTCCCAAACCACCTCCCTAAACCATGCGGGATAAAGAATGGGCCAAAAAGTTAACAAATCTCCACCTTGGCACAATCTCTAATCCTTCCAAATACAAATCTTCTCAAGCAAACCAAAATAAAACAGATTGCTTTCAAATCTGCGCCATGAGGCGCCAACTTTAAATGTGTTGGATATTAACCAAGTCTAAACAAAGTTCAAACTTGGCCCTTGTAACCACTTTGGTCAGCATATCTTCAGGATTCTCCTTAGTATCAATCTTCTAGAGAAGTATCTCCTCCTCTTCAAGAATTTCCCGCACAAAATGACAGTGAACATCAATGTGCTTCATTCGTGAGTGAAAGACTTGGTACTTTGCTAAATGAATAACAGTTTGACTGTCAGAATACACATCAAGTTGTTTCTGACCAACTCCCAAGTCTTTAAGCAACCCATGAAGCCAAATTGCCTTATAGCCTCTGTAATTGCCATATACTCTGCCTTTGTTGTAGATAGAGCCACCATTGACTGCAAAGTAGACTTCCAACTGATTGGCACCTTTGTCAAAGTGAACAAATAGCTAGTTGTAGACTGTCACTTATCCAAATCACCTGCATAATTAGAATCACAATATCCAACTATGCCTTTACCAAGTGATTTATGCTGCTCAAAAGTCAATCCCACATCGGTATTTTGAATATACCGTAGAATCCATTTCACAGGTTGCCAATGACCCTTGCCCGGATCATGCATATACCTACTAACAATACTAACAGCATGTGAAATATCGGGTCTTATACACACCATTGCATACATCAAGCTTCCAACTACATTTGCATACGGGACTTTCGCCATGTATTCTCGTTCTTCATCAGTTGTGGGAGATAATTGGCTACTCAATTTCAAATGAGGAGCAAGTGGAGTACTTACAAGTTTCGTATCATCATGCATACCAAAACGTTGTAGTATCCTCTTCAAATACTACTTTTGTGATAGCCAAAGTTTGCCCCTCTCTCAATCTCTACTTATCTCCATGCCGAGAATCTTCTTGGCTTCCCCCAAATCCTTCATCTCGAACTCTTTACTCATCTAAGCCTTCAATCTATCAATCTCAACTTAACTCTTGGCTGCAATCAACATATCATCAACATATAAGAGCAAGTAGATGTATGAACCATCTTGAAGATTTCGCAAATACACACAATGATCATATTTGCTTCTCTTGTACTTCTGACCCTTCATGAACTTGTCAAATTGTTTGTACCACTATCTCGAAGATTGTTGCAATCCATACAACAATTTGCTAAGTTTACAAACCCAATCTTCGTTACCAGCAACCTTGTATCCTTCAGGCTGAGTCATATAGATTTCCTCCTTCAAATCACCGTTTAAGAACGCGGTCTTCACATCAAGTTGAGCTAGCTCCAAATTCAATTATGCTACCAAGGCCAACAAAATTCTAATGGAGGAATGTTTTACAATTGGAGAAAATACCTCATTATAATCAATTCCCTCCTTCTGAGCATAGCCTTTAGCTACCAACCTTGCCTTGTAGTGAATGTCTTCTTTACTCAGAAATCCTTATTTCTTTGCAAATACCCATTTGCACCCAATTGCCTTTCTCCCTTTTGGTGGTTGTGTCAGCTTCCACGACTTGTTCTTCTGAAGAGATTGCATCTATTCTTCCATTGCACTAATCAGTTGCTACTTTCTTTCCTCTGAATGGCCTCTAGGTATGTGGATGGAACATTATCATCACAAACTAGAAGTGCATAAGCTACCATGTCAGCGAAACGAGCAGGCTTCTAAATTACTCATATGTATCTTCTTATTGCAATTGGTTCTTATTGCTATACAGGTTCTTGGGTCAGAACCTCTTCCTCATCCGACTCTTCTTCTACCATAGGAGAGTCACCGGTGGTGCTTTGCCTTGGAGTCACCATTGTCTGCTCAAACTCCACCTGCTTCGGAGTACCCTCCACTTGTATCGAAGTAAACCTGGTTCTTCCAGATTTACCTTGTTCAACATGGCAAATTCATCAAAGGTAACATCTCTACTGATAATCGTTTTCTTTGCCTCAAGACGCCCCAAATGGTATCCCTTCACTCCAACATTGAAGCCCATGAAAAGAGCCTTCTTTGCTCGTGGATCCTATTTTGATTTAGACTCATGAGAATATGTAGTAGAACCTTCAATATGCAAAGTATCAT
This sequence comes from Azolla caroliniana, assembly GCF_043228905.1. Lineage (NCBI taxonomy): Eukaryota > Viridiplantae > Streptophyta > Polypodiopsida > Salviniales > Salviniaceae > Azolla > Azolla caroliniana. The sequence continues at coordinate 4,766,358 of NW_028230447.1, forward strand.
AATCAGTTGCAGGTTTTCCTAACTATACCTCTAATGGAGTTTTGCCAGCATTAGACAGCATACAACGAACTTTCTCCACAAGTGTCTTGTTCATACACTTTGACACCCTATTCTGTTGCGGTGTTCTTCTAACATTGAAATGTCGATTAATGCTACAATCTTCACAGACTTCCAGAAATGGATCACTCTTGTATTCTCCACCATTTTCTTTTTGGAGAACCTTGGTCTTTCTCCTTGTCTGGTTTTCAACTTGAGCTTTCCATTTAAGGAAAACTCCAAGCACATCATTCTTGTTCTTCATTGTATACATCCAAACTCTCCTGGAAAGATCATCAACAAAAGTTACAAAATAATGCCTACCTCCAATGGATGGAGTCTTGGTAGGTCCCCACACATCTGAGTGCACATAATCCAAAATACCCTTGGTATTATGAATTGCAGTGCCAAACCTTACTCTATGTTGCTTTCCCGGAACACAATGCTCACAAAAATCAAGTTTGCAAGTCTTCATGCCTTTCAACAATCCTTACTTTGCAAGAATTTGCAAAGACTTTTCACCAACATGTCCCAACCGCATATGCCACAACTTTGTTGCTTTAGTGTCTTTCTTGGTACTTGAAGTTGTTGTTACCACTGTCCCCACCATTGTATTACCTTGGTAATAGTACATATTGTTCTTTCTTACGCCTTTCAACATCACCAATACTCCTGAAGTTGCCTTAAGAACTCCATCTCACACCATCACAACTAGGCCCTTAGATTCAAGAGCCCCCAAGGAGATGAGATTCTTCTTTAACTTTGGCACATAGCGCAAATCCCTCAAAATTCTTGTGGTTCCATCATGATTGCGCAGCTTGATCGAACCTATCCTAGTTTTTTTACATGGATGATCATTACCCATGTAAACAACCCCACCATTGACTTCCTAAAATTCAAAAAACCATTGTTGAATAGGACACATATGATAGGTACAACTTGAATCTAAAATCCACTCATATGGATGTGTTCACTGGAGTCTGCAACATTTGCATCTTGTGGACGCTTTCCTTTCCTCTTCAAATTCGAACAATCTTTCTTCCACTGCCCTTTCTCATGCCAGAAAACACACTCATCTTTGGCAATGCCTCGGCCTTTTGATTTTTGGACCTTCCCCTTCTCCCCTTAGTATGGCTTTGTTGACGACCTCTTGCCACCAATGCTTCTTCTAATGTCATTGATTTGGTTATCATCTTATCCTACTTTCTCAATTCATGCCTATATAAAGTAGAACAAACAACATCTAGTGACACGTTCTCTTTCCCGTGAAGTAATGTAGTTTCCAAATGTTCAAATTCATCGAGAAGAGATGATAACAACATCAAAGCCAGATCCTCATCCTCAAATTTAACATCTAAATTCAACAGGTCTACTACTAATTGATTAAACATGGTGATGTGATCATTCATAGTAGCACCTGGTTTGTGGTCAAATCAAAATAACCTCTTCTTCGTAAGGAGCTTATTCTAACCCCTTTTTTTCAGAAATTTGCCCTCCAATGCCTTTCACAATTTGTGTGTAGAAGTCTCATTCTTGAAAGCATACTTCTGTTCTCTGGATAGGCACGATCGAATTGTTCTGCATGCCAACCGATTAATGATGCTCCAATCTTTTTCGTCTACCTCTTTTGGTTTATCTTCTTCAATGGCAATATCAAGACCTTGTTGAAAAAGAGAATCTAAAACCATCACCTTGCCACATGCTGAAAAGGCCGGTACCATCAAATATTTCTACCACTAGTTTCGAACTAGACACGAAGAACCTTGACCATGATGACAATGAGCCTGATGTTCCCGGTGGAATCTTCAACATTGTATTCTCTCCTTTTTCATCTCTTGATGCCATTATACACTTAATAAATAGTATTCAATATTATAGCTATCAACAACCCAAGGTATCAGAATGACCAAAGTAATTCTTTTCTGATGTGGAAGAAAAGATAAAGTTGCAACCACAAAGCATACTCATATAGAACCTTGGTTCTTATAGCAATTGTTGTGGAAGCGTGAAAATAACAATATATATAACCAGAAGTAAAGCTATTATATAGAGTAAGAAGAAAATATAAAACAACACCAGAATTACCGAGGTTCGGCCAATCAACCTACATCCTCCAAAGCAGCATCCTCTATTATGGTCGGGAGAGAAGAATACAAATTGAGGATATCAAACTAAGAGGGAGAGGAATGTACTTATAGCTCCCAAACCACCTCCCTAAACCATGTGGGATAAAGAATGGGCCAAAAAGTTAACACCTCTAATGCAAGCACAGGTCGGTATAAGATAGATAGCTATTGAGCAACGGTTGTCGTGGCCTTCTTTCCAGAAACAAATTTTAGTTTGGTGCAACATCGATATGAGGTGCAATCGGAATCGGCCATCAATACAACCAAAAAGTTGAAACCCGAACAACATGAATTTTGTACCAAAGCCGAAATGGGTGCCGACATAATTAAGAGAATAGTAGAAACCCATTGAAGCCAACTAGAGAAAAGAGTGGAAGAAAGTTTGATGAAAGGATGGAGAGAATGGTCAACTCAAGCTTCAGAATTACAAATGTTCCGAGCTGACCAAGAAAATCGGTTAAAGGAGGGGAAAGGTTTCTATAAAATGGATGAGCAAAGTACAAATCAAATTCAGGAAGATCTTACGAAAGACTTTTATTCGTTAGCCCAAATTCATTCAATAGAGATAAAGAAATTCCTATGATCAAATGCAATTTTTTATGGAGTTAGAAGTTTACAAAAAGTAAAGAAGTTAGACAGCAAAAGAGCAGAATGAGGACAAACAAGCCGAACAAATCAATCTCAGTCATATTGAAGAGGAACAAGAGCAAACCAAGCAAGCAGAGCAGACGAAGGACAAATAAGGCGAGGAATCAACTCAATCAGAGCAACGCATCCTCGACATTTTGCACGAAAATTGAAGAGATTTTGTGGGTTCGACCGTGCGAAGCACTGTCCCACAGGTGTGCCATATGTTACCCGTATGGGTATGAAGTTGTTGAAAGTCGGAAACAATGTGAAAGGGGCAAATGGCCAAATGACCGAAAAGCAGTGTGGAGTCGACACCAAAAATATTATATGTAAAGCTGAATTAAATATAAATCGAAATAGTTATTAAATAGAAACAATGTAAATAGTTGGTCTGTAACAGTATGTTGTACGATATTGTAATTGTAATATTGGAAATGGTGTGTCGGTTGGCATTGTAACTTCTCCATATCTTTCCTATATAAAGGGGGCATGTGTATTGTATATAGAGGGCTTAATAAAGAGATATCTTTTGGTGATACATTGTATTTGTTTATGTTTGTGTTGTATTGATTTCATAAATTAATTGTTGTGTTGTGCATAGCCGATTCGATTGTAGTTGATTCGACCATCAGCTAGTTATTTTGGTTGCGTTCTATTTTGATTTCTCTGACCACGATCTTTGGTAAAGGGTATTTTGTGATAGGATATCCGACCCGTGTTATTGAGAGGATAACAGGTTTTGAACATTAGTGGACCATGGTATCTTTTCAACTCAAATCTATCAAAATCCATGAGGTCTTTTCCATTAGTATTCTTAAGTTTATAAGCATCGGTCTTTCTTGTGGGTGTCACAATGTATGGTTCATCTCCTCTCAGTTTAAAATTTTCCTTGTGTCTCTTGGTGTGTAGGATATGTGCACCTCACAGAGAACACTCTATGAATCAATGAAGTTGACCTTTCTCTCAATGTCATTTGCGGAGTTCGGACCAACGTATTCCCTTTTGATGGCGAATTGGGCAAGGATGGTTGAGCCTCACTCTCACTAAATGATTAAGAAATTATTCAAGATAATATCTCTCACTCTCTCACACTTGATCTCATAGACACTAGAAGTAAAGAATATCTTTATTAACCCTCTTGCTAAGAGGTCTAACACCAACAAGGAAGAGAGTTTAGTGTTTCTCTACTACACACAAACACTAATCTCTCTTAAGCTTAAGGATTACAAGAAAGAGGAAGAGAAGCTTTAGCTCTTAATCACTAGGGAGATCTTTACAAATTGAAGAACCCTTACAAAGATACCACAATATGGTTTATATAGGGTTTTCTTGAGATATCAAGCTCAACTAAGTCTAGTCATTTAGTCAACCACATAACTTAATTATAATTACCTAAATAGAATCTAGTTAGAGTGTTGACTATAAAGTCTTGACTCTTAAATATGATTTTATACTTGTAGTTAAGTGGGGATACAATCTAGATCCTCCACTACCAAGTTCATTTAATATAGGACTTACATCCTTGTACCTATATTCTCCTCGCACATGTGCCCCCTTGCACATGAGATTTATAATACCTCATTGTGGGTATTTTTGTACCTTGATGCTTATTCTTGTTAATATAGAGAAAGTTCTTTAGCTACACTCTTGTTAATCATCCCCCATTTATCTTATTGTTCATAAGTGTTCTTTCTCTCTTCCTCTCACATACACACACACACATCACCTAATCTTTCGCTGCTTAATCACATACGTGATTAACTACTCACATAATTAAACACTAATTAACCCTCATTTAATACCTAATTATTAACAATTTTACATTAATGGTGTGACCCTTTCACACTTGGTTGCTTATTGGCTTGCCCCTCCCTTGATTGGTTCTTACGACTCCCTCTTCGTGGGTCCTTTAGTTGTAAGATGTCCTTGATGATGCGCTCTACTTCACGACCAAGACCTAATGTAATCCAAACACTTAACACTTCAAGGAGAACACAAGGGCCATGCACCCTTCTTGTATGTTTGTATATTTAACCTTGTTTTCATAGTATAATTTACGATGTGCCTTGTTGGTTAACAAAGCATGAAACAAGGTAACAAGTAGGTTTCTATGAGCCACTCTAAGCTCTCAAGTCAAGGGGCTAGGGAGCTACTCTCCCATCTCTCCTAGATAGTTATCTTCGATCTAGGACCATGAACTCACCTAAGAGGTATGCCATGACTTCATTAAGAAGGTGATAGCCACGCTCACTTACTATCTCTAGGGGAAATGAATAATCATGTTTACATTGAGGAATTGAGTTGTGGTCCTAATATCACTTTTGATACAGCCTTTAGCCTCAACCCACTTTGTGCAATAATCAATTGCAAGTATTATATATTCCATTAGTTTCAAAGCTAAATTTAATGGGCCCATGAAATCAAACCCCATTTCTTGAATGGTTGTTAGGCAACAATTTGGGGGAGTACATTAAGTTAGCCTTAAGAAGATTTTTATGGTGTCGACACTCGTCACATCATTTCACATGCTCATAAGTGTCCTTGAAGAGTGTCAACTACCATAACCCATATGATGAGCCTTTCGAGAGGTGTCCTCAAAGGTAAAGTATCCATCTCATTGCACAATGTGCTTATTGAATGATCCTAAGTACATTGTGGTCATGCACATACCAATGGAGGAAATCATCCTTCTCTCATGTGTAAATGTTTCCCTTTTATCATTACAAATGGCTTCACCGCGTCAACAACGAACAAGAGAATTCTTTACTACATTGATGCAAAAACAACAGCCCTTCCATTAACACCTAAGAATTCTTTTATCTCAAATTCAAGGAGTGCAACAAAATGCCTCAATATTCTTCCTATGGAACATATCTTGTTGACTAGGTATAGTAGGTCTTGGTGCTCCAACAAAACAAAAGTGATAAACCAACATATAATTTCCAATGCTTCATTTTTCATTGTGGAGTAATTTCGTTCACTTGAGTTAAACCGATGACTAGCAAATTTGATGAGGAAATCTAGCTAATCAGTCCCTAATCGACCAAGGATAGTTCTGACCTCAAAAGCAAATGCATCTTTGTGGACATGGAACTCCTTATTCCAATTGGGTGACCTTCGAACGAGCATGTGGGCAAGGCAATCAATCTTTATTAGTTCAAAGAATGCCATGCATTCATCTATCCAATTAAACTCTTTAAGCACTACATATAGATGTTTTGATTTTTTCGCGAACATCTTGATGAAACTCATATAATAATATCCCACATAGCACTAAACCCTTGCAAATTCTTTTCATTGGTTAGGGATGGCATATCAATATGATTTTAACCTTTGATTCATTTGTGGAGATACCATCCTTCAATGTAATATGCCCTAGTATTAAATTGTGCTTAACCCATGAGTGACATTTCAATGGGTTTAGGGAATGTTGATACGCTCAATTTCTGCCAACAATCTTTCTAAGGAAGATGAGGTGTTCATCCCAGGATAAACTACAACAAAGATCATCAACATAGGATTCTACCCCTTTTCATAGATTGGAAGTAAAGATGTGATCCACACCTCTTTGTTACGTGCTCGATGCTAGTGTGAGCCCAAATGGCATCTATTTATATGCAATCCATACCAAACTCAATGGTGAAAGCTATCTTATGTTGGTCTTTGGAAGCCATTGCTATTTGTCTGTATCGAGAGAAACCATTTATGAAAATGCAAGCCTATTTATCTACAACCCTTTTTTTCCAGTAAGTGCTCAATATACAAGACTGGGTAATTGTCGTGGATAGTGGCGTCGTTGACTTTGTTGCGTATTGTGCATTATCACCTCATAGGATACTCCATCCATATCTTCGTAACTCCATGCGAATACATATTTAAACTTGTGACGGGAGTGACCAATGCTTCCTCCTTGTGGGGTGTTATGTCAACGACGAATAAACACTGGTTTGTGATTATCCTCATCATGAAGGTTGACCTCCTCGATTTCTGTAGTAGGACCATTGAGCACGATTCGCAATCCTTGTGATTTTCCTTGTTGGCCGGAGGTATGTTATGGGTATTAGCACCTTGCTTATACAATCTAAACTGCAATCTACGTCTTTGACTTATGGCAGCCCCCATTGTCATACATCTTTCGTTCTTTGTCATAAATAACGACATTCATTATGAAAGAGAAAACATGCCATCATGCGTCTCTCTCTCTCTCTCTCTCTCTCTCTCTCTCTCTCTCTCTCTCTCTCTCTCTCTCTCTTGGTGAAAACACACAATTATATTAATAAATGTGTAAAAAACACTACTTACAATGGGTGTGACAATGGAGTATGGTCACCCACTAACTACCCTACATGGGTAGTGGAACATGTTGAATTTCTTTATTGGAGCAAGTGGAAATTCTCTCTCTCTCTCTCTCTCTCTCTCTCTCTCTCTCTCTCTCTCTCTCTCTCATAGACACACACACACACACACACAATATATATATATATGTAAAGCATTCCTACTCGAATTGTTGCGAGTGGAGAGGCGAAGCACAATACTGAATGTAAGAAGGGAAAATGAAGAGAAGGAATCGATTCGATGAGTCACTGAGCCATAGGTGGGTTATCGAGCACATTGATGATTGCAACCACCACCCCACCCCCAACTTGGTGTTATGGACAAAGAAGTGAAGTTTCTAGGGAGAAAGGTAGATATATATATATATATATATATATATAGGGGTATTTGGGGAAATAAAGAAGCCCCCGGAGAGAAAGGAGGAGGGCATCCGCGGAAAACCAAAATTGATTGGAGGAAGAGAATGTTGTTCTGCGCTGAAAGAACAAAGGAAGAAAAGGCACACGCAGAGGAGAAGGAGAACAGAAGATACATACAGACCCCTGCAGACAGACAGAGGCAGAGTACAGAACCAGACCAGACTCTCTCACACACACACACACACACACACACAGAATCAGAAGCTCTGAGAGAGAGAGATATCAGCTATGGAGTTCGGCAACAACACACAGGGTAGCAATCCAACTCAGCAGCAGCAGCAAACCGGGGAAGACGAGAAGAAACCCCTCGATCAACACCTCAGCCTCAAAGTTAAAGGCCAGGTTCATCCTCCTCCTCCTCCTCCTTTCCTCTCTTCTTCTCTGTCTCTTTGCTTTTTTTCGTACTCAGGTTCAAACAGTAAGGCCTCGTTTTCTCGGTACCCTAACCCTAGACAAACCGATTCTTACATATCATTGCTCTTTCTCTCATGTCTTGATTAACGCTAACCTTGCGAAAATGTTGCTTACAGATTCAGGTCATCTTTCTGTGATTCCTAGACCTAGCCATAGGATGAGGAAGAAGAGTATATCTTTCTGTTATTTTGAAATCCGAGCTATATAAGGAAGAAGAAGATTGCTTTTCTTTCTTTAAAGAGTACACGCTTCTATGATTTTGAAACCATAGCCACGAGAGGAAGAAGAAGATACGTTTTCTTTCATTAAGCAGAACATCACTCTCTGACTTTGAAACCCTAATCATATGAGAAATAAGCAGATATATTTTCTTTTTTTAAAAGAGTACAAATTTCTGAGATTTAAACCTTAGTCATAAGAGCAAGAAGAGAAGAGATACTTTTCCTTCATTTGAAGTGAACGTCTTTCGTTGATTTTGAAACCCTAGCAATCGGTGGAAGGAGAAGAAAATAATGTTTCCTTCACTTATCAAAGAGTCCGAGAAGAAAATAATGCTTCCTTCACTTATCAAAGAGTACATAAATAAATTAGTTTTGTAGTATTAATAATAATATGATACAGATGTTTTTATCTTTCTGTGTCTTTTGAATATGGATCTTTCCTGATTGTTTGCTGCCATATCTTGTTGATCATAGATCTCTCGTTACTTTCTTCTCTGGCTGTTGAATGTCTCGTAGCTGTTGTGATGACAATCTTTCTGCTAGGGTTTTGCAACCCATGAAGACATATCAGATGCGAAAAGGAATATTACTGATGTGCAAAAATCTTAGAACAATTGCTATTTAACTCCTAGACTGTTAAAAGAAATGCTATATACAAGACTGTGGATTCCCTAGCACATTGAATGTTACAGATTTATGCTCGACTATAGATGTTCAACCCTAATAACGTTTCCTTTCCATAAAGAAAGGTGCATGTTCTTGTAACTCTCCAAAAATATATGAACCTTCATGATCATGATTTGCCTGGATGATTATTTTCATTTGTGAGGAGAGCAGGTTTAGTAAATCTTTTTTATGTTAAATGCTGTAGAGTATATATATATATCTATTTATGAATACAGGTTGAATATACTAAATTTGGCCCTTCGATTGGGAACCTGAATAAATTCAAAGTGCATAAGTATAAAATTAATTGAACTTAGGCTCATTGGGAACCTGTATAAATAATATAGAATGTACAGATATGGCAAATAGAAAAGAGTATGTGCTCAATTGAATGACATGACAAATTTTTGGCAGTAGATTTATGTTTTTTCATACAGGTTTACTTCTCTGCTTGCTATTAACCTTTTCTAGCATCCAACTTTACATATTTGTATTTGTGTGTGAAACTGATATTTAGGCTAATATTATAGTTCATCGATATTGAATACATCCACTGCCGCCTTGTCATTTCCAATTTTCTGTATGTGGTGGTATCTCTACTTACTTCACTTTGAATGTGGAAATGCAGGATGGAAATGAAGTGTTCTTTAGAATCAAGCGTTCAACACAACTGAAGAAGCTAATGAATGCATATTGTGAGAGGCAATCAGTAGATCCGAACTCTATGGCTTTCTTGTTTGATGGTCGCCGTCTAAGGGCTGAGCAGACACCTGCCGAAGTATGTGATACATAGAGTCCTTTCTAGTGATGAAGTGCAGTTTAGATTATCTCCATTTCAAAATGCTTGTTAAATTTAGATGTCACCATTTCAAAATTCTGTTGAAGTATGTTTTTTAGGTCTATTTTTCCTTTCGCTTTTCCTCATTTTTACTGAGCTCTGATGCTGCAGTTAAAGCAGCAACATACTTTTAACAGCTAATAGTGTGCTGTCAATTCTTGTTCTGTATTTTTCCAGCTGGAGATGGAGGAAGGAGATGAGATTGATGCGATGCTTCATCAGACTGGTGGATTCTAACTTTGAATTAAAGGGGGGGTTTCTCCTTGTTTTTCTTGTATGAATGATTTGAACAGATCTCTATGAAAGGCTAGGACTTCAGTAATGGGTTGTTTAAGACTCTAAAATCTGTGTTACAGTAGAGCAATTGTGCTTTTTTGTCACCGTGTTTGATACAATTCATGACTGTGCATGCTTGATTTTGCATAGAGCAGTTGTGCGATTGTGACCTGACTCGACACATTTTAATGATTATAATGGTTGACATTATGTATTAAAATCTATATATTATTATTGTAGTTCGTTGGTGAGATGTTGTTGGGCTACATATATCAAAAGAATAAATAGTTCTTCGACATGATGTATACATATATAAGAAAATCTTTCATGTTTTATAGCATGGTACTCTTGTTTAACCTTGCATTGATGTAGGTTTTAATTAACATATTGATCGGGAATGGTGCCATTTCATCCTTCTAATTTGTACACAAAAAATATGTTTGCATATATAGCTAATGGGGGAAAGATAATTGTTTTATGCATTTCTTATTACTCAAAGAATGTAAATGTTACAGCATTTTATGTCATTTGGAATTTTATGTATTGACCTGATACATGCTATCTTATGCTTGGTCATTTGAGCCATAGCATGATAGCTTTAACTTTATTTCTAACTTCTATGGCCTATATCTCTCATTCTCTTTCAAATTATCTAGCTTTATAGGCTTTCATCACGCTGAAAAGAAGTTAGAGCATAAAATGAGGGGTTTCACTAATATTAAAGGTTAGAACCTTCCATTGCTTGATATGTCAGTTGCCTTAACCACTAAATATTAGCCATGTGCATTGCTCTGAGCCACCAAAGGTTTCTACTTATTCTACATGATAGATTCGTTTGAAATAATGTTTTCCATTTCCTCATGTGTAGTATATGTCAGATTCCCCTGAAGTAGTGTATGATTGCATTCCATTCAGCATATTTGTTGTGCAAAATAATTCTCTCCATAACATATTCATCTTTGAGAGAGAACACGGTCTTGTTATCATTGTTAAAAGATGCTTGGTAAATCCCAAAAATAATCATTTTAGACTACATAAGTGTTTTTTGCATTGGAGGTTGTTGATTAGCCATTGATGCCTTGGTAGCTCTTTAGTAACTAGTTGGCAAGTTGGTTTCTCTTTTCATTTAGTGTTTCATATCATTTTTATCAGATTTAAGGTCTAATAGTTGATTTTATCAAGTACACGGGGCTTGCCATAGAATTGATTTTCTTTGAGACTAATCATATAGATATACATTTGGTAGCCTAATGGATTCCTAGAAGAACTTGCCTAATTCTATTGTGGGGATTGTCAACCTTTCTCCTTGAGTTATACCTTCAATGCTTTGCTTATGTTTGGATTTACTTCCAATGTTGATCCTCTTTCCTTAATTACTTCTCTCTTGCACATATTTCATTTTGTTACGAAACAACAATCACTTGTGATTTCTTATTTATTCCTTATGTTTACTACGTTTTTAATCAATGACTTATCATTACAAAAAGTGTTATGTACCTTTTCCAATGGTGTCATTCAATGTTGAGAATGTCTATAGATGATTTTAGGAGATTTCCACTTGTACAATATTATAAATTTTCACATCCACCATGGCATCCACCTTCCCGAGTAGGGTGACAATTAGCAAATGGTTTGCAACTTCAAGAAGTGTTGGCCAATATTATTTGGTCGACAACTCCTATTTGGGCAAAACACTATTGAAACCCCAAGATAATGAATCTTGTGTGAGTTTCTTGAAGAACAAATTGATAAATCCCATCCACCTAGATAATTTAATGTTACAAATGATGAAGGAACTAGTAGATTCAAATAGGAACCGACATAAAATAAACCAAATTTTATTCCCAAATATTCAGTTTGATAACCCGCCACCAGTTCTTCTTCCCCCTTTGGTAGATTGAATCCCTTGCTCATCTTCAAATGTATCTTATGTATGAATAATTGGGATCGTGTTTTATATTTATCAACGTGTGGTATCAACCTCACCCATCTATAATTTCTAGTAAGCATTCTAATAAACCACAATGACATTTGATAAAAGAAACGAAGCCAATTGTGGTCATCATGATAATGTTGTGAATAATGACAATAAAAACATTAGTTATTGTTCCAAGTATTGGTTCAAGTTGTAGCTTACAAACAAATTATTTGCTTTCTTTGTGTGTGTTTTCGTAATTACAAGATCAAAAAGCTTTTTACACCAATGTGTCATGATGTCCTAGTAATAGTGGATTCTAAGGTTGTATTGTAAAGTTTTGGTTTTTGGGAGTGGATAACACAAACCAATCAAAGCTTTTCTCCCACTGCCCCAGCTTCCTTTTGTGACTTCTTTTGACCAAACCATAGTAGCTTCTCAACGATTGGGATTGTTTGGCATTGTTTATCGGGGTGAATGGAATAGATGAGGTCTCAACCTGTCTTGGGATTGTTGGTCTTTCTCTTGGAAGTACCACTTATGATTTACTTGAGGTTGATTCTCTTTCATTAATTGTTATTCCTCTCTAACACACATTTCTTTTTCTTCTGAAACCACAACTTGTAATTTCATGTTTATCCCTTATGTTTAGTACATCATTTATAAATAACACACCATTAGGAAGCGTGTTATGTACCTTCACCACCGATGTTATTTGGTGCTCAAGGTCTTATGAATGACCTTTTTGGGCATCACCACTTGTATTATATATATATATCTATATATATATATCTATCTATCTATATATATATATCTATCTATATATATTGTGTGGGATTTGAGCACGAGGAGAACCAATAAAAGCATGGTTTTTTTATTGTTTTTCTCAACCAAACAACTTCCAAATTTTGAAAGTGCATAAGTCATTTGTACTAGTGTTCCAAAGTTACGCATGAATTGTCATTTTGTAGTGGGTTTCAACTTCCTTTGAATGTTCTTTGAATGTGTTTATGTGTGTTTATATGCAATTACAAGTGTGAGAGGTGTTTGGAAGGAGTATGTTGGAGACGTGTATTTCAAGAATGTATGATGGAAGAATGGTATTTGGGGAAGTGTGTTGGGATAAGGGTATTTTGGGAAAGTGTGATAGAAAATGGCATTCGAAGAAAGTGCGTTGCGAAAAGGGTACTTTAGGAAAGTGCATTGGCTCCCTTGTTTCCTTTTTTTCCTGAGGATGGACTTTAGCTAAATCAATGTCTGAATGCCTGATCTAGCAAAAAAATTCTCCAATTTAGCTCTTCTACACAAAATGCACACTTGAAATGTTTCATTGTCCCCAAAAGCAGAAATGTCATTGGTTGGCCAAAACACCAAGTTTTTCAAGACTTGATGTTGCAAGTTCAACTTTCGCCATTTGCAATCTCCTTTGATTTTAACTTCCTTGTAGAAGCTTTGATTGATGACCTAAAAACCCACCTTGATTTCCACGGAATTTCCGATGAAAAAGATAAAGTGTTGGGAGGAGATCCTCGAGTTTCAGCTAGCGAGTTTGTGATTGAGAACCACTTCACTTTTTTACATGGAAGACCCCTACATGCCCACTTGTACTGCAATAATCCACTCGTCGACAGAGCCTGCACATATGCCTCAATATGTCCAATGCTAACAATGAGCTCTCATTACCCTTTTATAGGTTTTAAGAGCCCATCTACCAAAATAGTAAGTGTTTGTTTTGTAGCACTTGACCTCGAGATTAGACTCTAATCTGACCAAGAATTTATGCATCCCTTTTTGTTTTTATCGCATACGTTGACCATACACTTTGCTTACTATGATGAGATCCAAACCTTCCATCTTATCAATCCAAGAGTAAGCTCTCACCAATTGAGCTATCTCTCTTTGTTGATTTCATCTACTTCTACATCCAACTCATCCTTGCCACTTCTTTGACCATAACTCGAACTCACCATAAATTCAGTTCGAGACGTTTTTCCTCCTCTGCACATGCCATGTCACAACACGGGGTGGTGAGAGTAACAACTGGCAACACCGAACCAAACCGCAAAACCGTGGCTTAACGGTTTCAACAGTTCGGTTCAGGTTCAGGTTTTTTAAAACGGTTCGGTTCGGTTTTAACAGCTAGAAACCGCGGTTTAAATGGTTTAACGGTTTTTATTTTTTTATTTTTTATTTAAATAAAAATTTAAGAATTTGTAAAAATATTAAAAGATAGTTTTTAAACAATCTTTTTATTTTTAGACCTTATTCTCACATTTTAGGAACATCGTAAAAAATTAAAAATAAAAATAAAAAATATATTATAAATTCTTAAAAATTAAAAAATTAAAAATTAAAATATTAACCTATGTTGAAAACCGAAACTGAAGCACGAAACCGCGGATTTTATGGTTTAAATGGTTTAATGGTTTCGTGGTTTGGTTTGGTTTGGTTTAGGTTAATTTTTTTTATTTAAAAACGGTTTGGTTTGGACCCTCTCAAACCGAACCGAACCAAACCGAACCATTGCCGATTGTTAGGTGAGAGGTTAAACCAGAGTTCGGAGTTCGCGAAGCAATAGGAGTCCTCATGAGTTCTTTCCCTTCATTGTTTACTGGCCAGTGTGTCTTGACCAGAGCCAGCCGAGCCGACTCACAGGCCGACTCCATGTGTGAAGCAAGCAAGGGAGACAAAGAGGGGGGGTGTAGTGTGAGGGGCAATATGAGAATTAGGGTAAAACGACAGGCCTATTTTTGGTAATTTCTGACGATTTTGGACTTGGCCCCCTCCGTCGCCATGGCTGTTTCGTTAACCTTTTGATTCGCGCCTGCGTTCCTGCCTGTCTTTCTCGATGCTTCCCCAGCTTTTCTCTTTCCTCTCTCCTCCTCGGATTCGTAATCACCGCCGCTCGATCGCCCCGTTCAGCATGCGTCTTCCTTCCCTTTACTGCAGGTATTTCCTCCCTTCAGAACTTCCGCAAATTACATGCTCCTCGCTTCCGTTTGGTTTGTGATTATGGCTTTCTTTGCATCCTCAGAGATCCTACTGATGTCGAGGTCTAGATTCCATGTCAAGGAAAAACACCTCCTCTGTCCTTTTATTTCGCAACACCCTTCGTACTCTTATTGAGACGGCCTGATCTTATTTTTCGCTCTCCATTCGATTTCCTTGAGATTTGAATGTTTGAGGACACAGTTCTTTTATATTCTCGAAGTCTATGTATGAGATACGATATCAACTTGAGATGCTCGGAGCTTGGAAGGAAATATAACACCGAAAGCAAAGTTGAAATGAAGCAAACCTCCCCAATCCTTTAAAATTTTGATAGCGGATAACATGTCATCTCAGAAAAATGTCTAGATATGATTTCCAATTCATGAGAAGAGCGAGCTCATAGAAAGGGATTAAGGTTCAGATACATGTGTGCAATTATTTCTTGAGAAGTTCACTTAAAAGTTCAGTTTTGAATACTATTTGAAGCGGTAGCATACTGAGGAGGAGGAAAATAACGTCAAATCTATGCCATGGCATTGAGAGTCTGCCCATGTGGCATATGTGACAATGTCAATGCTCCCTCAGCTTGTGCAAAATGCATCAATTCAAGGTGTTATTTTTATGGTTGTATTTTATTTCTACAAAAGATTGAAATTTAGTGTTATTTTTTCATTTGAGTTTTCAATGGTTTTGCCCCCCCCCCCCCCCCCCCCCCACCTTCAGGTTGATTGAGAAATATAAGCTACTGGGAAGCCTGTCAAAGCGCCGTGATAACTTGTATATGGAAGTCCAGGCTCGTCTCAAAGCAAAGGTTCTCTAAATTCAGTTATCTTATTTTGCAATCAATAATTTGGTACCAAATTGTTTTAATTGAATAATCCATTTAGACGGGACATGATTACACTTGAGATACAACTCAAAGATTTGATACTTGAAGGACATGTTACACATTGTTTCGAGGAACTTGGATCAAGATTTATAATGTTGATGGTGCTATTGGAGCCTGTGATACTAGTTACCCTCTTGTTTGTTTTACTCATTGGCAAGAACAATGTCATACTCTTGTGTTCTTATTTGCTCGAGATTTATTTTCTTCCAGGATGCAAGACATGGCCTTTTTCTGTCTCTTATCATGATTGACCATGAAAAGTGTTTGAACACGATGTTTTTTTAAGGTTTATCCAATGATGTAAAAACTACATCTCTTCACTCCATGAAAAGAGATATGTGCTGCCTACACTTTGTAAGGAAGAAGAAGATAGAATGACAGTTTTCTGAAATACGTGAAGGCAGAGATATAGAAACTAAAAACAATTATGGGGATTAACACATAGGAGGATCAAAGAAGTAGACGCAGAACTGCAAAACAAAAACCTACCACCTAAAAAATATACAAGGTAGGAGTGCACACACACATATGTGCTACCCAAGATACATAGAATTTGCTATTAGAAGAAGAGATTAAATGCTGCTAGGACAATTAAGTCATGGCCTCATAAGTACTTATTTAATGCTGAGTGGAATCTTTTCTAAGGATCCCATTCAAACTACAAAATATTGTTTTCGAAGTTGTACTACAGTTCTGAAAACGAGACTATACAACTTTAACAATAATTAGAAAATATTAAATAATATAAAAACTATTTTCTAGTTTAGTTAGAGAAACCTAAAGGGCCTTTAATCCCAACAACCTCCCACTTAAAGGAGCTAGGTTACTCTACTAGACAACGCCCACTCACTCAAGGCAGTGTTAATGAAGTCTTTGAGAAAGACTTTGTTAAACAATCTGCCAGATTCTTGGTGATATCAATCTTTACCGATTGGATTTGACCATTCTCTATCACCTCTCTAATGAAGTGATAGCGAATATCAACATGTTTAGTTGCATGGTAAACATGGTTCTTTGCTAAACATATGGCACTTGGTTATCACAATGTAGTACTGGAATTTGTTTTGGGAATCCAAGCTCACTACACAAAATAGTTAACCAAATGGCTTCTTTTGAAGCCTTTGTAGTTGAGATATACTCAGCTTCTGTAGTAGAGAGTGCAGAAATAGCTCCCCCTACGATAGTATAGATGTAGCCGTAAGTAGATTTTCTTGTTTCTACATCTCCATCCATACCAGAATCACAATAACCATGAAGATTCAAGTTCCCTTTGCCATAACAAATGCATTTTTCCTTAGTGCCTTTGAGATATGTATGGATAGATGTAACCACAACCCAATGGGTTTGTCCAGGTTGAGTCATAAATATGCTTACTATTCCAACTGCATATTCAATATCAGGTCGTGTTGATATCATTGCATACATCAATGATCCACAAGCTGAAGCATATGGGATAGCTTGCATTTTTTTTTGTTTCCTCTATGTCTTTGGGATAATGTGCTTTTGAAAGCTTTACATGTGGTTGAAAAAGCACTGAAGATGGCTTTGCATCAGTCCTATGAAATCTTTCCAATACCTTCTCAATGTGCTTCTCTTGGGACACAAATAGTAACTTCTTTTTGCCTATCCCATTTGATTCTTATCCCAAGAATGTGCTTAGTGTTCCTGAGATCTTTCATAGAAAATACAGATTTGAGTTTGCATTTTAATTCCTACAAACAGATTTCATGCTTTGCTGCAATGAGCTTGTCATCAACATAGAAAACCAAAATAATTGGATGGCCATCAATTTCCTTTTTCATATAGAGACAGACATCTGATTAGTGAAGCAATTTGAGAGCATGATAGAATCAAATTTCTTATATCAAAGATATGGGGCTTGTTTTAGCCCCTAGAGGTTGCGTCAAAGCTTACAAACAAAGTATGCTCTTCCTGGAATCAGGAACCCTTCAGGTTGCAATGTATAGATTTCCTCATTGAGGCTTCCATGAAGGAAAGCCGTCTTTACGTCCATTTGATGTAACTCCAAATCCAAAAAGGCTGATATAGGAAAAAGTGTTCGAAGTGTAGTCATTTTGACCACTAGAGAAAAAACCTCCTGAAAATCAATTCCTTGTATTTGTTTGTACTCTTTGGCTACTAAATGAGCCTATACTTGGGTTTACCTTCAAGAGTGTTTACCTTGTAGACCCACTTGTTGGGTATAGTCTTTTTACCTTTGGGTAGCTCCACAAGCTCCCACATGTTATTCTCATGGAGTGCTTTGATCTCCTCTTGCGTAGCGAACCCCCACTTGATAGAATGCTCACATGTCTTAGCCTCTTTAAGAGTGAGAGGCTCTCCTTCATCTGTTAAAAGTATTTGATGAAGAGATGGATCATACCTTTGGGTTGGACGCGTCAACCTAGTTGATCTCCTAACCCAATGATCTGCATTATTTGGACTTGGTTCCAAATCTAATGGAATATCTTCTTGCTGTAATTCAGGAGTTATTTCTTCATTTGTAGTTGGCTGTATTTGATCGTCATCTTCATGGTCTAAAATTTCTCTATTTTGCTGTCCATCTTCAGGCAATAGAACTGGTTTCTAAATCTCTACTATTCATCACCCTGAGATGCTATTATTGAGTCAATGGTTGGTGGTTGCTGAAATTTCACTCTTTTTTGTTGATTCTAATGAGGTACAATTGCTTTTGAGCAACTTTGCTTCATTGAATGCAACATCACAACACCTGATTACCTTTGTGAGATGTGGTAACCAAATTTTGTAAGATGTGGTAACCAAAATTTGTAACCCGTCTCACCTTCTGCATCGTATCCAAAAAGATGCCTTTGATGGATTTTGCATCCAACTTGTTTCTCATCTCCTATCTAATGTGCACAAAAGCCTCACAACCAAAATTGTGCAGATGATCATACAAGTTGGATTTGCCAAAACAAATCTCCTCCAATATTCCACCTTTAAGTGAATTGTGTGGGGATCTATTGTTAATATGCGCACTGCAGTTTGTAAAGCTTGTCCCCAAAATGCATGAGGCGGATTAGCTATGGACAACATACATCAAACCCTATTGTATCGTTCAACCACTCCATTAGATGTTGGATTGTATGGAGCTATAAGCTCTCTTTTGATTCCATTTTCTGCACGAAAAGTTGTAAATTGACTACCATTGTACTGTCCTCTATTGTCTGTCCTTAGACATTTCGGTCATGATAAGGCATGAAACTTTCTAAAAACAGCAAACACCTCAGTCTTATCCTTCGGCAAATATGCCCAAGACTTTTTGGAGTAGTCATCAATGAAAGTTACAAAGTGTAAGGAGCCTCCTAAGGATTTAGTGGGCATAGTATGCAATGAAGGCATGGTAGAGGATGAATGTCACTTGCTCTTCACATGCTCGTTCAAGATATGCTGACATACTAAGAGGGAGTGATAACTTGAGTGCCATACTTAAGACACCACTGAGAAGGTTTACCTCATATGTGTATGCGTTATTCACACATAGAGATTTTGTGCTTCAATGTATGAATACCCCTTCTTAGGAAGGAGACACATATCAAAAACACATGTATACTCTGGTCCCATAGGTCAAAATTGGCCTCTTTATTGACTATAAAAATTCTAATTCTAATTCTCTAACCTCCATAGTCGAATCCAGTGCCATCAAATTTCCTGAATTCTACTACAACATCGGCTGATGTATTTGCCATGGTGAAAGAAGGAATACAAAACAAACAGGGAAAATAAGTCTCCCACTTATTCAAGGTGGAAGAGTAATCAATGGAGATCCTGAAAGGATGCAACACTCACTTTGTTACCAGCTGTAAGTAGAAGATAGAATGACAGTTTTCTGAAATATCTGAAGGAAAACATATAGAAACTAAAAACAATTATGAGGTTTAACTCATAGGAAGGATTAAAAAAGTATAAGAAGTTCTGCAAAACAAAAGTCTACCACTTAAAACATATACAAGGTAGGAGTGTACACATATATATGTGCTATCCAAGATACATAGAATATGGTCTTAGAAGAAGAGCTTTAAATGCTGATGGGACATCTAAGTCATGGCATCATAAATGCCTATTTAATGCCGAGTGGATCCCATTCAAACTACAAAAGTTGCAGTACAGTTTTGAAAACGAGACTGTACAAACTTAACAAAAATTAGAAAATATTAAATAATATAAAAACGTTTTTCTAGTTTACTTAGAGAAACTTAAAGGGCCTTTAATCCCAACACACTTGACCTTGTCCATATACGAATGGATAAGGTTAGTGTTTGTTGCACATGCATGAATTGTTTATGAGAACTTCTTGACATATTGTTTTTCTTTACAAAATGTTTGTATTTGTTTTTATTATACAAATATTATGTGAGGGTTTATTGTAATCCTTAATTTAGTTTACTATTGTTTTCTTGGTGACAATCGTTTGGTTTAAATTGCTTGAATTTCTTTTGTCATTGGATGTGTTGATCGTTTCGAGTTTTTGCATGGCATTTATGAGAGATGTGATATATTCTGATAATTCTTAAGGTCTATGCTATAAAAGCAGTGTAATAATCTGTGAGCTCTCCGAGTTTAAGCTAACATTCCTAGTTGGTTGTGACGGAGTATGCCTCATGCAAGAAACTTGATGTACAAAAGTTAAAAGTAAGCTCTAATACCTACATTGCTAATTGCAAGGAGGATTACAGATAAAAATAGTTGACTACATCTAAAAATAGTGGGATTACAGTATGTGGAGATGCAGAGATCTAATTGCAAGGAGAATCTAATGATTGATCTAGAAAATCATCATAATCACATGCTTCAAAATTTTCTCCTTTTGACCACTTCATTGCATGGACATACATGTTTTTTGTTATATTTTAATGGGACATTTTGCTATACATATATTAGTGGAGCACCGGTTTTTATTTAAAAGTATTGAGTGTCTACCTGTTAACCAATGTGGAGGCAGGAAGATGTGAGTTAATCATTTTCAATTTCTTAAATTGGGAATGCCACTGAGTAGTTTCAAAATTTCAGCATGAAGCAGATAAACAGTATCATTGGCGTATGGTACACAAAAATAATATCTCTAAACTGGAGGAAAGATTGCAAGAGTCTGAAAAAGAGCTTAAAGAAGGTTAGCTGTAGTTTATGAAATAGAATAATAAAGTACATCTGTTGAATCTCATAAATGGTTTTTGAGATATTTGATTTATGTATTTTCCCAGGACAAGAGGATCTAATGATTAAGCAACAAGATTTAGATACACAGTCGCATTTTCTTGCTGTAGCATCAGCACAGGTTTGCTCATACTTTTCATTTAGCTGTATAGATAGTTAATTCTTTGTATACTCCACAAAATAATTTGATTTCTTTCTTCTTTGTAAGTTAGCAAAGAAACAGGTGGAGCAGCTAGGTCAGCATCAGCCAGATCTTGTTCAAACCCATAATTTGCAACTTGTATGATCTAAAACCTCTTTATTTTGGTTATGTTTCTAAATTCTTACTCTTTTTTATTTAAAACTAGAGACATGTGCTTTATTTTCTAGAAAGAAATAAGTTTGGAAATACACCAAAGGAGGAGATTTGTATTTCGTCAACTTTGCAAGTTTTTTCCATTAAAATACATGGTATTGTCCTGATCTTTATTTATTTTTATGTCATAATCGATGAGAATGTTAGAAGTCAAATTGTTTTTCCTTTATATTAAAGAATAGACTGAGATTGCCAGAATGGTAGTGCATAATTTTACTGGAGTATTATTGTTTGGTGTCCTAGCCAACTGTTGGAGGAGGTAATAAGGAAACTTCGAGCATGTCCCCATCATGGACTATCTGTGGCTCTCGCTTACCGGTTGGTGATGACCCTCATTCAGTTGGAAAGCAAGACTTGGCAGCATCATTGGGGTAGGTTAACAAGCAAAATTCTCGTGATGTCTATTAGATTTTGCTCTGTGTGAAATTTAGAGAACCCTTAATTTTGTTGTTCTGGATGCAGCTACATGCTTCAGTTACTGCACCTTGCAGCTCATTATCTTGGTGCACCTTTGCTGCATAATGCACATATTAAGGTATGTCGTGTTTTCTTGATGTGATTTTGACTTTGTAATTTTATATTTTGGTATTGACTTGGATTTGCTGCCATTCTCTCCAGTTGATTTTGCTCTCTAGGGAGACATGCTTATGTCGTGCAAATGTAGTGCCTAAATAGATGGATACAGTCTGTGTCTGATTATATATGTGGGTTTAATGCTCTCTTGCTTTTAAATCTTGTCTTCTCATGCTCTCTTGTTACATACAAATACTTCTAGTCAACTTATTGCAGTCCAGTTCTTTTACTATAGTACTTGTAATCTATATTCAAGTTTATTGTCAACTTTTTCTCATATATCAAGCACAGGAATATTCTTGGATCATAACAATTTATTTTCATAGACGCGATCTTGCATAGAATATCAGATCTCTAGAAATTTTCAGGAAAGATCTTGAAGTTGTGAAAGAAGCAAGAAAGCTATATTAGTATTTTTAAAAAGTTGTCTTGTCTATGGGAACATCAAACCAAAATAAATCTAAGTAAAAAAATAATAGAAGTAGACTAAGATGTGACCAAAGAATCTTGTCATCTATACATGTAAGATTCTTGAGTCAGACATATCGTAATTTTTGTCTTTGGAAGATCTCTAGCATAGGTCAATCCAGAATGGAGAGGTTTCCTAGAGGCCAAAATCAGCTTAATAGATGAATCTTGATTATAAATATGGGCGAATTAATGTCATCCATACTAAAACAAGAATAAAAATTCTACATTGGCTCCATCACTATTACGTGAACGCATGTGGTGGAATGATCTTTGAGATGCTTTACAAGCATGAAAGTGCATAGCTAATATGTATGAGAGTTGTGATGACCAGACTTCATATCCAAAGTTGGTTGGTGTGGTAAAAGATATTGTGAAGAAGTTTAAAAAGTGTGTCTAGGTGTCCTTAACACGGAACAAACATGGCGAACAATTATAGTTCGTGCATTGAAGTCTCCTAATAGGTCCCCATAGTAGCAAATCTTATGATATCATCATATGATGGTAGATATGGTGATTCACTGAGAGATGCTGTATTTTGTGGAAAAGGTAAAACTAGGATTGAAGCATCATTTAACATGGTGGTATGCTGTAACTTGTGATTGATCATTGAAATGCTCAGAATGACGCAACACTTGGTGCTCTCCTAGCAACAAAGTTTGTAGCAAATCTTATGATATCATCATATGATGATAGATATGGTGATTCACTGAGAGATGCTGTATTTTGCGGAAAAGGTAAAATTAGGATTGAAGCATCATTTAACATGGTGGAATGCTGTAACTTGTGATTGATCATCGAAATGCTCAGAATGACTCAACACTTGGTGCTCTCCTAGCAACAAAGTTTGTAGCAAATCTTATGATATCATCATATGATGGTAGATATGGTGATTCACTGAGAGATGCTGTATTTTGCAGAAAAGGTAAAATTAGGATTGAAGCATCATTTAACATGGTGGTATGCTGTAACTTGTGATTGATCATCGAAATGCTCAGAATGACTCAACACTTGGTGCTCTCCTAGCAACAAAGTTTGAGATTGATTAATTGCGGATGTCAGATGCAGGCAGTGAAGTAAAACTGTACCAATCAAGGTATTCACGTCCTTATGAGCATTGCATTTGGATACAAAGAAAGTCTCAACTCTAATTCTATCGTATGATGAAAGCTTACATTGGTATCTGTGCAAAAAGCAATTTTATTGCCACTCAGGCTGATGATGGCAAACCTGGTTTTATATACCTGCCGAATGGTCATGTTTGGCAATCATTACCTGCTTTGCAAATTCTTGAGGCCCCTATTCCAGAATTGGTGGAAAAGGAACAATAGAGATTGGTATTCAAGAGCAATAGTCAATGCTCACAGTGCACATAAATAATTTTTTCTAAGTTGATTGAAGATAGAACCTGGTAGTTGTGAAAATATCTCTACATTCATGTTTATGATAGTGGTTTTGACCATTGGACGTGGTATGGCAATCCATTCTTTCATTGCTTGGGAAAGTGCTCTTTGGTTTGTCTTTAGCAGTGGCTTCAAAATGCAACACATTTGAGACGGGACATGCCCAATTGCTAAAGCTATTTGGGTGCTTTTTGCTCAGGGAGCCGGAGCTTTACTCTCCCCTTAGTAAAGGTAGTGTTTGAAGACCTTCAGTATTGAGGTCTATGATATAATTGGGGTATGAGAAATGAGTTCTTAGTTGGTGGTCTTCATGGAGTACCACAACAGGTATGTAGGTCAATTTGATAGTTCTCGTAACTGAGCTGTGCAGGCACCTTGTCCTTAGATGCATACCTATATGACAGCTAGTCTTACAACATCTTAGAAGGTTCGTTTTGCCATTGAGATCCTCACTATTATAGTAGGGCCAACAAGGAGTTTTTTATTGTCATGTTGTACTATATTTTCTAACAATATATTTTATTTTAAAAAGAGCATTTTTCTTTTTTAGGGTTCTACATCAAAGATCTGGCAAAGATCATCATATTGGGATTCAAGTTCTGCTTACAGGTAATATTGTTTATATTAATAACCCTTTGGGAAAATTACCAATTACTGCTACAGATGTGGGAATTCTCAAATCACCATCTACATTTCACAAAGCTAATTAATACCATATTATCATAAATAAACATCAAGTAAAGCTTTACTACCTACTAAGACAAACAAATAACCAGAACTAATGTATTACTTATTGCAAAGCATAATTAAGAATAACGGAAACATAATTAACCACTAAACTTGTTTGTTCTTATGCTAGTTTCGGGTTTAGCATTTGTTCTTATGCAATTTAAAGGTATGGTAATGGTATGGTGGAGGTGGGCTGGAATAGGCATAGGCTCTTCGCCTTGTGGGTCTCATTTAGAGCTTTAGGGAAAAGGATGTACAACCACAGTGGTAGTGATGACTGCTTTGGCTTCTTCCCTCACGTCGCTTGCAGTTCTAATTGGATCACATCAACTAAATTGACAGGCTGGTCCTGATAGTTTGTGATAGTACCTGCCCATCCATTGGCAATGTTATAATGTTTGTGGTGGAGCAGCAGAACTATACGTTGATCATGTCTGTTTCACCAAACGGGCCAATGTACAATATGCCGCACAGTCATTCCACTGTTGACTGCATGATCCAGATCCAGGATGCCCTTTGCCACTCTCAGACTCATACTGTCAGGGGTTTTAAGTACAACTTTATTCACAAAACCACAGCCACTGTTTTGAAACCGAAACTGACCATTATCAGGCATAGGAACTCAAGATAGAGCCCCAGCTGGATAGGCGGAATTGCCACAACTCAGACTGCAACTATAATCACAATGAACACTGTTGTTGCCACGACTCCAAATGCAGCTACGTTCGTAATGGACACCATCCTGACTGTGATTGTGATTGCGACAATGCCTGTCCCTACCGTGTTGACTGTTGGTCTGATTTGTGAGACAACATATCCAAGTGTGGCCAGGATCATGGGTATGGTGGGAGGTTCAAAACTGCTACTTGGCCAACCCACAGAATACTGTACATCCAGTTAACAGCCATCAGATTTCCTTTCAGTAACCCTCGCATTAACGAGGTCCTAATCCATACACTCCACTACACTGCTACCATGAGGTAGCCGAGCCCCACATGCAAACAGGTCCACTGACCAGGATTCAGCTGAAGAAGTTGACCATAGCCATTCGCTGGCCCTTGAATGGTAGCATTGCCACTAGGTCAGCCACATCAGCAATTAATGATCCGATTGTTAGGTAGATAACTTAATTGGGGCTTGTATCGGTGACATGGTACATGGTTTCACCCAGCAATAAAACTGCACTGCGGATGCTTATTTCGAGCTAGAGTGGATCCAGCACCAAACTCAAGAATGAGTTTGGGACATAAACTGCAAGACTACAAAATGAATGGGATAGGATAATGTGGAGCAATTGGCATTCACCATTGGAACATGCAGTCGCCTGACCTCTTCAGGGGAATGTAGAAACGTTTTGGACCCAACAGAATCAGCCCTATTAACAAGGTCCCATCACTTTTGGCGGTGGCCTCTGACAAGATATAGTTGGTTTCTACGGAATGTCAAGTATCCACCCCAATGAAACAACTCCTACATTATGCACAGAACCACAGAGGTCAAGCAGCTGCAGGCATCGGCTGCACCACCTATGGTTAGTTCTAGATGGAAAATCCTGTGTCTCAACCTGCTAATCATTGTTGTGGATCCCTGATGCTTGATGGCAGCACACATGTGCGTGTCATCAGTACGCATATGTATAAGCAACTTGGTTTGTCAAAAATACATCTGACCTGAGCTTGAGAGTTGTTTCAAGCAGTAACGGAAAAATCTAGGAATCCAAGTTTGCATTGACTACAGGATATTAAAGGCCGCCACTATCTGCGATAGTTTTGCTTCGTAGACAGTATAGACACCATTGTGGGTCATGAGACATGTAGCTTCATGGACAATTTTAGTGGGTATAATCAGATGTGAATGGTCAAGGAGGGTTAGGAGAAGACTGATTTTGGCATGGACTGGGACGTATGGTTTGCAGTGGCCATGGTGTTCATCCTTAAGACAAGACCAGCGACTTTCTAGGGCATCATTGCAAATTTTTTGAGTCATACATCCTGTCAATCATGCAGGTATTTCTCAATGATTTCGCAATGTTTGGTGTGGCTGAGAATCATCCTTCTGACATAGTGTCTTGACAATGGCTGCAAGGCATGATTAAGCTGGCCATGTTTTCTGGCTATATTGTTTGCAAGGAAGGTATTGGGATGAACCCAGGGAAAAGTTAAAGTGATTCTTGATGTGCTGGCCTCTATGACTGCCTTGGCTGGTTCCTAGGTACGTACAGTGAGGTTCTTTGATATTTGTTCCAATTTTGTGACCTTGCTATACACAACTGTCTACCAGACACCTTTCTCTTGGACTCAGATCATTGAAAAAGTGTTCCGGCCTTTAAGATCATCTATCCAACACATCATACTGGAAATCTGAACCTCAGGTCTTTGTGGATGCCTCGAACATCTTTATTGGCTCTCTTGATGCAAGTATACAAGAACAATTGGTGTCTGGGAGTCTATAATGCTAATCAGAAATTCATGTGCTGAAAATTGATCCTCCGAGAGTCGGAGTTTGCCATTTTTCACATTCCGGACACAGAATGCCATTGCACACTATTTGTATTGTTGATGGAATCCTTGTTCTTGAACGCTTACGGACTTTGACCAATGGCTAGTGAACATGACATTCTTTTTGGAGAATGGAGTACCCCTAGATGCAATGCAATCTGACATTATAACTTCTGCTTACTGGGTGGTACAATCTACTACAAGGACACTAACCATATTTGGCAGTGCAATGTCTGGAGCCATGAAACACCAAGACCCACATAGTGGCATCACCGTTTTCATTATGTTGTGTAAGGCACTGCATGACAAATTTGACAGAGCAACTCATGTGAACAACGGTGCAGAAAGGTGACATTCGTACTGCTAAGTAGCGTGACACGTTCAAGCACCTCAGTCAGCCAGTGGAAGAAGTCTGCATGCCACACTGACATGTCCTACCTGTCAAGTCATCCTAGAAACGAGGCCTTCACTTGTCTGACTGTTCAAATCTACGTTTGCACACAGGGTACTGATATATCATTGTGGCCAGAGACTACTATGTTGTGGAAGCAGAAAATATTTAACCAAAATAAAGCTATTAAATAAAAGCAAGAAGCATACGAGAAACAAAGACACAAGAAATTTAATGAGGTTCGGCTAATTTTGCCTATGTCCTCAGACACTACCAAGATTAATATTTCTCTAAGAAATATTACAAAAGAAGAAGCACCAAGACCAAACTATTATAGATGAGTTTGAAAATAAGATCCCTAAACCTAGGGGAGGGGAGTTCAATTACAAGACTCCCCCCTCCTTCCCACACCTTTCAATGTGGGATATGGGAAAAAAATGAGCCATCATTCACATACTGTACCAAATAGGTTGTAGTGAATCCGCTCCCTGAAAGCACTACTGCCTCAGCAGAACAGTTTCTATATGAAAACATCTTCTGCTGCCCCATTGAGTTGGTGAGTAACCAAGGTGGGCACTTCATCAACTGCATCATCTGGAACCTCATGAACCATATGCTATGATCGACAAGCATGTACTACATACAACTTGTAGGCTAACTTCCATGCAGAGTTGATACATGCAATGCTATAAAGTGTCTTCAAAAAGATTGTTGGAGAAAACATAACAGATTGGGAACACAAGCTGCAATCCGCTCTATGGGCATACCAAATGAGCTAACAATGTGCCATATCATTCAAGCTAGCATTCAGGATGAATGACGTCATGCTGGTTGAATATTACGTTGCCACTTTATGTTCCAAGTTGTAAATCACCTGGATGAAGACACCGCCTGACATGAACCATTGGAAAGTGATGCTACAGATGGTACCTATGGAATGGGCAGCCTAAGCAGCTAGATTGAGCCACGACTCATTAATGGTTCCATATGAGTCACTGCTATGAAATATTGCTGCCAAACCAAGTAGATGAGGAAAATAATGCCCTGCCATTTGGACACTGAGCTGAAGGGAAACCTGAGGTCAGACCAGTAAGTTGTCACTTTCTAAAGTTTGTGACACACTCCCTGCCTGGCTCCTCGAGCATAACCAGGAGGGCCTCCTTAGGATTGCAGAACCACCAACACATCCTTGTTTAGAGGACCATTTCCCATCTATAGTCGATTAAGAGAAATACAAACCATATTCAAGTACGAGAAGTAGATACTCTAACACTCTATATAGAAACTTAACATTTGAGCTATGGGTTAAAAATGAGGGTCAAGGCTTTGAGGATTAGATTAGATATTTTGTTTGCTTCCATAGAGAGGCCCAATATTGACCCATGGGACCTAAGTAAAAAAGTTTTCTCAATGTGTGTTTCCTTTCTAAGAAGGGATATTCATATTTCTAAGCACAGAGTCTCAATGTGTGAATATGGTAAAACACATATGAGAGAAATAAAGACCAAACAAAAGATTACATCTTAAGTGTTGTCTCGTCTTTGAGAACAAATCAAAATAAAATAAATATTACACAGTAAATATGATAGAAAGAGACTAGAGAATCTGTTTTTCGGCACATGTGAGATTCTTGAGTTAGATATATTATAACTTTCGTCTTCGAAAGATCTCTAGCATAGGTCAATCTACCATGGAGAGGTCTCCGAAGTGAGGGAGAACCTGTGATGGCCGGAGATAATGGCCTTTATCTGTAGATGACAAGAGAGACAGAAAGAGAGGGGAAAAAGAGGCCAAAATGGCCTATAAGACCAAACAAGAGATTACGTCTTAAGTGTTCTTCTATGAGAACAGACCAAAATAAATGCTATTAAGTAAATAAGATAAGAAGATACTAAAGAATTTTTCTATCGGTACATGTAAGCTCATGAAAGCGCTGAACGTGACCTTGTCTTTTGCATTAGTAGCCACAAGGTCTTTGCATCTTCCTTTTTTGCCCTTTTCCCTTTTCTTTGCCTCTAGGTTTGTTCCTTTGGTACCAATGCCAATGTAATATTTAGATAGATTAGATAGATTTTATTGTTGTCTTCAGAGGTCAAATATGTTAAGTGAAATGTATGTCAAGTACTTAGCAGTGCATCAGGTCCCGGGGTGGAGGAGTTTATTTCTCTGAAGAAATCACAAAATTCCTTTGAAAGGCAAGACATCTGCATGATTTAACACATATCTAGATATATATATATATAACAAGTGTGTCAAATACAACATAATATAGCAAGTGGGGCCATATGTAATTTTGACTAATAAATGTTGAACAATGGCTGTAGAGTTCATGAAAAATACATGATTTTATTATAGCTGAGTATTTGTGGTAAACATAGCACTTTCTTTGGACTAGATTTAGTTTAACTCTTTGGATTGATATAATTTTTGCTACACTGCTAAGGCTTGATCCTAGGGAATATTGATGCCATCTTCTATTTTTATCTGTTTTTCAGTGATGAGTACCCGTTGTTTATTCCAACACATGCAAGTTCTCCATTCGAAGAGCAGACATTTTCAGGAAAAGGGACAAGCATAATGGGGTTTTCAACCATGGAAGGAACTAGTGACAGTAGGGTAGAAGATATCTATGGTAATTCTAAATATGGTAGTAGTTCATTGCAGACCATAGAAATGCACAGTGAAGTGAGAAAAGGTATCAAGCTTCTGAAAAGGAGTATAGCCTGTGTCTCGTCCTATGGCTACAGTCATCATCTGGTACCTGTGCCGTCCAATATGTCTACATTCCAAATGCTCACTGAGCTTTTGTTTATGCTTTCATCTAAGGATGTTAGGCAAAGGTATGCTTTTATTTTTTGTAAATGTAAAAGGGAATCCAATGCTGTGTATGATATTATTGAATGTGATTTTTAATATGCAGGAGCAGCAAAAATACAATGCAACAGATAAGCAACCTTACCGCGAGTGCCTTGTCGAGTGTGAGCACTATGGAAATAAGCTGGCAAGGGAGAGGCAGCAGAGTATGTCATCGTTACTCTTATTTGTTCATGATTATCAAATCAGTGATTTTAATTTGCTCCCTAATATGCTCGTCTGCTCAGGATTTTAAGGTTAGTATTGGAGGAAATGGGAGTGTTGCAAACAGCTTTTATTGTATAGCAAGGGATTTTAATAGCATGGAAAGGAAGGTTGGAGAGAACGTGTCAGATGAATGGAATTTGGTGGAACATCTTACTCTTCCCCCACCACCTTCGGATTCTGAAGATGTAGAACATTGGACTCGAGCAATGTTTCTGGATGCCACCAAGTAATGTACAACTTCGTTCATGGTTTGTTCATATATGTACAGATGCACCACTTGTATATAGCACTTTCATTTATTAACATTGCCTCTCTAAAGAGGGAGGCTTATTGTTTTGAGAAGCCAGTACAACCTGTATGTAAGGAAGTAGTGGTTTCCTTTTGAAAGATCACACAAAATGTTGTTCTAGTCATAGTTAGCTTCTCTAACCAGATGCAGTTTTATCAATGTCCTATGCATGTAGTGTGTTGATTTAAATATTTTAATGCAACAAAGTAAAGATTGTTGAAGCAATCCAATCTCAGTGTATTATTGAGGACAAATATTTTTATCCAAAATCATATTTGATCAATGAAGCACTACCCGACATGTGGATGAGAATGTTTCAAGATATAAAGATTAATATGCATGTTATGTACCCAGAACTTCTAACATGTCGAACTTTTGAAACAAATGTTCAATTTAAGAGGATCTTGTTCATGTTTTGCAAGCTAGATTTTGTCAATGTATAAGTTTATAACGTTACAGCAATCTTTCTAGGATTTTGTTTATAGGGAATGAAAAGACATGGTTACTGTTCCTAGCACACTATAAGATGATAATTGACAGTTTTCTCTTCAGCCAAGCTCTTCATGGAGTCTATTTGATTGCTTGTTCTATTTGGTAGGTGGGAATCAACAAGAGTTCAGTTTTGGCTTGACCGGTTTAGGAGTTTCCAACTTGAATTACTCATTCCTAAACTGGTTAAGCTTTGGATTTGTGGAAAGAGTCATTCGTCATTAAAATAATACTAAATGTCCATTAGGATTGCAAGATGATTGGAGAATACTATTTAGTGGAGATGGCATTGTAGTTTCAAACCTAATTGTACATTTTCATTTCATTCTAGGCACCTTACTGAGAAACAAAAAGCAGTTGAAAAGTTCAAATTGTAAATTTGGACAGTAGGAAATATTGCAATCAAGATTTGTTGTGCCAATATTTTCCGGAACTCACATTTTGATCTTAATTCTGTTGACATGAATATCTTAAGAGTTATAATTTAGCATTCAATTGTAGATTACTGCATTATGATAAACATTCTATCATGAATAACCATTATGACCTCTAAAGTCCCCAATGAAGCTGGGATTGCAAAATAATTGCACCTTTGAATGCATTGATTAAGTCGGAATCAACATGAATATCACAATGTAAGGATTAGAAATCCTTGAAATGTTGTGAAGTATCCACATGATACATCTAACTCCAACATCAAACAACTTCCAAGGTATGTTTAAATTTTGAATCTAGCTTTCATTAAAAAAGAAGTGACTTGAGGAAATTTTGGCTTCATTCAAAAATTTTGAATCTAGCTTTTGTTCCAAAAGAAATGACACTCATGACTCAATCCTATATTGCCTTATAATTGAGGAGAGTCATGTTAGTTTCAAACCTAACTATAGATTTTCATGTCATATTAGGCACCTTAATGAGAAACAAAAAACAATCAAAGGTTCAAATTGCATGGTGTAAACATCAACTATTCCATATAATGTATTTCATAAAATTAGTCATCACTTGTTGAAGTACAAGTATTCCATACCATCGTCCTTTGCCATCGTGTCTTCTAAATCAATATCCAAACTTTTATATGCATCATTAATATCCTTGAGTATAGAAACGTCTACAATATTGAGTAAATCCAACCAAGATCTTATGCACGTCTCCGCCTTAAAAGTGCATTAATGCAGTCAGAACATATCTTCAAAGTTATAACAAGCTTTGGAGTTAACTTCCTCTAAAGACAACGATGAAGTAGGTATTGCCAAATAATTTCATGCCATCTTGTGCATCCATAGTAAAGTGGATCTGTTTCAAACCATTAAACTAGATCATATCAACAAATGTATTTATTAATAACCAACAATATCAATAAATGTGTTTAATAAAACATGATGTAATATTTGATGAAACTTGTCAGTAAACCCTGTATCGAAGAGGGTCAATGTCAGTCTTTAATCTTGGAAGCTTTAAGAAATCTTAAAATTCTAACCCAATTGATGTTTCATGGGATTTCTCGTTGATGCCTAACATTTTCCAAAATTCCAAATGTTCAAACTGAAAATTCTATTTGTCATTGGATGGACAATCATGGACATCATGTTCGTGTTCAAAATGAAATAGAGGTCTCCCTCTAAAAGACCTTATCTTTGTAGGTGTTTCTAATAATCAAAGTTCCTCCATACAAAAGCTATATCTATGGTGTTTAATTTTGACCATGGTGTAGGTTCTACATCTCAAAAATATGGAGATTTCAAAAGTCCTTTGCTCTTTGCATTTGGGCATTGTGTGTGTGTGCCGAGTCTCAAAAATATGGAGATTTTGAGAAAAAGGAATTCCAACAGACTATGCAAAAATAGTAGAACAACAGTTCGATCGAGACACCCTTGTCCATGACATCTATGTGCTTCTCACTGCTAAAGTAGGCTAACTATTTAAAAATCTCATTTGGTTCTTGTTAAAGACTTTTTTGCCAATTTTCTTCACATTCATTTCCATCCTTTTCTATCATGAAAGTGTATTGATTTTAGAAACTCATTGTTTTCCTCTTTTCTTTAAATCTAATTGTGAGTGCGCATTATCACAAACCGCATCCATTCATGTTTTGATGTGTTTTTTTTGCATCCTTTTTAATAGTATATTAGCACGGCAAATGTGCAATACCCAGATTAGGATTGATACCATCTTGTCACATTAATCGAAACCACGACAGTGTGGATGTGTGATATTCCTATGATATATATGCATATACGCTATCCTATGATTTGTGAATCTATAGGCAAGAAAAAAAAACGCTAACTAGCCTACCATGCTTTGCGCATGTTGCTTTGCCATATAATATTTGCCACTAGTGCCACCCCGGCCTGAGGATTTAGTTTGTCCCTTGGGGGCATGTAGTTGGTCTACCCATCCCACACCCCGGTTCCAATGTGAGCCGACTTGTAATGTCATGATACATTGTCTTAATGTATTGGAAGTTGAAAACTTTAAAAATGTGATTGAAAATAGAAGTAAAATAACAATAAGGTAAAAAATAAGAGTTTAGTATTCAATAGTTTTCTTATGCCTCATTTATGTGAAGTATGAGGAACTTATTGGAAAATTAATTTCTCATTCGAAACATTTGGAAACTTCAAGAGTTTTAATAAACGGATGCTTGATGTTTTCGAAAGTTACTCTAGAGTCCAAATTTCTAATAAAATAGGAGAAGTGTGAATATTCCATCCACCTCACTACATTAGTATACATAGCTCTTATGGTAGTAGTTGTTACAACAATACCTTAACCATGTCTAATGCAATAAAGAAGACTACACTATTTCTACCAGTGTGCAATTACACTCTGTGATAGTACTTCTAATAAAATTGCATGGCAACTATGAGTGAATAAATGCTTAAACCATATTGATTTGAATCTAGTTGTGGATTGTTATAGGGTAATTATAGAGGTTGAGCTTGCTTCAAATGATGGATGATGTAAATCGAACGTGAGGGTTGTGGGTGAAGAGGGAAAATAATATAGAGTGGAGATCCCCACAATACATAATTCAATTATTACAAAAATGGTTATAGACTTTCAATTGGCGCAATCAAAGGATTTGTGGATTATGTAATAATGATAGAATTGGCAACAATAATGAGAGTTTTCATAACAATAACAATGAAACTGGGATGTCCAGACCATTTGGTGGTATCAATCAACACAAAGAATTTCAGAGGTTGCACAAGTTAATCTATCAAGGCCATTCTTGGAAGAGGGGGCGTCAAATGCTTTGACGATCGTAAGTTGTGTTTGAAGGGCATGTTGAGAATCAAACTCAAATTCCTGTGTGTGGGAACACACTCTAGGATACTCTAAGTGTGTGACCATCTCACCTCCTTGTATAGTAACTAGTGTGTCATAGAAGTTAATATCCTATGACACATATTCTTTAAGTACTTAAGACTTGACCTCTTTCTCAAGAGGCAACTCTAGTGAGAGAACCTAGAGAGAAGGTGACTACATAAGAACCTTCTCCTTCTCTTTGTGATTTGTTGACTTATTCTTGCTCCTTGTTAATATTATTTTCTGTAACTCTTGAGCTCTCTCTCTCACTCTATCTCTCCACACACACACACACAATATTCTTGTCCTACACAAAATCGTCACCGATTCTTTACATGGTATCAGAGCGCTTAGTAGCTTGATCCAAGCCCATTGCCTCTACGAGTGTTGTGCCCAAACCCGTGTTCGGAAAGAACCGATTGATCGTTGTAGTAGCAATTTGCACAATTCGTATCAAAGAGAAGAAGAAGAAGAAGCTCGACATGAACACTCAGATGCGAAGCGCTCTTTCTACCAAGAAACTCGATAGAAACAACTTTGCATCTTGGGAGTACAAGATGCGCCAATACCTTGTTGGCCAAGGCTATTGGAGTTATGTCAAAGCAGCAAACGAAAATAAACCCAACCCAACACATGCAGACTACCCAGATTGGGCGCAAGCGGCGAGTCGTGTGTTGTATTGTCTTGCATCTTGCGTCCATGATCACATGCTCGATTACATCTAAGAGTCCAAAACACTGAAGGAGGCATGGGGGAACCTCAAGAAAATATTCACGGCCAACACGATCGCAGGAAAGCTTCGACTTTGTCATCAAGAGTTGAACGGTATACAACAGAGGGACATGTCAATCGGTAGCTACACCGTGAAGATCAACGAACTGTGAGATGCCCGCGAGTCGATCAATGTTAGCATTGGCGACAATGATATGGTGTAGATTTGCCTCAGAGGCTTAGCACCTCGGTTCTGTCAGGAATAGTACTAAAACAGAGATGGAAT
The DNA here is from genome assembly GCF_043228905.1 of Azolla caroliniana. Taxonomy (NCBI): domain Eukaryota; kingdom Viridiplantae; phylum Streptophyta; class Polypodiopsida; order Salviniales; family Salviniaceae; genus Azolla; species Azolla caroliniana. Next base: position 4,801,871 of record NW_028230447.1, read on the forward strand.
TAGTACTAAGAAGAGTAGTACTATTAGTACTAAGAGAACGGGACTGCGTAAGATTCCCGAGAGAGAGGAAGTGAGAAGAGGAGAGAGAGGGAAATAGGATGATGACAGCAGCTCTTATATTATATGAAAGATAAGTACAAATCGACTAAGAGGCTTAAGACTGGTGTTGAACCAATTTGGTTCAAAACAATGCCTTGTGCCTCCTTTTATAGTGTTTTTAGGAATAATCTTGAAGCTTCTAGAATGTTCCAGAGAGATCTGGAATATACATCAATTTTCTATGATAAAGTATAAATGAAAATAATATCCTACAAAATACAATTCCTAATCTAATGGTAAGAGCTCGACCCATGTAGCATAAAGTCATGGGTTCGAGTCTTGCCATGACACTATCTCCCCCTTAAAGACGACGAGTGGAACGAGTCGGCGCTAACTGCGGACCGGGTTTGTCCGGATACTTTCGGTGGAAATCAGCAAGAAGATCTTGTGCATTGGCAACATTCTCGACGGGTTCCCAAGTACGTTCGCTCGGACTATAACCGAGCCAATCGACCAAGTAATAAAGTTTGTTGCGAACAAGTTTGGAATCGAGGATGGCAGCAACTTCATATTCCGGGCCGGCGTCCAACTCCAGCGGGGGCGGCGGTGGTGTCACACGATCGGGAATGGTGTTTGCTTTATAAGGTTCAAGAAGAGAACAATGGAAAACCGGATGTATCTGAAGCTGCGGAAGGTGACATCATTAATCTTCCCCGTAATACGGAAAGGACCGAGTCGTCGATAATCCAACTTGTCGCACGGTCGAGTAGTCTTGATGTGACGACGTAAGAGCCATACTCGATCTCCGATGGCAAAAGAGGAGGGAATCCGATGACGATCCGCATAAGTCTTCTGTGTGTGTTGAGCATGACGAAGGTGAGTAGAGAGATCCATCTGGATCTTGCGTAGCCTCTCCAAATGGTCCTCGGCACGAAGGTTGGTAGGTAGCTCCGGAGTGTCGATCACCGACCAGCGAGGATGGAAACCGGTATAAGCGAAAAATGGGGAGACCCGAGTCGAGGAGTGAATAGCATTATTATACGCAAACTCCGCAAAGTGGAGAATCTCGACCCAATCGTCCTGTTGATAACTCAGGAAACACCGGAGATATTGCTCCAACGTTTGGTTTGTTCGTTCCGCCTGTCCGTCAGTTTGAGGATGGTAGCCGGAGGAGAGGTTGCAGGAGACCTTGAGCATCTTGAAGAGATGCTGCCAAAATTTGGAGACAAATTGCGGGCCTCGGTCATTGATAATACTGTCTGGTAGGCCATGATGCCGAAATACCTCACACATAACAAGAGCGGCGGTTTCCTCGCTAGTGATGGCTTTAGTACATGGCACAAAATGTGCCATCTTCGTATATCGATCGACGACGGTTAGGATAGCATCGAACCCCTTCGAGACCGGCAGATCTGTAATAAAATCAAGACAAATAGACTGCCATGGCTTACTTGGGATTGGTAAAGGTTCCAACAAGCCATATGGATGGTGTCGTGGCATCTTTGCTCGGCAGCAAGCATCACAGGTCCGAACGTAGTCGTCAACAAAACGGCGCATGTGGGGCCACCAAAAAGATCGCTGCACTAACTCCAACGTCTTGGTACTACCGAAATGTCCCGCCGTATGGGTGTCGTGACAATGTTGGACGATTTGAAGGCGACAGGAGCAATCGGGGACATATACGCGCTTTTTAAAGAATAACAAACCATCATGATATTCGAATTGTCGGTAGTCAATACCTGGTTGTTGAGACTGAGAACAGGATGCCCGAGAAGTATCAATGTGCGCCAGGATGTCTTGAGCAAAACTATCCGTCTTCAAGGTTGCACGTATGTCATCGGTAATCCGTGAATCCATCGGGGTGTGAAAAATCCGCGTCGTGTGCAATCGTGTTGGTCCCAAGATTACTTGCTTTTGATTATCAAATGTTGCGTCACCAGGACGAGGTGCAAGATATGAACGTCGTGATAGTGCATCTGCTTTTCCTTGCTGCTTCCCCGGTCGATATGTGATTTCGAAGTTGAAACGCGTGAGGAATTGCGCCCACCGAGCTTGCCGTCGATTTAGTACGCGAGCGTTCTGAAAATAAGCAAGATTTTTATGATCGCTAAAGACAATGACCTGATGTGGAGAGCCCTCTAAGAAATGCCGCCATTGTACAAATGAATCCACGATGGCTAATAACTCCTTGTCATGTATTTCGTAGTTGATTTCGGCGACATTGAATTTGCGCGAATGGAAAGCCACCGGATGCAACTCTTCTTTATCGCCTTGTTGAGAAAGGATGCTACCGAGGGCGAAATCTGATGCGTCGGCCTCCATGATGAATGGTTTGCTTGTATCCACATGAGCTAGAATCGGTGCTGATGTAAAGGCTTTCTTAAGATGCCGAAAAGCCATATCTGCTTCGATGGACCAAAGAAATGCTTGGCCCTTCTTCGTAAGTTGTGTGAGAGGTAAAATAATCTTCGAGTAATCCTGTATAAACTTACGGTAGAAGTTAGCAAAGCCTAGAAAACATTGTACATCTCGTACCGACCGTGGAATTTGCCACTCTAGTACAGTTTGGATTTTAGCTAGATCCATGGCGATGCCCTTTGAGGAGATAACGTAGCCTAGAAATTCCACTTGTTTGCAGTCAAAGCTACATTTCTCTAGCTTGGCATAAAGACCATTCTCGCGGAGTCGCTTTAGTACTAATAGTACATGAGAATCGTGCTCTTCCTGGGTCTTCGAATAAATCAACAGATCATCCAGATAAATGATCAAACAGATATCCAAGAGGTCTCTGAATATATCATTTGCCATGTGTTGGAAGACTGCGGGTGCATTGGTTAGGCCAAACGGCATAACAGTATACTCGAAATGCCCATACCGCGTGCGAAAAGCGGTCTTCCACTCATCTCCCGGTTGGATCCGCACGAGATTATACGCTCCTCGTAGGTCGATTTTAGTAAAAAACTTGGCACCATTAACTCGCTCTAAAAGACTTGATATAAGAGGAAGTGCATACCTATTCCGGATGGTGACTTTATTTAATCCGCGGTAATCAACGACAAGACGAAGTGAGCCATCTTTCTTCTTGACAAAGAAGATGGGTGCACCGGCCGGAGATTTCGAATGACGGATGAACCCGCTTGCCAAGTTCTCCTCTATGTAGGCTCGAAGGACTTCTAACTCGGTGGGTGACAAGTTGTAAATTGGTCCCCATGGTGGCTCGGTTCCTGGTTGTAAATCGATGGGACAGTCATAGGGACGGTGATGAGGAAGGGTACCGGCTTTTACCTTGTCAAATACATCGGCATAAGGATGATATTTTGCCGGAAGTTGTATTGAGGAGTCCTTCTTAATAGTGCTAGAAGGATGTACTGATATGGCAAATAGGAACATTGCCTCCTTGGGTCCTTCTTCGCGTAGTTGATGGAGTGAAATGGTCGAAACTCGGTGAGTTGATTCTTGGGGTGGTCGATATCAGACTTCTTTTGTTCTCCAATCTATGGCTGGATTATGTAATTCAAGCCAAGGTAATCCTAGGACAATGGATGCTCTGGACTACTAATTATATTAAATGATATTATACACACAAAACTACCTAGGACAACTTGAATGGGTTCTGATTCTTCTACAATATTCCCGGAAGCAATGGGACGACCATCAATGACCACTACAGATGCGGGACAAGGAAGTTTTCTTAAGGATATCTGAGAAGCTTGGGCAAAATTTCGATCCATGAAACAGGAATTAGCTCAGGAATCTAAAAGTGCTAGGACGGGTACTGGGGGAGTACTTTTAGTACTAACAATGACTTGGGCTAGGAACACATTGCTAACTTACTTGGAAGGAATGGAACCACTAATGGGCTGTACAGATCTAGGGCTGCTGTCCAACCAAATGGCTCCTATTTTGGCTGGACTCAATTGTTTAACTCTTCATCTAATTGACTAAGGATTTCAAATTTATTTGAGATACTTGGGCTATTAGTACTATGAATACTATCTGACACTCTATTAGTACTATTAATACTATCAGACACTCCAAAGGGAAGAATTGACTCGGGTTTAGTACAGGCGACGATTTGATTTACCTGTCTTCTTGGCCTATGGGGACAATTGATGGCGATATGTCCTGGTCCACCGCAATAAAGACATAATCGATTGGCACGTCGTCGTTGCTTTTCTTCTTCCGATAACGGGCCGCGTCGACGCATGGTATCGATCTCCATCGGTGTCGAAGTATTTGCTTGAGGTGTGTCTCGTGCAAACGGTTTAGCCGCGACTGCGGCGTAAGTGGGCTCTGGCCTAGAGCGTGGTATCTGTAATTGACGTTCTGAACGCCGTTCAAAAAGGCGGTTGTCACATCGAACTGCTCGACTGATTGCCTCCGTAAGAGACTTTGGTTCTTCGGGGAAAGTTAGAAGTAGATCTTTGACATCGTTTCGCAAGCCATAGCGAAACTGCTCCATTAGTGCTTGATCATCCCAGGGTATATCTGAAGCAAGTAGGCGGAAATCCGCCGCGTAGGCAGAGGCTGGACGATCGCCTTGACGCAATCGCCGGATCTTGTTGATCGTCGTCCTGATGCTGTCGGTGTCTCCAAAGCAGGCTTTAAACTCACCAATAAAATCTTCAAAGTTATTAAGTAAGGGTGATTGTTTTTCTAGAAGCGGAGCAAACCATGCCAAGGCTGAGCCGCTAAGTAGCGTGCCTATTAGGCCGACTCGAGATGCATCAGTGGGATATCGGGAAGGATGCATCTGGATGACTAAGCGTACCTGATTAAGGAATCCCCGGAATTGCGAACGCGTTCCATCAAACTTCACAGGAAGTCCAATCTTGGGCTCTTTATGAAATCCTTGGGGACTGGATCCTTGTTGTTGCAACGTTGCTTCGAGTTGTTGTACCCGTAACGCTAACTCCCCATGTTGTTGTTGCGTTTGTTGTTTTTCTAGAGCGATTTGTTGCAAATCCCCTATCAGCCGTTGGTTTTCTTGTTCCAGGGCAACAAATTTTTCTTTTAAGCACCGTATCTCGGAGAAAACGGATTGGTATTCTTGGGCGCTAACAGTAGCCATAGTATAGGGAAAAGGGTAGGAGGATGAGGGAGAGTGACAAGTAGGCTAGAGGAAAAAAATTGGTTCAAACTGTCAGGAATAGTACTAAAACAGAGATGGAATTAGTACTAAGAAGAGTAGTACTATTAGTACTAAGAGAACGGGACTGCGTAAGATTCCCGAGAGAGAGGAAGTGAGAAGAGGAGAGAGAGGGAAATAGGATGATGACAGCAGCTCTTATATTATATGAAAGATAAGTACAAATCGACTAAGAGGCTTAAGACTGGTGTTGAACCAATTTGGTTCAAAACAATGCCTTGTGCCTCCTTTTATAGTGTTTTTAGGAATAATCTTGAAGCTTCTAGAATGTTCCAGAGAGATCTGGAATATACATCAATTTTCTATGATAAAGTATAAATGAAAATAATATCCTACAAAATACAATTCCTAATCTAATGGTAAGAGCTCGACCCATGTAGCATAAAGTCATGGGTTCGAGTCTTGCCATGACAGGTTCAAAGCCATTTGATCAGCAATCCTCACGGGGGAGAATCCTCCCTCCTTTATCTCCAGTCGATGTTGTTGGCCGAGGAGAATCATGTTCCAACAAGAGGCAATGTGCAAGGACACATGCTCTATTCGAACTTTGATGGAGGAAGAGGACAAGGTTGTGGAAGAAGAGGCTGACACAACCAAGAGTTGCAACCCTGAGAACATAACTTCTACTAATGACAAGACATTTTGAACATGCGAGGCGGAGCGTCCGGAACAAGGGGGAGCAATAATGTTGGACCCAACTGACAAAACAATTTCGCCCAATGCGGATACTATGGTAAATTCGGCCACTATGAGGCAAAGTGTTGGAAAAAGAAGAGTGAGTCGACCTCCACAAGATGACAACACACCGACGATCATGGCGGAATGTTCATGATGCGACACAAAGCAAATTCGATGACGAGATCATTTTCGACCAGCACCTCTAGTTTCGAAGATGTATGGTTTGTCGATTCGGGTGCGTCAAATCACATGACGTCTCATGTAGATTGGTTTGAGACTCCGAAAACCCAATTGACCCAGCTATGTTGAAATTGGGGATGACACAATACATCTCATTCAGCATGTCGGCAATGTCCCGTTCGGCGAAGAGGGCAATCAGACCTACATCAAAAATGTCTTGCATGTTCCAACTATAACGAAGAACCTGGTCTCGGTTGGCCAGATTGTGGAACAAGGCATCCAAGTTCGTTTCAATGACGAATGGTGCTTCATTGAAAAAGAAGGTTGACTCATTGCTTGCGGTCGAAGAGAAGGTCGGATGTTCATCCTAGATTCACACAAGATGAAATTGGTAATGTATGCCAAGGGTCATAGAACCAATGACGACACAGAGCAGTGACACAAAAGGATTGGCCACATCAATCTCCAAAAGCTCAAAGGAATGCAGTCAAAAGAAGTCATCATTGAACTTCCAATTTTTACCAATAAGAAGAGTACATGCGTATGCGAAGCCCGCGAGTTCGGCAAACAACATCGTCAACCATTCTTGAAAGAGAGGAACGTGAGCAAAGGAATCCTAGATGTAATACATTCATATGTGTGGGGACCAGTCCAAACAACAACATTTGGTGCTTGCCGATACTATGTGACGTTCATCGATGACTTCTCGAGGCATACCTGGATCTACCCCATGTGCCAAAAGAGTGAAGTGTTCTCGCACTTCCAGAAATTCAAGAATAAAGTCGAAAAGGAAACCAATCTTCATGTATGATCCCTTCGATCGGATGTAAGTGGCAAAGGGTACTTCTCTGACGCCTTTACAACATACCTTCGACAAGAAGGAATCCGACAGGAGTTTACCTGCCGACACACACCTCTACAGAACGGAGTAGCTGAACGCAAAAACTAGCACATACCAGAGGTGGCAAGGGCAATGATGAACGAGAAACATCTGCCCAAGTCATATTGGGATGAAGTGGCAAATACGACCGTCTATGTGATAAATCTTTGCAAAACATCAGGAGTGCATGATCTTACCCCCCATGGGAGGTTCTATGAGAAGAAACTAGATCTATCCCACGTCAGGATATTTGGTTCAATAACATATGTACATATTCCCGACGAGAAGCAGTAGAAGCTCAATCCTAAGTCGGAGAAATGTATACACGTTGAGTACTCACTCAAGCAAAAAGGGTAGAAGTGCTTCAACCCTTCCATGAAGAAGGTACGAGTGAGAGTGATGTCGTATTTGATGAGTCAGCATCCTGGTATACAATCGAATCAGTCACATCCAACACAATCAAAACCAAGTTCGACACAGATACAAAGGAGGACGATCGACCGAGGCTCACATCAAAGGTGGACCATGAGAACCTCCAAGCAACCAAAGCACGTCGCAACCGAGTCCAAAACAAGACAAAGGAATGGCCAAAATGCTTGAATACGAAGACTCAGATAGAAACGAATTGGACCACTCACCCGACAGTGAGCATGGTGGACTAGATGTGCCCCTCATGAGGACACCAGGAGAACCACATCACTCCACCCGAGAGAAGAACGTAGTCAGCCAATTCGGCTACAACGACTACATGGCATATCATTATGCATTCATGATGAAGGTGGAGACAGTTTGAGAGCCGAAAACCTTTTCTGAACCCGCTAAAGACCCACGAAGGGTTGAAGAGATTAATGAGGAGATGCAAGCCCTCTCCCGAAATGTGACATGGGATCTTATCCCCTCTTCACCCCATCAACAAGCAATCGAATACCGATGTATATACAACGTGAAGCACAATGCCAATGGCACCGTCAATAGGTATAAGTCTCGGCTTGTTGCCAAAGGATATGTGCAGACCCACGTGATCGATTACGAAGAGACCTTTGCCCCGGTGGCAAAGATTGTTGGAAGCCTCTTCATCTAATGCGGAACAAGATCAACACTCCTATCTTGGCAAATCGTAAGTAGATACAAGATCACAGTGGATTGATGGCAACATAGATAGAGAAAAAGGGAATGCAACTAGTACGTTAGAGAGAGAGAGAGACCGTTAGGCACAACTCAGAATATCTTGAAATAGCCACGAAGAACAACCACATAACTAGGTTACAAAATCAGTTTATATACTGATTGACTTAGGGAAACTGCCCTTCTCGCTATTTACATAAGTAGCCTAAGCCTAGTGTGTACAAAGGAGACAGTGTGAATGTGTCCATTAGAAGCCCGTATTCAACACTCCTCCATAATGAGCATATACATCTGAAATCTGTAAACCGAAATGAATGTACAATACAGATCAATACAAATTGATACAAGGTTTTTGAACAATCGAGAATTCGTTCGAGTCAGTGAACTCCGAAGAGCAGAAGGCTGGATTGGCTGAGTTTAGAGAGACTGAAGCCAAAGTTCTAACTATCCAAGTATATTGTCCGAGAAACATCCTAGGTGTCCAATTTAATCAAACTGATTCTTCATTACGCCCATTCGATGCTGAAGGGATCGAGATGGATCCGTCGAGAGACACTTGGTCATTGCATCTGCAACGTTATCGGTTGTAGGTACCTTTTCAAGGCCGATTTTCCTTGAAATGACACAATCCCGAACGAAATGATATCGAACATCGATATGCTTGGAGGCGTTGTGATGAACCAGATTTTTCAATAGAGCAACAACACCCTGACTGTCACTGTAAACAATTGGAGCCGAGCCGATTTCGGCTTGTCGAAACGTGCAAGCCAGCTGACCAAGCCATAAGGTCTCTTTTGCCGCATTGGACGCGGCTACGTATTCGGCCTCGGTCGTAGATGTGGCGGTGAACTCCTAAGTTTCGATTTCCATGAGATCGCTCCATTGCCAAGTTTAAAACAATGCCCGGTGTCGATTTACAACTGTCTACGCAACCTGCAAAGTCCGAGTCGATGTATCTGACTACGCCTAAGATGTCGTTCGGGCCGAATAGAATACCAAGGTCTTTTGTGTCCACTATATATCTGAACACATGCTTGACTGCATTCCAATGTGATCGGCCAAGATTGTGCATAAATCTGCTGACGACTCCAACGGCGTGAGCGATGTCAGGTCGTGTCGCCACCATCGCATACATCAGGGAGCCTACTAATCTCCCCCTCCAGACCGGATGTCGAGCAGTCTCGCTAAGACAGTCGAGTACTAATGGGGAGCGGGGTTGAAGTTGAATTTTCTGATTGCATGTTGAAGCGTTCCAAGACACGTCCATTGTAGTCGGATTGAGACAGAAACAATTACCTTTGATTTCGGTGCCGACTTATTTTCATGCCAAGAATGTGTCGAGCTGAACCAAGGTCCTTCATGGCAAACTTCCACCGTAGTTGATGAACAAGTTCAGCGAGTTCTCCGGCATGGTGACCTGAGATGAGCATGTCGTCCACGTAGATGATGAGGAAGATGAATGATCCATCTCGAATTTTTTTCTTAAAGAGACAGTGGTCCTCATAGCTCTTTGAGAAGCCAATCGATTGGATGAAGTCATCGAACTTCTTGCACCATTGTCGCGGCGCCTATTTCAGGCCATAAAGACTCTTCCTAAGTCGGCAGACTAGATGTTCTTGACCAGATACCACAAAGCCTTTCGACTGCTCCATCTAAATTTCCTCCTCAAGATCTCCATGGAGGAAACCGTTTTGACATCTAGCTGGATCAGCTCCAAATTCTCGGCTACCACTACGCCAAGCATAAAGCGAAGGATGGTCATTTTCACCGCTGGTGACAAAATTTCGCCGAAGTCGATGCCGCATTCCTGTTGAAAACCCTTTGCTACTAATCTGGCCTTGAATTTCGGGGTGGCCGAACCGGACGTCTCCTTAACTCGATAGACCCACTTACACGGAAGAGCACGTCGAGTCTTCGATAGTTCGACCAAATCCCAAGTGTTGTTTGCACGAATGGAGCTCATTTCGGATTCCATTGCCAGATGCTAGGTGGCTGAGTCGGCTGATGCCAATGCTTCTTCGTATGACGTCAGTTCTCCAGCGTCCATAAAGAAGATACCAAGAGAGTATCTCCCCGGGGGTTGCGACAGTCTCTCGGATTGTCGAGGTATGACTTGATTGGTCGCATCGGGTGTCGTGGTCGGATGGTCCAAAGTCGAGACATTTGGTTGTGTCGTCTCTGACACTGTCGAGTCGGTGTTAGAGGGTTCAGCTACCCGTGAAGCTGACCGCGTGTTGTGAGTTGGGCCTTCGTGAAGGGTTGGCACATCGAAGAAAATTACCCTTTGGACTTCGATCGGTTTTTCAACTGATTAATGCATGGCCGACTCGTTGAACACAACGTCCGAACTACGGACAATCTGTCTATGCTCGGGGTCCCAGAGTCGGTATCCTATTTCGCCATCTGGTCCATAACCGAGGAAAACACATTTCTTGGACCTTGGTGCAAGTTTGCGGGAGATCATCTTTCAGGATGAGAGCGTACGCCTCGCATCCGAAAATCCTTAGCTTGTCGTAATTCGGCGTATTATCGGTCCATAATTCCTGACGGATCCGAAGTCCTAGAGGCCTACTCGAAGACATATTGATTATGTGTACTGCCATAAGTAGGGTCACTGCCCAGAAGCCATCCGACGGTCCGGAGTATTGGAGCATGGAAACTATCCTTTCTTGAATTGTCTGATTCATTCGCTCGGCAATTCCATTCTGCTCCGGACTGTGGGGTGCCGTAAATTCACATCTTATGCCGCAATGTCGGCAAAATTTGACAAAGTCCTCTTATTTGAACTCTCCCCCGTTATCGGTCCGAACGCATTTCAGTTTTCGACCGCATTGGTTCTCAATCATAACAAGCCAATCAGAGAAGATCGAGAACACTCGATCTTTGGTTTTGATTGGATAAGCCCACACCTTCCGAGTTGAGTCGTCAATGACGTTGACGAAGTACGAAGCACTGCCAAGAGACTGATGTGGCATAGGACCACAGACGTCCGAGTGGACCAAATCAAGCTGACTCAATTCTCTCAGGGGGGATGATGGGTGTATCGTGGTTGTTTGTTTGCCGTATTGGCAATGCTCGCAAAACTGATGGTCTGAGAAGGAGAGTTTGGGGATGTATCCGGCTCTTGATAAGTGCATGATGTCAGCCTTGCTAAGGTGTCTGAGTTGTCCATGCCATAGTGATGACATAGGAATGTCAACCAGAAACAGGTCATCCTCTTTGAGTGTGATGTGCAAAGGATACAATGAGTGTATCTTCGGTTCTCGAGCAAGAAGGAGGTTCCCCCTGTGGAGCCAACACGAATGCCGTCTTCATCCAATTGTCTGACTGAGATCAGTGGTCTTGAGAGGTTAGGTACATGTCGGACATTACATAGTATTAATGTAGAGCCACCCGCAAGGTTGAGCTCTACCGTGCCGATTCCGATTATGTCGCAGTGTTGTGAATTTCCTACTCGAACTAAGTCGGAATGTTGGGCCGTGTATTGCTGGAATCGGGATCGATGAGGAGTCACATGAAAGGACGCACCCGAATCTAAGAGCCATGTGCTTGATTCTTCCATCGTAAGCAAAACTTCTGATTCAACTGGGTTCTCAATTGATAGTATGTTCGGGTCGTTTGATAATACTTCGGTTGTACAGCCGACGTAGTTGATCTCCTCGTGTCGGCCACTCTTCTTATCGACTCGTTGAGCCTTATCATTTTTTACCTAGAGTGCACGACAATCGGCTTTAATGTGTTTGGGTTTCTTGCAGTAGTTGCAGACTCGATTATCCTAGGACTTGCTCAGACTTCGTTGATTGTTCGGTTGTCGTGAAGAACCTCTTCCACAGCTATTCGATCGGTTGGTCGAACCTTGTACTATGTAGGCATTGTTGGTTGAATCGTTTGCAAACGATTTTCTTCGAGTTGCTTCAGTCATAATTGCACTCATGACTGAGGAGTATTTGACGACAACTGTCGACGCATTGCACACGGTTGTAACAAAAGTTTCCCACGAAGGAGGGAGACTAGTCATAAGCAGCATTGCTTTTAGCTCATCCTTGATAGTCGTCCCTTGGGCCGAAATTTGGGAGCTTAAGCTTTCGTACTCGTTCAGGTGTGCCTAGATCTAGTCAGACTCTTTCATCCGAAGGTCATAAAGGCGTCGAATCAGGTATATCTTAGTGGCGGCGACCTTCTTTTCGTAAGTGTCTGAAAGTTTCTTCCATAGTTGGAAGGCAGTCGAACACGATTGCACCGTGAAGTACACAAACTCCGATAGGTGCATCCGAATGGTGGCTCAGACGATTCTATCGAGCTTTTCCCATTCAGACAGCTTGTATCCTTCTGGAGGATCTTCACTCTCAATTGGGTCAATTTGCCCCTTGACTATTAAGTAGTCTTGCATCTACTCCTTCCAGAAGTTGAAGTTCGATCCGTCGAACTTCCTTAGACTCATCTTTGACAATCTGGATGTTGATGCCATCTATGTTGGTTTAATAGACTTTGTCCGTAGTCAGCTATGAACTGTGGTGGAGTGTATCAGCCAGGCTCACTCGATGTTGTTCTAGCTGGAGTTGGACATAAGTCATGTTGATTTTGAATATCGATGAATCCTATTCGGAGTGACTACAATCGGGTGACTTCGTCAAATTGAACACAGATTTGATTGTTCGATTTCGAATGTCGATTTTCCGAGATTTCCCAACACAGATTATGTGTGATTTTCTAGGTCGATCCTATTTCGGGTAACCACAACGATGAAGGGGACGGAGCCAATTGGTCCTCCCGAATGTCGTTCAGCCAAATGAGACACAGATTGGGGTTGCCCCTAGAGTCGTGTTTGCTTCGAGTGGTTACGGCGAGTGAGGAGATAACGTCAGATGATCTATTTGATTTCCGCCTAACCTAGTAAGTCACGGGTGTGGCTTGATAAGGAGAAGGATCTCACTCCGAGCGACGACAATCACAAAGTCGAAGCACAACTGACTTACTTACTTCAAGGGTGATTGACCTTCAGTTGTCTCTCTTCGTAAAATGTGATTTCAAGAGGAGTTTCTAATCGAGATCTTCAAGGTGTATAGGAGAAGAGTTGTCGATGGAGGTTAGACATGTAGCGCCGGCAGAATCAAACAAAACCACGCTCTGATACCATATGTTGGAAGCGTCATCATCTGATGCGGAACAAGATCAACACACCTATCTTGGCAGATCGTAAGTAGATACAAGATCACAATGGATTGATGGCAACGTAGACAGAAAAAAAGGGAATGCAACTAGTGCGTTAGAGAGAGAGAGAGAGAGAGAGAGAGAGAGAGAGAGAGAGAGTTAGGCACAACTCAGAATATCTTGCAATAGCCACGAAGAACAACCACATAACTAGGTTACAAAATCAATTTATATACTGATTGACTTAGGGCAACTACCCTTCTCACTATTTACATAAGTAGCCTAAGCCTAGTGTGTACAAAGGAGACGGTGTGAATGCGTTCATTAGAAGCCCATATTCAACAAATATGACTACAACTCGAACCGTGATCACGCTTGCAACAGCAAAAGGGTGGCACCTCCACCAAATGGACGTGAAGAACGCCTTCCTCCAAGGCGAGGTAGAAGAGGAGGTGTACATGATACACCCGCCTGGATTCGGGTCAACCATGCATCTGAGTGTTGTCTACCGACTCAAATATCCTCGTTATGGTCTCAAGCAGGCGCCGAGAGCATGACATTCGAAGATAACGCAATATCTTCACCAATTTGTCTTTCGACTGTCCAAGTCCGACAATTATTTATTCATCCGAAATGACTCAAGAGGACAACTATTTATCATACTTTATGTGGACGACCTGGTCATTGGAGGAGAGCACCTCAGGGACATCGAACATACCAAAAGGCTATTGTCCAGCTGATTCGAAATGACCGATATGAAGGAGTTCCATTACTTTCTAGGAATAGAAGTAATTCGAACCCCCGATGGCATTATGATCTCCCAACGACATTATATCCTCGATCTTCTCTTCAAATTTGGGATGACAAAGTGTAAACCCATCACTACCCCTCTTGGATTCGCAACCTAAAGCTAGATGTCGACTCTGGCACAAGAGAGTGTGATTCGACGCTCCACCAAGAGCCATTCGGAAGCCTCATCTACTTCACAATTACCTGACCTGGCCTGAGTAACTCTCATTTGTGCTAAGCGATTGCTCAGGTATGTGAGTGGAACCATGGATTTTGACATCCTCTACAAATCGGCCACACAGACACGACTCGAAGGGTACACAGATACTGATTGGGCTGTCTAAAAGCCGACAGATGATCAACCTGAGGGTTCGCCTTCTCCCTCGGCAGCGGAGCAACAAAAAGCAATTGACAATCGCATTGTCGAGCACTGATGTTGAATACAGGGGCGCGACAGTTGCCGCTTGTGAAGTTGTTTGGCTGAAACGGATATTGAAGGATCTGGGCATTCCTATATCAGATCTGATTCCCTCTACTATGACAATATGAGCAGTGTTCACCTAGCTCGGAATCCAGTTTTCCACATCGGACCAAGCACATCAAAGTGCATTATCACTTCATCCGAGTAAGTGTTCTAGTCGGGGATGTCGACCTGCAACACATCAACACGAACATGTAGATGGTCGACATCTTCACCAAGGCCCTACGAGTCGACAACTTGTGGCAATTCACGATGAACATGGGTCTTTTGATTGTCAACCAACCGCTCTTGAGGGGGAGTAAGGAGCAGCAGGAGTGAATCGGCCATTTGAAGCCCAAGCCGGAATCGACTCAAAGCCGACCCGAAGACCAGTCCAAACCAACCATCCGACGATCGGAAATTGTGTTTGAAGGGGCATGTTGAGAATCAAACTCAAATTCTTGTGTGTGGGAACACACTCTAGGATACTCTAAGTGTGTGACCATCCCACCTCCTTGTATAGTAACTAGTGTGTCATAGAAGTTAATATCCTATGACACATATTCTTTAAGTAGTTGAGACTCAACCTCTTTCCCAATAGGCGACTCTAATGAGAGAACTTTGAGAGAAGGTGACTACATAAGCACCTTCTCCTTCACTTTGTGATTTGTTGGCTGATTCTTGCTCCTTGTTAATAGAATTTTATTGTTTTTCTGTAACTCTTGAGCTAAGCATGCCACCGACATCCATATCTCCTAAAAAAAACAGAGTTTGAGCCAGGTCTCACTCTAGCACATTGGAACACGTTGCCACCCTACACTATAAATCCATGACCATGTGGTTTTAATTGTTCTGCCAACCTTCCCCTATTAACTTTAAACCCTATAAGCACCCCCACATGACTCTCCTATTCACACCGCATGTTGCTACTACCCTAAGACTTCTACCCCAAATGTTGATCGCCTTTGTACAATTCCAAACACAACGAGGTATTGATTCCAAAGAGTGTCCACATAACTTACAACCAACCTCCCCACCACAATACCTCATCCACTCCCCTAGAGGTATCGCCTTATGGCTAATAAGCCATAACCAAACCTCTATTTTTTCTGGCATATTCAACACCCATAGTCTCATCTAAAACAACTTCAACAAGTCACTTGATATGCTTTTATCCCTCCAACTATTGCGAGTCTGCGCAGTGCCCATTGATTTGGAGCCAATGATTTGTCTTCCTAGCTTAGTACTACACTAAAAAAACCCCTCCAGTTTGTTCATTCTTGGTTTCTACCACCATACCTCTAGTGGATCCCACTCCAAATCACATAGGGGCTTGTTGTCAAATAGCCATAGTTTACAATCATTATCCAACTTCCCTGGGTCTGGGTTCACTTGCCACTTCTTACCTTCCAACACTGCCACCTGCACTGGCAACCACCGGCCATTGTCGAACAAAGCACTTAGGTTTCCCCACAAGCGATGCTCATTAGATGGGCACTTGCCACGGATAATTTGTGCATCAACCTCACCTACAAACCCCATCTTCCTCATTTAACCTATCTAGACCATCAACAACTATTGAGCGAACAAGCTCAACCGGATCCGGATCCGGATCGGCTGAATAAGTCGGAGCCGGATCAATATCCGGAACCAGGAGCTGGATCAGAGAGATGGATCAAATGGTAACTGGTAGGCCATTAGAGGTCTACAATCTTGGTCTAGTACATAGGCAGATTCCTTGGAGTTAGTGTCAGTCGCTCGTATGAGCATTGAAGTACTTGTTAGCACTTCTGTCAATCCTTTTAAGGACTTGTATAAAAAGTGTTATGTAGGACACTGTATGTACAAAGTGTTATCATTTTTTTAATTGAGTTTCATTGTTCTGCTCTCTCTCTCTCTCTCTCTTCTCTCTCTCTCTCTCTCTCTCTCTCTCTCTCTCTCTCTCTCTCTCTCTCTCTCTCTCTCTCTCTCTCTCTCTCTCTCTCTCTCTCTCTCTCTCTCTCTCTCTCTCTCTCTCTCTCTCTCTCTCTCCTATGTACTCAAACTTTCCATTAAACCTCCATTCTATGTTATGATGTTATCCGAACTAGCCGGTTTTGTCTTAGCTTCTACGCAATATCTTTTACAACAACCTTATCTATCAGTTGGGGCACATTTTCTAGCTTGCTAGTAAACATATTGCTACCGGTCTGACCCGCGCTCCTCTTCATTCTGAAAACCTCTCAAACTCTTACTAAACTAACATTGTACCCTAACATGCGCTCCCGTGGCAAATATTGTTTCTTTCCAAGCATCATACCATCTTCGCTTCTAATCTTGGGGTTCCAAAACAATGGTTGTCGGAGCTATTCCTCCAACGTTTTCGGTTGCTTTAAGACCAACCATTCTCTTACACTTGACCAGGCCCTCATTATGGTGCGGACCACCCTATCCTCCATGTTAGCCGATTCTTTCGACTTTAGACCTGAACTGAACAACCACCACATCTTTGCCTTCCAAGGGCCACCATTCCTCAGACACCAGAGGTCAACTTTGTCCCTAAGAAACAATTTCCATATTTTAGGTCCAAGTTGTAGACTTCTCACCAGTAGCTTACCAAGTAAAGCCTTACTTATGTGAACTAGATCCATCAACCCAAGTCCACCCTGGTTTTTCACCTTAATCAAAAAACTCCACACCACTTTAGTCGATGTTGTCTCATGGTCTCTACCTGACCAAAGGAACCCTCTCATCATTGCCTTAATGTTTTTGATGCAAGCTTTGTCTAACATCCAACATGCCACCAAGTGCCACATGGTGGCTAACAAAATGCGGTTTACCACGACCACCCTACCTGCAAGAGAAAGTTTTACTGATGCCTATAACCAAAGCTTTTTTCTAATTTTGTCTTTCACTTGCTCAAGCTGTTGATTTTTAGGTGTCTCAACTCGAGCACAAAAAAACCCAAATATTTAACAACCCTTCCATTGGGGACCCATTGAAAATTAGCATTAGGGCACCAAAGAGGCCATGGGTTTGGACTTACCCAGAATCCATTGCTTTCATTCCAATTAATTTTCCCTCCTTATGCTTCACAAAACAACTCAATTTGTCTTTCCGCTTGTTGTAAATTAGCGTCATTGCCTTACAGATGGAGCATA
Source organism: Azolla caroliniana (assembly GCF_043228905.1). Classification (NCBI taxonomy): domain Eukaryota; kingdom Viridiplantae; phylum Streptophyta; class Polypodiopsida; order Salviniales; family Salviniaceae; genus Azolla; species Azolla caroliniana. Next base: position 4,819,462 of record NW_028230447.1, read on the forward strand.
GTGTCATCTGCATACGTTGGACTACGTTGAGTCCAACAACTCCTTGCTAGCATGTGGGACAACTAATCCCCTTATTCCTTAATCTGGTTTGTTTAAAAAGAAAGAGAATGCCTCTGAAATAAATAAATAAAGGTAGGGGCCCAACGGGCACCCCTGCCTGACAGACCTGCATAATGGAATTGGTGGGCCCTGATGCCCTAACACCAACACCCTACTCAAACTTCCTTTGTAAAGGGCTAGCGCAACCAATCTCCATTTTGAGGGTAGTCCCAACCTCTCCATAACTTTATCTAAAAAATGTCATTGTACTCTATCATACGCCTTCTCGAAGTCAAGCATGAGACATGCAATATGTTGATTGATTTTCTTTGCCAAGGCAATCACCTCCCAAAAGGTCAACACATGATGAATTATACATATGTTTTCCATGAATCTTGTTTGTCCAACATTGTAAAGAATCGGTGATGATTTTGTGCAACAGAAGAACTGTGTGTGTGTGTGTGTGTGGAGAGAGAGAGAGAGAGAGAGAGAGAGAGAGAGAGACCTAACGCATTTGGACCAGGTGTTGTATGTTTGTTTTTCAACAACAAAAGCTCCAAAGTGGTGAGGTGTTGCTAAATATTTGGTTCGAGCTAGTATCTTAGCCGCGCGGACGATACAACTAGATTCAAGGGGACTCAGATGAAGCAGAAAGGGTTGGGTCAAAGTTTTTGTTGAAATGGGGTGGTTCTCCTATGATGGTCAAATCATCATGAGGGCCTAAATGGAACAACTAAGCACTCAGATGGTTGTTCCGCCAATGGCTTCCATTAGTGGGCAAGAGATGTAATATATGTATAGTTGTAGTACAAGTTACCATGTAAAAAGAGTCGGTGGGATACTTTTGTTGTAAATAAGGCGGTGGGGATTATGATTAGTATTGTGGGGAGAAGTGTGAGTTTTGTTGAATATGGCTGAACTTTGATGTACTTTGTTTGCTAACTAATGTGAAGTAGTGTTTTTTGGGGAAAAAATAAAAATAAAAATATATGGGAACTAGATAATACATTAATTACCAATTTTTGCATATGCTTTACTAGAAAGTAAAGGACACTCATTGCAAAATATGATTAATTTTCTATTACCAATTGGTTTTTAAAAGAATAACACCACATTGATGGATCTACGAATGAGGGTGCACATTTTGTCAAGTTGAGAAATAAGTGGATAATGGTGGGGACGACATCATACATAACCTTGATATGGGTAACTATGATAAAGATTGATCCCTTTGGCTAATAAGGACCTCATATTGTCCTCGCAAGAAAATCTCGAGGCATCATATTACTTTTTAGAAACTATGTATGTATCAATGTTGTAAAGCAATATATTATAGGTGCACACAATTAGTGTGCATTGTGCAAAACAAAAATATGAATGAGCATTACAATTATCCCAACATCAAACCCAATGCTTAAAACTCGGATATACAATCTCAATCTGTACAAAGCACACACTTGCCAATATAGTATTAGATTATGCATTTGAATTTTGAACTATGAAATTTTAACTAGCTAAGTTGGTAAATATGTACAAAAGGTGTCTTATATACAATGTAAAAGGAAATGCTTTTACAATTGCTCTCGAGCACGTAATTCTTGTTGATTACGTAATAAGATCATAAAAATATTGAAATCCTCGTTATCGTGTAGAATATATAAACATGAAGGTAATCTTAGACTTTTGAGGATGACGGCGAAATATCATCTTCCAAAGCAGATTATTTTAGTGATGATACTTTCTATCCTTGAAATAAAGAACGCTTTAAATTTGGTCCATTATTGATGGTAGCCTATTTAAAACTAATGTGCGAATAAAAGTGTATACAATGAGATGCCAATTAATATATATAAATATAAATATATATATATATATATATATTAATTGAGTAGTACGAAACACAATGGTGTTTTTAAACAAGCGAGGACAATAATGGCTCTTCAATAATAGGTTATATTTGTGTGTCAATCAATTATGATAATAGTGTGTGGGATGGGAACCTTGCGCGGGGGACAATATTGAAGTGATGATGTTTTGAAGCGGGGTTCGCCTAGTATGCACTACAAGCAATTGATGGCCGGATTAATGGTCAAGGAAAAAGAAAAGTGTGAGTTGATGAAAAGTGCGAAATTGAGTGCTCAGAAAGGAGAAAAGAATTGATAAGGGAAAAAAGGGGAGAGGAGAGGATTGTATAATATTTTGGTTTGATTTGAAATGTTATGGTTGCATGTCACAATCAAAGGGCAGGGGAGGCGAGTGACAAGAAGAATCTCCACATGGCAACCAAAAATCCAACCCTTTTTTTGTGATTATGAATAGATAGCCCATAAAAGAAACACATTCGCTCTCCCCCACCCTCTAGGAGAAGAGTGAAGGAGGTTTCACACAAAGGCATGTTTATGTGGACATTTTGTCAGTGCGCGTATGTGCTAATAATGCAAGATAAAAGGTAAACATGCATACCCACTCAATGCATGTCCCATCACATCTCTCTCTCATTTCTCCCTCTTTCTCTCTCATTCATTATAGACAAAAACTACACTTTCCCCAATCTGTGGGAGGTGGAGTCTTCTGTGACATATGAATATCATATGAGAGGGCCCCCTCCATCTCATTCATGCCGACATGTTACGAGTGAATTACATTTCTCAAGAATGTCTCTAGTTATTGATAGGCATCGATTTGCATATATACGTAACGTATACATGTAGCTTGCATGTGCATCAACCCTTTGGGATATGCGTCTTTGCTTGTATGTTTTCCTTGCCCATACTTATCTCATGCCCGTGGGAGAGTGCTTTGTACGTATTTTGTTTTGTCTCATGGGTCATTTTTCTCACCTCCTCATGACTCTCTTATATGCTCCTTTTGGTCTTGTGGGCCATATTTGACCTTTGAAGCCCACAACAAAGTCCATATATGTATATATAAATATAACTTGGCCAGTGCCCATGTCAAGAGTATTTCTCTGATACATGGAGTTTTCTTGCATGTGTCAACAATTGGCCGTATCCAATTTATTTGATTGGTACATGTATGTGGTTCATACATACATGTACCAATAAATACTAATATTCGTCTTTCCTATCATGAGTAATACCAATATATGTTAAGGAACATACCAATATTCGTCTTTCCTATCATGAGTAATATTTTGATACTAACCTTCATATTGTTGAAAACATTATTGTTTGTCCTAAGTAAAATACAAAGAAAATATCCCACGAGTATTTAACTATTACAAAATCACTCTTCGACAAACTGAATAATTCGATATTACAAGTATAATGAGCAACACAATTGGTGCATGATTACTCGTGCGTTAATTATTAGTTAACAATTGAACATCTAAACATAATTACGACCAAATCATTTGTTAATCACCCACTGTCGCGAGCATAAACTTAGATTGAGTTATGGGATTATTATTACAACTACAAGGATTCAAGCAACAATGATCGAAAAGAATGATTGCACTAATCATGACAATAATTACAACAACTTTAACAACTACACACATACCTATATGCAACAGACACAAAATACTCACATGAGCGTAATAAAAAATCACTTTAACAACTACACATATGCCTATATATGCAACGGACACAAATACTTGCGCACCATTTGACAGTCACTAGTGTATTGTAAATAAATAATACACAAAACGCGAACTAAAACTACGTTATACGGGCATATTTGCATTCACGGTTTCTATTTCTTTACTAATTGATGAGGCAGGTCGATAAAACCCCACGATTCCTGTGTTGAGACCTTGAACACGAGAGCTTAGTGACAAAAAGGAAGCATGAAGTAAAGAGAGAGTAGAGTATGAGAGGGGTATTTTGAGAATTTATAGAAAATACACAGACATACGACAATTTATACGTATACATTCGTATCTATACGCTGTACGCATATACATAGTACATACATCGTTCTTCCTTCTCTCTCTCTCTCTCTCTCTCTCTCTCCTCACCTATTCCATTTGATTTCTTCAGTTTCTGTCTGTCTGTTCCATGACAGCATCTGCTGCAGCTTCCATGGCGGATCTTCATCTCCTCGTGCCCCCGCAGTAGCAGCTCTTAATCTACACATTTCTTTGTCTTCCAATCCCGTTTTCCATTTTCCATTTCCTCTTCTCTTCCTTCTGTCACCTCTCAGCTGCGATATTCACAATTATGTACGGTTCATCAGACACAGAATCAGGTAAAGAAGACGATGAAGAAGAAGAGAAGATAAGAAACGGAGGAGGAGGAGGAAGTGCAAATGATGATGGTGATAGTGAGGACGAGGAGGATAGTTTTGCAGAAGCAGCAGGAGCTGCTGCTCTGGCTCGTGGGAACCTGCACTTGAATATGCAGAAGGAGAAAGTGTGTGGAGAAGTCCTAAAGAAGCTGAGCGAAGCAGGTTGCGAGCAGGTCCGCCTTCCTGGCTTTGCAGACGAACTCAAAGCTCACTTCATGCGCCTTCCTAGCAGGTTTACCCCATCTCATCCCCTCACCATATCGATATCCATCTCTCTCTCTCTCTCTCTGGTAATGTTTAGGAAATGTTCAGACCAGTCTCTAATAATCCTTTCAATTTATCACTTGAGATCGACCTGCGTGAAACTATAAATTGATGATTGTTTGACATTGATCCGTTGCTTGAGATTGTTTTTCTTTGATTTAATTACACATACATATTACTTTCTTGCGTTTGATTTTTTTTAAAACACAAATACGAAAAATGGAAACACAGACTGTAGAAGTGAACTGAAAAATCTTGAAAGAAAGCCATTGAATAACATCCGAAGATGTATTATTACTCAGATTTTCCCATAAGATCCATACTTTCGTATTTATGTCTACACACATACACATATTCGTATACGTATACCTATCCACATATGTATACATCTGCATATCTACATATATACATGTATGTATGTATGTATGTATGTATGTATGTATGTATGTATGTAGATAGATAGATGGATAGAAAGTGCTGTAATTTTTGGGACAATTTATTTTATTCTTTCTAAAGAACCATAGAAAAATTTGAAGTACATGAACATTGGTACAACTGTATCAAATGTAAAAATTTACTGAAGTATTTCTCAGATCATGCTCGCAGATATGCTTTGGATGTTAACACTGAGAGGGCTGATGATGTTCTGTTGCACCAGAAGCTTTTGAAACAGGCAGAAATTCCAGAAAATAGACCAACATTGTTGGTTCGTGATGTTTGTGTAAGTGCTATTCCTTCTTCAATTTTATTGATAAACTTACACCTATATGATCCTGATGATTGGGGAGAGCAATTGTATGAATGCATATTTAAAAAGCATTTAAGAGACACTTTTCCAGTAATGACTAAATTGAATCCAAAACATTTGGGATCTTGATTCTGAAAATCTTAGAATTTTGATTTTCTTGTGTCGTAGCCTTATAGTTAATCTCTTTGACACCTAGCAATGAAATTTACACAGTGCTTGTGTCAACCCCGAAATTATCATTTTTTCTTTTCCACAATCCATTTTTGTTGATACCCCTTCTGTTCCTGCCATTGGCAGACGTGTGTGAATTAAACCTTCTAATGTTCTTGGGTAAGATGATGAGTGAAATATATATATTGTGATTACAAAATTGGGCAGTCTTCATTACCCAATTGGTCCATGAGCCATTAGCCATGCTGCAACAACCCTGATCTACTGACAATAGATCATAAGGTCATAACAGAGAGGGTCCTCACCATACGTGTTCTGTAGTATTAGATAAATCCCAAAAGACAATGTTAGATTTACTTCTTTGCTGCTGTCATTGGGAGAAGACGACGAATAACCAAACCTTGGAGTTATATACTCATGCACAACTGGAAACTTCTGCAGATGTACTGTATACATTTCTTTAATGATACAAAAGCGTATGTATTACTTCGCCTATTTTTTAAATAAGTGGCGAAGAACCATATTTTAAGCTATGCATACATAATCTCTCCATTTCTTTAAATTTACACACAAAACAATTTGCATAAGGGAGATTGACTTCATATATTGGCCTACTTTTTAGGTAACCTACATCTTGCGACATTAGCAATGAAGTATATAAGAAACACAACCCTAGATAAAATCGAGCTCAATGAAGAGTATGCAGCCTAGAACATTTCTTGAACCTATACCGTATATATGTCTGTCTGTCTGTCTCATTGAACAATTTCGTTTTAATTTCTTTATTTTTTCCAAATAGAATAGTATTCTATTATTAAATCCGAGCTAATTTACTTATAAAAAATTAGCTCATGTATATTCTAGCAATACAATAATTTGTAAGGTTTAAATGGATTTTTAATTCTAAACGTATTTTTACATTCCAAATATTTTGACCAAATCTGCTGCTAGTGTATTTGATAGTTCAAGCTTGTTGCGAGTTTCACAATCCGAAATTTTAAGATATTTCTTTTCTTTCAATTTTATAAAGGTTCTAGGAACTGGTTGGGGGTTGGGTGAAGAATCCTCTCCATCATCTGTTCCAATCCCAAACAATGAACCGTTCATGGATTCCCCAGATTTTGTGAAATCTCATAATGGCAGGTCCTTTGCTGAACTTTTGAAACTATGTTTCTACTTACCACTGGAATTTTCTCAAATTTTGCAACATTTTGAGAGTTTGCTGATTCTTGCAGTATCAATGCACCAGCATATGGGAAACTGGAGACTTTATCTATTGAAAAGGGTTATCCTTCAGCTGTTGATGGAGTGGATAGTGAAAAAAACTCATCAAGGCAATTTTAATTTTTATTGGTGCAATATTAACTTGATTTAGGGAAAGGTCCCTGATTTGAAAAAATTATTTTCTCTGCTCATTTAGGTTAAATATCAGTATTTGAATTTCTCTTTATTTCCTCATAGGAGCTGCTTTATCTGTGGGTTTATTTTCTTTTTATTTTGTTGGAGAAGGGAAGATCTTATGGAATGTTCTGGACAGGTCAAGGAGTCGATGTGCTCCTATGTATGAAATCACATTTTCTACAATTGACAAGACAAAACTTCTTAGTCAGGTATTTTTTTCTTAGGATTTTGCTGCCGTAAGATTATGTCAAAAAAGCTGATACTAGACATTTTTCTTTTTTCTTTTAGCTTTCCTCGTTGCTAGGGGATGCAGGTCTAAATATACGTGAAGCTCATGTGTATTCCACAACAGATGGTTATTCATTGGATGTATTTATAGTAGATGGATGGCATGTAGAGGTTTGTAACATAACAATGCAAACTAGTGTTCTTGAATAAATTAGCACCTTAGGATGTGTGATAGCACAAATTTCCTTGCCATTATCTGGTTCAACAAGTCCTTTCCTCTGCGAAACATTTCATCCACTGAATAGATGAATAATTAGCAAAACTAGGAGGACTTGTGATGTTGCCTGTTTTTATTGACAGGAACAATGAAGAGACCAAGAATGCTGACTTCATGCCATGATGTGGTCAGGACACTGAAGATTTGGAACAAGCTTTGCGGAATGCTATCAACTCAATGGGGGTATGTCTATGCAAGAGCCTGTTATTTGATCGATTTTCAGAGAATGTCATCTGGATAAGCGTGAAACCGAGTATCAATGTCAAAGAGGGTAGTATGAATTGGGGTAGAAAGTAGATCTTGCTATAAATGCATGTCATTCTCAATTGTTTTCAATTTTAGCTTAGAATCCTTGATTTTTCATATGTGTTGTAATTGATATTGTGGGAATGGAATAGTTTTTACATTTCTGAAGAAACTTCAATTTGCATTCTTTTATAAAAGTGTACAGATATCCAGATTTTTTTATCAGAATTTAACGTCAAATTATGTATTTTAATGTAGCCTTCTTAATAAGGCCGTCCTTTATTCTGCTCCACACTTTTATAGTAGTTTTATATTTCTCAGATATATTTGCAGAGTTCCATCTTCCAGTCTAATAAAGATTGCTAATGTTAAGACAAAGAAGTAAGTACGTTTTCAATATTGGCTAAGAGAAGAGGAAGTGAAGTTGTAGAAAGCTCAAATCAGGATTACAAGAAGCTGCTGGAAAAAATATGGAGAATAAATTATCTGTTAAAGATAGTAGATTAGCCTGGATTTTAAGCTGATTGTGATTGCTATTCATCACTGACGTTGATTAGCAGCTTGGAATTTCTTGTTATTGGCATTGTTGTCAAATTTAATTCAGAGCTATATGAAACACCAATGCATATAATCATTCAACAGTTATTGTATGATTTTTTATGATTGCTGGACTATGTTTTTATGAGTTTGTTATGATTGTTGTCAAATTTAATTCAGAGCTATATGAAACACCAACACATATAATCATTCAACAGTTATTGTGTGATTTGTTATGATTGCTGGACTATGTTTGTATGAATTGGCTGGGCTGGTTGTGATACAAAAATGTACCGTGCTGCTCTCTTTTATGATTTCCACTGACTTACTCTTTTCCAGCAGAAATCAGCATGGGTAGAATCATCACCATCCTCTTCCCCTCATTTATCTAGAGGCAAAGATCCTAGTCTTGGAATTGGTGCACGACCTCCAGATTTGGGTGATGATTGGGAGCTTGATGGGAACTTATTAAAGCTTGAGAAGAAAGTTGCTTCTGGTTCTTTTGGTGACTTGTAAGCTCAATCATGGCAATATTGGCAAAATCACTAATGACTTTAAAAGGCTTACCTGGTTTTCATGTTTATATTGCAGATATCGAGGCACTTATTGTGGGCAAGATGTGGCAATCAAAGTTTTGAAACAGGAGAATCTTAATGAAGAGTTAGAGCAAGAGTTTTCCCAAGAAGTGTTTATTATGAGGTAATTGTTTTCTATAAAAGAAATTTCAGTGTTAATGTCTATATGCAGTGTATAGAACGAAATTATTTATTGCACAAACAGCTTTTTGATGAGGTAGTTAATGAACAATTGGAATGGAAATCAACTGTTGCCAATTGGAGTTTGGTACAAGGGCTGAGATTATCCAATAAAGAGGAGAGTTGATTGCTGATTATGGCATAATGGTTCTAGCTGAAAAGTGATAGTAGTCAATAGAGTCTACATCAGAAGCAGCACACGATATTTCTGATAGTATTTTGGCGGTGTTCAGTCCAGACATTGTTGTGAATGTAACATTAGATGTCGATGAAGCTTAGGTCACGCAAATATACTTTACCATTTTTTTTTGTTATGTGGGTCAAAGTATTCATTAGTGAAGAAGCTGATAGATTGTAATAAATTTTTTCTTCAAAAGATATCTAGCATAGATTGATGCAAAATGGAGAGGTCTCTAAAGCGATGGAAGAACATGTGGTGGCTGGAGATAATGGCCTTTGTCTGTTGATGACAAGGGTGGTGAGATCGTTGTCCACGAGACCAGGGCCTACGTGCACTGCAAATTGCTATTACCCGATTTATTGTGACATCTTTACAACGTCCTGGTCAGGAGCCTACTTGTGTAGCCCTTGATTGATTTTTAGCATGACTTGAAGCTATGGGGCTAAAGAAAGTGTGGTCGTTCTTTGTTGATGAGCTTCTGTGGTTGTATTTTTGTCCTTCAACAACTTCTCTCTGTGTTGCTCGAGTTCTAGCAAGAACAACTATAGACACCGTTCGTATTCATATTCCATCATCTTGCATAGTGGGCCAATTCCTTAGTTAAAAAGGGAATGGTATCTTCCTCTTACTTCTTTAAAAACAGTACAATGATAAACATGGCATTCTTCAAATTCTACTCACCGATGACAGAATTGGCAAATTCTTTGAAGGTGTTCATACATATTTGCCTACCTTAATGTCTAACTGATGTGAAGAGGTCCACAACTGCCCTATCACACTTCACAATGCATATGATAGACATATGTCCATATAAGAGGGCTGGTGATGAATCCATTCTCTAATGTGTGTAAAGTGTGCCTTCTTCCTACGAAGAGATGTTGTGGGGCTGATTCATGTTCTTCCGATATCCAAGTTGATAATATAGTTCGGATCATGTTTAGATGGGGACAATCCAAGCTGTATTGGAATGGGGGTAATGCATTTATGCTTATGCCATGCGACCCGAACCATTGTTATGTTCCAGCATACCAGCAATGATAATCTCTGTGCTTAATAAGTTTTTTGTATGACATAAGTGCCAACCTTGAGTACCTTTGTTTAGAAACAATGAGAGCCTCTTGAGGGAGAGGTTAACAACATTGATCCATCTAGACAGACATCTGTCATTGATTTCTTTCACATTGATACATCTAGGCTATCTCACGGTGCCCCAAAAACATCCTGGCCAAAGCGGATTCATTACTCATGATAACTAGAGCCATTTCTTTGTGTGGGAATGTCATGACGAGTAAAGAGACAGATGCATATGTGCATGTTCATAGGTATAGTATTGTTTACATGTGTGTGTTTAACCTGTGAGGCAAGAGGAACATAAGATGGTGTAATGAACTAAATGAAGAGTGTGTGAGTGAATATCGACTGACTTGCATGCAGCTTGCATGATAACTACCACGAGGAATATATTAGCAAGATTCACCATCATTAATGCTTTACAGTGACCAGGTTGGCTCCTCAACCGATTGGACTTATCTTACTTTATCCACCCATATATACATGTGCCTAAGCATGTATAGTACATGCATGCCACTCACCATATCCATTTCTATAATGTTATTTGTGCCATACCTGCTCTTGTGTCATACATACTCCTCCCATGAAATACACCATCTACTTTGCCTTTCCCCTTACATGTCAAAGGTCCGCCGAGCAAATCGTCTGTCCTACATTCACTGCATTTCATAAAGGATAATCTCCCACACTCATCTTGAGTGGGATCATGCACCTCTGAGTTGAGTCTTCTTAACTCTACTATCCCAATGGAAGTTTGGTTTACCATATTGCAACATGAACTGTGTGTAGCCTCCACCATTCCGCACCAATGGCGTAAGGTGTTTTTGCATTTCCACCACCCCCATCTTGAGTAATTGAGCTATGATCAAGATTTCAAGGTCCTTCATAAATGTGTGGAACATCAATCTACTTATGTATACCTATGAACATTGTTAGTGTGGGTATTATCTTGAGCACATGTGGTGGCAGTGTGATAGGCACACTGTAGTGACGAGGGAGTTTATAAAGCATCACACCCTAATTACGAGATGAATACATCTCATTACAAGAGCAAGTGGGCAATATCCGTCTTATGGATCCTACAACATGAGTATGGAAGGTAGCACAATTACCAATCAAGGAGAGATTTGTAAGAGAAATGTTGATGTATTGGAATGGAAAGTGACATGACTACATAGGTTTGGAATGTCAGAGAATCTAGATAATGCATGGATGTGCACACAATTATTTGTGGCACCATATGGAATTGGCATGTTGATTCAGATACATTGTACCGTGTACACTACATGTCCCACTGACTACTATTGGATCACCCTATGATGGCATACTACTATTTATATTTAGAAAGGACAACAATTTCAGTTCCAATGATGAGGTCCGAAACCTTATTGTTGCTTACTACTATTTATATTTTGAAAGGGCAACAATTTCACTTCCAAATATGTGGCATCAAACCTGACTGTTGCATATTCATCATTTGTTTATCATGGAAGAAAAGATATGTGTAGTTCTTAAAAGTTATGGCTGAATATAGGTGTTCAGCTTTTTGTTCTTCTATGTAAGGATTTTGGGCATTTCTCTTTCTTGTACAGGAAAGTTCGGCATAAAAATGTAGTCCAGTTTATTGGAGCTTGTACAAGGGCATCACAATTCTGTATAGTCACAGGTTTGCATGAACCACAATGATAATGAATATTGGCATTATTCATTGAAATTCAACAATATTTTCCTAATAGAAAATCCTTCTATAAATCCAACTCTATATATTTCTGAGATCGTGGATCAAGATTCTGCCTAATCTGTTTATCACTTGTTTATTCTTGTGTTACAGAATTTATGGCAGGTGGCAGCCTTTATGACTATTTACATAAACAGAAATGTGGAATTAAAATACCAAGGTTATTAAGAATAGCCCTTGATGTTGCAAAAGGAATGGATTATTTACACCAGAATAAAATTATACACAGGGATTTGAAAGCGGCAAACCTTCTATTGGATGAAAATGATGTAAGTTATACATTGATCATAGGAAAACAAGAAATTGTATTATTATTCCGTCTCCTAGAGCAATCAAATTTATATTCCTGAGATTTCTATAATCGAATATTGAAGATTGACATTGTTTTGGAATTGTGGATTTGTTCCTCTTTCAAGGCAATCATTTGGTATTAATTGTGACTGTTTTTATTTTGATGAGATTTAAGCGAATGAATATTTTTTGTGGGCATTGTTTTACATTTTTACTGCCCTTCCCTTTTTTAGGTCTTGTGGCAACCAGATGCTTCTATTTAACTTTTTGTGTATGAGTTGTGATCACTCACCAAATATCTAATTAAGTATTTTCATGACAATGAGAAGGTTGTCAAGGTGGCAGACTTTGGTGTTGCTCGATTCCAAACTCAAGGTGGAGCAATGACAGCAGAGACAGGAACCTATAGATGGATGGCCCCAGAGGTATGCCTTTATTACCACATCTATCATTTTTGGAAGCATAGGTCAAAAATTTATCAGCAATATTGTTACTATAGGAAAAAACCTAAACAATTAAAATTGTTGGCTGTATATCTGTCAAATATTGCCATATGTTTTGAATTTTGTATAAAACTTTTGTTTTTCAAAGATTTCCCGTTCTGGATAATATTGCGTTAACTTTATAATCTTCACATAACAGTTGTGTCAGCAGAAATTTATATATGTATTTCTCCAGCAAAGTCTCAAATTGTAGAGGACATTCCATGTCATCAGTGTCAAAAGTTAATTTGTACATGTGAATGAAATTAGAAAATTCAAAGGAAGGCAGATAAAGTTTGACAATATATGGCACATTGCTATTGCTGATAAGCAGATTCGTTCTTCCATAAATTTGCATTAATATTTGCCTATCTGAATTTCCAACTGATGTGAAGAGGTCTTGAGCTGCTCTATCACATTACGGGATTCACGAGATAGATGTGTATCCATATCAGAGGCTTGATGATAAATCCATCCTGCAACATGTGTAAAAAGAATGCCTCATAGGGTTATCTTCCTACCAAGAGATGTTGTGGGGTTGATCCATGTTCTTTCATTATCCAATTCAATGGTATTGGTTCAGATCACGCTATTGTTTTCCTCTTTCGTATTGTCAAAGGGGTACTACAATTAGGAATCAACATCAGAAAGACTTTGTTAATCTAGTTTTGGTTTTGCCATTTTGTTCCAGATAGAATAGGATAAGTGACTCAAATAAGTAGAGTAATTTTTATACAGATTTTTGTCCGACCAGATTGGGAGTTCCAAATGGTTATTATTGGGGAGACTTGTGCATAACCTACCACACTTTCTCATAAAGTTTTATGTTCCAAGAGATAAGGATGAGTTCTCTATCTACTTGAATGGGCAAATGATGGGGATTAAACATGGATAATCCAAGCTATATCGGAAAAGGGGTAGTGAGTTTGTACTTCATACCATGTAAATGGAACGATTATTGCATTTCAGCACATCAACAATACAGTGTTGAAGGTATTTTTGAAAATCCACAAGGTAACAAAAGTCTCCTTTATAGTTTTGTCCCTCAATAAGGTAATGGATGTTTAATATGTGATCCAAACTCGTGAACTCCTTTTTGAAACTTAATCTGATTGAATGACTACACTTTCTCACTGCCCATACTCTCAAATTTGACTCTAGGGTTGAGCCATTTTGTTTAGCCAAATAGCTGATAATGATAGCCCTATAATTTTTCTAGGTATCATGGGATCTCTGCCCTTGAATATCCATATGATGGTATATCTTGTCTTTCTATTAGAGAAGCCCGTGCATAAAACAAGAGAGGAATGGAACCGAACATGTTCATATGGTTCACACTAGAGTATTGGAAGGACTTAAAGATATGTCATTATTAGATCCTATGCATATATTTAAGAACGTAGGTCACTCCCTTTGAAAGCATCTTGTATGTCTTAAAAATATTCCTGTATCAAGAGCATCTTTAGAGGAGTTTCATTCAAAACCACACCTATGGCCTCTAGACAATACATTGTGATTTGATGCGGAGCATTTTCAAGATGGATGACACGGCTCTCTCAGGACTTAAAGTAATGCTTCACAAAGAATCACCATGTATTGTGCAACAAAGTGATCAATGTCGGGAAATGAAGGCAAGGATTAAGCAAAGATTACCCCAAAGATTTGGAAGAGATTTGCAATTAGCACAAAGATAAAGCAGACAAATGTGGAGATCAAAGAGACTCAGTAGACATTGAGAAGGTGTAATTAGAAATTCAATAGAGTTTAATAGAGGGACTCAGAAGAGATCAACGTAAAGAACCAGCAAACTTGAGTCATGTGCTGGATGAAAGAGTACTTGAAGCTGTGTAGTTTACCTTGTGAGAGGTCCTTGGGATCAATAGAAAGGAATTCCACGATGTCATCCCAGGAAATGGGAATGTACAGAAAGGAAATTCAATGAATATGCCAATGAATCCTATCACCAATGCCAAAGAGGAGTGTTTGAGATTTGGCACTATTTTTTAGAATTTTTATTTTCACAATGTAGTTAACTTTTTGTGTGTGACAATGTGCATCTGTAGAATTTATCTTTATTATAAAGAGTTGTGTAATTGCTAGGTTATCAGTCATTTACCATACGGACACAAAGCGGATGTATTCAGCTTTGGAATTGTATTGTGGGAATTATTAACTGGGAAGGTAATTCATGCAATTTGTTTGATGCCGTGGAACTTGAATAACAATGTTAGTATTTTAATTTATTCTTTATGTATGCCAGCTTCCATACGAGTCTATGAACCCTGTGCAAGCTGCGATTGGTGTTCGGCAGGTACTCTTCTCTCTTTAATATTTCCAAGAAAAGTGCCCCTGAGGTAACTAATAGTAATCCTTATATAATGAAAATAGTAAAATTAATTGATCAAAAGCACTTATGCTAGTTTTATAAGCTAGAAATCATTCTGAGAAATTACTCATGGTTATAGACTTTATGAGCATGTCTTATAAGTTGTAATTTACCCAGCATGAGTCATAGTGTGTTGATATTGATAGATTGAATTTTGGACACTACATGGCATCCATGAATGGTGCACGTATGTAGCTTTATTACTGCCCATTATGATCTTTTAGACATGTAAAGGTTCAGAGGTCACTTTGGCATTTTGAAAGCATTAATAATAATCTTTCATTTTATTCCTCTCTATTTGATGACTGCTGCCATATCCTGCATATGCTTTTGACCTGAGACAACTTCTGCTACAACCTGATGCTCCGTCTGCAGTTTAGTGCGTTGTATATATGATAGGAGGTGGGAAGATGAAGTTAGAAACAGTGGCATTCATACGCCTCTAAGCTCTTCAATTGTGTTGTCATTTTATCATGTATGAGAGGGGGGTTGGCTAGATGAAATAAGAAAGGGGAACATGCATATTCTAGCATTCAGTCATTTTGTTTGGTCCTTTCCTCATACCTTCAGTGTTGTTAGCTTTGTTCTGGCTGCAATTTGTTTGGTTCTTCTCTCTTATATTCAGTTCGGGTAGCTTTGTTCTGGTTGGTTTGGTTGTGCTTCTACCAGTTAGGCTGGTCCGTTATTTCGAATTGGTGCTCATGAGTTGAGGCTCTCTCAAACTCATCTTAATACAATCTTCACATAACATTGTTACTGGAGGCCATGCTCTAGAGATTTATTTAGAAGTTTCACCTTGAAAATCTCTAAATTGAAGGTGGTCCCCCACTTCGATTATATAAGGTTTGAAATATGTAAGTGAAGTTAACCGAAGAGATGTATATGAAAAACGACCATTGAGCGGATGGATCACATGTGATCTAATATAGGAAAGTCCTTGACAGATGAAATGCATGGCAAGATGCAAAGCTGGTTGTTTATTTGGCCTCCTCCACATGGAGAGAATGTAGGAAAGGCTGTAAATAAATAAAAAGAAAATAAAAAAGACAAAGAAAATGTTTATGTGAAATCAATTGTTCAGCTTGGCATCCTTGAACTGATAACTGTATTTTGGCTAACTTATCTTTCTCTTTCTTTCACTACTGCCAATTTGGCTTTACACCAAATAAAATACAAGATGCTCTACAAGATGAAACTAAAAGCTACAGAAGTCAAATGGTTGCCAGGGCTAATTTACAATTCCCATGAACTCAGAAGTATGGTCGACCCTTGTCCATGGACAACACCAATAAAAATACAAGATGTGTTACAAGATGAAATGAAAAGCAGTGTAAGTCAAATGGTTCCAATAGCTAAAGTCATAGCAGATATGTTGTCAGTCATTCTGTCATAGTTCTCTGCTATAAAAATATCTCTAAAGTAATGCAAAGAGGCATTAAGAGAGAATGTGTTTCAATTATATAGAAATATGTAGAAAAGGAAATGCAAACAAGCGTGGAGATGGCCAAAATTGTGATTTCATGAGGTGAGGATGCCCAAAAAGAAATCAAAAGAGAATGCACCTTTTTGAAGACAGTGGGAAATATTGAGGTTATGTTGAAGTAGGGAATAACAATAGATAAGGTGGGACTAATCAATGCCTGTAGAAGAATTCAAAAGGAAAACTTGACCAATGCATGTGAGAATTATAGGATAGGTAGAAAGGGTAGCCATAAAAAGATGTTGAGAACCTAGGAAGCCTTATCATGGTGGTTTACATATGCCTTATCATGGTGGCAGGGAATGTGGGAAAGGTGAGTGACTATAGAGCGGTGGCCTTGATAATTCTTTCATGGACCTGGATAAAAAAGGTTTTCCTTTCTAAAAGTGTGGCGACTCAAGGCTGAGTATATTTAGACAAAGATTTTATAGAGCTGAAATAGCAGCCAACAGAGAAAACACACCATAAGTGTGTATATCTGCCTTCGAGATTCTTTACAGAAATGCGTCAATGCAGGAACATCAAAATACCAGATGCGCGCAAGTATTATTCATAATCCCTAGCAAGCAAAGAAAGAAGTCCAGAGGATCAGGAATAGCGATATATTATTTAGCTTTTGTAACAATGGGCAATTGCAAGAAGTAGAACTTTATTAAGATGTTTCAATCCAGACAACATTTTCTACAACCTGCTTACACAAAAGTGTTGTACATGGGTCAAGGTTAAGATGCTTGTACATGCTGGAGTCCAATGTGGGGTGAGCTCAGTTGACTCCTTGATTGGTTCTCCATCCTGATACCCGAATTGAGTGGGTTCTCTCTCTAATAATAGGCCCATTTCCCTGGCAACAAACTATACATACCTAGACTTCAGACTAGATATATCCATAATGTTCAGTCAAGAAACTAGATTCTTAGAAAGTGGATATTTCAAGAATGTTCAATCAAGAAACATATATTAATGTGTTTCTGCAACCTGCAATTGAATACTCGTGCCTCTCCTGAACAGATCATGTTGAAGTTTGCAAATGTTTTCCTGCCAGAGCAGCCGTTGTCTTCCAACAAAGATGGGGGAATATCAACTGTTAGAGAGAGCACAAAAGAGGATCTACTTGTTCCTTTGATACAATGATGTGAAATAGACCCATGCAAGAGTAAATGGTGTATAGAAATGCTATGGTAAAATCATGCACTGCATTTGTCAGTATCAAAGTTCGAATTCCCAATGTAATGTCACCAGTTCTCTTCAAATTTTAGACTACACTGAATCTTTTCAATTGACATGAATAAAAAGAAGAAATTCATTCATGAAAGAACGGGATTAGGTGAATGCCAAGCCGAAAACAGGAAGGAGCCTATGCATTTTTCATGCCTGGAGTTCGAAACAGAATAATGGAAAGGCAAGCAAGTTTTACCTGACTTAGCTGAAAAGTTATTTTCCTTTTGCAAACTTCAGGAGAGAGTGGATGGGCAGCAGTTCACGTAGAGAACCTATGCATTTTTCATGCCTGGAGTTTGAAACAGAATAATGGAAAGGCAAGCAAGTTTTACCTGGCTTAGCTGAAAAGTTATTTTCCTTTTGCAAACTTCAGGAGAGAGTGGACTGGCAGGAGTTCATGTAGAGAACTGGTGTGTCATGTATATAAACAATTATCCAGTTGAACCTAGAAATCCTTGTTTCAGTAAACGCAGTGGTAATCATTAAGGGTCAAGATCACCCTGTTCTCCGAGCTGCATGCGAAGGTCTTTACTCACAGAACTGTGAATCAGATATAGCTTCTTGAATTCACCTCGTGTGTGCTAAATCACCAAATCCTGGTCTGAGGTTACTAGACCCCAGTGCATCTGGACATGATGGTGGTGACATGGAAGAGATGGATCCATTATAGGTTTGGCTGAATGGTTTTACAGTCATGCTAACCTTAATGGTCATATTTACTCATTCTGCATTGTGTTTCCGTTTCTTCCTCATTATTCTAAGATGATAGAAAAAAGTCAAAAAAAATTAGTGTTGGAAGAAACATACTCTTGCATGAGTTATCTTACTCAAAATGTCTGTTGGTTTATTAATCTAATTACTGAATGTTAATTTGCAAAAACTCTCCTTCTCAGAGGAAGAGCATTCTTATGTAAAAGTCCAGTTAAAACTCTTATGTATGGATAATATTATTCTATTTCTGGACTCCAGAGAGGTTTTCCAGAGAAACTTGGACATATTGCGCACTCTATTTTTCTAGAGATGTCTGTCATTATAACAGCAAGGGCATTATAACACCACACAAGCATTAGGTGCTAGATTAAATCATTAATTTCTCCTATCAGAGAAACAGGTGGATGCACAGGATCATATGAACAGGGATAATATTCATAGAAGCACAATTGTCTTAATGAGAGGCTGTCACAGTCCAACTCTCTGCACTCTATGTGAACCTGGACAGAATATGTACATGTGCAAATTCAAGAATCAGGGACCAAATGTGGTTGGTTTACAGCACATCACATTAGCTCTTTTTTGTGTTGTGGATACTGGAGGAAGTAGTATACCAAAAAGCAATCTAAGAGATTTGAGAGACCTCTATAATTTCTGGAATGGTACGGAGTAAAGCCTTATTGCCTCCTAAGATATATATTGCATTCAGCAAACAGGTAAGAGCTTCTGAGACAAGAATAAGCTTTGCCAGTTCCTTCATCCCCCCTGTTTTTCCCTCTAATAGATGACTGTTTTCTCTGTAAAGCAGCAGCACATCCACGTTGCATTTAGAAGCATGTAAATATGCTGATATTGTATTTTGTGACACATTTTACTCTGCAGGGATTACGCCCCAAAGTCCCTGAACACACTCCTGAAAAGCTGTCCTCTCTTATGGAGCAGTGTTGGCAAACCGAATCTTCTGTGCGTCCTGACTTCTGTGACATTTCTATTACTCTTCAGGAAATTGTGGCAGAGGTACACACCTTTAAGAGAAGAATCCTATGCTTAACATGGTTGTATGATGTATCTTATCATTAGTATTTGGTTTTGTAGGTGACTTTTGGTGAAGCTGAGCAAAAACAGAGAGAAAAGAGAACAAAATCTGGTTCCCCAAGAATTTGACTAATTGTTTCTAAGAATTTGTAGAGTTATATAAATCAATCTTCATTGCTGTGATATAATCAGTATAGGATACTTTTCTGAGGCCCCATCATAGTGAAAGTGAAAACATGTGGTCACAATCTGAAGGTCAGCTCCAGATTGCATCAAGCCACATGCATGTTTCTGGTAACTTTTCTCAATCTAAGGTCAATTGATTTGAGAGCATAACGTCAAATTCTTACTTTAGCTTTCAAAATGGTAGCATGAAAATCTTGCTCTAGCTTTCAAAATGAATGGTATCACACAACAATTACATTGAAGTAGCTGGTATGCTGATTTATTACATTGAACTTCTCATTAAAACAACCCTAACAGTGCCGATGTGCTTTACGAGATGTTGATGACACTCCTGGCATCAATCTGTTAGACTATCCAAATTCATCATTATTCTATATTAGGGCAGGTGATAAAATCGAAAACGTTTGTGTCTGCATTCAAAATTTGACATGGCAAGCAAAAATAGTCTCATTTCTACAACAAATTGTTAATGATGCAGCATTGATTTTTAGAGCTTTTATCTTTTTCTTTTGTCCAAGTGCATGTCATGAGGTTTAAATATTGCCTAAATGCTTTCATGGGTATGGTAAGTTGAGATGTGTCCTAATAAATAACAAATTGGACTCACTATTTTATTTGCTATTAATGCAATGGTAGCATGAGGGTTTCCCAAAATGTTGAGAGAGATCTTGAATTTTCTCATCATCTTGAGAGAGATCATAATAGAACAAGAGAATTTAAAGGGGTTGTAAAAACATTATTTTTAGCTCTTGTAAGGCAACATTTATGTGGTGAGGTACATGACCAATGACATATTGCAGTACTGCTTATTGAATGGAACAAAATTGAAAACTAGAACGAAAATTGAAGGGCCCAAGAAAGTAAGAGTTTAGTAAGCCTACTAGCACGAAAATGATTTGATGTGTGGTCTACTAGTACGTGAGGACTTATGAGCCCATTACCAATATGACATGAAAGACCATGTTTGGGCTCACCCTCAAGGGATGTTGGTTCCCCTCTTTCTTTAGTAAAATGATTTTGTCTCTAGTATGATTGTTAATTCTCGTTTGGTTTTCACTCCACCTCAATGGTTACCAATATGTTTGAGAAACCTTTGTGATGATTGGATCTCTATAGCCATATTTATTCTTCTTGATTGCATTTCCTGCTGTCCGTCCAAATGAACTTAAGGGGCTTTAATAAAAAGAAACCTCAAATAAATATAAAAGGATTTGAATTAGTTTTCAAGATTTCATGAATGTAAAGAAGACCCTCACAACTTTGCAAGGTGAATAAATGGAACCCTATTGACCAACAATTATGGCTCAAAACAGAGATAATGGAGATAGTATATGACTATTTTGCAGACAAAAAGCTTGCAAAACCACATTGTAAAATGTTTTAATCACTGATTATATAGTCCTTTTTCGAAGCTTATGTGTTACACAAAACCACATTGTAAAATGTTTTAATCACTGATTATATAGTCCTCTTTCGAAGCTTATGTGTTACACAAAACCACATTGTAAAATGTTTTAATCACTGATTATATAGTCCTTTTTCGAAGCTTATATGGTCATCACATTTGAGGATTCCTTGATCACACTCCAAACACCAACATCAACCACCACAAATCCAAACAAGACTTAGCCCCCCTCCAAAGAAAGTACAACATCCAACGGCCTACAAATTAGGTAAGAATATATGGTGCCCATGTGGCAAGACCATCATGAAGGTAATGAATGCCCATATCTTAACCAACCTCACAAATCAAGTGTGGATCAAAGTGCGACACTTAGATTCTCAAGCTTGCTAAAGGAAAATGTGCATAGTCAACAAACTATGATCACTTATGTCCTACCATCATTATTGTTTTGAGAGAGGGAGAATGGAATGGAATGGATATTTTGTCATCCATCACGAAACCAATAGAAGAGAATAGAATAGTTATTTCATATCCATGATGAGGGGTACACATGGAAGATAGTACTCATTGCTTCATTAAATATCTAATTGCTTATCAATTTTGGAGTTACATTTCTCAAATTTGCAAGTTTTACCACGGTGTTATTTGATGCCAAGACAACGGGTGTTCACACAATTCACACAGG
This sequence comes from Azolla caroliniana, assembly GCF_043228905.1. Taxonomy (NCBI): domain Eukaryota; kingdom Viridiplantae; phylum Streptophyta; class Polypodiopsida; order Salviniales; family Salviniaceae; genus Azolla; species Azolla caroliniana. The sequence continues at coordinate 4,841,245 of NW_028230447.1, forward strand.
TTGACCCAAAATCAGAGATGGAGATTGTTTTCCTATTTTTGAGGTATTTGGGAATGCATCATAATTGGGATATGTGCAATGCTTTTGTATTTGATGGTATGCATGGAGTTAAAGCATATATATATATAAAAGTTGAAGGGAGTACTAATGTGGAAATTCTTTCCTTAATGGAGTGTTCGCCTTGCCTATTGGCAATTCAACATTTTCCACTACCCATGTAGTTAGTGGGTAACACCCATTGTAAATAGTGTTTTCACACATTTATTAATATAATTGTGTGTTTTCACCCAAAATAATGAGAGAAAATAGAAGATTATGTTCTAGTTAAATGAAAAAGATCAATAACAAATGTGAAGAAAAGGAAAAAAAGTGACCTTATAGTCTTTACATTGCCCTTAGGCCTTTTCACACTTTATAACGTTGAACTTTGATCTCTATAGTTTTCTTATCTCTTTCTCCATTTAACTTATATGTGTGCAAAGCATGGCTTTACGATTGACCAAGGAATCGATGGATGCTACAAGAATTTCCAGTTATCTTGTACTGAAAGAGGAGACCACTTAAGTAATGGGTGATCTCTAGTGGATGCTTTATGCAAAACCAATTCCAAAAGCTATGAGTGTGGGAATAACACATAAATAACAAGGTTCAACTACCCAAAGGAGAGGTGTATTGGATAGATTAATTGTATATTGCAATGTGTGGGGTTCAATGAACTGAGAGAAATACATAATTATCTCAATTCCTAGACTCATAATTTTGCTTTTCTAGAGTAGAGACGAAAAGCTTAAATTGGGATATGTATTAGACATCATACTATGACCACAAAGGTTGCTTATTCGAAATCTACGTTGTACATTTAATGAATTTTGTACATTTTTACACATGCATGTTTTGCCCATGCAATGGTGATTCTTGTACCTAATCAAATAGATGCTAAGGTGCTTATCATTTTGTCTACATGGGCCAAATTTCGGTCCAAAATTTTCTTGATGAAGTTTAACATATTGCATATGGATTCTAGATACATATATATCTACAAAATGGAGATACATCTAATGCATATGTGTCATGGATAGATCATAAGCTCAAGCGACAAGAAAGAAGATAGACAAATGGATGAGTAGTATTAACGAAAAGACTCCATAACTAGTGTTGTTCACCTTGAATTCCTTCAAGGTAAACTCCTCTATTTATACTACATGGCATGCATACTTGTTGCACGCATGTGAATCTACAATAGAGCATGTAGGTATGCATGCATGTGCCAAGTGTAAATACTACAAGGGAGCAACTATGCATTGATGCTAGGAAAACAATAAGGACCAATTACATACATAATGGTGTACTAGATATATTGGTTAACCCATGATACTAGATTATAATATGGTCGTGTCAAGAGTTCGAATCTTGACATTATCCCCCCTCCTACGTTGCCTTCCCAAATCGGCCTCCATAGGACAAAGTATTGCAAGTGTCGACCGTGCCAACGCGAGTCAAGGATTTGGTCGACCTTGTATTCCTCCACTATCGTCAATTGCACAGGAGGTGGTGGTGGGGCCTGACGTCCTAGGAGTTGTGAAACATAATGGGGTTTGAGGAAGGAGACATGAAAAACATCATGAATCCGGAAGGCGACGGGATTGATGCACTTGATGATACGGAATGGTCCCAACTTCTTGTAATCAAGTTTCGCACATGGACGAGTAGTAGAGATGTGTCGACGTAACAACCAGACAACAACCAGACCATGCCTCCAACGACAAAGTGTGGAGTGGCAGATCGATGGCAATCAGCCTGCTTCTTGTATCATTCACTAGCAAGACTAAGCTCCAAGGATAAATCATTATGTAGTTCTTCCAAAATGCGGGCGCAATCCTCTGCCGAAGGGTTCACGAAGTGGTAGGAAGGGAAATGTTGAAGCGAGGATGTAAAGCATAGTTGGCAAAGAAGGGAGTGACGCTAGTCGATGCATAGACAGAATTATTGTAGGCGAATTTCGCGAGTGAAAGTAAGCTGACTCAATCATCTTGTTGGTAACTAACAGAGCACCGAATATACTGCTCAAGGATTTGGTTGACACGCTCCGTTTGCCCGTCAATTTGGGGGTGATAAGCAGATGACAACTGGACAGAGATGTCTAAAGTTTGTAGCAAGCGCTGCCAAAAGTGAGAGACAAACTGGGGTCCGCGATCGGAGATGACATCATCGGGGAGTCCATGCAAGCGTACCACATTGTTGAGTAGTAGATGCACTATTCCTTCTCCAGAAATGGCTTTGGAGCATGGAGTGAAGTGAGCCATCTTCGTAAACCGATCGACAACGACCAACATCGAGTCATAGCTATTGACCAAGGGTAGATCAGTTATCAGGTCCATAGAGATAGAGGCCCAGGGACAACGAGGACATGGAAGCGGTTGTAGTAAGTCGTATGGCCGATGATGAATGTCTTTGGAGCGAGCACAAACCTCACAACTCTTTATGTATTCTTTGACCAACTTCCATGGTTGTGGCCACCAATACCCCCGAGAGATTAGCTCAAGGGTTTTCGCGACCCCGAAATGACCCTCAAGTGGGTCATAGTGGCATTCCCCCAACACCCGAGTGCGACATGGGCGCTTTGGGACGTATAAGAGATGATCTCGGAACAACAAACCCTCTTGTATGGTGAAGGTGTCAATTGGTCGCCTTGGAGGGGTTTTGCAGACTATCTCGAATCTCGTTGGCGAACACATCGGTCTTAGATGCATCATTGATCTGTTGGAGTAATGAATCATCCCGCAACATACAAGTAGCAAAAAGATGCAATTGGTCGGGTTTCAACAAACGTCTAGATTGTTGAGCATAAGCAGCATCCCCAGGGCGGAGTGCAAGGTCAGCTTGGCGAGAAAGGGCACCAGCCTTCCCATGTTGGCCACTAGGTCGAAATACGATCTCAAAACTGTAGTCAGCGAGAAATGTCGACCAACGGGCCTGCCTTCAATTCAACGTACGAGTGGTGGAAAAATAAACTAAATATTTATGAATAGTCACTACCTAGACACGATGTTGTGCGTCAGCCAAGTAGGGTCGCCATTCTTCAAAGGCAGCAATGATAGCAGCAAGCTCCTTGTTGTATATGGGATAATTGATTTCGGATGCCGTGAATTTTCAGGAGTAGTAAACCACTAGGTGCATTAGGTTGGTGTCGTCTACCTGGGATAAGATGGCACCAATGGCGAAGTCAGAGGCATCGATTTCGACTTGGAAGGGTTTTGTGGGGTCGTCATGTGGCAACACCGGGGTAGTGATGAATGCGTGTTTGAGTGAGTCGAACACATTTTGCGCCTTCGAGGTCCATAAAAATGGAGTGCCTTTACGGGTGAGAGCGATAAGAGGTTGTGATAGGGTGGAAAACCCCTTGATGAAGCGACAGTAAAAATTTGCGAAGCCGAGGAAGGATTGCACATCTTTAAGTCACCTTGGAGTCGCCCACACCTGAATGACAGAGACCTTCTTCATATCCATGGTGATGCCAGTGGGCGAGATGATGTAGCCCAGAAATTTGATCGAGGTACAGTCGAACTCGCATTTCTCGCCTTTGGCATAAAGGCCATGCTCGCCAAGTTTAGCAAGAACTAATCGGACTTGGCGAGTGTGCTCCTCCACGTTTGGCGAGAAAATGAGAATATCATCGAGGTAAATGACAACAAAATGATCAAGATATTCCTGGAATATATCTTTCATCATATGTTGAAAAACTGTTGGAGCGTTAGTAAGACCAAAAGGCACTACCTTGTATTCGAAATGCCCATACCGTGTTCGAAATGCGGTTTTCCATTCATCCCCCGGCTTGATGTGTACTAGATTGTATGCTCCACGCAGATCAACTTTGGAGAAGACCAAACTCAGAGCCGATCAAGGAGTTCTGGGATCAGAGGTAACAGATAGCGGTTGCGCACAGTGAGTTTGTTGAGACCTCAGTAGTCGACGCATAAGCGTAGAGACTCGTCCTTCTTCTTCATAAATAAAATGGGGGCCCCAGCTGGTGACTTAGAAGGTTGAATAAATCCTTTCTCGAGGTTCTCATCGAGATACACACGAAGGGCCTTCAACTCTGGTGCAGACAACGCATGTAGAGGACCAAAGGGTGGACACGCACCTTCTTGAAGATCAATCGAACAGTCGTAGAGCCAGTGTTCAGGCAAACGATCAGCATTACATTTTTCAAATACGTCGGAGAAGTGTTGGTATTTGTCGGGAATAACATGGAGTGCGTTAGAAATGGTGCCACAAACAAACCCATCCTAGACCAATGATGCCCCAGAATCAAGTAAAGCAACAGACTGAATGGAACTAGAGTTAAACGAAAGCCATACCTCCAATGTGAAATTGCCTGATGGTCCGGCAATGGAACCAAGAGAATGTGGGCGATGGGAAATGTCCAGTTGCATGGCTCCTATTGCAACCGAATGATGTCGTTTTTCGGATGTTGGGGTCCGTTAGCTCGATGGAATTGTGGGCAATTACTCCTAGGACAATGGCGAATGACATGACCAGAGGCGCCACAATACATGCACAAGCCATTAGCCCGCCGAAATTGTTGTTCGGCATCAATCAATGGCCGAAATCGGGCTTGATCAATTTCCATGGGGACAAGAGCATCTGCCAAAGTAGGGGAGTGTGACGCAGTCTATAGGAGGGATGGTTGGGGTTGTATGACCAGGGCTTGTCGTGGAAGTGAATGAGGTGGAACCCAAGTTCGGCGCTCTTCCTGGTGAAATTCGAAAAGATGATTGTCACAATGGACTGCTTGTGAAATCGCTTGGGATAACGAGGTGGACTCTGGAAAGTTTAAGAGAAGATTCTTGACATTGCTTCGAAGGCCGCACCAAAAGTGATCAGCTTGATCATCCCAATTGACGTCGCATGCTAGTTGTCAAAATTCTGAAACATAGACCGAAGTTGCACGCGAACCTTGTTCGAGTGCATAAATCTTGTTAAGAGTTGTACGTCGTCGGTCCGTCTCTCCAAATGTGGCCTCTAACTCGGCGAGGAAGACGAGAAAGTCCTCCAATAGAGGTGACGAGGTTTCTACCAATGGTGCAAACCAAGCTTGGGCCGGACCAGAGAGAAGGGTGCCCACAAGGCCGACTTGTCGAAGACCATCTCCATAATGTTGAGGTTGTAGCCGAATGATAAGTCGAACTTGGTTGATGAACCCTCGAAAACGCGACCTCCTTCCATCAAATTTTTCTGGGAGGCTAACCTTAGGCTCAAGAAAATGCGACGAAGCTAGGCTAGATGTTGGTAGAAGATCGGGCTCTAGGTTAGGTTGTTGTGGGAGACTAGGCTTCGGGGGTTGTGAGGATAGGGAGGCACCGACTTGAAGTTCTTGTAAGGAATTTCGAAGAGCTTCATTTTCAAGCTGGAGTTGTCGTAAGGCTACCATTATTTGGCCTAACTCACTAGTTGAGTCGGACATAGCTATGGCTTATGAGAGGGAGAGCTATGAGGATGGTAAGGTGAACAAACTGTCACGAATAGATCATAAGCTCAAGAGACAAGAAAGAAGATAGACAAATGGATGAGTAGTATTTAACGAAAAGACTCCATAACTAGTGTTGTTCACCTTGAATTCCTTCAAGGTAAACTCCTCTATTTATACTACATGGCATGCATACTTGTTGCACACATGTGAATCTACAATAGAGCATGTAGGTATGCATGCATGTGCCAAGTGTAAATACTACAAGGGAGCAACTATGCACATGATGCTAGCAAAACAATAAGGACCAATTACATACATAATTGTGTACTAGATATATTGGTTAACCCATGATACTAGATTATAACATGGTCGTGTCAAGAGTTCGAATCTTGACAATATGGATCTTGTGTGTGCATGTAATGGGAAAGCATAAGTAACAAATATACTACTTAAATATCTACTTCAAAAAGTAAGATAATTCGAGATGGAATTTATGACAAGCCACATGTGCACAATGATAAGAGCTTCCAATATACATCTAATGAAATGTGTTAGAATAATTATTATAGTAATTGTCTCGTTTGAAACACAAATCGTACATTGGAATATATGACGAACCAAACTTGCTTGATATCCAAACTCGAGCCACAAATTATGATTTTATATCTTGCAGAAAAGTAGATCAAGTCAAAAAGCTTTTATAATAAGTATATCCTTGCCACGTCCTCAACTACACCAAGGATATTTTATAAAGAACAAATAGTAAAATTTTCATATGAGAATATAAACATGCTTGATGTCATAGTCCAAGACACATTCCTTTACCATGCAGCTAAATCATTAGAAAGGCAAAGACAATGAGGTGATCTTCCATAAAGCTTTTGACATTATGCTTGGCTCTCCATTTAAGGGCCATGTTCCTCTATTGCATAGTTTGCTTGATACAAAGATAGGAACAAAGTGGTGGACCTTAATACAGCCTGTGGCATGATGCGTAGCTCTTTAGTTACAGAAAAGGTTGCAACTTTTTGGGATTGGAAATTTTCGTTTACAATAATGTGTTCTGATGGCATATCTGCAGAATTGACAAATATGGCTCCCGAATTTGTGCATTAATTAATTAACAAGGCTATTATTACTATTATCATTCAATATTGGATAGCCTACATTGACTTAAATTCAAATTCATATAAAATGTTTTTCTTTTGATAATGTAATGTGCGTATAATCATTTCCAATGCTTATTTAATCATTTGAGATTATATTAGGGGTTATAAGATATGTGGGTGAAAAAAACAATCTTGAAATTGGATGTTGAGTTGAAACGATAGAAGCACCGATAACCTTTTGTACATTCATACAATTGAAATGACAATTGAAACTATGTCACTACAGCATTACAGGAAGCCCATAAAGAGAATTATTTCTAGCAACATGCCCAACCAGTCAGTCTTTCACACCCCCATAACCCTCATTCCCTTGGGTATGTAATTGAGAAGAAGTGGATGAATTGACCACATGTAGTTGCAAGACTAGCACGTAATCCAACCAGTCAACTAATCATATTGGCTATGAGAATGGTATATCATGTGTATCACATTGTTGAGAGAGGAGTTCTCTTTGTTACACTACTTGAAGATGAGTTGCAGTACATCAAGACTACTCTTCTTGTACAGTTCTCATGCTCCTCACCTTTTTTACTGGTGATTCACAATTTTTCTGATATTACTGTTTCAGTAACAATACAAGCATGTAGTTCACTGATTTAAAATTGGATTAATATAGCAAAATATTGATGAGAGCAGCAAGTTTTGAGGCTAATTGGAGTATTATCTCTTTTTTCTTCTTACTCAACTCTTTCATTCATTTCAGGATGAAAAGCTAATCTCTTAATTATTGAGTGATTTCACTACCTCAGCTATCAACTTTTATTCAGCTGAGTACCAAATGCAAAGTTAGGCAGTGTGAAGAAATCGAGGCTTGTATGCAAAGAGAAAGAGAAGCATGTATTTTCTTGCTCCTTAGGACCTAAGAGGACCTTAGTCCACTTTCCATGCTATAACAGCTACCCCACAGTGCCTTAGTGATCACATATCTTGCGAATAATGGAGACAACCTAGAACATAAGGGCAAAGAATATAGCTCCTATCCATATTCATGTAGAAAGTCCACCGTCCACAGTACTTATATCTTCTTCACCAGTTGCAGGCAGCATGTAGGATGCATTCAAAATTAGACTGAACATTGGAAACTATACAAGTACGAAATTAACGAAGCAAGTGCGCAAAGGAGATATTTATCAATCAATGCCATGTATTGTATCTTTCTTCCTTTTTAAATTCCCTTTTTATACATTTTTTAGGGTCGTCACATGCATGTATAATATTGGTATGGATATCCACAGATATGGGTCGGGTTGACATAGGCCTTAAATGTGTGCAATATGAAAGGCTTACATAGAGAAAAACCCCAGATCCTGATATTCGACACTACGTCTACTCAAGAACTCAATGAAAAATTAATGGGCGAGATAACAAGGAAAGCCGCCATAATTTCCCACATGTCAGTTCTCCTGGTCTTCAGCACATATAGGTAAAGATTATGAGCCCCAATTCTCTAATTGTGATTGGGTGAATGATTGGTCAACACTGAACAAGTAGATCAATTATACCCTTGAGGTCTTCAAAAAGGGATAGAATTATCAATTTAAAGGACCTATTTATCCTGTTGCCTACATGCTACATTCAGAGAGAAAGACAGATAGATGCTCATAGAATTTATCGCACAACTTTGTCTGGATGCACTCTATTATGGAAGGCACATATCATGATGGTCCAGGTTCTGCTCAGAGAAGGATCCCTACAGCCTTCTGCATTAGTCAGAAATTTCATCGAAGACCAGAGAAATAGCTTGTTCAATGGACGACACGAAGGGAAGAAGCTGAGGCCTCACATAAAACATTCCGGTCCACATAGGAATGGGGACACAACCTCACATTGTAAACACCAAGGTTCCAAATCACATAATCCATCCAATAAACAACATACCATAAACAAATGTTCCATAGAAAATAGCTATCTGCTAACTATGCCCTGACTGGATGCCTATGAACTGGATGGAAGCTTGGATGTATTCCATACTACGTCCAGATGCAGCTAGCATATTCTTTATTGTGTGCATTTAATTGCTCATGCAGTATCTCCAACACAGAGATAGAATATCCACTAGAAATGTGAAATGAAGAGATTGACGTAGTGCTCAAATGAGGGTGGCTAGCTTTTTATATATATCCATGTGATCGAAATATACCATTCTTATTATATAAACCCAATTCTATCCTTTTTTATTCTGTCATTAGGTTTTCATTTCAAGAAGAACTTTACCACTGTTCCACATGCTACTTCGAGGGAATCCAATTTCATCAGAAAGCTATTATATATCTATCTAGATATAGATAGAGATATATTCTAGGTCCAATAATCCTTAATTGAATTTTTGGTGTGTTGGATAGTAAAGGAGGAAGGAGTAATAATCTGACTTATTTGTGCACAACTGAAGAAATCCACTCCAGGTAACTAGAAAACCTGTATTAAAGAAAAAAGAGATTCTCTTGTACGCAAAAGTAATGTACAAAGCATGGTTGTTTTTAAGTACCTAGAAAATATACAGATAAAAATTATGAAAGAAGAGCAAGGGGGTAAGCATAGAAATCTCTCTTCGAGAGTTAGGCAAGTGGTTGATCACTTGCCAAAATATGAAAAACACTCCATGAGAGCAAATGTATTGCCACCTAGCACAAAACTTAAAACTACAGAAACGACCAAACTTGAAGATAACACCTAAAGATTAAGCTCCTTCAAATTGGAGCGTGACTCCAACATACAGAAAGAATATGATAATATCTATAAAACTAATGAGTCACAGGATAACATCTACGATTTTATTCATATGCACATTGACTACGAACTCATAGCACATTAATATCCTTTGGGCCTGCACATCAAGTTATATGCACGACATGAGTGATTGAGTGGATAAGTGAATGAGAGATGAAATCGGTATAAGAGGTAAATAACTAAAGTTTACACAACCTATCCATCACATTGGAAGTACAACAGGCCTTGCATACTGTGAAGGTCAGCGAGGAAACATTGGAATTAGCTTTCTTCCACAAATGGAAAAGAAAGAACAAAACATAGCAAAAAGAGACAATACACATGTTCACTGGGACTCACTTTTAATATTGAATTTAGGAAAAATAGGTTTGCAACACACAATCCATACAAACAAGAAGAAATAAGATGCTTATCGCTTCCAATGTTTTTTTCACAGCTAGCTTTTTATAATGATATCACAATGGTCTCTCTGAGAGGTTTTATTCTAGTACATTTATAAAATTATTTCATATATATTTTTAGTGTGCTTTCCATGAACTTTTGAAATACAATAAGACAAGATTGTATAACCTTTGTGAAACAGCCACAAGGGACACTCGTCTCCAGTGCTGTTTTTTCTGTCCATCATGCAAGTTTTTGGCCATTTGCTTGTTTTCTATTGGCAGAAAGAAAGAATCAAATTCTCAAACTCTGTTAGACAGAACTTTTTGTAAACTATCAGAAACTATCAGGTGAATTTTGTATTAGACTATCAGAAACTAATATATCATACATCATACATACAATATGTATGTATGTATGTATGTATGTATGTATGTATGTATGTGTACATAATATGATACATATATGGTAAATATAAATTGATACATATATGATATGTCAAACGCGACTAATCTAGAACACATAATATTTTTAAATGATAAATATTAAATAAATAACTTTTTCCCTCCCTCTCCCCCTACTTTCATGCAGTTCAATTGTTGCTCTGCTCTTCTCCTCCATGTACACAACCCTTGCTCTTCTCTTCCCCCACCTCACTGGCAGCTGCTCTACTCTGCTCCAGCGCCATTACTCTACCCTGTCAGGGTAAATACCTTTGATCTATTTCTACCCCTCCGCCAAACATGTGTGCATTTATATAATTCATAAATGCAGAATTCTTAGTTATTGCTCATTTCCTTTTTCTGTTTGCCTTAGCTCTCTTTAGCATTTTCCACTGGTTTCAAGTCTTGATGTTCCCAACACCAAAAAATGGTGTGATTTCTCTCACATGGTAAACAGAAACTTAAAAAATGCTCCCGGAAAGGCATATAGTTAGTTGACTGTCCCGACAAATAATATGCGTGTCATATAATTTGCTAAACTTTCCTTCACTTATGTCATCATGCATAAAAGTCTCCACTTCTTCGAGGATTTCATGCATTGCTTTATCCATAGGTAGAAATTCATAGGGAAGGAGGAAAAAAGTTAGTCTGACGGTGGAGAAAAGAGAGGAAAAAGGCTAGCATGACAAGGGAGAAGAGGGAGGGTTATTGCTTTTTATTTTATTACAAATATTACACATTCTAGATTGTAGTAGTTTTTAACATATTATATATGTATCATATTGTCTGTCTGTCTGTGTGTATCATATACTGATATGTGTATGATGTATGATATATATGTGTGTACATATACAGTGTTACATGTATAATAGTTTTTGATAGTTTAATGAGAAATTTGCCTATCCTTTGGCAATCTTAGTATAATTTTCCTATCGACTTTGATGGTTTGATTTCTTTTTTGTTGGTAAAAAACAAGCAAAATGGCCAAAACCTCGTTCAATTAGCATTAAGTTCTGATGTATATGGAGGCATCTAATCATAACGTCAAACCATAGAAAATCAGTGTAAGTTAGGTCCTCCATAGAATCTCTTAAAAGTTATAAGTAAGTGGGCTAAGATATCTCTCAAGGAGGTGGTACTTGGCAACATGGGTCATACTAGATAAGATATTTCTCAAAGAGGTGATACTTGGCAATATGAGCCATACTTGCCTTGCTCAACAAAACCTCTTTTGATGTCAACCTCAACATTTAGCTTTAGAGCTAGTGGAGAGTCGTTTTAGAGTGCTTAAATATGCCGCTCTCAAACTATGCTCAGTGGAAAGTATCTTCTTTAACTCTACATTCAGGTTTTGGTTGCTGAAATAGGCTTACATTGTTGAGAGCGTTTTTGGGTTGGGCTCTATCTTCTTGTATCCTCTTCAAGTAAATAGCAATAAAGAAATTCCAAAAAGGGTGCAAATCTATGGAACCAGGGTGTCAATTTCCTTTATCAAAGAGCACTCTAGCTCCATGACAGTGAAAGAAGTCTTTGTAAGGGCATGTGTCTTTGTTTATACATGATTTCTCAATGATGAAATTTTAGTTCAATTGGTGGTGTTTTACCCCCCTCTTGAAGTTCCATGGGCAGATCATAGATGGTCTGCGTTGCTTTTGGCCAAAGTACCTTTCGATACAAGTAAATCGTATAATTTTGAAAGAGATGAAACGTTGTGCTTTCTAGAAAGAAAATTTGGCTATCTATCACGTATACATACGAAGGATTTACTTGAGGTTTACTGAGAGGAGAATAATGGGCAAGGTAGATATTGTATCTATTAAGTCTTGGCTTTGTTGATTATTTCCAATTGTTTGTCCCTCCCATCCATGGAAGCTTCAAGCATTATATACAACACACTTACTCATGAATATGCATTTCTTTTAGCTAACCAATGATGTTGCTATTGATCAAGCACCTTCTTCATGGTAAGTGAGAACGGTTTTGTCATGATCTCTCTACTTGCAAAATGCATAAAGGTTTGTAATTCTAGTGAAGATTTTGTTGCTATATAATTTTTCTTCTGATTTCTCTCATCTTCATCAACGATATAGTTTTACAAAGAACACTTATTTCTTATTTCCTTGCATTTTTTTACAATCTCTTTGTTTACTTCAGAGCATTGAACACTGGGTAAAATTATCTTGCTTCATCTCTTTTTGAGGTGGCTGCTCTTGGTGGTATCTGTTTGATGGATTCCTTCCATGAGATTATACGTATCACAGGCTCTCATTTTGTTTTGAACACTCTATTGTACATACTCGACAGTCTTTTCTTCACTGTCTATTAATCTCTACTGAACTGCAATAATCTATGGAGTACATGTATGATAAGGTTGGCTGTGACAAGATGCAAGGGGGCACACAAGGCATCCAGATTATTAAATGCAGATGTCTTTGACATGGGGAATTTCACTCACATAACAGCCAGCTAGCAAGATTAGAGTCCATCATTCTCAGAGGTTGTATAAAAAAACAAATGGTGTTTCCATTTCCCAATGGATGAGTTGGGATCTCATGTATGAGCAAAACGAAGTAGGAAATGATGTGAGGGCATACCTGATCAAGAAATTCACATCCATTATATATTATATATCATGACTTTCGTTTGAAGCAGCCAAGTTGTTGAGGCGCTGAAGGCTCAAAAATGCAGCTTGGCAACCAAGCCGACCATCTCCATGAGCAACAAGGGAAAGGAAAAGTTGTTGTGTCAAGGCTAAACCAGGAAAAGATGATCCCATGGCCTGACCCTCTTTGATAGCTGTGCCAAGGTCCTTGACCATATTCTCTGCAAATCCTCCGGGAGCGAAATCCCTCTCTAATATCTTAGGACCATAGACATCCATTATCTTAGAACCAGCAGCACCTCCTGATACAGCTTTAAGAAACAACCCCGGGTTGAGACCCGCTTTCTCGGCATAGAGGATGCCCTCAGAGAGTCCCGTGCAATTGGCTGCAACTGAGATCTGGTTTGCGAGCTTGCAAGTTTGGCCTGACCCAGCAGGGCCCATGTAAGTGACCTTGCCCATACATCTGAAAAGAGGATTGAGCTTCTGGACAGCCTCTTCATCGCCACCGGCGAAGAATGAGAGGGTGGCATGGCGAGCACCGACATCACCTCCGGAAACAGGGGCGTCAACGCAAGCCACGCCTTTGGAGAGGCCGAGGTCGTAGAGCTCGCGGGCTAGGGAGGGCTCGCTGCTGGTGCAATCCACGATGAAGGAGCCGGGCTTGAGAGCGGACAAGACGCCCGAGGGGCCGAGGAGCACCTGGCGGACATCGGCGGCCGAGGTGAGCATGGTGAACACTACATCGCTGCGCTGGGCGAGGGCGAGCGGGGAATCAACTAGGGTGGCTCCCAGGTCACCCAGGGGCTGAGCTTTGCCGGGGGTACGGTTGTAGACTGTGACTGAGAGTGGGGGTAGTAGGCCAGGGGCCTGCTGGAGGAGGAGGTGGGAGCACATGGGTAGGCCCATGAGACCAGTGCCAATCCAGCCCACCTTCAAGATACCAGGAGCAGCAGCCATGATCATCAACAGAACCTACCTACTTCCCTCCCTCCCTCCTTCCTTCCTTCCTTCCTTCCTTCCTCTGCCTCTCTGCCTCTCCTCTTCCTCTGTCTCTGCCTCCAGAATTTGTAGGAATAGGTAACGGTTCAGGTTCAGCTTTACCGGTTAAGCTTAAATCGGTTTGGAACCTGTTCCCAAACCAGTTTAGTCAAGCCGATTAAGCCTTAAACGGCTTGTCCCAATTCGGTTCGGTTCGTCTTGAGCCATCCCTATCCGAGCTCAAACCGGTTAAGGAAGATCAAGCCTAAACGAGCCGAGAAACCATTTCAAAACAATGTAGCGGTTCACTTCAGGCTCGAGCCGAGTTGAGCTGTTGCAGTTTCCTATCCATAAGCATATATGTACAACATATGTACATATAAATAGGATGAAGCCCAATGGATTGCATCAACCACTGATGGGCACCCCCCGGATGGCCGTAGGATGGGATGGGTGGATGCATTTGGCTGTATTGACCACTAGGATTATGTTCAATTCGAACACCTCTAACGAACCAAAATGTCCAAGAGAAACTTTTTGACCACAATGAGATGCAATTTTGTGCAGGGGGTGGTAACACACAAGGGATGCCAATAGTTTAAACATCCATGAATATATATGTGCTTGACTCTGGATTTGTTGTGTGTTGTGTGTTGTGTGTTGTGTGTGCATTTTTCGCAACAATAAACTTACTAAATGTAGTAAATCCACTACCATGCCTCTTGTGGTTGTGGGCAGTTCAATAATGAAATCCATAGAGATATTCTACCGACTTTGCATTGAGCATTAGCAATTATTGCAACAAATTGATTACCTCAAAAGATGTGGACATTGTTCAATCATCCCAATAATTATTGTGCATGACTCACTAGGACGCTCATGGAGGATGTGCCACCTGAAACAAAGTCCATGGCAAGACACTCTCTTTGTTCTCACTTTGCATTGAGAATTTGCAATGGTCATAAGTTGTAACAAATTGCTTGCCTCGAGACATGTGGAAATTGTTTCACGCATCCAAATATTTCTTTCACTCTAACTATTGTGATGCTCGTGGAGGATGTGCCACTTGAAACAAAAGTCCATAGGGAGACTCTCTTTGTAGCACAATATAAAGGAAGAATGAAGATTTAGGCATAATTCTTACAATTTATTTTTATTTTTTTGGGGGGGGGGGGGGGACAATGGGATCCCGTCATCTTTATACTTACGTACCACAATATCCTATCTATGCATATCGCACTAGTGTCACCCACAATGCCCAACTAAACCACCAAATTAGTTAAAATTTAGGGATTCCTAGCCCTCGATACTCACACATGTATCTTCCATTCATTCACATGAATTTCTCTAGGATGTAACATTTATTGTCCCTACACTAAAAGAATGGTGAATCATCATAGATAAAATACATGAAACTCCATAGCATCATCTAGATATGCATTCCATAGCACCATGTAAATATTTTATTCCATAGCATCATGTCGGCTTGTCTTCTACCAACTCCATGAATTTTAATACCAAGTTTCCATTTTCCCCCATTAGCTTGAAGATAATATGCAATAGAGGAACAATTTTTTATCTACAATTTTTGGAATAAGACGACATAGTCAGCTAGTCATATGCAAATCCAACTCTCTTTTTCTGATACAAATGACATTCTCAATGCCTCACTGCCTACTTACATTAGTTTAGGGGGTCCTTTCATAACTTTTCTACATTTTTGAAACACAGCAACCATATGGACCCTAAAACACTCTCCTTATGAAGCAAAGTAGTGTCTGATAATTTCAATCAGTTGTCTTAACATACAAACTGAGCACCAACAAAGACATTACAAAATATGCAAGCCAAAGTTGGACTATCTTGGAACACTTATTTTACCTTGCTTCAAGATCAAGAATAGCAAGAAATTTTAATATTACTAGATTGAATAATTTCATATGCATGACAATTCTGATTCTATGAGAGATAACGTGTATTACAAAAGACCAGGTTAACCAAGGTAAAGCATAGCAAAGAATGGCATCATGTACCCAAGAATTACTCTTATACAAAACCTAAGAATGGCATCATGAGCCCAACTGAAGGCTCCTCTCAATGGGAGAAATGGCATTTTCTCTACTTCTTCCTCCATGACATGAGTGAAGACCACACTTTGATCGATTAAATGAAATGATAATCAGCATTACAACATGTGAAAGTTGGAGCACCATTGTGAAAGCACAGGACTAGAGAACAATGACCACACAAAGGGAAAACATTGCACGAATCAACCGACCCATACAGGTGCAATATCAGAAGAAAAAGACACTAACAAGTTACATCATTGCAAGACTGAACCGAATTGTAAATTTTGATCTAACATAGCTGGGTCTGTGTGTGGAGCAAACACGAAGCATGCATCATAGAAAATAATAGTCTATTGCCGAGTTGGCAAGAATAATCCCAGAAAAACTTTCATTCCACTGTTTCGAGGTTCTTACTAGCCTCTCCACATATTGAAAGAGCTGACCTTGTTAGGAGTGGCCACCACAAGGGGTGCTTCATCTGGAGATGAATCCACAGTAAATTTTTCATGCATGAATTTGCTGTCCACCACTGAAACCTCACGGAGAACCACCTTGTAGCAATAGCAACACTTGAACCCTTTTGCATTCCGATAGCACTCATGAAACTCATCTCCCTCTTTTACCCTCTGGAAATTCCAGATCACACTGAATTTCCCAGCAGTTGCCACGAGATGCCGCTCATGTTTCCCACTTTCTGTCACCTGTTTCACAATTCATATGAAACAAAATGCACAAAAACAATAAGTTACATGTTCAGTGACAACATGAAAGAATATTGCCTTTGTATGTCCATCAAATTTTAATAACAAAGAGAATGTATAAATATAATGATAGAAGGGTTATTTCAAAACGCTTATGTTTTATATTAGAGGGCCATGGGCGCAAACATAAAACTATGGATCTGATATTATGTTTCATAGTTAAAGATCATAGTTTAAACAACATTTTCCCCCTTACACAGCATTTGCTAATTCATTTCTTAGTAGTCACCTATCTACCACTTTTCTCCCAAGAATTTTGCTTTCAGAATTCACTTTCCACAAGCTTAGATAGAAAATGATAGAATTATCATTTGTAAGGAAATTTTAAAAAAAATGATTTGGAGATATCTTACAAAGATAGAGAGAGAAAATAGTTTTTCCATACCAAATGAACATGCATCAACCATTGGTACTGTCAAAAAGTGTGGGAAATAGCATAAAAAGGTGTTCATGATTAAGAGAAATGAAAGATTTCTTAAACCCAAATCACAAGATGTTGCAGTAAACACTGTTATTCCTACAAATATTGTAGATGTAGAGAGGTACACAAAAATCAAATAGTAACTGGATTAAAGAAAATGTCACCCACCCTTACAAGAAAGAAAAAAAAAGACTCAAATAAAAGAGACAAATGCATGGCAAACATGGCTTTATTGCCTACAAAAGAACTGAAAATACAAGCCTATGCATTCATTTGTCATTCCTACAAAAGATTCACATGACTCCACTATCACTTCTATTATCGTTTCTACAAAGGAACTAACACAGAATAAGATTTAGCACCATGTTAATTCTAAACACACAGGGAAATTTTAAATGAAAAGTGAACCAGAAGATGGACTCACCCAAGAGAATTGACCATTCCGTAGCTTACTATCAGGTCCAGCTAGATGAGTATCAAGAGGAGTGAGCTTAAGAAGTCTGGGAGGAGCAAACTTGTTGCCACCTCTCCCAGAAAACCCTGTCTTCGTCTTCCCATCTTTATCCTTAAACATCGTACTAATAAGGATGAGGTAGCTATCAGTGGTAGCAAGAACCCATTTGCCATCAAAGGTTACATCAATATGAGTGATCGGTGAGCCTAAACCAGGGAAAGCAGTCTTAGCCATCCTCATGGAGCTATTGCCATACAATCGAACTTTCCCATCTTTGGAACCAACAGCAACAAATCCATCGCCTGTAGTCGCGAAACACTGGAAATTTGTGCCCCGTGTGAACTGATGCCCATCAGTCCAGTTCAAGACAGGGCTAGAGATGTCTTGAACAATGCCATGCCGATCTCTCATGTCCCATCGGCACAACCTGTTGTCATCGAGGCCCAGGAAAGTAGAACCAGACACATCAAGCTGTGCACCTTTGCTCTCGTTGGTCATGTCAAGCATCGTGATGGGGGTGCCATCCTTCTCGAATTTCCACTCGGCCACAACTTTGCCTGTCGGAAGGTCAAGCTGATGGACACCAGAGGAATGCAGCTTATCTGCCGCAGGGCTTAACAGCATCATATTCATCTCTCCCCTCATTAGCATTGCTTTCTTTGGAGTTGAATTTGAATCAATCCCTGACATTGTCTTCTCATACTTCACAGTCGTTCCTTTGCCACGTACTCCTGATGCCATATTCTTTACTGCTTCAATACCATTATCACTCACCAAGAAACTATGGTCTAAAGCTCCCATCACTAAACTTTGAATACCTCCCGAGCTTGTCTCATTAAAGGCCTCTTTCAGATCCTTCTTCCCTAAACCAGGGTCTTTCTCAAATACCCCATCTTCTGCATCTTCCCAAACAGACTCGTCTGCCTTGTGATCAGGGTTTGCCCAATCCATGAAATCCTTCCCAAACACTTTCATCTTGTTCTCTTCGGTTGCTTCCAGAAGGTAAGTGTTCTCGAAAGTGCAGTTAAGAAATTCGGCGACAAAGTCCTTGTAGTCTTCTAAGGTGAAGAATTTGAGGGCCCACACACCTTTGTGAACGAAATCCGCACGAAGCTGCTCATCGAAGTACTTCATCTGAAGGTGAGAACCCACACGAGCTTTCACGTTCTGTCCGATCTGAAGGTTCCAAGATCGGAAACCACCATCGCTGTCAGAGAAATCGTCTTCGTCTTCGTCTTCATCATCATCTGAGTCATCTGCGGATTCGCGATCTCTGACAAATTTCCATCTGACGAGCTTTTCGGAGACGATCCACTGTGCTTTAGGAGTGTTACCACCAACATGGCGATAAAGCTTGGCGGTCTGCTTGGCGGCAGCTGTAGCGACAGCAGGGGTGCGAGAGCCGTTGAGTGAGAGGGAGCTGAGGCTAAGATCTGCCAGGAGCGATGGCGATGGCGAAGCAATCTGTGCAACGGAGGGGGAATAAAAGGAAGCGGAGGAGGGGGAGGTTTCAGAGAGCTTGGTGGGGGTAGAGGGGTTGGAGGATGAGTCATCTTCGCTGTCTGAGACGGATAAGGTCCCTTCTCTGCTGTTGGAAGCTCCCATGGAGGGTTATGGTGAGGAGGAAGCTTTGTGGGCAGGTATGCAGGCAGGCAGTAGAGACAGAGAGATATGGAATCAGAAGTTATGTCGATCAATGGACGGATGGATGGATGGATGGATAGAATCAAACAGACACACACACACACACACACACACACACACACACACACAGAGCGAAAGAGATACGCAGGCAGAGATGAGAAGATACTCAGAGAAATACACAGAGAAATGCTCAGGCAGGATCCGCAGAGAGAGAGAGAGAGAACTGAAGGGAAGGGGGGGGGGCAGTTGAAGCGGGAAAACAAGCTTTCAAATTTTGAAAATTGTGTGTGTGTGAGGAAAGGGGAAAAAAAAACAGACAACAGTAAGCAGAATTAGGGTTTCCAGTTCCACATGACACAAAGAAAATACATACATACATACATACATACATACATACATACATACATGCATATAGAAGTTAGTTAGGTAGTTATAACTTATTTCCATCCATGATGTCCTTATCTCTCTCTATGTCCATTGTCCATCCATGTCCATGTCCATGCAACAGCAGGATATGGGTTGGAGTGCTGCACCCCAGATGGTGAAAGTCCAGTAGCCGGACGTACGGCTGGCTCACGCTCCAACCCGAGTACCATGGGGCACGCGAAATCCCGTGTGAATCAGCAAGGGACGACAAAAGGGCCCACCCCTTATTCTTCCAAAGAAAAACAACGAATAGATTTTTCTTATGAATGGGATTTTCTATTCCACCCCCTAAGCTCCATGATTTGCGCATTGATAAGAAAATAGGGGTCTCTAACCATTAATGTACATACATATATGTTTCTTGATCCATTCACCCATCATCCATGCTTCTCAATGTATCCATCCGATACACCCTGAAACTACTTCGCCCGCTCTCTCTCCTGCTCTCTAGAGACTTACTCCCCCAACCATTGGGTGGGAGTTTCCAAACTTGAACCCAACCAGTTCCTAAACCGTTTAAGGCGAACCAGTTTGGCCTAACCCGTTAAGCATAAACCTGTTTAGCCAAGCCGGTCAAATCGGTACAGTTCAACTTGAGCCATCCCAAACCGAGCTCAAACCGATTAAGGAAGCTTAAGCCTAAACCCAACCGAACTGAATCGTCAAACCATTTAAAAACGGTTGAACGGTTCGTTCAAGCTTCAGCCAAGCAAGCTGTTGTCGATTCCTAACCGGGTTGTGGAGCAAATGCCAACAAACGATGACTACTCTCATGCTCGTCATCAGCTTTCAATCGTGACTTGTACCTTACATAATCCTCCTCCCCCCCCTCCCAACCACTTCTTTGAGAAAACAATAGGTGCTTATTATAGAGAGTTCCCTGAAAGAAACTACATGTTATATGATAGCCACTCTGCCTAATTGTGGATACATGAACTATAATGATATATGATGAGTGAATCAACATTTCATCGTTATTGGACATTGACAACAACCTACCGACATGACAACCTTATATTTATATCTGCATTTGAGGTTGACATCAAATGCTACGAGGACATTGCCATCTTGTCAACTCGTTTCATTTGGACCACCCCATAACATGGTCATTGTAATGAGTGGTTCCTCGTTCTCGATCTCGAGTTCGTACATCGAGGCCCTCCACTCTCCCCTTGCCTACTGAAATGATATTTCTTTCATCAGGGTTGGATCAAACAAACTGGATGCTCCATGACAAGCAAGCCTCGCAACATGAACATGGTTGGAAGAATTGGTGCATGTATATGTCAATCAATGACAAGTAATGGTGTCGTGAGCAATGCATGACAATAGCTTAAATTCACCCTTCAAGAACGCGATCCACCATGTGTCCTCTTTACAACGTATCACCCCAATCATGGTGGATCGTCACTAAGATGACACAATTCGTTCCAGGCATAAAAACTTGCAATAAATAGTCAAGAGACATGGGATATGGTTATGTGTGTGAAATATTTAGCCTATGAAGACTAAACAAATCTTCGAGCAAATGCACTCCTTCGTATACATCAGGTGGTACGTGCATAATTGTAAAACATAACTCTTTAACCTTAGGGCTACGTGCAAGCTAATTCATAAGGGGGGAAGGGTGTTAGACCACCCCATTGTGAAGGTGAGAGGCAATTTTGAATCCTCCATCAACGTCCCATGTTGTTGAGTTCAAATGTGGATTGTGCCCTGGGTTTGAAGAAGAAGGATGAACACATGTACGAAGCTAGAGCTTTGCCATACGATAAAAGTCTCTCTCCCAAATAATAAAAATGATCCCCTTCACGAAGGTAGCTAGCCTTCTTATAGAGGCTCAAACCCTAGGCCCTTGTATAACGGGGGTTACAACTATGTATTTAGTAAAAATTCATTGTGTGGAAAATAATGCATGCACATATGTGTTGTCTCATATTGGTGGAGATTTGAGTATGACATTCAGATTATAGTGACCATCGAACAAGCCATCCTACTTCTAGATCCAATCAACATTATAAATTATAATACTTAATCTCTAGATCAATCACACAAGTAGAGAATACAACCCTATGAGACAACATAGCGGTAGTGATCAAAATCGACGGATACCATTTGCAATGCAACCTTCCAATTTTGTCATTTTCACACATTGCCACTTCATCCTTGATGATCCCAGGTTTTATAGCATCACCCGAGAACTCCCATAAATTGGCCACTTTCCATTTTGTAAATCATTTTAGAATTTCAAGCACCCAACAAGGTAAGAAGATTTTGCAGTCATTAGTTTTTTATACCTTGCATCTAATGTTCCAAGTACGTTTTGGCAATTTGTGGTTGGGCATATCCTTGTCTTTTGTGATATCCTATGTACACTCAACTTTGCATGGCCAACATCTCTATAAGCTCAACACATTGTTTCTAATAGCAAACGAATCTAGGGAATTGAGGATTTAACTCTTAGCTATTAAACACGAGAAACAAATATTGAATTCTCACCGTGTCATTGCATGCACTACTAAGTGAGAGACCGCCACTCCACACTTCCACTCGGTAAAACAAAATGCTTGGGACTATCACGACACAGAAAATGACATGCTACAAGGGGAGACAAAAATAGATATAAATTTTGACCATACACATGAAAGACCAATTAACAATTGATGATGAGAGATACCAATGATGATTATACGAGATTTGTTTAGCACGTCCACGTCCACCTGTCCTTGTTCACATGTTCATGTCCCTAATCTTGTTCTTGTCCACATCCATGTCCCTAACCTTGTTCTTGTCCAAATCCACCTTGCTTGTCGATATCCTCGTCCCAGACCCTGTCCCCGTTCGTATTCATGTCCCTAATTTGTGTCCTCGCCCATATATGTATGTGTGTTCATGTTTGTGTTTGAGTCCATGTCCATGTCAGTGTCAGTGTCAGTGTCGCTTGTCCACGTCCCCATGCCCCTCCGCGTTTGTGTTTGTGTCCAATGTCCACCCCGTTTGAACGCAAGGGGTACGCAATGTCCTCACCCATATATGTATGTGTGTTCATGTCAGTGACAATGTCTTGTGTCGCTTGTCCACGTCCCCATGCCCCTCCGTGTTTGTGTTTGTGTCCAATGTCCACCCCACATTCATGCCACATGAGATTTTGTTTGAACGCAAGGGGTACGTATGGGAAATTTGGAAACCCTAGGGGCAGCCCTCGAATTTTGACCTAAATTATTATTGGTACATATTTGCTTTTCAACAGACACAGTCACAGTCAGAGACAGAGAGACAGAGACAGAGACAGAGACGGCGCCATGGCTAATTTCGAGTCGGCGAATGAACGCCTGAGAGAGCTGGAGAGTCTCAGGAGGAGCCAAGAAAGCGTCATAACGAAGATCAACAAGATCCACATCCGGCTGCACAATACCAGTCAGTATCTCTCTCCCTTGCTTCTCCTTCTTGCATCAATGTCTTGAAAGGTTTAATCGCACACACAGAGATCAGAGAAACGTTCTTAATACACGGGCTAACGTGGAATCTCTCCACTTGAGGCGGAACCTCGTCAAATGTTGTTTTTTTCTTCTTGAGCATGGATTTTTTCTGGTAGAATTCGACGTTTTCTATTGAATTAAGTCGAGTTTTGTGGATTGTGTGAAAATGTTGTTACATTCCATCGTATTACTGACACAGTTTCCATTTTTAAGCTCTATGGAACTTCACACGGCCAACTTCTCCTGTATGCTTGCATTCACCCCCTATCTATAACTGTGATTGGCTGGTCAATCCTTTATGCTTGCGTTCACCCCTCTCTATACAAGTGATTGGGGGGTTGATCAAGTTATCAACGGGATCATCAACTGTATCATCACATCAACTCACTAAGCTCTGATACCATTCTAGCAATTGTGCAGGTGGGGCAATGAATTTGACATTGGCGAGTTTAGAAATTGCTTTTGTCACCCACTATAAATTCAATCCACCTCGTGTCTTCCTTAGGTTGTGTTCTTAATAAATTTCATGGATTCCGCTACCCATGCTCTGGTGGCATGACAATGAGCAGGTAAGACACTTGCATGTGGTGATGATGTTTTATAGCCCTTGTGGTCATGATCTACCACCAAATCCTATCTGTGCACACAATGCACTCCTCAGTTTTATCTGACTTCCATTTGACTCCATTTGCATTGCGTGCTTCCATTGGTCTGCTCTTCCTTAAGCTTTGATTACCTTGAAGTATTCTTCATAGCTGTTTATGAAGTATGTGAAGCTTGTTCTCATGCTTATTGGATACCCATATTTTGATGGATATGTTGTGTATTTCACATGACCCCTAAATAGACAGAGGAGAGGCTGAATGCACAATGCATTGACACTGGGTTACCTTGAAGTACTTGCCATGATCATTAGGTAAATAGGTGATGCTTGTTGTCATGCTAGTAAGTGCCCCATATTAATGGATATGCTATTTATATAGCCACAACGTAGGCAAAGAAGAGGTTTGGGGGTATATATAAAAACTCTACTAAATGTATATAAATAAGATGCACACAATTGCTTTTTTATGGGTCAAGGTACAAGGCAGCTCCATGACCTTCTTTCTGGTTGAATCCTGTAAACCGCATCATGAAATCTTCTCATTGTTATGTATTTGGAGTTGGTAAGATAGAGAAGGTATAATAATGGTAGTTGGTGATGTAAAGGCAGTCATAATTGCTGCTCGATGTAAATGTAAATGTTAGAAACGGAAATGAATTGATATGTGGGCCCATTTTTATGGATATATATAAGAAGAAGATATCCGGTTCAAACTGTCAAGGGCTGAAGCAAAAGCCAGTATTGAATCAGAAATGGAAAATGAAGCGTGTGTGTATATATATATGCACACACACATATTGAAGATTACAGGCATGATGCATATAAACCTTATAGCAACTTCAAATAGGTAAGATACAGACTATAAACTTCATTGCAAATCACAAAAGAGATCACAAAATTGTTGTATAAGATCCATATTCTATCCTTTGCATGGCTCGAGTTTGGGCAAGAGTAAGAAGAGGCAGGGAATGGAAATTGGGGTGAGAAAAAGAACAGCAAGTAGGTGGAGACTCGCAAGCAAACACAAACTATCTGATTGATTAGTGGACAGAGAGTACCGGGCTATCAGGCATTGAGAGTATACCCATGACATTATAGAAATCCAGATCCACTATGAGCAAGAATGTTTTGGTTCATAATGGTTCTGGATTTCTATAATTTCATGGCTACACTCTCAATTTTTCTAAGATCTTTTGTTTGAATATTTATAGTTACAAAATCGATTAAATGTCAGGCCCAGATGTAGCTGAGAAATATTCAGAAAAACTGTGGATCAGACTTCGTGCATTATACAATGAAGCAAAAGCTCGTGCAGATGATGAAGAGAGGTATCATATGAAGTCTTTCTTTCTTTGATTTGTACAGTTAGATCCTCACTTTATTTTTCTGGGTTCCTGAAGGATCTCTACAACATTAATTGAAGTGCTTGATGGTCTCATAACTCCGGGGCAAGCTGTACCACATCGGAAAAAATCAGGTTTTTTTTTGTTCAGAAAACTCATAAATGTTCTTTTCTTTAAATTTGAAGCACTGGCTAGGATTTTGCGGTTTGATTCAAATCACAAGAAAATGCTTCCTTTTCTTCAAGTTTATAACATATTTTTACATCATTGTCCACAATTCTGTATAGGATATTGATGAATAATGATTTAATATAACTGGCCAGTTATACTACTGGCAAAACTTCTCTTTTTGTTTAACTTTGTGGTGATGTAATTCAACCTTTTCTAAAACTGATTATTGATATTGTAAGCTGTAAAGTGGTGTGTATTTTCAGAAAGATTTCATTATAAAATTTAAATATTTGTTTCAACAGAAGGTGGTGAACAGAAGCGCAAGCGAATAAAAGCAGAGACAGATCCATCTCGTTTGTCGTCACCATCTCTTACCCTTAGATCACCTGCAGAGTCTAGTCAAGTGCTTGTAGGAGATCAGGTATTAATGCCAGCCAGCTATTTGCTTAATTTAAGGGACATGATTTGTGTTCAGGGTTTCTATTTTTATAATGATTTTTTGTGTTCAGGTTGCTGCTAGAATATCGCCTGATAATGCAGACAAGGATGAATGGATAGTGGTGAAAGTGATCAGATTTGATCGTGAATCAAACAAGTGTGATATTCTTAACGCTATTGCACTGGAATTTGTATATACATATTTTCGTATAGATTAAAGTTGCAAATTTGTCTTTTGGATTTCCTTCCATTTTTGCATTTAATATTATTGAAATTATGCAGGTTTGAGGTCATTGATGAAGAACCTGGCGATGAAGATGAAAGTATTCAAAGGTTTCACTTGACTTCTTTATTTCTTTATTTACCTGCATGTGTGTCTTTATTTATAAAGATGTTTGTTTGTGTGTATTTAAACTTTATGTAAATAGATGTAAAAATGCTGTTCTTTGGCAGTATAAAAAACTGTTTCTTCTTTCTTTATTTACTTGTATGTATGTCTCTACAAAGACGAATATTTAAACTTGCATGTTTGTTTGTGTGTATTTAAACTTTATGTAAATAGATGTAAAAATGCTGTTCTTTGGCAGTATAAAAAACTGTTTCTTCTTTCTATATTTACTTGCATGTATGTCTCTACAAAGACGAATATTTACGTGTTTTAAACTTTGCATAAATAGATGTAAAAAGGCTCTTCTTCTTTGGCAGTAAAAACCTGTTTCGCCTTTCTATTTTTTTCTTCTCCATGTGCATCAATGCAAGTCAAGTCAAAGCAGACCCCTACTCTTTCATCGTCTCTTTGATAATTTGCACAGTATGCGTTTGCTAAATATAAAAAAAAAATATTAGAATTTTTACAGAAATTGAACATCTAGTGAGTGTGAACTTAATGATGGTTGATAGGTTATAGAGGCTTGGCAAGATTTTTTGTATCAATAATACCCCAGAGGATTTGGGAACATTTAGTTCATCTCCTAATAGTTGAGCACCAGTGTGTCAGGATCACACCATTGATGCCTCTCCTAAATTTTTTTACGTCACTAGGATCCACTATTCTCATTGCAATCTATGCTTTGTGGAGAGTTGGAGTCACCTAATAATGTGTATTCAGATCAACGTGCATTGTCAATTTAGGGTTAAAAAAATATTATTCATGGATATGGAAATGGATATCTGTCAAGTCTTTCAAACAGATGGCCTCCTTGTATGTAAAGGCCACAATAAATAATTCAGGGAAGCCTAACAGTGAAGAAAGGCAAGTATCCAAGTGATGCCACACATTCTCATCTGTTCTCAAGGTAATATTCACAACATAAGACAATGATACAAAGAACCAATCTGGGCAAGCCGATTAGAACTTCATGAAGCCTACTCTTCAAATTACCTTCATCCTTCCACCCAAAAACTGATGTTTGTCCACAAATTTCCTTCTCTTGGTCTTTTCTCCTCGTATAACTCATTTTTATTTCTCTTCATTGAATCTGATGAAGAACCTTGCTCACAAAGTGCAAACTTGGAAACGAAATATGGACAGAAAGAGTGCAACTTATAAAAATGGCATTTGTAACTTTTATTTGTGAGTGCTATGATCCGTGACTATGTGTGTATGTATTTGTTTCTTTCTCTGGGGGTTGAGTTGGAGGTGCAAACTCTGTTTGAAAATATTTTGTTACTATTTCTGTGGATTTAGCAGGAAGTACAAACTCCCATATTCATGCATCATCCCATTTCCTAAAGCAACAGACCCTTCAACTGCACAAGAGTTTACTACAGGCTGTCAAGTTCTGGCTGTTTATCCTGGAACCACAGCTTTGTATAGGGCTGCAGTTGCAGCTCATAGGAAGGTATTGAATGGATAATACTAATCAATTATCATTTATATGAATCAATGATATAATTTTGAATCCAAAATATACAACTTCATTGGGTATATTTTAACTGAGCATTATTGTTGAATGCATCATTTGTGGAGCTGCAGAGGAAAACAGACGAGTGAGTGACCATATATCTTTCTTTATTTTTTGTTATCCTGATATTTTTGAATTAATTTCCCAGCTATCATTCTGATTTTTAACGCGGAATTTCAGGTATATACTGGAATTCGATGATGATGAAGAAGAAGGTATGGATGGATTACCACAGAGGCAAGTACCATTTTATCATGTAGTTCAACTGCCAGAAGGTCATCGACAATAGAGAAGAACCTCTTGATGCAAGAGAACATTTCAGATGTAATGTAACATACATGTTTGTTGGGATATCTTTTCCAAAACTGTTAATGATATTGTCCTGGTTGCATATCCATATTTGTACATAAATTTATGTAGCTATGGAGCAAATGGCAATACCAATCAATATGTATAATATAAAAGAGAGAACTAAATTATATGGCCAATTTAAGATATGTAATCTCTAAGCTATACTCGCATCATTCTACTTGTTGCATCTATCGGGTTTACATTCGAATGTTATTATACATGACGGTTTGATGGTGTTATGTTTTCACACTAGACGCAACCTACATGATATGTTAGGAGTTTAAATCTCAAGTCTGTGCTGGCTCCTAGCAATTGGCAATGGTTCGGTTCGGTTTCAACAGTTAGAAACTGTGGTTTAAACGGTTTTTATTTTTTATTTTTAAAATTTAAAAATTGCTTAATTTTTTTTAAAAAACTATTTTTAAACAATCTTTTCAGTTTCATGGCTTATTCTCACATTTTGAAAACAATTTAAATTTAAGTAATGAAATAATTTAAAATTTAAAATTAAAAAAATTGATTTTTGAACTAAGCTGAAAACCGAAACCGAGCCATGAAATTGCGGTTTTATCGGTTTAATGGCTTAATGGTTTGAATTTTTTTAATGGTTTGGTTTAAAAATTTTTAATGGTTCAGTTTCAATTTTAAACGGTTTGGTTTTGACCCTCTCGAATCGAACTAAACCGTTGCTGATTGTTACCAGCTCTAAGAACTTTTGTCAAATATTATGCAGGTTGCTTCTAGATCCTAATGTCTAGCATAAAAAATCAAGCATTTTCGTATATGAACTTTAAGACAAGAACAAGCATGTGATTTTCTATATGCCCCTATATTTTTGTAAACTATGTAGTGTTGATGGATTAGTTTTATTGTGGCATTGCAAAAAACTAAAGTTTTTTGTCCTTTTAGCCAATCATTGCACATTAAATATCGTTTTAAACTTCATCTTACCAAGTTATCATACCATAAATGCAAAGGTATCACTAAAAGTTCAGAAATGTGAATACTTGTGGTACATGTCTGTTGTTTAGTTTAAAGCAATGTACATAATAATGACAACATTCCCCTTTTGATGAACTACAATGCATGAGTTGAAGTTGGCTTATTGTGATATTGATGATTAAACATCATTACAAGAATTGGGGTGCTTGCTAGATTCCTTAGGTTCACAAGTTTGATACTATACACCCAGAAAATGTGACCCATAAAAAAGTGAAACATTTTCATGTAGTGTGTAGTGGATGAGTGACTCTTGATGCTCAAGAATTCTACAAAGAATGTTGTAGTTAATCATATACACCCAGAAAATGTGACCCATAAAAAAGTGAAACATTTTCATGTAGTGTGTAGTGGATGAGTGACTCTTGATGCTCAAGAATTCTACAAAGAATGTTGTAGTTAGTCATATAAATGCTCAATCTATTGTGTTTCAACATTTAGTGCTCTTTTGACAAAAAGGTTCCACATTAGTTACATGGCAATCGTAAGAGTGCAAAAAGTTTAGTAATTCTCTCCAATAATGGTACTTGCATCCTCATGACTACATTCGGATAGGAAACAAGTCACAAGTTGGAATTCAATCACATGACAACTTGTCTTAGTAGTTGTGCAAGATGCTATTCTAGAGTCGGATAAGTAGATCAGAACCTTTTAAGGATAGTGTGAGCTAAGTTTCATATATGTCCTGTTGGGATAAAAGTCCTACTCCACCCATTGTTCCTTAGTGAGAACACCCTTTCATAGTTAGGGCTTAGTTCCCCTATGTATAAATTAGAGGAACTCCTTTTTATAAGAGGATCGACTGGATTTGAATAAGATAGTCTCTCTCTTTGCCATAACTATGGAACTGTTTTTCTCTGTATGCTTTCTGTATATGTTGTATTCTTGATACTACACAGATCCTCACGTTTACTCTACGTCTTGCTTGTTCCAACTAGCAAGATCCATACTTCCTTCCGCATAAGTATATACATATTCCGCACAGTCGTCCAAGGCACAACATATTGCCATCAACTGGTATCAAAGTGATATTGGAATTGAGTAGCATCTGTGTAAGAGGAGGAAGAAGCTTGAAGGAAAAGACCAGGTTGCACAAACACGTCCATACGAACAATGGCTTCGACATCCGATACAGGCTACAAAATCAGAAAATTCGACAACAAGAAATTTGCCCTTTGAAAGGAGATGATGTAGGATGTGATGATCATCATATGCCAAGTAGAGGCAATTCGGTACAACAAGAAGCAGGCAACGATGATAGTAGAAGAATGGCAACCACTCTACGAACGAAATTGCGAGTCAAACCATTAGAATGCATTTGGCTAAAAACATTTTCTTCAGCATGGCTAAAGAGAGTCGACCACATTCGCCCTATGAGAAAGAAGTCGTGCTCGTAAAAACTCATCCCGATTCAACAATTATTCAACATGAAGATGAGAGAAACTTAGTCGACTACCTCCCATATCAACACCTTTTATCGGGTCTAGACCAAACTCTCCTCGCAAGGCTTGAATTTTGAAGAGGAAATTGAGGCACTTGCACTTCACTCGAGCCTCCTGACGAGGTGGGAAGTCTTTTGTACGACAATCACCAACAACCTCACTAAGTTGACACTAGACGAAGCAATCGAAGCGGTGTTGTCGGAAGATCTTCGAAGGAAATCGATGGGCCTCACTATTGATGATAGTACCAAAGCTCACTTCTCCACGAGAATGGCTCAGAGAACTGGAGATATCACAACAGGCATAGGAGAAGTCGAGAAGCGGGACACCAAATGCCTATAAACTACCCCACAACTGATAACAATATACATGTTGCTGAATCCTGGTCGGGAGAAATCCTCCCATTAGAAGGCTCGTCGACAAGAGAAATCCTATTTAGTGCACAAGATGCAAAGACGTGGCTACTTGACTCGGGCGCCACCTTTCATGTGACCCCTCACAAAGAATGGTTTTTGTACTATTGGACTTGTGCCGGCTTAGTCCGACTTGGCAATGGACAGGAATGTTGAAACGCCGAAACAGGTGAAATTCACATTCAGTTGCCGAATGGAAGTCTAATAACCTTGCACCAAGTCTGGTATGTACCCAATCTAAAAAGGAGCCTTATCTCCATCAACATGTTAGCCAAAGATGGTTACAAGATGACACTAAGTGAGTCGTCATGGCAAATTGCAAAAGGGAATCTACATCTTGGCCATAGTGTAAAGTCCAACAATTTGTACCCACTCACAATGATTAGTCGAGAGGGATCACTTAATGTAATCGAAATGTTGACTCCATCACTCTCGCATGGACGACTGGTCCACATGTCACAGACTGGGCTTGAAAGACTTTCGCCACTTGGCTACATCCCAAAACTCAATTATGTTGAGTTTGACTTCTACGATCATTGTCAATACGGGAAATAGACCCGAAGTCCTCACTTAGTTCATTACGAAACAATACGACAAACCCTAGAGCTAATCCATAGTGACATCTGCGGGTCGATGGTTGAAAGATCTCTAGTAGGCATGCGGTACTTCATCACATTTGTCGATGATTGTACGTGCAAAGTATGGGCTTATTCAATTAAGTCTAAGGACGAAGCACTCGAAATCTTCGTTCAATGGTTGATCCAAGTTGAAAACTGATCTGATTACAAGGTGAAGACTCTACGGTCGGACAATGGAGGAGAATACACCTCCAAAACCTTTGTCAAGTACATGCCCGAAAGAGGGATCTGACATCAACGAACCGTTCCCAATGTTGTTTATGTACGCGTATTTAACGTTTAAATACGTATAATACCTCATAAGTTGTGTAGTGCGTACTATACCTCAATGTTGTTTAGTCAAATATCATGTACATTTGTTCAATACGGTATTTAACGTACATTTGAAAAAGTCGGTATAATATGTATTTATAAAAAAATGTAAGTAACACCCTAACAAAAAGCAAAAGAAAAACAAATTAGTGAAAAAGAAGAACAGAAGAGACGCTGACGACGAAGAAGAAGAGAAAGAAGAAAAAGAAGAAGATAGAAAAGAAGATAGAAACTTGTCCTGACTTCTGAGTGTGATAATCGCAAAAGACAAAAGAAGAAGAAGAAGAAGAAGAGGGAAAAGAAGATAGAAACCTTTCATGAGTGTGATAATCGCAGAAGAGAGAAAAGAAGATAGAAACCTATCCTGAGTGTGATAATCGTAGATGATTCCTCAATCTATAAAGGCATAATCACAAATAATTACAATTTGAAGTAGAACATCGTGATACACACTTACACTGAATTATAGAATAAATGAATGTCGATATCCATATTACTACAAGTATTTTAGGACGTGAAATGTTCAAATGTTTTATATGCATTTTAGGATGTAGAACTATAATTTACATAACAAAAACTGTGTAAACATAGATGCTTTTTAAAATATTACAAATATTTTTTAGAAAGGTAAATAATTTTTTCAAATACTAGAAGTATTTAACGTACTATACGTAAATTTCGTATTTTATAAGTATTTAACATATTAAAAAACGTATTTAACATATTTTTAAATTGGGAGGTACTATACATGTATTAATACGTTATATATATATATGATATCGGTACCGTATCTAACATACCTAACAACCTTGATTGTTCCCTACACCCTGATGCAAAATGGTGTAGCCAAATGAAAGAACCAAACCATTCAAGAACGAGTGACAACAATGCTCTAGCACGTAGGACTCAAGCTAGAATTCTGGGCAGCGGCAGTGTAGACGGTTGTTTACTTAATCAATCTGTCATCATCCAAGGCCATCAAACTCCAAGTGCCACAAGCACTATAGTCGGGTAAGCAACCAAACTATGATCGGCTTCACATATTCAGGTGTGAAGCATATGCCCACATACCAAGGGAGAACCGAACGAAGCTAGCGCCCCATTCGAGAAAATGTTGTTTTCCCAACTATGGATCATACGACAACTTCGGCTTTTGGTTTTGGGACCTAGAGCACAGGAAACCGATTCGAAGCACAACATAGTCTTCAATGATGAAGGGTCAATCAACTCGGTCCGATCAAACCTTGCCCTACACTAGCAAGAGAGTTAGTTTTGACTATTTTCAAACCAAGTTTGAGGATAAAATGTTGAACACCAAACCCGACGTGGCTAGTTGACCAGCAAATCCGAAAGAGCACTAGTAGAAAAAATTTTGAGTAGAGCGCTCGATCTAAACTGGCCACGACACGAATGAACTGGTCGAAATTTTTAATGCCTTTTGTCTTTACAAATTTGGCATAATTTGCTCTAATTCATCAATGCATAACCTAAATATAGTTGGTTAGAGTCATCTTTGCTTAAACCAATAGTTCTATTGAAAGAATATGATATTTCATCGCCCATATACACACAACACATAAGCTTCTTATAGATTCAAAAGACTTGGAAGTATACATTCACTTGGCACTTTGAGTTCTTGAAAGTGAAAAGAGTAAACTTTACCCTCAATTTTTCAACCAAAGGCAATAAAACCAAAATGTGACCTCATGTTGCCTTCTTCACAAAACCTTTCTAACTGCCACCATCATATATTATAATAGTACTTCAACTCTCATTTTCCATTCAAAACACCACAAATGAATTACAACTCTCATCCTAAGACAAAATATTTGGTCTTTTGTACAATTGACATGTAAATCTAGAGAGGATATGCACCTTAAAGCTTGACGGAAAGAAATGTCCTTGGAGGAACAATCACAAAACAAAACACATCAAAAGAAAAAACTCTTTCCAAGACATTCAATAGCTGAATTTGCATACACTGATTCAACTAGCATAGTGTGTACACACTATGAACTGGCCGACTGAAGATACACGAGCCACCATGGAAAATAGCTCCAGTAACATGAATGGCCAAAGTGAAGAACTTATTCTATTGGTAGAATTAGATAATGATTACCCGTGGTTTCAAATGCAAGTAGCCATATGTTTTCTAACTCTCTTTCCAAAACTTGAACAAAATGGTAAAACATCACCAAGAATGTTTCCCAAATAGCAATTTTACTACACTAATCCAACGGAGGTAATCATATGTACACACATTTAAATATAGGTCAATGAGACTCTTGTGCATGATATATGCACATCTGCATACATTATCAGATTTTGTTACCATATAGTTTGTGCTTTAAGAGATAGATGTATATGCACAAGCAAACCTAAGCCCACAATTCTTTGCTTGTTACTTGATGAGCATTCAAGCAGCAGTGCAAGTCACCTCCTTCATAGAAGAAACTCTCTCAAACTCGGCTTCCAGGAGCTCGCCATCATGATCCGTATCCTATCCAGAATATCGTGAGATTTTTACATATCACAATATGTACGTATTGTCTCTTTAAGTTGTGCACATAGACAGGGGCAAAGCCGTGAATTACACACATAAAACTTCTCTACTAGTTTAATTTAGAGATTTAAACTTCATAGAGAATAATACATGGAAGCTTTAGAGCCTTTGCTTCATCAGGTGGGTCAACCTTTTTAAGCACTCTAAAGGCTTTCAGGATGAAGTTCTAAACTTCCCTGAGCTCTTAAAATAACAATAATAATAAATCTTACCAGTTCAAAAAACCACGCCATTGCCTTATCCTTTGGCACTTTAACTCCGTAGTTTTTGCTTAGTCGTTCAACAAACTCATATGGACCGAGATGTCCAGGTTTTGAAGGCTTCAGATGCCGATAAGGGCACAAGCACTTCAGTCTTTGAGAGAAGATTTCAACAAATTTGCAGGAGTGATCAAGTAAGGATGCTGCATTGTCTTCTTTGGCCCTGCCAATAATCTACAGAAGAAAAAACAAACAATCCAGATTGTAAAAAAATGACATTTCTGCAATACATGTTTTCAAGGACATGTACATACATATGTATACCTTTGCAGGACAGCCTACTGCAGTTGCAAATGGAGGAATATCATTCAAAACAACAGCCGATGCACCTATTTTTGCACCATCGCCGATGTTAACATTACCCAGAATGCTTGCACCTGCCCCAACAAGGACCTGTTGTGCATGTAAAAATAAACAAACAAGAACAATTAGCCCAAAAAATGTGAGTGCATTTGTTTCTACATGCATCAGCCAAGAGTCTTTTGATGCTTCCCACTGGTTTCTATTTTGACAAGATATTTGTTGGTAGATTCACAGGCTTAAGTTTTCGGAGTTTGCTTTAAGCCATACAAGGCTCTGGGAAATCTACAGACCCTGTTTTACTACCTTGAAATTTCAGAACCTGCAGGTTGTTCTACATAAACTTCCTCTCAAGTCACCCTTAAGGGAGACTTACTTGACATCAATTTGAAATAAGTGGATGATCAGGGTCTGTCCACTCCTCCCTCGATGCTAGGTGAGGATCGAATGAAAGGGAAAACATAAAAAAGAAGTGGACAAGGCAGTTGGCTGCTAAGAGGACCTCTTTAGGGTGGGAAAAAGGACTATAGGTGTGTCCTCATTGTAAGAAATCGCGCTGATGTTGTAGAGATCTCACAACTTTGATGCCATGTGAGGAAAGTTATTTGACAGCAGCAGCAGAACAAAGTTAGAAGAAGCAATAGATACACACGGCCAAGCAGCCTATGTTTGTAATTGTACGAACAAAATTGGGTTGTTTACACAAGTGGCAAGAATAGCTGAGCTATACAAAGTAAAGATGTGGTAGGTGAAGTGGTTGTCTGGTAGCTGAGTGATTGTTGGAGTACCAAACACTTACAATGAAGTTATAAATAACTAAGCAGTAAAATCTTAGTTGATAATATATTCTAGAGAGAATTAGGACAGAGTGTGTAGTTCAAGAGCTTCACCCTCCAATTTTTCCTATATAAGAATGTAATTGTAAAGCTTGTGTTTTGCAGTCTTATGAGGGTGTAGATTGAAGTCTTCAGCAACAGATGATGAGGCTGCATTCATTATAAAGCTTATTACGTTTTAGCCTTGAGATCACCCATTTCCTCCTACAAAGAAAATGCATTCAAATGAACTTAACAAACCCAAGGTTTGAAAAGGATATCAATAAAAAGTGTTTAATATTTTTTGATTGAAATCATGCATACAGTCCCTTTGCGACTATAAAGAGAATGGCTCCTACCATCCCTTCGCTCTTCTAGAAAAAATCATTAATGCATTTAGTTCAAAACCATGCACACAACCCCTTTGTTTCTATAAAGGAAATGGCTTTAAGAATTCACTTTCCACAACCCAATGGCATTAAAATTTCTTCACATTTTTGGTTTGACGTCGTGCACACTATATGTTTGCTCCTAAACAATTACTTCGCAAAAAAACACTTTCCATAACCAACAGGGTGAAACAAATCATGGTTTGGAATTCAGGTTATTACATCAGAGAACACATTTATGCAAAGAATTCCAAAATTGCAACAAATTAGAGGAGGGATTAAACCCAGTTTATAAGAGAGAAATTGGAGAGAGGGAAAAATAGCACTCACATTTATGCCAAGCTTTGGATGCCGATCACCTTGTTGCTTGCCATTACCGCCTAATGTGACAGCATGCAGTAAGGTGCATCCATTGCTGACTCTTGCAGTCTCTCCGATGACCACACCCGTGGCATGATCGATCATAATGCTGCTTCCGAGCTGGGCGGCTGGATGGATATCCATCCCAAACACTTCAGAAATTCGACTTTGAAGAAGGCTGGCCATTGATTTGTAGCCATTTCTCCATAGCCAATTTGAAGCTCTGTACGCTTGGATGCCATGGAACCCTTTGAAATACAGGAAAGCATGGCCTAGAGAAGGGCATGCTGGATCCCTTTCCTGAAAAAATATAGAAAGAAGTACACAAAAAAGGAATAAGATGGCTCCCATCCCTGGAAAAATAGACATAAAACAAAAAATGGACATAAGATATCTCTAAACATATTCAATATGGGATTCTTTTTTAAAGCATGGCCCAAGGAAGAGACGAAATGTGAGTCACTTTCTTGAAGAATATACGCAAAAATGCTCTCAAGTAATATATGCAAATATGCAAAGTAGAGAAAAACATTTGTCCCTTTCATGAAAACGAGATACACAAAAAAACAAACACTCTTGAAACACATTCCAATGCATGAAATCTTTTAAAAAGCAGAGAAAAGCATGTGGCCCAAGGAAAGGTTGACCTTTCGTCCCTTTTCTGAAAAGGGAAAAACAAAGACACAAGGATACAAAATGCTCTGAACCATTGTCTTTATGAAATGCTTAGCAAAAGACTCGAGCTTTACTGAGCTTATTGAAGTCTTCTCAAATCATCATACATCCTTTGGTATTTGAAAGAAATCAAAGGTAACTATGACTTCAAAAATCCTAAAATGCTAAAAGATTGCTGTAGCTACTATTCTTAGGCTTGAACAATGAAAACCTGAAACCCTGCAATGGGTTTATGACCTTAATTTGCCAAGAAAAAGGCGTGACTTGTTTATTCAAATCACAAATTAATCAATATATCAAACATATCTACTATATTCTTTATACATCTAAAGTCTGAAATCCCTCCCCCTGACACTAATAAAATATCAGTGTGATACGGAACAGATTTCATTTCAGAGAAACAAATATCAAGTAGAAAATTCCAAAACCTACTAAATGGTGGTTATAAAACAAAACAACTTTTGATTTAGCAGAAAACAGGAGTATGCTGAAATATTTTGCCATTAAACCTCTCAATGTCTAAAACCTCGAGCTCTAATAAACTACAATTATAGCAAAACAAAACCTCCACTAATGAAAATTAAAAAGATTCCAAAACCTACTAAATGGTTGTTATAAAACTTTTGATTTAGCAGAAAACAGGAGTATGCTGAAATATTTTACTATTCAACCCCTCAATGTCTAAAACCTCGACCTCTAATGAACTGCAATTATAGCAAAACAAAATCTGCACTAATGAAAATTAAAAATATTTAAGAGGAAGATACTAATAAATGAACAATTATACTCTACTCTTTGCGCTGAGAGAGCCCTAGTCCAAACCCATATAAAAATTTATACAATACAACCCAGCTTCCATTTTGCCAAATTAACAAGACCTGAACAATAACATGTTGCTCAAGTAACCCTACCAAAAGTCCAATACAATACAACACAGGTTTCATTTTAGCAATTTACTAAGAATTATGCAGTTTTTCATAACCTAACACTCACCGTAATCAAATATCATTACTGTACGATTTCGCAAGATTGAAACAGACACATATGACTAACCTTGATTGCCATCAGGTCCTTTCTCACGATATCATGGACGGATTCTCCAGACCAAGAGGATCCTTTGGTGAAGCAAGAAAGAAGCAGGGATCTCCATCTCTCAAAAGGAACGGAATCAGAGCTGAGCTTCGAAGCAAGATGAGCGGAAAGAGATTCATCCAAGCTTCTCCACCGAAGGATAGAGTTCTGCAGAGAACCATTCAGAATGGCCCTAATTTCTTCAGTATCAACAGCATCCAGAACCATGTCTAAATCTTTATCCACGGGTCCTCCTTCGCTGTTCATGGCCTCCGCGTCATTTCTGATCTCTTGCCAGATACAGTCACTAGCCATTGAGGGAAGGGGGGGGATACAGAGAGAGAGAGAGAAAGAGAGAGAGAGAGAATGTCTGTGTGTGAGCGTTGTAAGCTGTGCAATGGTGCGTGGCTATGGCGAACTTGCAGGTTTTTATATATTGCAGAAGAAGAATCCGCCTGTTTTTGGAAAAGAAGAGAAAAGAAGCAGAAGCCGTCTCTGTCGTAGAGAGAGAGAGAGAGAGAGAATGGTTTTACAAAATTCGTCCAATACCCTCGGCTTGGGAACAAGAAACGTGGAGTGCACTCCACCTCACACATGCCCTCTCACAAGCATTCAGATGAGATAAACACACATCTGGGTGTGTTGCCACGTATCGCTCACTGATCCGTCACTTTCTCATTGCCACACTTTATAGTTCGCTTCGAGAGTCTCGAGTCCTTGTGAGCCTTTGAGTTCAAATTTGAGTCGAAGTCTGAGTTTTTTATCTCGTTGACATGACATTCAGCTTTGAGTTTGAGTTTGGGTCCGAGTCTGACTCTGAGTCTAAGTTTGAGTTTGAGTTTGAGTTTGAGTCTAGGTATGGGGTTAAACTGAGTCTGGAACTGTCAACAATAGAGAGAAATGGTGGCCAATTAGCCAGTTAGCCAAGTTCTTGGAAGTGGTTTGCCATGTTTGCCCTTTAGGCCCTCAAACAAGGAGAATAATGTATATGTCATTTTATGGATTTTATGAAGGCTTGTAATAGTATTGTGTGCTTCACTGCTTAGCTCATGTTGTGACTATAGGTTCTTGGTGTCTTAGTAGATATAAATAGGGAATTTATGCACTAGATGTGTTAGAATCAAAACAAGTATATGCTCTTGATGAGTTGGTAGAGGTTGTGGTTGTGATTACCACAATTGGAGCCTGGAGGAGGGAAACAAGGACATCCCCTCTCTTTCATTTTTATGCAAACGAGTTATCTACTTGCATAATACAAAGATTTAATCATATCACAGTACTTTGAATGTCGTTGTGGTGGTTACCTTGAAAACCTTGAAAATCTCCAAAGTTGTCTACATGCGGTAAACCTTGAAAACTAGAGGGGCAATGTTTGACACACTAAAGCTTGGATAGCAAGACCACAAAGCATATTGGTAGAGGAAAAGTGTGTCATAATCATGATCATATGCATACCAAAGATTAACATTCATGGCCTAGTTTCCCCCTACATGAAGATATAGGTGCTTGATTTATGGATATGCAACATTTAGTGGCATTGAAAGACATATGTATTGTACAAACGCAAATTTGAGGTTGTTTGATGCAATTGTAACAATAGGCTTCTAGTGATAATGGCTAGGCTTCATGAATTATGTTTTCCAATGCGTTGTTGAGGGTAGGGACAATAAAAACAAAGGAAGAATCAAGTGCAATGATAAAATGGCAAAAGAATATCTCGCATTCCAAGATTGACATAGATATACTCCAAGACTTTACAACCTCACAAACGACACCTTATCACACAACCTCACAATCTTCACACTCCCCATAACCTTATGGTCCTTAATTGCTTGGTTATCAAGGATGGGGCTCTCAAAGACATCGACAACATCCTTGTACTTTGCAAGGAGCTTGTCACAATGCATTGAATGTTAAGGAATTGGTGGGGGTGACCAATCGTTATGCATTGGCCACCCAAATTCTAGTAAATTGATTCTTAGGATCCACTTCCATGCATTTGTCAATGCTAAGTTGCTTAATAGCTTTGTAAGCATATAACACACTTGCTCTATTTTCAAACAATTTATTAATGAAGAATTGGATGCATTAAGAAATTTGTGTGCCTTTTGATTTTGCATTTTGCATTTTTCTTTGGGTTGTCATGGCGTGCACTATGTTGACTTTATGATGAGCTCACTCTTCACGTATTGCTCTTAATCTTTCCTTTTAGTAAACCAATGCTTGAGATCCACGTGTCATGCATTTGGCCAATGATAAATTGCGTAATAATTGGTCATTCATATAATTGACTTTATCTATTTTTTCAACGTTCATTATTGATTAAAAAATGAAAGTGTTAAGAAAAGATTGTGTATTGCAACTTTAACCTAGCCATTTCTTTAATTTTTCTTTGTCACACTACCTGTTGACTTTATGAGATTCTTACACTTCAATTATTGTTCTTCATCTCTTATTGTAGTGACTCAAAATGGTTGTACTCAACTTACTCCACATAATCTTTTTGAGTATAACTAGATTAACATTGGTTGATTACTAAATTTAACTAAATCTTATGTGATCGTTAAATTTTAGTCCAAGTTCCAACTCAAGGTCAGGTGAGAAAAATAAGGTTCATTGTAGGTTGTAATATCATTATAACTTAGGACAATGAAGAATTGTACTATATAATGTCCCCATTTCACTACTACATGGGTTGCAATCTTCAATTTCTATAGATCTTGTGATTTGAATGAAATTTGTTTGATCTATTGAGCCTATAGATGAAGTAAGGTTATATGATATTCAAACATGATTATGGATTTTGGCGTTTTTAATCTAAAGGATATTACATAAAGGTTATCAACTATTCACACAGTCATATTAAAAGAATTAGGATTTGTGTCGTTGAAATATCAAGCTCAATGATCCAACACGTGTGTGATCCTATAAGTAGTGAATGCATGTATGTGGGTCAATTGTGAAACACGTGTATAATCAAACACTTGGTGGATGTCCGAGTGTGCATTATAATCCACTCACATACTCTCTTCTCATAACTAGTGTTTTTTTTTTTCCCCAAAAAAACTCCCTCCATTAGTTATAAAATTTTACAAATGAAACGATTATGTACAAATCCCTGTAGGGACGCGATAGTTCCATCTTATGTGGATGCCCACTAACTCAAGAAAGGGAGAGGACGACCATTGTTGGATGAAGGCTATTCGTTGTCTTTCAACTCCATCGGAGCCGCCTTTGAGGCCATCATATTGGCTCTTTAGAGTGGCTACAATTTCACTCCATATCTCTTGCAGTAACCTTGTTGGATGTGCGGTTTGGTTGGAGAAGACTCGCCTACATCGTTGTTTCCATAAAATCCAAAAAGTTATTGGGTTAACCAATTCCAACACCTCTTCAGATTTGTCATTAAGAGGAGTGGAGTGGACATTGCCGCTGGAGGAGAAAAAGACCTCTTGTGCTTTTATCACCAAAGTCATCCCCTCCTCCTGATGCTCGTATCTGCCAACTGGGGTCTGCCATGATAACCAACATATATTTCCCCACTTGATTGAGCCTTGCACCTGGCATAATTGCAACAAGCGGCCAACCCCCTGCCATATTCGATGGGACGTTGGGCAGTCCCATAGAGCGTGTCGTATTGATTCTATTGTATGTGGGCACTCTACACAATTAGGAGAGCTAAGGTTCCCACGTTGCCATGCTCCCACCAGTAAGGACTTATGTATTAATAGCCATTGGAACGTGGTAATTCGCCTCACGTGTTGTTGTTTCCAGATTTTTTGCCAAAACTTGGTGATTATTGTGGGAGGAACTTGAAATGTGTGCCAGACCTTCGCAGCAGTCGACTCTCGGGCAGTTTGAGCAGCTAGAATGTGGCGACCCAATCTAGTTGTGAATTGGAAGAAAGGGATGGGTTTGCTTCCTTGTCCCGCGTAAGGATCACGCAATGTCCATTGCAAAGGGTCCCAACTTACCTTATGTAGCCATGTGTTTTCATGAGTACATATGTGCCAATCAGGTTGTACTTTGATCAGATCAGGATCTACAATCCATTTGTGACCAATATACACGAGTACTCGAATTGCGTTATTCTGTGTTGGTGTCTCAGTGTCTCGCAATTCAAAGCCTTCGAGCCTTTCTGGTGGTCCCCTACCTTTTGGGATAAGAGATCCCTCCTCCTCGTGGCCTATCTGTCAGAACCAAGGATAAAAGATAGAGTGATGGAAGAAGGATATTAGAGAACACGAGAAGAAAGGAACCAAATAGTAAGAGAAGAATGGATGTATAAGATAGAGAAAGAAAGAGAATGGATACAAGATATGTAATGAGAGCTAAAGACTGGTGTTGATTCGAATTGATTTGAGAATACATGTATGCCCTTATTTATAGGTTCCTATAGAATAGCTTAGAGATTTCTAGAATGTTCTAGAATGTTCTAGACCTAGAATGCTCTAGGACATTCTAGAACATTCTAGAATAATCTAGAGTTTTTACAATAATCAATGTAGTACAAGAAGTAGCATTTATTGTTTCATATAACAATAAGCTATCTTAATGGTTGAGGTTTTCAAGTATGGATTACAAGGTTCAAGGTTCAAGTCTCGGTGACGCCATAATGGTCATGTGTTCATGACACTATCCATTTCTCCATTGTCTTCCTTTGAGTAGCATATTCCTTAATCAGTAGAGCATTAATGATTTCCGATCTCATAGTCCATCCGCCCCTGATTCCATGGAGTATGTTGGCCTGATCTTGTAGTGGCAATGACATAAACGGTCACCAACATTCTATACTTTTTCCTAGACCTTCTGCAATGTATCCCCATGACAACCCCTTACACGATCCCAATAGTTGATTAGATTCATCCTTGATACATGGGTTCCATAGGATAAGTTGACTGAGCCAGGCAGGTTCAGATCTCAGTTGATCACACTTGAGCCCTTAACGAATGTCACACCATGCCTTCCACATGGATGCACTGAATCTATCCCCCAATTGAAAGGAGAAACTAGGTTTGAGATCCATGTTTAGAATCCATCTTGTTTGGGGGGCCCAATTGACCCCTTTTCGTGGCCTAAAGTAAGCAAAACATAACTGCAGTAGCATTTTCCAACAGTCATTTCCTGGTTGGAGTCCTCGCACCACAAATTTGGCAAGTAAGGCTTTCGATTGTGAAAGGGGATCAATAAGACCCAATCCCCCTCTCGACTTAGGCGTTGTGAGTATAGGCCACACCACCTTGCCGCGAGCTACATGGTCTTCCTTACTAGACCAAATGTAGTTGTGGACTAATCGTTGAATCTGATGTATACTTTGCCAGCATGATAGATTGTACCATGTTGTTGCAAGTAGTACATGATTTGCCATTATGATGCGACCCGTTAGCGACAATTTTTTCGAGCTCCAATGTATCAACTTTTGTCGAATGGAATGGATAACGGGTGCAATCATAATCTCCGGCAGTATGTTGAAACCAATTTGGAAACCCAAATATTTGGTGCTCGCTCCTTGATTGATCCATTTGAAAGCGGGATGTGGGTGCCACGCTGGATGTGTTTCCTAAGAGAGCCATATTGCGCAGGATTTGTGCCAATTGATCATGGCATTGGATATATTGCAAAATACGGCTAGCCCACTTTCTAGCTTTTGGAGGTTTTCCAAGTCCCTTTGCAGGTAGACCGCCGTGTCATCTACAAATTCTATATCCAGGATGCTTTGGTGAGAATGAGGTACGGGAAGACCACGTAGGTTGAGATGTCGTGAGTTGAGAAAGCAAGAGAGTGCTTCGGCGTATAATAGAAATAAGGATGGAGCTAGTGGGCATGCTTATCGTACAGATCGAGATATTCGGAAAAAGGGGCCCCTTTCACTTGCCAGTGAAACGGAGCTGTTGCCATTCCTATAAAGTCCTGCAATGCCTTTGATCCATGTCTCTTGAAAGCCGAGTTTCCTCATCACACTTTCTAGAAAGTTCTAGCATACCCTGTCGTATGTTCTCTCAAAATCTAGTAGCACCACCGCTACCTTGTTGTTAGTATGCTTGGCAAGGGCTACTGCTTCCCAGAATGAGAAGAGGTTGTCTAGGATGCTCCGATTTCTAACGAACCCTATCTGGGACGGATGAATGAGTTGAGGGAGAAGTGGTGTTAAATGGAGTGCCACGATTTTTGCGAGCAACTTATAGACAATATTGAGAAGAGTTATGGGTTGCCACTTGTGAATGTCGTTGGCATTCCCATCACTTTTAGGAATGAGATGTATCATCCCCTATCCAAATTCCTCCGACATGCTTCCCGAGGTGATGATCTCCTCATATGCCTGGAGGAGGACTTCTTTAATAGTGTCCCAAAGGCATGTGAAAAAATGCGGGGTGAGGCCATTGATTCCGGGGCAACTATCAGCATCTAAATCAATGAGGGCCACCCATATCTCGATGATTGATAGGGGACGCACAAGCCATGTATTCATTTCCGACATGACTTTCTTGGGTATGCTTTGGAGGATAATATCTTCTCTTATGTCTTCCCCTGTAGCTATAACGTATTTGGTAAGTAGGCGG
The DNA here is from genome assembly GCF_043228905.1 of Azolla caroliniana. Taxonomy (NCBI): domain Eukaryota; kingdom Viridiplantae; phylum Streptophyta; class Polypodiopsida; order Salviniales; family Salviniaceae; genus Azolla; species Azolla caroliniana. The sequence goes on from NW_028230447.1 coordinate 4,885,880, forward strand.
TTATAGTAACTGGTGGCAATATTCCTCATTTCGTCGCCATCCTTAGTGGTCATTCCATCCTCTTAGTTGAGGCTACACATCACAATTCTAGCGTGCCTCGGGCCTTTGGAGTGGAAGAATTCCTTCGTGGTTTTGTCCCCTACTCAAATCCATCGCGCCATGCTTCCATGAAACTCCATGTCATATATTTCCTTTTCCGCCATGCTAAGTTCATGTTTGACCGTGGCGACTTGTCCTACGATCCAAATACATGACGAGTATCTCTGTTGGAGTCGTTGTAAGGCTATTAGTCCCCGTTTTGTCCTCTATCGCTTCTCCTGAGCATCCTTGCTTCTAGTCTTGACAATCTCATGTAGGAGAGTTGAAGCTCTTGTTAATTTAGCTAGAAGTTTGTCAGATGTTGTCTCATAACCAGTGTTGGGCAATGTTTTTAATTCCTACCGGAAATTTTTCCTACTCATTAACCGAACTAGATTTTAAAATTTTTACCATACCATTTTCTTATGAGTGTTTAGGTTTGGACTTCTTGAAACTAAATACTAAATCATATAACATGAACATTATGTAGCAAAATTAACTAAAATCTTTCCAGATTTCACACAATGGCAACTATGGTAGTGCACTATTGAGATACTTGTAAACTTCAATTCTCTAAGCATCCTTCATAAATAAGGAATGAAATAAAAAATCCTTGCAATGGCAAAAGACAACAAAAAATGTAAAGGGAATGTCTTAGAGTGTGATGTCAAAGGCATTAGAAAATTACTGAATTTCCATGCAAGGTCTCAACATTTCCAGAAAATTGCATAATTTCCAATACTGAAACATTTGCAGATTATGAAATTTGTTGAATTTCCATTTAAGATCTTTGCACATCTCTCCCTAAGGTTTAATTCCTCTTTCATGATATGAAAAGGCAACACAAGTAGCATGCCAATGTTGGGTTGAGTAAAACAAATTACTTTTTGGATAGGTTGGGGGAAACTTGATCTATAGAGGTGTTTAGAGATATTCCGAGAGGCTTTAAGTTAGAACTCAACGTACATTGTAATGGAGACAACATATCTAACAATAATATAAATAGGGATTACCGGCATTGACAACACTTAATGAGGTAGGGTTTCTCAATAGAATTTTCTAGGTGCATTTTAGGTTCTCTCTTGAGGATGCTCTCTCATACAATAAGAGGATCACATGTAGGGTTCTTATTATTAGATTGTGAAGGACGAGAAAATATTTTTCAAAAGGATTTTTCCCCTACCCTAACTCTTATATTTGGATCTATTTTTTTTCCAAAGTAGTATATATGGATCTTTACTCCATGTAGTGACACGATCTCCTCGATATTTGTTACAAACAACCTCTTAGAGATCTTTTCGCTAAGTTACGCATGCACATATGAAACATGAGTGTGTCCACTAGGGACTAAACCACAAAGGGTGGGTTGCAAATTAGAATTGTTGTGTTGGGGACTTCATGCTACCTGTCGGTGTTTGGTTTAGGGTGGAAATCAACACTTAATGATAGTAACCTTATTGGGAAATACATTTTTTCTAACTCTATAAGTGCAAGGTTGGAGAATAAAAAATGGTCACAAGAATATTATAAAACTATTCGTTTTCTTTTATTTATTAAAAAAAACAAATATTTCTACATGTATTATATTTATCCCTTTATTTATTTATTCTAAAAATGTTTTATAGAAATACTAATATGATTACTATCAAGTTCCGTTTTAAATGTGAGATAAAAATATTCACAAGATTTAGGAGAGTAAAAAGGGGGGAATTATTGAACCTTTATTTATTATTAAAAAAACAAATTATTTTACATCTATTATTAAAGTATGTTTAGTGTCAAGTCCCCTTTTTATTGTCTAAGTCCCTTTTTTATATCTGGGAAACTATTTGTATTTGTATGCATTCGTGAAGGAGGCCCCACGAATGCATATATGTCAATCTATGAATACATCTATGTGCCACATTAAGCCTACACATTGTTATTTTATTACTTATCTGAATGCTTGTTGTGGAGAAGATTTGTGGGAGGAGAAGGTTCCAACTTCTCCCTTGATAATTGGAATCATGATTTGAAAATTCCGTTGTGACTCTTCAAGCAAAATCTTCATGTTGGTGTAACGAAGTTTCTGAGACAACAATCCATGTTTTTTTTACCCTTGTATCCTTGGATCCTCATATTCTATTTATTCATAACCTAACCATCTATGCTAGAGGCCTACCTATAACCTAAGTTGATAGTTGATTATCTTTCATCTTCCAACACTACCAACATCGATCCTTCCACCATAGCCATGAATGTTACCCGTTCCTTTGGGTGAACACCTTCGATAGATCTGTGGCTATCGGTATTCAAGGGCGTGGTACGTGAAGGCTCGTAACAGAGGCGTCAAGAGAGAGACAGGGCTCAGAGAGAAAACACTAGCGAGGTCTTGATAGACGTGGGCAGCGTTGAACTCATAAGTATGGATCAAAGCACAGACTCATGGAGCAAAATGGGCACAAATAAGATCTATTAATATGACAAAAAAGATTACAGAACACGGCCTATGGTCGGTGACCTTACAAGTTTACCTAGTTACGAGGGACTAAGCTAGTGCTTCCGCCTATATTTTTATTCTCTCTCTCTCTGAGGTACTGGTCCTCGTTTAAATAACTTTTCCCCTAATACACAGCCGAGCCGTCGGTGGCTCGTGATACTCGGACTCGGCGTTTGCTAATTTCCTAATTTTACATTTCTGTCCCCTGGACAACACTTTGCACGCCCGTGGGACAGGACCTTGTCCGTCGGACCCACGACTTACAAAATACTGACAATATTACAAAAATTGCCTTTTAGGCGTGATCCTCGTTTCATTCCTCTTTTAAGATGTCGAGGATGCTTTCAGGGTCCGGGGTGGTGGCAGGGTGGTCTGGTTGGACTATCGGTGCGGGGGGTTGAGTTTGGTCTGGGGGTGTCATATCTTCTCGGGCGTCTGCCTCAGGTGCGGCCGATTCTTCTGGTGGGGGTGTGGGTTCGAGGGCACTGACCTCTACTTCGATTGGATCTGGTATCGTGTGGGCGTCCATGGGATGTCTGTTGGCCGGGGCAAGTTCGTCCTGTGCCGTGTCCGTGATCTCCTTGCTGGAAGGTTCTTCCTTCTGCTCTGTGGCCGTTGGAGGGCTGGTGGGGATGGCTGCGAGTCGTTCTCGTTCGAAGGCTTCTGCTTCCAAGCGAAACAACATCTGATCGTCATTGAAGTCCTCCATTATTTGCTCGATTGCCGCGGTGTGAGATTTTGCCAAGGATTGGTAATCCTCAGTTAAATTTGCACGCAGGTTTTGTATGCTGGCTTCGTCTTTGTAGAAGCCGCGGCCCTCCTTCCGTCGGTTCTCGGCGTCGGCGCGTAAAATATGCAATTCGGCAGCTTGGGCTGCCCATTCGTCTCCTGCGCGACTTAATGTTTCCTCAACCTTTTTGGTAAGGTGTTGGCGTTGTTTCTCAATCAGTATTCTGATGCGTGTCTCATCCATGCCGGGTTGTGCTCGGATGGCTGCTAATTCCTGTTTTAAGCCATCAACCTCGGCCTGAATCTTTTGTGCTCTTAGCTCATAGATGGCTTGAGTGTTCTTTGCATCCGCGATTACAAGCTGGAGAGCCTGCTCGTAACGCTTGGTGAGTTCTTCGGTGGCTTGCTCCCGTTCTTTTTGACACGTGGCCCGGATTTGTTCCCATTCGACGATTCTCTCTTCTTGTAGGGCGAAGTAGGAATCCAATAATGCGTCCTTTTGCTCCAAAAGTAGCTTGCATTTGATGAAAAACTTGTCAGCCATTTCTTTAAGGGTCGTACGCTGACTCTGCAGCTCGGCATTCTCCGCGATCATCCTCTCCTCCCATTGGCGATTTCTTTCCTCCTGTCGATGGTTCCAGTCTTTCGCATTGTCGAGCGCGGCCTGTAGGTCTAGAACCTCCTTCTCTTTCTTCACCACTGTGGCTGCGTATTCCTCCAGCTTGCTTTTGAGTTCGGCTTCTTTGCCCGCGGCTTGCGCTTGTACCCGGCCCAGTGCTTCGTTCTGCTCGTGTATCCTTTGGTCGGCTTGGGCTCTAATCTCGGCCATCTGCTTGGAAGCTTCTTCTTTTAGGCGAGCCATCGCCTCTTGATGCCGTTGTTCGTGTCTCTCGGTTCGCCGTTCTTCTTCTTTAAGTTCCGCGCGGTAATCCCAGAGCAGGGGTTCTGTCTGGGTTGCCACTTCCTTGGGTGCACGAGGTGGTGGTATCTCGGTCTTCTCCATGGGCGTGGGCGCCTCGGTTGTTGTGCAGGCATCGACCATTTGTAACGAGTCCGTTTGTGTACTGGCCTGCACCGTCAGGATTGAGTTGGTGATGGTGCTTTCATCCATCATTGTTATGCGTGGAGGCGCTGGGAGGGCCTCAGTGGTCGTGATCGGAAGGCTCAAGAGTTGTTGGTCCAGCCGGTTTTGCTCCCAGGCTGCCAGCTTCTGGTTCGTAGCGTGTCGAATACAAGTGTATAATGGACGTATTCACACTATCCCTTTCTATAGCTCAAGTTTGGGCCATTTGTGTAATTAGCATAAAGGGTAGTTGCCCTAAGTTTGTCACTATATAAAGTGACCTAGTAACCTTTTTGTAAGGTTGGTTGTATTATTGTTTCTATGGAATAGAAAGAGTCTTTTGTGCCTCCTCTCTCTCTCTCTCTATCTCTGTGCACGATCTTGATAACTGTCATACGCAGGTACTCAACAGCTATCGAATGCTACTTGATCTTCCGCATTGACGGCCTTGTCTACAACATTTGGTATCAGAGCCTGTCTTCCTCAACCCGCTGTCGGCCGTCGTCACAGCCTGCACAGTATTCGGCCTTTCGCTTCATCCCAGTCTGCAAAGCATTCGGTTTCCTGCGTCATTCGAAGAAACAGAGAAGAAAGTAGGCAAACACAAGCTTGAATCTCGCTGCGTTAGATCATCACTCGGAGTAAGCCAGTCGGCTGTACTCTACGTCCTTGATCGTAACTGCTTGAGGTGGGCTTCCTGCACAACGACGACTTCAAGGACAACCGAAGTTCGCGTTTCATTCGATTGGACAATAATCGGAAGGACCAGTCGGTTCCATTGCTCTCACCGTTGCAGTCAACCGAAACCGAATCGGCTTGAAGTACTGTCGGATCGTTAAATCTAGGTTCAACTCGACTAAGACAGTTGTCGGTAGTCAATCCGAACCTAATCCCCGATTCTCCGTAATCAACATCACTTGTGTCCAACTTCGGCTAGAACGACACTGAGTGGGCCAAACCGCTGCACTTCACCAAAGTTCGTAGCCGACTTAGGGCAGAGTCATGACATCAACATCCGGCTCGTCAGAAATGAGTCTACGAAAGTTCGATGGATCGAACTTCAACTTCTGGAAGGAGCAAATGCAGGACTATCTCATAGTCAAGGGGCAAATCGATCCCATCGAAAATGAAGAACCTCCAGAAGGATACAAACCAATTGAGTGGCAGAAGCTGGACAGAATCGTCCGCGCCACGATTCGGATGCACCTATCGGAATCGGTATACTTTACGGTGCAATCGTGTACGACAGCATTCGAATTGTGGAAAACACTGTCGGACACCTACGAAAAGAAGGTCGCTGCAACGAAGATGTTTCTGATCCGGCGCCTCTACAACTTGCGGATGAAAGAATCAGATTCGGTTCAAGCACATCTCAATGAGTACGAAAGCATAAGCTCCCAAATCTCATCTCAGGGGACGGCAATCGAGGATGAACTCAGAGCAATGATACTCATGAGCAGCCTTCCCTCATCATGGGAAACTTTCGTCACAACCGTGTGCAACGCGTCAACCACGGCTGTTAAATACTCCGAAGTCACGAGCGCAATTCTGACCGAAGCAGCTCGGAGAAAGTCTTTCGCCAAAGACTCAACAGACGACGCTTATGTAGTACAAGGTTCGACAGACCGATCGAACATACGAGGAAGAGATTCCTCACGGCAGCCGAACAATCAGCGAAGACGGAGCCAGTCACGGGATAATCGAATCTGCAACTATTGCAAGAAACCCGGACACATCAAAGCCGACTGCCGCGCACTCAAGAACAAGAATGACAAGTCTCAGAAATCAGACAAGAAGAGTGGCCGGCATGAGGAGATCAATTACGTCAGCTTCTCAGCTGATGTGCTACCAAACGACCCGAATATACTATCAATCGAAAATCCAGTCGGAACAGAAGTTCTGCTCACGACTGAAGAATCGAGCACATGGCTCTTAGATTCGGGTGCGTCATTTCACGTGACTCCTCATCGATCCCAATTTCGACAATATACGATCCGTCACTCCGACTCAGTTCGAGTCGGCAACTCACAACACTGTGACATCATTGGAATCGGCACAGTAGAGCTCAACCTTGCAGGTGGCTCTACACGTGTACTTCACAATGTCCGACATGTACCCGAGCTCTCAAGGCCATTGATCTCAGTCGGACAACTAGATGAAGACGACATTCGTGCCGGTTTTTCTTCGGGAGGGTGGACACTCCACAGGGGGAACCTCCTGCTTGCTAGAGGACCCAAGATACACTCACTGTATCCGTTACATGTTACGCTCAGAGAGGGTAACCTGTTTTTGGTGGATATTCCTGTGTCATCACTATGGCACAGAAGATTAGGACACCTCAGCAAGGCCGGCATCACGCACCTATCTAGAGCCGGATACATCCCTAAACTCTCCTTCTCGGACCATCAATTCTGCGAACACTGCCAGTATGGCAAACAAGCAGCCGCATCACACCCGACATCAGCACCAAGAGAAACGAGACCTCTCGATTTAGTCCACTCGGACGTCTGTGGCCCAATGCCGCATCAGTCTCTCGGCGGTGCCTCTTACTTCGTCAGTTTTATTGACGATTCGACTCGAAAGGTGTGGGCTTATCCAATTCGCACCAAAGATCGTGTCTTCTCGATCTTCTCCGATTGGCTCGCTATGGTAGAAAATCAAACTGACCGAAAACTGAAATGCTTTCGGACCGACAATGGGGGAGAGTTCAAATCAGAAGAATTCGTCAAAATCTGCCGACAACGCGGCATCCGACGTGAATTTACGGCACCACAGAGTCCGGAGCGAAACGGGATTGCAGAACGCATGAATCGGACAATCCAAGAACGGATAGTTTCCATGCTCCAACACTCTGGACTGTCGGATGGCTTCTGGGCAGAGGCTCTACTCACGGCAGTACACATAATCAATATGTCGCCAAGCAGACCTCTAGGACTTCAAATTCCTCAGGAACTATGGATCGGTAGTAAGCCGAATTACGACAAGCTGAGGATCTTCGGATGCGAGGCGTACGCTCTTATTCCGAAAGATGATCGCCGAAAACTTGCACCTCGGTCCAGGAAATGCATTTTCCTTGGATATGGATCAGACGGCGAAATGGGATACCGACTCTGGGACCCCGAACGCAGACAAATCGTTCGAAGTTCGGACGTTGTGTTCAACGAGTCGGCTATGAATCCATCAGTCAAAACACCGATCGAAGTCCGAAGGGTAACATTTTCCGATGTGCCGACCCTTCAAGAAGGCCCCGCTCTTAACACACGGTCAGCTTCACGGGTAGCTGAACCTTACACTACCGACTCGGACAACTCTGACTCGGCACAGCAGAATAATTCGCTTTCGGACCATCCGACCTCGATACCCGATACGACCAGTCCAATCATACCTCGACGATCCGAGAGACTGTCGCACCCTCCGGAGAGGTATTCTCCTGGAATTTTCTTCACCGATGGCGGCGAGCCGACGTCTTACGAAGAAGCATCGACATCTGTCGATTCAGCCACCTGGCATCTGGCGATGGAGTCGGAAATGCACTCCATTCGGGCAAACAAGACTTGGGATCTGGTCGAATTACCTAAGAATCGACGTGCTCTTCCTTGCAAGTGGGTTTATCGACTAAAAGAGACGTCTGATTCGACCACCCCAAAGTACAAGGCCAGATTAGTTGCGAAGGGCTTCCGACAAGAATATGGCGTCGACTTCGACGAGATTTTTTCACCAGTGGTGAAAATGACAACCCTTCATTTTCTACTTGGCGTAGTGGCAGCCGACAACCTGGAGCTGATTCAGCTAGACGTCAAAACAGCCTTCCTCCATGGTGATCTTGAAGAGGAAATTTATATGGAGCAGCCAAAAGGCTTCGTGGCAACTGGCCAAGAACATCTAGTCTGCCGACTCAGGAAGAGTCTATACGGCCTCAAACAGGCACCGCGACAATGGTACAAGAAGTTCGACGACTTCATCCAATCGATCGGCTTCTCAAAAAGCGATGAGGACCATTGTCTTTTTACCCACACAGCTCAAGATGGATCACCCATCTTCCTCATCATTTACGTGGACGACATGCTAATTTCTGGACGCCACGCGGGCGAACTTGCCGATCTCATTCGGCAATTGCGGTTGAAGTTTGCCATGAACGACCTCGGTCCGGCACGACACATACTCGGCATGAAGATTAGTCGGCATCGCGATAAACGACATCTTTTTTTGTCTCAGACCGACTATATCGGACGTGTCTTGGAACGCTTCAACATGCAATCAGCCAAATCTGCTTCAACCTCGCTCCCCATGAATCTTCGGCTCTCTCAGCGAGACTGCCCGACATCCGGTCCGGAGGGGGAAGATATGAAGTCGGTACCGTATGCACCGGCAGTCGGCTCCCTTATGTACCTGATGGTCGCGACACAGCCTGATATTTCTCATGCCGTAGGAGTCGTTAGCAGATTTATGCACAATCCTGGCCGATCGCATTGGAACGCAATCAAGCATGTGTTCAAATATCTGGCTGGCACAAAAGACCACGGCATTCTTTTCGGTCCGAACTCAACCTCAGGCGTAGTCGGTTACACCGACTCGGACTTCGCCGGCTGTATAGACAGTCGGAAATCAACAACTGGATACTGCTTCAAATTCGGCAATGGAGCAATTTCGTGGAAGTCGAAACTTCAGGAGTGCACAACGACCTCAACGACCGAAGCAGAATATGTAGCTGCGTCCGACGCTGCAAAAGAAGCTTTGTGGCTCGGCCGGTTGGCGCACACGTTTCGACAAGTCGATCATGACTCAACCCCAGTTGTCTATAGCGACAGTCAAGGTGCTGTTGCCTTGTCGAAAAATCCGGTCCACCACAACGCCTCCAAACATATCGACGTTTGATATCACTTCGTTCGGGACTGCGTCATTTCAGGGAAAATCGGTCTAGAGAAAATATCCACAACCGACAATGTCGCAGATGGAATGACCAAGTGTCTTTCGGCAGACCGCTTTCGGTCCCTTCGGCATCAGATGGGCGTAACGACAAACCAGTCCGGTTAGAACCGGACACAGCGCAGGATGGTTTCAGACAACCGACATCAGTTCCTTAATGATCGGCTTCAACTCTTCCGACCCGACCAGTCCGGTCTTCTGCCTTCGGACCCTGCCGACTCGAACAAAAACTGATATGTCCGAGAACTTAGGTTTATACCTGTAATCTTAGATAACCCATGTATACGCCCATTACGGGGGAGTGTCGAATACAAGTGTATAATGGACGTATTCACACTATCCCTTTCTATAGCTCAAGTTTGGGCCATTTGTGTAATTAGCATAAAGGGTAGTTGCCCTAAGTTTGTCACTATATAAAGTGACCTAGTAACCTTTTTGTAAGGTTGGTTGTATTATTGTTTCTATGGAATAGAAAGAGTCTTTTGTGCCTCCTCTCTCTCTCTCTCTATCTCTGTGCACGATCTTGATAACTGTCATACGCAGGTACTCAACAGCTATCGAATGCTACTTGATCTTCCGCATTGACGGCCTTGTCTACAACATAGCGTGCCATAATTCTGTAGCCATCTTAGCCTGTTTTTGGGCTATTTTTATCTTTCGGGCCATGTCTTTGGCTACCCGCGTAGTGTGATCCAGGTCCCGATATGCCTCGATAAGGGTCGTGTTCAACTCGGGGACTTCCATGAGGAGAGCGGCCTGTTTTGCCTGCTTCTTCCTCCCGATTTTTTGTAAAGCCCTGTCCTCCTGGGGCTCAATTTCACCTATTAGCGCGCGTTGAATCATTTTTGTTTCGGCGTGCTCCTCCGCCATTCGAGCGAATGTCGTATCGAGGCGTAGGAGCGCACTAAATTCGTAAGCCTCCGCGGGGAGGTCCTTATACCCGAGGACTTTATCCTCCGAGATCTGTGTTGTCTGCCCATGCTCGATCTTTCCCTGGTTCAGCGATGCCTCCTCAGGGATGATGGCCAGGTTGCTCTGTTTGACAACTAAGGCTTGCTCCTGTTGTGGCTCTTTCTGTTCTTCTGAGGACTCACGATTGAGTCGTCTTCTCTTGCTCGGCTGTGTTTGGGGTTCCGGGGCCGGTAGTGTCGTTTCCTCCGCCTGCTTCCTTTTCTAGGGTCGTGGTGGTGCAACCTGCTGTGAGTTGGAGCGTGGGCTAGGCCCTGGGGACATTACCGAGGGGCGCGACGTTGGCTGTCGAATGGTGACGTCATCGGCCGTGTTGTCTTCCGCAGCTACCTCCTCCTCCCATTCTTGGCAGGTCTCAGAAACTGCCCTTTTTTGTTGGGGTTGGGTGGGTGGTGGTGCAGATGCGGGGTTTTGGTCGGCCGCAGGAGGTGAAGGCGATGTGGGCTCCTCCCATGCTTCGTGGCTGATGGCAACGAATTTCTCTCTCTGCCTTCGTGGTGGTGGTGGGGACGTGAGTGTGCGAGGGGAAGGAAGAGAAGAGGGTGGGTATAGAACCATCAAAAAGTGGGTAAGAACAGACAACATCTTCTTACCGGACTGAAATGAAGCTAAGGCGGCGCGGAGTCCCTCGCCTGTGATGATTCCCCAATCGATTATGTTTCCTTCATACGCGCTGATGATGATGGTTGCCTTGTTCTGCGGCATGCTCGTTGGGTTCGTATGCACGAACACATACTCCATTAATATACGAGCAATCTCCCCGAAAGCTCTGTTGGGACCGCCATACGTGCGATATGCCTTCCCTGAGGGTGAGTACTCACCGAAGTACGCTTTCATCTTTGATGCCGGGGGTATGTCGACCTCATGGTCCCCTCCCCGCTGCAGGTCCAGAATAGCCCGAAGCACGTTGTTGGTGATGGCATCGGGACTTCTGGGTGCGCGGGGGCATCGATGATCTTCAGGTAACCGCCCATTCCTCGTTCCTGGAGCCAGGCGCGGGTTTCTGTTGAAGCGGTAAGAGGCATGGTGGAGATGGAGACGAGGTTCGACTGTGTGGAAGCGTGAAGAAGAGTGATGAGGCGAGGGCGAGACACAGGAGGAACAGTAGGAAGGGGAAGTCCAGCAAAGGGGTTATGAGAGTGAAAGAGGGCTTGAGAGCAAGAGCGTTTAGCGCGATGAGAGCGAGACAGGGTTTCTGAGCTTGAGAGCGATGGAGATGGGGAGCGATAATGAACTTTTGTGTCTGTGCTGCGTTTTGGAAACGGTTTTAGTAACTTACTCCTTGGCTTTTGTGCCTGAAGCGAATCCTGAAGATTCTGAGTCGTGGGTGCCATAATAAGTGACTAGCACCACGTGTCCTGAAGGTGAGTGGGGTGCTTCTAGTGCTTTGCATGTGCTTAAATAGGTACTAAATGAGTGGTGGCGAGGGGTGCTCCTAAAATTGTGGGTGCATAGGTGGGTGGTGTAGGTGTAGCTAATCAGTGGCTAAACTATGGTTAATCCTACCTACTACTACTTTTATTAATTTCAAGAAGGTGGGTGAGTCCTTATTCAGGGGGACATGTGGCGTCCTCCGCGGTGGTCTCCCGAAACTCGTTTGTGCCGTGTGGCTCGGTAAACAGGTTGGGTGGTGTAGTCCCTCGATATGGTCGAAGTCGGAAACCATTGGCCCAGCTTTTGACAGTGTCGCCGGCGAGTGTGCCGAGCTGGAACGTCCCGTTGAACTCGTCGATAATCCAGAATGGACCGGTCCACCGAAATTTTAATTTTCCCGGCATTGACCCGAGTCGTGTTTGAAAAAGAAGAACTGGTTTGCCGATGGTGAGCTCCTTCTCCAGCCCGTGTCGATGTCGATCCACGAAAGCCTTGCGTTGCCATTTGGCGTTGTTCGAGCTGGGCCATACTCTCTATCCTATCTTCGTCGAGTTCGAGGAGTTGTTCCAGCCGGTATTGCTCGGATTGGGCCTCGGGGAGCTGTGCTTTGACTTGAACGCAGAGGCTCGGGACTCGGAACTCGACGGGCATTACGGCTTCTAACCCGAACGCCATTCGAAAGGGGGTTGATTGGATGCTTGTTTTGAAAGTCGTATGATACGCCCACAACGCGCTCTGGAGTTTGTCATCCCAATCGGTCCTGTTTTCATTGACGATCTTCTTCAGTATGGTTTGGAGGATTTTATTGGTCGATTCCGCCAAGCCGTTCGCCTGCGGGTAGTATGGTGTGCTTTTCTTGTGCACCACCGCGTAGTGGTGTGTAAGCTCACGTATTATATGATTGATGAAGTGCCCACCTTGATCACTAACGAGCTCGATTGGGCATCCGTAACGGCACCAGAGATGCTCGTACACGAATTTAGCCGTGGATGCCGCCGTGTTATCTCGGAGTGCCTTAGCCTCGACCCATTTGGTGCAGTAATCCGTGGCAACGATAATATACCTATTCCCTGTTCGAGCCGCGGGTGGTTTGAAAGGGCCTACAAAATCCAAACCCCATTTTTGAAATGGGTCCAACGGAAGAATCGGCTGGTGTGGCATCCGTGACTGTTCCATTGGTTGCCCCAGTCGTTGGCACAAATCGCACTGCCGGCAAAACTCGTGAGCGTCTTTCTTCGTTGTCGGCCACCACAATCCACTTTGCCAAACTTTCCTTGCCGTGGAATCCCCGGTGTAGTGCCCCCCAGCTACTCCCTAGTGGGCTTCCTAAAGAACGACGTTCTTCTCGAATTGCCGAATCGCTCGACGCCATATGCCATCCGAGCCTTTGTGGTAGAGAATGTCCGAGACGAGGCAAAAATTCCAGCTACGGACTGCTAGGCGTTTTCTCGCGTCAAGGGTCATGTGCTCGGGAGGTACACCGGTAGTGAGAAAATGGGTCATTTCCGTGATCCATTCATCTCCATTATCGTCTGGTATCGTGGTCAAGTTAAATAGGCTGGCGTCTAGTAGCTCGTCATACGTTGTTTTCGCCGGTTCTCCTGACTCAAGACGGCTCAAGTAGTCGGCGACGGCATGTTGTACCCCGGGTCGATGCTGAATCTGAAAATCAAACTCTTGTAGTAGGAGCATCCACCGAGCCAACCGTCCAGTGAGGGCTTGTTTATTGACCAAATAAAGAAGGGTCGAGTGATCCACGTGAAAGGTAAATTTTCGGCCCAAGAGGTAATACCGAAATTTATTGATGCTATAAATCATACCGAGGGCCTCCCGCTCGGTGGTGGAGTAATTCTTTTCCGCGGTCGAGAGCCGTCGGCTGGCGTAGTACACGGGCCTATACCAAATCGGGGGTGTGCATTGCATCAGCGCACTTCTGATGGCGATGTCCGAAGCATCTACGAAGACATGAAACGGTTCGGACCAAACCGGGGACTGGACCACCAGGGCATGTGACAACATTCGTTTCAGGGTCTGATAGACTGTGTCCTCGATTGACGTCCATTGGAAAGGAAGGCGATGGACTGCCGCGTGTAAAGGTGTCGCGAAATCGGCCAGGTGTCGTATCATTCGGCTGTGCCACCGGATCTGTCCCAAAAAACGGCTTAGTGCCTTAGCGTTCGAGGGTGCGGTGGCATTCAGGATTGCCTTTACTTTATCCGGATCCATAGCGATGCCTTGTTGACTGACAATGTGGCCGAGAAGGTTGCTGCTGGTGACTAAGAATGCGCATTTCGCCGGGTTCAAACTCAATCGAGCTTGGCGACATTGCTCCAGGTAGAGTCGTAATTGGGTCATGTGTTCCCGTCGATGGCCATACATGGCGAAATCGTCAAGAAAGACTTGCATGAACGTCGAGATGTAGTCATGAAAGATTTCGGTGATGATGTGCTGGAACGTAGCCGGCGCCGTTTTTAGATTCTTATCTAGTTATAGCCGTTGAACCCGTCGAGGAAACTGTAGCATTCGTGGCCGGCTACCGTGTCGAGGACGCTATCCGTGAAAGGGAGAGGGAAACCATCGGTGACTGTTGCCGCGTTAAGCTTCCGATAGTCGACGTAGACGCGGATTTTTCCGTTCTTCTTTGGGACCACTGCGATCGGGCTCAACCATGTGGCCCGTTTAACAGGGCGAATGAAGCCCCCTCGAAGTAGTTTGTCAATTTCCTCTTTGACTTTAGCGGCGTAGTTGGGGTTCATCCTGTAGCGCCTCTGCTGAACCGGCCGAGTGTCGGGTAAGATGTGAATTTGATGTTGGTAGTATTGAGGATCCAGCCCCTTCATATCGGTGTAAGACCAAGCGAAAACATCCTGGTAGTCGGTGAGTAATTTTACGAGGCATGCCCGTTCTCCGGTTGGTAGATTATTGGCAATTTGTAACGTACGGGGATTCTCGTCCGAACCGAGGTTTATTGTTTCCAGGGTTGAGGCTTTCACTCGTTGTGAAATGGCGAGTTCGCGTTCGAAAGCCTCCCAAGCATGACGTAGCTCGGCAACTATGGTTGCATCTGGTTCATCTTGGAGTGGTGACTCCTCCTGACTTCCTCGTCTTTAGATGGCTCGATGGTAGGTAAGGCATTGATTTCGAAGAGAGGGATGATCGTGGGATGATCATCTAGGAAGTCATCGACCTCCTCATCGGCCAACCCGTCAAGCATATGGACCCCTGTTAAGGATCTATGTATCGATGGAGTAACCTCCTCGATGTCGTAGCGGGATTCGGACCAGCGTATACCCTCTTGATGGCGAATCAGGCGGAGATGGTTGTCGGATACCTCCGAGCCTCACACTCACTCAACGATTAGTAAATGATTAAGCACGATATCTCTCTCACTCTCCCAAGCTCTCTCTCATAAACAATAGATCAACAGTATAGACAATAAGAAGCAAGAGTATGTCTATTATTAACCCTCTTTGCTAAGAGGTCTAGCACCAACAAGGAGAGAGATTAGTGTTCTCTAACTCAACACTTCACTAATCTCTCTTAAGCTCAAAGGTTACAAGAAAGAGGGGAGGAAGCTCTAGCTCTAATCAATAGGAGATCTTTACAAATGGGAGAACCCCCACAAAGCACAACTATGTGGTTTATATAGCTTTCACGTTTAGGGTATGGGCCTTTCACATTTGGCCGTCTCTTTGCTTTCCTTTCCTCTTGCCGTTTCCTCTTCGTACTACGTCCTTGTTGATGCGTTCTTATTCGTGACTGGTTGTGTTGTTATCCCAACGCTTAACATCTCCCCCAACCTAATGAGTGCACATTCCCGAGTGCACTGTGGGAGGGGAGCTTCGGGTGTCGGGGGCGAGTAGAATTGAGTAGGGGGGTTCGTCGGGGGGTGGGTGGCGGCCGAGATGATGGCGAAGACGACGGATGTTCAGTGGTGGTAGCCGAATTTCCTGTAGTTGGTCGGTTGTTGTGAAGAAATCTTTCTTGGGGCCGGTGAGCCAGGTGCAGGTGTTGTGGCCGGTGAAGGGAGAAGGGGGGTTTCGACTAAAGCTTATGTAAGCGGGGAAAAAATGTGTGTCGATCATGGTTTCAAAATCCCGTTTGTAGCTTGCGGGGAGGATGTTGACGCAGGTCCAGAGGCCGACCAGTTGGCGGCGAGTTGGACCTTTGTTCAAATCGACGGCGAGGCCCCACGCTGGGTGGTTGTGCCGTTGGAAGGGGGGGGCTTTGTACGGGCCAGAGTCAAGGAGAATGAGTAGAAGTTGTAGAAAACGAAGGCTGGCTTGAATGTCGGGGTCCGGGACGTCGAGGTATGTACGTAGGAATCATTGCATGACCCGGATCATGTCGGGTTCGGTCGGGGATGTGCGCGGGGGTCGGGGGAACAACGGCCAGTTGAATTGAAGGGTGGGTAGGCATGCCTGTGCAGCGCGGAAATCGGGCCATGGCCAACGACGAGGAAGGGGAAAAAAGATGGGGTTGGTGCGCAGCTCGGGGGGTGGCGGGCGAGCCATTCGCGGAAGGATGTGTGTGCAAACCAAGGGAGACACCATGGAGGTTGGGTGCCGGGAGGTTCGAGGAGGGGGTCGGCGATGGGGTGGTGCCACCCGCGAGTGGGGGTGGGGTGTGCAGCGGCCCAAGTAGACATCTTATCACGGTAAACATGGGGGTAAAGGAAGATGTCGACTTGGGGTTCAGAGGCGACTTCGGGGTAATAGTTGTAGAGGCGGGTGAGGAGGAGGGGGGTCTCGCAGAAGTCGAACTCCCATGAAATGGGGGCGGCAGACTGATTGTCGAGACAAGTGTCCCAACTGGTACCACTTTCGATGCAATGAAGGGCGGTTTGGAGGCCGTGGGTGAGTTGGTAGCGGTCGACCAAATCAGCGTAGAAGGTCGCAGCGTTGAAGCGGGCGCTCGGGGTGTGGAGTAAGGGAGGTGTAGTGAAGATGGGGAGGGGTAGTTGTTGGTGGAGCATGAGGTGTGCGAGGGGATGGTTGAAGGGGAGAGCTTTGCGGAGGATGGCCTCCGTGAATGTCCGAACGGGTTGGGTGACGACCCGTGTGTGGAGGGGGAAAGTGTCGGGTGGTGGGGGGGAAAGGGGGTGAGCCGAAGGGGGTGTGCGAAATGGGTTGTCACCGAACATGGGATGTGTGTGGTCGAGGATGTGGTTCTCACTAAGGTGAGGGTGTGGGGGTGAGTGGTGAGGAGGGAAGGGAGGTGGTGGGGGTGGGGGGGGGCTTGGAGGTGGGGAGGAGGGAGGGCGAGGGCGAGGAGGTGCTGGGTGTCGGTTTCATCAGGTGAGTCGTGGTTCCCCTCTAGGTCGATCTCTGGGGGGGGGAGAAGCGGGGTGCGGGGTAGGAGGGCACAAGCACGAGCCTCGTCAAACGTCATGAGTTGATACTCATGGGAAACGTCGAGGTATAGGGCTAATTCCGGTATGTCATCAGCCTCGAGGTCGGTGAGTTGAATATGTGAGTACGAACCCCAACGTCCCAGGCGGTTTGCCAAGCGCGTACTCGCCAGAGGAAACCGAAAGGGGGTACGGAGGTCGTTGTGTTTTCCAACAGGGTGCGGGTGAGGGTGTCGGCGATGTGGTGTAAGCGCACCAGTGTTGTGAAGAGGTGGGCCAACTGGTCTTCGGTGACCTGCATCGTGACATCAGAAGGGTAGGTGAAATAGATCAAGTTGGCGATGT